>NC_079321.1:74580523-75205523 GCF_029931775.1 Euleptes europaea
CCCATGCAGAGTTTTGAGAATTCAGATGGGGAAACTGTGCATCTACAAAGCGGCAAATCCAAGGCAAAACCTCCCGTGCATAAATGGCCTATGAAAACAAGATCAGCAGAGAAGGGGCTAACGTACACGTGGGGGAAGGAGGATCTATCACCGTGGGCTGCCGGCGGGGCATTCGGCTTCATCCCTTTGGCCGGTGACTGCCAGGGTTCCTGCCCTTCACACTGCTAGCCCTTCAGTGTTGTGTAGGAGGGTCTGGCCAGGGCTGCCAACTTCCAGGTGAGGCCTGGAGATATACTAAGGCTAAAGGGGACTTCTGCATGGGGGGGGGGAAGATAAGACACACTTTGCTGCTGCTGCTGTTGTTTACAATGAGCACAAACTCAGTAGAGCATTTTGATGCTTACTATCCTGTATCTGGTCTCTCACCCCAGGGTCTCAGTAACTTAACAACTTCTTTATTCAGTCATTATACATTCCTTCCGCAGATAGATGAAGACTCTTATCACCCCCCTTGGTATACTAAGAAATGAGTCTTGGGGGGTTACCGCACTTTATTCCCAGCAATGTATTTAGAGTTTGAAAATGTTATAAAAAATACTGTTCGTACTTTCTATGTATTCCCACCAATGTATTAAGAGTTTGAAAACGTTATTAAAAAATACTGTTTGCACTTTGTTTGGCCCCTTTAGCTGTGAAGACGTCTTCCAACCATTTATAAGCCGTGGTATCCAAAAACCCTTTTAAACAATGTTTTTTACAACATTTTCAAACTCTTAATACATCACTATTCAGGTTAAATTGCCGTGTTGGCACTTTGCGATAAATAAGTGGGTTTTGGGTTGCAGTTTGGGTACTCGGTCTCTAAAAGGTTCGCCATCACTGCTCTAGCAGAACAGTCAGAACCATGCTGGCTGGCGTTGATCTGGTTCCTTGCCAACTTCTTCCCTTCAGAGAGGACTATCTTGGCCAAGGACTTCTGCTCATCAGGTAAGTGCTCCATGAAACTGGCCATGCGGTTCCACAGAAAACCTTGGTAAGCTGCCATGAAGGCTTGGTAAGTAGCAATGCGAAATCCCAGAGCATCAGCAGAATAGCCCTTACGGCTATGCACACCCACCTTTCTACTGTCCTTGTCAACAGGTGTTGAATTAGCACTCTGACGGTGCTTAGCCAGCACCTCAGCAACGATCTTGGAGGAAGGTGGAGGGTGTGTAAATAAAAATTCAAAACCTTCAGGTTGAACCTTATAAACATTGTCCACTTTCTTAGAAGTAGAGGGGCAAGCAAAAGGTTTACTCCAAACCTTGTTGGCATTATCCATGAAGTCCTCTAGAACTGGTAAAGAGACAGTCAGAGGGGACTCAGTGTAGATAGGAGCCAAAATCTTTTCCTTGGGCTTAGGAGTAGATGAGGTGACATCAATCTCTAGCGACTTAGCCATCCATAGCATTTGTTCCGTAAAACCCCTAATATCCTCATTAGGGGAACCAGGAAACACAGCACTAAAAGCATCGTCAAGTGATGGATCCAAAGGAACCTCTGAACCAGCATCAGAATGGCCCTGATATGACTCTCTGTCAGATTCAGAACCAGTTTCATGGGCCGAAAACTGTGCATCCCCTGCAGGTCCAGGATTAGATTGCATTGGCTGATACAGGGTAGGAGGCCATAGAGTGGATTGCTGCTGGTAGTTAGGTGGACACCATGGCATAAAATATGGGTTATATTGTGGAGGATTCTGCCATTGTTGAGGCCACCATGGAACCAACGGGGGTTGCCCCTGCATGGAACCAAGAGCTTGCGAGGTGGATGGCTGTGATGGTAGCACTAGAACCAATGGTGCAGGCGCTGGAAGGAACATGGACTTAGCCAATTCCAAATCTGCCATGGAAAGGTCAGGGAACCCAACCTGGGAACTAGGTGAATCAGAGCCCAAATGTGGCGAGGGGGTATGGGGATGAGGTGGCATGGCAGGATCCTCCAAAACAGCAGGCTCCACAGGAGCTGAAGACTTCCCAGCCCCCTTAGTACCTTTTGCAGTCTTGTCTAAGTGCTTAGTTTTGCACTTAGCTTTCTTGCCAGTGGCCGGTACCGGTCAGAAGAAACCTTCTTCTTCTTAGCTTTAGGTTCCGACTGGTTGGAACGCGGCTTGGAACCAGCAGATGAGGAAGGATCCGATTGTATTAATGGATCCGATGGAATAGGCTGCTCACGCCCAGCTGCCAAAGTCAAAGCTGGCGTCTCTGAGCAGGATAAAGCCTTCTAGTAGAGCCAGGCATTCAGCCTTGCAACCCTGTCATTCCTGGCCCGGGGTGTAAATTGAAGGCAGATAAGGCATGAGGTCATATTGTGAGCCTCACCAAGGCAAAAGACACACAAGACGTGATTGTCCGTCTTAGGCATTTTTATACTACATTTCTGACCCTTCTTGAAGAGCGCTGTGTCAGAGGGCAACATGATCGCCAGCTGAAAAGAATTCACTCCAAACGCAGGTAATAAATCATTGGAGACTAGCCAAAGCTATAAACGTCCTTTCCTAGCGGTGGCAAAGAAAGAACTGAGGGAATAGGGGGCACAGCCCTCTAGGTGGTGCCGTTTTGGCAGGAAAGCGGACGCATGCGCGTAGGCGTGGCGCCCCCTATTCTAGCCTGAAGAAGCTATCTAATCATCCCAGCGACAGGCCTGCAGGTGCACAGTCTCCAATGTGGGACTGCACAGAAGCCTGTAGACAAACTTAAGTTTTTCCTGGGTAAATCCCCAGGTCGGGTCACAGATTTACTCTGGGAGCTTCGTGGTACCCAGGTGCACAAGGCCCTAATTCAGATTGGAACTATGGTGCATGGAGAGAGGGAGCTTAGACCTCCCCCTTGTTCCACTTTCCCAGCCAGAAATGCTTCTGGGAAGATGCCGTTTGCATTATTTGGGGCTGCTCATGTACAGAAATGATTACATGCCAGTTTCCTTATTGAGGCAAACAGCCTTTCAGGTCAGGAAAAGGTGGGAAGGAGTTCATTCAGTCAAATTGATTTCAGTGGCCTTAGAATGGCATTACTCTGAATAGTGTTGTGCTGCAAACCTTTTTCCCCCTACGTGCCATGGTCCCAATCTGAATTGCGCCCAAGCATGCCTGGGAAGTTCAGAGCTCACAGAAAATATCTGTGATCTGACCTGGGGACTTTCTTGGGAAAAAAGATAATGAGTTGTTGAGCACTTAATTAGAATATTGCTACTTTAATGTCAACATTGTTTCTGGATTGAAAAGAAATTTGGAAAAAGTTTTTCCATAAAAAAATGTTTAGTGTACAGGTAGATCACACAAACTAAACTAAGAGACTGTTTTGGATACACTCAGTAAATAGCCTGTTCTTCACAAAATCCTATGAAGCTAGTTACAGTTATGTCTTTTTCAAAGATAAGAACTTAAGAACATAAGAAAAAGAGCTGCTGGATCAGACCAAGGCCCATCAAGTCCAGCAGTCTGCTCATACAGTGGCCAACCAGGTGCCTCTAGGAAGCCCCCAAACAAGATGACTGCAGCAGCACCATCCTGCCTGTGTTCCACAGCACCCAAGATAATAGGCATGCTCCTCTGATCCTGGAGAGAATAGGTATGCATCATGACCAGATAAGGAGCTGGAAGTCTAATAGTTCATTTATTTGTTTAAATGTTTTTGCTTTGTTTCCCATCCTGGAGGCTAAAAGTAGTTTGCAAAATGAAGCACTCAAAATATATTTCAAATAGGTTGTATGTATGTCTTTATTTAAAATACACTAACAGGCCACCAGTGAGCCCATGAACTATGTGATGGGCCACAAATTCTATCTGGGCTGGTGCTGGTTCCACCAGAACATAAGGTTAAGAAGAGGCTTGCTGGATCAGATCAGTTGCTTGGCGTCCCTTCCCTACCGGAGCAGCGGGGAGAGCACAAGGTGAGGGCGGTGATCACTTCTCCCCTTGGCTGGCTCCTGGCCCCTTGGCCACTGGCGCACCAGCCTCTCTCTCCCCCCAAAGAAGCTTCGTCAGATGGTTCTGGAGCCCAGAGGTCGAGAGATTATTATGGTCTCTCCCTTGACTAATCTGTGCCCTACACAGCTGGCACTGACTGTAATTTGTACCCTCCATCACCTGGAAGTGCTTCCAGACCAAGGATGTGAGGGGGCACCCATGCGCACGGGCTGCTGTGGGTGGTGCAGGATCAGCCTTCCTAGAGGAGCTCGGGGCAGACACGCTGTGTCTAGGGGATGCAGAGGGAGATGGCGGCGGGGAAAGGGGTTGAGATGGCCGCACCTCTGGGGGGTGCACCTCCATCTCTTCCTCTTGCGCCTCCTCCACCCTCTCATCCTGTCTCCCCTTGGAAGGACTGCTGGGGTGTGAAGGAGGAGGCAAAGTCAATGGTTGGTCCAGTGACTGTGCAAGATCCTCCACCAGCCTCCTGGTCCTCGGGTTGAACTCTGAAAGACTCACGTCTAAGAAGCTCAGATTGGTAGAAACCTCAGGCTGCTTCTCCTCCCCCTGCTGCTGCTGGGAAGACTCAACAACAGCAGGAGGAGTAGGGACAGCCTGAGCAGAGACCTCCCCCCCACCCTGTACCAGCACCTGCGGTCATCTGTGCAGGTGGGGCAGCTGCAGAGGGCCCCCTCACCAAAGAGACTCCTCTATGGAATCTTGGACAGCAGCTCTGGAGCTGCTCCCCGCACAGGTTGGGAGTGAGCCACAGCCCTCCCCTCCACCCCTCTAGTCTTCTCTTTTGCTTTGCCCCCAGGCCCCTTCTTACCTGCACCCCTGCCACTCATTGTTCCCCTGGGCCAAACTCTGGCTATCTGTAGTGCAGGGAAGTTTAAGGGCCTAGCTAGCTGTCCTGGACTACGATCAGTCCCTGCCCTGAAAACCTTTTATGAACCCTCCCCCAAGAAAACGTTTTTGTTTCTTTGCAAACAAAAAGAGGCCCTAACTTTACCTCCACATAATAATTTCTGGTTTGTTTGGGTGGTGGTTCTTTTTCCATGCCTGTTTTACTGTCTGTATGATACTATTTTTGTGCAATATTCTCTTATTGTGTTGGTTAGATGTATTGTTTCCTTCTTATGGTATTGTTTCTGGTTGTTATCCACTGAGTCAGTAAGCAAGGTGTTATTTATGAAGTAAATAAATAAATAAAACACATTTGGATTAAATATATGTATACAAGCATAGTACCAAATATTAAACAGTCTTCTAATCTACTTTAGCTTCCCAGACTTTTAATGGCCCTCCAGAATTCCAATGGCAACTAACCACATTTCTCTACATAAATGAATTACATCCAGGTCAATATATTCAAATGTCAACTGCATCCTTAGAGAGCTGACAGAAGATTGGTATTACACCAAGTGTGCATTCCAGAATTCTTACATTAATCCTTAACTACACATGTACAGGCCAGATTTTAGGAGTTTGCCAATTTAAAAAAAAAATGTGGGTTGTGCACTGCAGGTAGTCTAGTGCTGCGATATTTTACAGTGCTGCATTTTGGCAGGAACAAGGCTTTTGGGACTTCTCTTCAGAACACCATAGAAAATCCATACTGGTCTTGTGGTTGATTTAACAAAGCTCTTAAAATGGTTGTTATTTTATACAAAAGTATTTAAAACAAATAACTCTTTGACAGCCAAATCCTGAATAAAATCCCAAATTCTTAAACTGACCAGTTTGGATATTTGATGTTTTATATCTTATCTTTCTGTAAGATATATATCATACCTTTTTTTAAAAAAAAACCACAGGGTTTGGGCATGCTGGCACGGTAAGTCCAAAGCTGGTATGGTAAGTCCTATCTGAAATAAATACATTTCCTGATAACCTTTGGGGATTTTGTATTGGTGGTAGCAGTAGAATGATAAATATGCTGAGTGTACAGGGCACTTTCACACAGCCCAAATAATGCACTTTCAATCCACTTTCAATGCACTTTGAAGGTGGATTTTACTGTGAACTGGCAAAATCCACTTGCAAACAATCGTTAAGGTGCACTGAAAGTGGATTGAAAGTGCATTATTTGGGCTGTGTGAAAGTGCCCATAAACTTTGTAATTAAAGGCAGAAAAACAAAGCATTCAAAAGAAAAACAAAATCTGGGTTAAGGATGACTGGGCAATATACATTCGGTCTGGTTGCACTAATCAGGATGGCCCAGGCTAGTCCAATCTCATCATATCGCGGAAGCTACGCAGCACAGGTCCTAGTTCGTTCTTGGATGGGAGACCACCAAGGAAGTCTAGGTTGCTATGCAGAGGCAGACAATGGCAAACCACCTCTGTTCATCTCTTGCCTTGAAAACCCTACAGGATTGCCATGTCGACTGTGGCTTGATGGCGCTTTACATATATACACTGTTTGCATGCCTACACTTTGCTTGAATATGTAACTAATGTGTAAATAAATGCATAGTGATTGAGAACCAAGAAATTAACAGTGACATGATAAGAATCCTAGAAATGAAATCTGTCAACCTGCACAAGACTGAAGTAACTCTCCATAGGATTCCACTGTAAGTCATGGTGTAATTGTATATGAAAGGAGCAGAAAGAGAGCCCCTCAGTAGATGCCTTTAGGCAAGCTACCGCACTGTGAATCAGCCCTACTTAAATGCAATATGGGGATAATGTTCAGGCTTGAACTTTGACATTTCACCTGTTAAAACCCACATGTGTACTTTTGATAGAAACATTCTAGGAGTTCCTCACTTAATTCCCAAGTGCAGGTGGGTTCAATTCAGATCAGGATTCTCCAAAGAGAGGTAGGGTTTTGCCCTACTGTTTTCCCTGATCAAGAGCCCTTGAGGCAGCAACATAAATGCATGAGGTGTCAAAGTCCCTTTAACTGTGCCTTTATGGTTGCCTATATTATTACTATTATCATGCCAGTAAAGATGACTGAGACTGAAACTGAACTGGTTTTTAATCACTATAAAGTGATAAAAAGTGTCTTTCAATTTCTTGCAACTACTTGATTTGATTACTATGCACAGTATTAATAACATTACACCTAAGACAGAAGTCGTTTGATAAATGCTCTGGCTCACAAAGGATGCCTTTTGGTTAAAGGTGCATTAATTATATAATGATTTCATACTTGCTGATCTTCCAACTTTTTAATTAGGAATATTTTGCTTGGGCACTCCAAAAAGTTGTAAGAAGTTGATGTTGATTTTTTTTTTATTCAGCGCATTTCCCCCTGACAAGGGGATATTAGTTGTGTTACGAAATGATGTGTTTGCTATTGTCCCGTGGCTCTGTCCCAATCTCCTCCAACTAACGTGAGAACAAGAAAGATCACAGGAGGTAGGCTGATGATGTGGTTACTACCAACACCAGCATATTGGAACAGTGTGGAGCCACAGGAGACAGAACCCATGCTGTTTCTGTAATGTAAGAATTGTCCCTTAGGTGCCATAATTGTATGCAGATGAATTTTTAAAAATCTGTACCAGAGCTCCTATGGTTGATGCAATGGAGAGTGATGAGGGTCTCCTCGGATATTAACGTTCACCATGTTCTTACAACTCTTTGGATGACTGATCTCAATGCACAATCTGAAGCAAACACGGATTTTGAAAGTACCGAAACATTTCCTTAGTTACTAGATTACAGTAAAAATGAAATGTGTGTGCAAATCTATAAAAAAGCAAAATACTTTTCATTCTAAATGCATGAAGCAAAGAGTATGTGAATAAAAACAATGTAACATCTAGCTTCCTTAGAATTGTTGCACAGAACCTGCTCATCCTTCTTGGCGATTTCCATCATATTCCTTTCATGTCATTTCTGTCTAATACAAGCAGGGAGACTGATCAAACACATTCTGCTCATACCAGGCAACCCACAGACTCAGCATCCCAGCTGTACGCCTAACCTCACAAATTCACAATGAAACCATCTCCAATGTTTCAAAAGCATTACTACTTTCATGAAAAAGACAAAGAGGGGCAGTGGGAGCTCCTTAATTAACTTGACTTATTTCTGAAAAAATTTTTAGTAGGCATGTCTCCTTCTTTGTTATCCGTCTAGAATTTAATATAAGGGTAGAAAAGAAACAGTTTTTGTATAAAGTGGAAATACAGTACATTACTTTAAGTCGCTTATTTTCCTGTCAACATTTTGGCATGGAGGAAAAAATCTAAGCCTAAACAGGCAAATGGAAAGAAAGAAACCTAAAGTTTTGTCAGAGAGGGCATTTAAAATCTGGACCATTTCTTTTACACAAAGTCTGCTTAACATGTTAGATACACTTAAGAGGAAAGTATAACATTCCCCCCAAAATTGCAATTTTCCCAGGGGGAAAAGTTAGGTTTGTTTTAATATATGTATATATTATTTTTATATTGCACATCAATTTTAGAAAAACAAGGGTGTAAAAATGGGGAAAAACTTTTTAAAAAATCATACCTTCCTATTCTGATCAAAGAAAGGGATAAAACATACCTCTGTGATTTTATTTTTGAAGCTATGTTTACAAAAATGTAAACATTTTCTTTAGTATCTAACCATGAATACTTGTAAGTCTTTCTTCACATCCTTCTTCACATCCATTATGCGTCCTTCATTGAAAAGACCAGTGGAAAACCTGTATTAATTCTACATGTCCCAAACTGACAAAGATCTACTGTTTCCCAGACAGTAAAAAGAAGTAAACTACAGCCCAAAACCCAAATCAATGTTTTGTTAATCAGCAGTCTTAGTTACTTTTGAGAGGCGTCACTCCTGGTTCTTTTGGAAGTAGGTGGGCTTTGGGCTCAGTGGGAACACTGAAATTTATTATTTGTCTTGAATATGTACATCAACTTTCATTTCACTAACTCTAACCAAAGGCATGGGAGGGAAGGTGGCATGGTGTAGCCTGATCTCATCAGATCTCAGAAGCTAAGTAGGGTCAGTATTTGGAAGGGAGACCACCAAGGAAGACTCTGCAGAGAAAGGCAATGATAAACCACCTCTGCCTTGAAAGCCATAAGTAGGCTGCAACCTGATAGCATTTTACACAAACACAACTTGGTATATACTACATTACAATGTTATAATTTTACAATATACTTTGCATTTTTATAATTTTTTGAAAAGAGATATGGGGTTGAATATTTTTGAACTTCAAATGGAAATTTATTTCATAAACATATACATGTTTCACTGTGATCTCTCAATTTTCAAGTAAAAAAACTGCATTACAATGTATTCTGTTTCAAAGCTGGTGCAGGGGTCACTGTGGGATTTGAATCTGAAATGTAGATTATTGTATAGCACATGCACATGACTGTTTATTGTGATATGTTAACGTTTAGATGTCTCAATATTATTTTGTATTACTGTACATTTTGAAATTAAAATAATTTAAAATAAAAAAATGATAATTTAAAAGTATATCTTTCCAGGACCCTTGAAAACAGGCATGGGGTTCATACTTGAAGTTCAAGGAGAATGTATTGTCTTGTTTCCTGCCTGCATTTGAAAATGGATGGGGGGGCGTGGGTCGAACATGCATTTGAATTGTGTCCTAAAGGTATAGCCATTACTATGGTTTTTTCCTATTCAACACAGAGCTGTTCAGCAGCCAATCATTTAAATAACAGTGAGAAATTTAATCAGTAATAATAATAACAGTGATAATAAACAAACAAATGGGGACCCCCAAGAATAGGGTTGCCAACCTCCAGGTGGTAGCTGGAGATCTCCTGCTATTACAACTAACCCCAGGTGACAGAGATCAGTTCACCTGAAGAAAACGGCAACTTTGGATAGAGGACTATAACGACGCACCCCACTCTCTACCACTTCAGTATCCCACTCACTCAGCCCGCCTGTATATCCTGAGGGAAAAGGCATTGGCCTGTGTATATTTGCGAGGAGATTATTTTCCTTCTCCTCCAGCCCCACACCAGTGTTTACCTCAGTGAGAAATATGACACAAAAGGCTTTTTAACTTAGAGACAAAACAGGGAAGTTTATTGAACAGAACTCACAGAGATTGGTTTTCAAGAAAAGGCAGAATATTTTGGAGGGAAAACTCAGAGTCAGATTTATATACGCAAGATTACTTCAGAGAAATAGCTTAGATGTTTTCTTCACTCGAGTTCCTTTTGTTCTCAGTTTCAAGCTTACTCAGATTCCATTTCAAGCTTAGCTTAGTTCTATCCCTCAGAACTATTATTCAGCTTCAGACTCTCAGACTCTGTCCCCAGCCTAGCTCTCTCTGACTACCCCACCTTAGTGGCTGTAATCCTCCACACCTTCCTGCTACCGGAATAGCTGAACCTCAGAGACGAATTCCCCTTGTGACTTGAGAATGGGTCCTCTCTAACCCAATTCTCACTCCTGTCACTACCATAGGTTGTGTGTGTCAATAGCTTTGGCTTTCACAGAACCCCTCAGGTTCACAGAGTACAGTCTGGCTGCTGCTCAGTCTTGCTACCAAGCTTCCAAAATAACACAGCCCTCTATGGCTGGTCCCAAGCTTCGACTCTCTTCACAGCCTCCTATCCAGGCTGGGTCCCAAGCTTCGAATCTATCTCAGCCCTCTATGGCTGGTCCCAAGCTTCGACTCTCTTCACAGCCTCCTATCCAGGCTGGGTCCCAAGCTTCGAATCTATCTCAGCCCTCTATGGCTGGTCCCAAGCTTCGAATGCTTTTCTCTCCCTCAGAGCTCAGAGTGTCAGCTCTCTGGCTCCGTCCACTCTTGGTCTGTCAGCTCTTGCTGCAGATTAGCCCCTTATCTGTCACATGTCCCACCTTCTGAGATCATTGCTTCTGGGGAGGCTTACAAACCTCTCCTAGGCAATGAATAGACATGAACACTCTGGGTTATCCTACAACACATTTCTTCTAAACATTCCTTACTTTACTGAACCATAAACAACATATGCTTACATTACAAACATTTCATTTTATATATTCTTACCATTACCTGTATCTTAGTTATGTATCCTTACCGTTACTTGTAATTCATACATTTATAACACTTTCAATTATACTTATTCTTACCATCACCTGTTCCTTTGTTGACACTTTCTCATAACCCTTTTCCATTACGTGTAGTTTGCACCAAAATTGAACCGTTTTGCCTGGCTTGCATACCAAAATCTCAGGTGAGGCCCAAGGACTCTCAAAAAGTACATCCTAGTCCAAGGCTCATTACTACTTTTAATCCCTTTTCCCTATTGATAGTGGTGTTTGGGCCAGTAACACAGTAAAGAGGGAGTCTGAGTCCCATCCCCGTGTCAATTCTGCCTTATGTACCAACATCTCAGGAGAGGCCTGAGGACTTTCAGAAAGTACATTTCAGTCCAAGGCTCTTTATTTCTTTTAACCCCTTACCCCTATTGATAATGGGTATTTGGTCCAGTGTCATGATGAAGAGGTAGTGCTAACCTCCCATGTCAACTCTGCACAATGCTACTTGGGTTTTCCCGGGGAGGTTTGTAAAGATGGACTGATGCTCCATCAACACCACCTGGACCTGCCATACCTGGTCCTTGGTAAGAGATGGGGATGTGACTACTTTACCTGCTGCACTCTCCTGAGCAAGCTTCCCCCACCCTGCCAAAGCGATGGATCCCTTCTCACAACCTGCACATCTTGCACCACATATTCCTTTCGTGGAATATGGTCTCAACACTTTAATACTTAAGTTTCTGGTCTTGGCATCGTGCCAGGTCTTCTTCTTCTTAGGTCTGTGCATGTTGTCTGATGCTGTAGATCTCAGTTCCCTCAGGTCCCAGGTCTTCCGCTTCTTCTGGGGTCGGTGCATATTGTCTGATGCTGTAGATCTCAGCTCCTTCAGGTCCCAGGTCTTCCGCTTCTTCCGGGGTCGGAGCATGTTGTCTGATGATCTCAGCACCCTCAGGTTCTCCTGGAGCTTTTGTAGGCAGGAGATGTCAACTCGGCTCCCGATGTCATCTCACCCCATCCACGTCTCTCTCCAGATGTCCAGTGGCCCTCTAGGTTGTCGTCTGCAGAGCATCTTAGGACGACTAAATCTGGAACTCTCCTGTGGCACTTTTCGGTACCCAAACAGGAAATGCTGCAGCCGCTGGCCCCAGTCGTTTGGATGCTTGTGGGCACAGGTTTTCAGCGACACATCAGCCACGGCCTCGATGTCCTTCTGTGGTACTGCCTCAGGGTACTTTGCGGCGTAGTCCACAACAGTCAGCAGACACTTATTTCCCCTTCTGGTGACTTTAGAGATTGGCCCCACAGTGTCTACTCTGATCTTAGAGAATGCTTCAGACACTACAGGGATGGGTTGTAGGAGCCCTTTTGTCTTGTCCTGGGCCTTGCCCACAAGCTGGCATGTCTCACAAGATCTGCAAAAGTCTCCAATGTTCTTGCCCATTCCTGGCCAATAAAATCTTCCTTGTACCCTGTCTCTGGTTTTGTTAATGCCCAAGTGAGCAGCCATTGCTGTCTCATGAGCCAGCTTCAGTATCTGTAGCCTGTACTTTCTGGGAATGACCAGCTGTTGTTTCCTTTCCCAGAGAGCAGTGCACTTTTCCCTCCTGGCCACACGATACAGGCTTTGATTCATGATGGTAAAAGTGCAGGGATTGTCTATAGTCACTTCTGCTGCAGAGCTTTCAGCCTGCCTCCAGAGTTCGGCCAAGGTCTCATCTTTGCTCAGCCAGAAACTCTGTAGCATGAACCCCTTGCAACAGTTCATCTGAATTGCTCTCACTAGGCTCAGGTCTGGGGCTCTGCTGGTAGAGTCTGCCCTTCTGAAGC
Organism: Euleptes europaea; assembly: GCF_029931775.1. NCBI lineage: Eukaryota > Metazoa > Chordata > Lepidosauria > Squamata > Sphaerodactylidae > Euleptes > Euleptes europaea. The sequence goes on from NC_079321.1 coordinate 74,593,270, forward strand.
TACTCCTGGCAATCACTTTTACTGATTTGACTCGTTGTTCTAAGTCGTTCCCCAGTAAGATCGGCACTTCTATCTCATCCCAGACTCCCATTGTAAACTTTCCCTGGAAGTCCTTATAGATGATGGGAACCTCTGCCAGTTTAACTTCGAACCCAGGCCCACTGATCCCTTTTATCCGATAGGACTGGCCTGCCAAGTACTGATGTTTCTGGACTAGCTGGGGTTTAATCAAAGAAAGAGGAGTTTCCCTCGGTCCCAACAACTCCTCTTTATGTGATAAAGTGGCAGCTACGCCAGCGCGGGGTCACACTGGCTCCTAAAGAGCTCTGCCCCCTTCAGAAATGGGCTCTTCATGTACACTATGTAACTGCATGTATCATTTCATTTGAAATTGTAAAAAAAATTCTCAAGAAAGTTTGAAACAGCTTATGTAATAACAAAGTTTAAAATACATCTTCTATTAAAAAACCAAGCAGTTAACAGAAACCATTACCACAAATCATAAAAGATTACCACAGTGATCTGCTAACGCAATAATACTTGCCATCACAATTCTCTTGAAAAAGAGTGCCTCGGTAAACTACAGTAAACATTTCTAGTGAAAACATATCTAAATGCAATCCTGAATCACCTATTCTTAATTCCAAAACTGTAGAATCTAATGTATGTGGCAGAATTTGGTAGGCGCTCAGCAGAATGTGACCACAGTTTTGCATGCAATACTCCTGTGGAATCAAAAATCCATAAATACATCACCCTGTGCCTTGTAGCTGACTTGCAAGCTGTTAATTGACACATCACTCTTTTATTTAAGAAACTTCTGGTGGAAGCCAAGTGGATTCTTGGTTATTCTTTGTTTCAGTCTACCCACAGTGACCTTTAATACTTAAACTACTGTGAGAACTTCTGTCTTGTTTTTCTCCTCTGGCTGAGACTCTGAAATCAAACAGCAGGTTGGGTCCAGTGCACAAAGACATCTCCATGTATGCCAGTGACCCTTATCCTAACTCTCTCCTTCCCTTTTTGACCAAGGCCATTCAACTATGGAACATCCCTTGCTGCATTGTGGGAGGTGAAGACAGGCATCACTCATTCTTTATTATAGTGGAAAAGGAAGGATCTTTGACAAGACCTCTCTTTTCAAAGTGCTTAAACAAGAATCCTGGGTCATGTGTGTTTTTCCCTGCAGAAAACAAGAGTTTTGTTTGCTTTGCAGCTCTGTACAATTTTAAACATGTTTACTCAGATGTAATACCAGTTAAAGTCAATGGTTCTTACTTCCTAGTAAATGTCTTTGGGGATACAAACTTTTAAATTAAGGCTGTATTTATTTCTAAACATATTTTAAAAGAACACAAAAACTTTTTTTTGCATGTATAATTTCATGTATTCCTTGAAATATACACTTTTAATATGACATTCAAAATAAATTGTGTTATTTTATTTACTTTTTTATTTTAAAAAAGTTTTTTAACCTGCCTGATACCAATGACAGTACAATATATATTATCCAAAAGGTATGCATGAAATTATCCAACAGGTCTTCATGAAAATCATACAACCACGTTATAAAAAGTTAAAACTATGGAGGTGTCAGAAATGGGACAGAACAATATATTTTCTAGTGTATGGTACGGATAGCATTTAACTGGCTTCAGTCAACACGCTGAAGATTAACGGGCATGCAGATATAGCCTAGTCGGCAGTTTCTACTCTCTTCAGATTCCTGTCTAACTTGTTTAATGATAGTACATTTCTGGATATTTATTTTATTGTGGTAATTTCTATGCTGCCTTTTCAAAGTCCAGCTCAAGGTGGCTTACAATTAAAACAGGGTTTCGTTCCTTGGTCATTCTCAGAATTCTTCCACATTCAAGACAGAGAGCTCATACCACACCTCCCTGCTTCACAACAGAAATGGAAGCTGGTTTCAGCCATACTCTCTCATTGCATGCTTTGGGTGGGCTGCCCACTTTTAAAAGCAATGTTGCATGAACATTCATGCATTTATCTCTTCATTCATCATTAGTAAATTCCTTTTTTAGGGGCAAAACTGCTCTGAGAATGGAAAAGGAAGGTTTGAGGTGATTTCATTGGAGAGGAGAGGAGACCGGTGTTATGGACAGACATAATATTTGTTGCAAAAACAGAACTGATCTTCCTTCTAGCACCCAGCTAGATTAAACACAATGACTGCCCCCACTGCTCTAAACATGGTACATCAGCTTTTCACCTTTGAAAAGTTACATTTTATACATGTGTAAGTTGATTACTAAAAAAATCTGGAAATAGTATAGTGGTACATCTGTCCTTCAAATCGAAGGATAAAAAGTGTGCCCCAATATTGAGGTGTGGCATAGGGAGACACCATGGGAAGCTTGGCAGGGACTGGAAGTACAGTGGAGAGGTTCCTGCAAGGGCCAAACCCATTGCTTGGGTGGGGCCAGAGGGCCACTGGCTCTGGAGAGACTGGCTGCTGGGCTCAGGGTGGCCCTGATGGGAGAAGAAATCCCTTTGGGTTGGAGAGGCCGGTGGGGGTGGAGAAGACCTGGGCCCCTCTTACGGCTTCCTGGTGGGCAGCAGCTCTTGGGTAAAGATGTAAGGGCAGCCGTGGCCAGGAGCTGGGAACAGATGAGAACTGGATGGCACATGACAAGTGAGGGAACCAGGCAGCTGGGCATAGGGAGTGGAGCAACTCCCCTGTGCGAGAGCAAGCTGTAAGTCCGGGCTAGAACAAATTGTTGGCCTTACCTTGCTGTTGGGTGTTCCTTGGGATGACCATGGAAAGGCAACGCCTGCCCAGTCTCTAGCGGCCTCCCTCCCTAACAGCTCCCCCATTCCAGGTGGGCCAAAATGGACCAAGCAGCCACATAAGGTATTTAACAAAGTTGAAACGTGGTACAAGATACCCTGAATACCCTGAAGCAATTTTGGAAGCTATCTTCTCTAAATGGATAGAAGCTTACCCACACAAGCATTAACACTGTACTAATGCTGAGTAGTACCTTTTCACCATCCCTGCAACCTGAAAAATTTAATCCCATAAAACAGATCTGACAAAATTTAAGTGTTGCAATTTAGGTTCCATAGATAATGCAGGGCTGTCCGTTTAGAAGGTTTTGGGGGGGGATTTTGTCCTTTCTCTACAAACGTTACTCTTTAAATGTAAATGTCGTATAGTACTTGCTTGTATGCAATCCTATTTTGGGGGTTTCCCTTTCTATCAGTATGAAAATTAAATATTACATGTTAAATTGTAAACGAGACTTTTTCTCTTTAGTTCTTGCAAGAAAACAGCGCATCAAGTCTCTTTTACTATAGTTAAAGCTCCACTAGTTCAGCCTTTACACTTTTGTGCCAATTAACGAAGCAGAAATACTAGGAAATACTAGAACCAGCCTCACTCCCTCATCTTCTATCATCAACAGAAGGGCTTCTGTTAAAGTATAGCAACAGCAAGGCTACTGTAGACTGTTCCTCTCACTCCTTGGGTGACAAAACCAAAAGAGCTTTGTCTAATGCTTGGAATCCACCTATCAAGAAAACTAAATCCCCACTGATTGTGTTTTAAAAAAAGAGAGGCAAGAAACCAATTGACTAAGAAGCACTTCACTAAAATGTCACACCCCACATCTGGCACCCTGCAATACCTCAGTGGCCACACTCAAGAGACTGCAAAGTAACATGCCTGATAAAAAGGTGACTCTGAGGTGAGAGGTCAGTGAGGAAATACTCATAAAGTCAGTATTGACCTAGAAGCATTGTGGATTACCCTCAAGCCTACATTATTATGCCAGGTACTCAGAAAAACTACATTATTTAACAGGGCTAAAAGATTAAATAATGTAATTAGTCATGTGTTACTTTTAAAAAATAATGTGTGAGTTTAGCAATTCCATACAAGGACATAAAAGTCACAGAATTTGATCTTGGCTACAGAATTCAGCGTACCTATCAAAAGACAAATGACCAAACAGAGGGTTACGTGCCTGTTCCCCTTTCCAGAGCTAAACAACATGGGGTGGCAATGGTTTTGATTGGTAGATAGATTAAGCCTCCCCCAGCATGATGGTATTGATCTGAATTGTGAAAGAATGGGTCATTAAATTCTATAATTATTTATGAAGTTGCCTGACATGCATTTAGTGCTTCTGTCAATTATTTTTATTACATTTATGTTTAGAAATTGGTGGTTGTTTAAAGGGCATTTTTTTTTAATACCTGTGTTAATGTTGTTGTAGTTTACATTGTTTAAAATTATTATAACCCACCTTGAGATCTGTTTTCAGGATGGAACCGCTGAGTATAAATGCTTGTAATAAATAAGTAAATGATGTTTACTTACAACCCATTCCTGAACTTTTGACGGGCGGGGATGATGGGGAGGAGGCACCGCCGTGGCGCCTCCTAAGACGTTTCCCGCATGTCGAAAGCACAAAAAAAGCCTTTAACTGGCTTTTTTCATGTAAAATGGGGCAAAAGGCTCCATAGAGAATAGCGAGGCTGTGCCTGCAAAAAAACAGGTGCAGCAACACCATTCTTGGTGCCGGCATCTGGGGCTGAAAGGGGACTAATGGCAGCTCCTCCCCCCGGAACACCCTGGGAACGCCTCCCCAGACACCGGAACGCCCCCCAGAATGCCAGTGAGGCCTTTACAGCAGAAGGCCCCACCGTCATTCTGGGGTGGCACTGCTGCGGCAGTGTCCAGAGACCAGCATCCAGGCCTCCATGCCAGCGCTGGGGCCACGAATGCTGGTGTAAGTAGCCCGGGCACCGGTGTGGAGGGCTCAAACGCCGGCACAGCCCCTTCCTGGCCTCCTAAGGGCTTTTGCCCTTGAAGGTTAGGAATGCACTGTTAGAAGCTTTCAGTTAAGAATGGTTACTATTGCAGTTGCAGGTGAGCTTTGTTCAACACTTGAATTAAGCAACCTACAGTAATCAAAAGCGTTTCAAGTTTATTTATTTGATTTCTAGCCCGCCCTCAATCCCCAATCGAAGCCGAGCTCAGGACAGGTTACAACAGTTCATTACAGTAAAACAATTAAAATCTATCATCTCTTAACTAAAATTATTAAAACAATAATTTTAATTTAATTTAAGTACAACAATGGTGCTTAATCAGACAGAACAGTTGCTGGAAATTCAGAACAACTTAAGAACCCATACCATCAAACCAAAGGTTTGGGGGAGACAGGGGGGAGGTAAGGAGGCCAGCACTGATAACAACCTAAGTTCATCCACAATGATTAAAACATGCCTTGGGATTTTTTTGAAAGGAAACAGTTTTAATTTAGATACATTTTCAACAAATTAGACCAAGTATTCTGGGAGCAAGGTAAAAAGTCTGTTAAAATATCATTATTTTAGAAATTTCTCTTCTTTTTTGACTAAACACTGTTTGTAGAAGCACCTGTAATATCAAGATCATGCTTAGTAGTAGCATTACAACTTTACTTAATGGCTGTTTATGCCTGGTAAATAGCAGTGAGTTCCAGGCTGAAGTGTCCCGCATATTTTTTTTTTATTTCTTTACACCGAGAGCATACCTGCTTTGCATTTCTTAAGAGCCCCTTTAATGCAACCTTTGTATTTGCTCCACCTCCACATCAAAGGATTTACTGAAGGAACCATGAAAAATCACAGCCGCGGCTTAGCTATGCAAATGACCATGCTAATGGCTATGCAAAGGAACAAAGGAGCAGGTGAGCGGGAGTGGGATTTGTTTGACTTTGTCCTCTAGCATCGGGACCATGAATAGTCATTTTAAAGGGTGGATTTTAAAAAGCAGCTTTGAGCGAGCATCAAACTTGACCCTGCATAAATGGCCAATGATTTATGTAGCACTATGGGTTGCGCGTGGTACTTTAGTACTTTTATTGTGTTAGCCCTCTCCACTATGCAAAAAACAATGTACTCTTATTACTCTTTTGAGGCTGATAATTATTTATCTGCCAAAAGCATCACAATCCATGGTAAAAGTAGAATTTGCACCCTAACCCTAAATGCACTTATCAGGAAGAAATTGCCATAAAAATTAATGTGTCAGACTGGGCATGCTCTGAATTACAGGTGCTGATGTACTCTCTGCTATGTCAATTAAGATTAAATTATTTTACAAGGGGGATCTGAAAAGAGACAAGAGAATTTTCTGGAGCCCGGAGTTTTTAATCTTTTCAACAATACGTTGGTTTAGCATTAAATTGTGTGTGTTAAGTGCCGTCAAGTCGCTTCCGACTCATGGCGACCCTATGAATGAAAGTCCTCCAAAATGTCCTGCCTTGGACAGCCTTGCTCAGATCTTGCAAATTGAAGGCTGTGGCTTCCTTTATTGAGTCCATCCATTTCAGCATTAAATTAGTTGGATCATATTCATTTCAAAGAATAGTCCTTCGTTTTAGTTTAATTCAAAAGAAGGAGCCGAGAGAACAGAAGAAACGGTAGCAATAAAATCTAATGTAGTGAACGTCGAATTATCATGAATCCTGTTTAAATGCATTTTGGGGGGAAACCAGTGGAGATTCTTTTTTTTCCAGTTTTTAAAAAAAGAGAGTGAAATCTCTTTGAAATGAAAAGCCGGCGTGCTTATTTTTAAACTCGGAGCTGTCCCAGGGTTCTGCCACCGCCTGCTTTCTTTCTTACTGGTCCATTTTCCTTGAAAGACCCGAATACTGTAGGAGTGTGTCTAGTAGTTCCTTAAATCAGCCCATTGTTGAGAAGGTTTTTAAAAGCCCTGAGCACTGCCGCTGGTTTTTGCTGGGGCGGGGAGGGCGGGGCGGGGGAGAGAAGGGCTTGGGTTGTGTCTGAGCGAGCGCAGTGTTGGGTCTGCAAACATGAGCCTGAAAGGGATGTCCCTGTGGTTCCCAACCTTTTTTTGACCAGGGACCACTAGGACTTTTTTGTTCGGTGCAGGGACCCCAAGGTTCAAACTAAAAATTCCAACAATTTGAAAATAAACTTTAACCATAAGTGTTAGTTAAACATTAAACTTAGAATAATATTTGAATATATATATTTTTATAATAGAGAACTTTTAATCGAAAATATTAATTTACTATGGGTTGATAACTTTGTTTCGCGGACCTTAATTTAGTTCTCGTGGACCCCTGGGGGTCCACTATTAATAGGGAAAAGGGATTAAAAGTAGTAATGAGCCTTGGACTAGGACGTACTTTTTGATAGTCCTTGGGAACCAGTGCTAGAAGCCACGAGGCATCCAACCCCACCGTTCCTTGGCGCAGCCACAACCGCCACATGAAAGGGCGAGAGGCAACTAGACCTACAGGTCACTGCAGGGATAACGAGGCAGCCCGGGGCGCTGGCGGGGCGCGGGGCCCGGGAAGGAAGGCGCTCTTTCCCGACGGGCTTTCACTCCGCCCGCTCCCGGGCTGCTCCTCGCTTGTCCGAGGGAATTCGCCGCCGGCTTTCTGCAGGGAAGTCGCTCGCCTCACTACACGTGTGCGTGTGTGCGTAGGAAGAGAAGGGACTTGCGCGCAGGAGAGACGCTTGCACGTGTCGCGTGCGCACGGAGGGACGCGGGGAGAACCCGCGGCCGGAGTCAAAGCGGTGACCCTCCCCCGACGCCTTCAGACGCCGCATTTCAAGACCCGGGGCAGGGGAGCCGCGGTCCCGGGGCGGCGGAGAGGCGCCCTGGCGTCGGGGCTCACGCGGCCCTGGCCCGCCAGGCACGTGAGGAGGCGCCTCCCGGGGAGCCACAGGCACTCGCCGCTCGCTCGCCGGCCCAGCCCGCGCAACGCCCGTCGGCGGCGACCCCTGCGGGCCTGGGTCGCCACGCCTCGCCTCGCGGGGGGCCGGGCGGCGGGGGGGGGGCGGTCGAAAGCCCTCCGCGCCGAAGCGGCTCGCGGCTGTGTTCACACGGGAAAGCCGCCCCCCGCGCGCCCTCGCCCCTCCTCGCCCCCCCCTCGCCGGCACCCGTCGCTTCTCAGGCCCCACCGCGGCTCTCGACCGGGCGGCCCCAGGCAGGACCTTGCGGGGGGTGAGGCTGGGCCCCCCCGGTCGGGACCGAGCTCGCCCTCGGGCCCCAGAGGCCGCCAGGCGCCTCCTCCGCCCGCCCGGGCCGGCCCCGACGCGCAAGAGCGGCTGGCCCGGCGGAGCCCTCGTGAACCCGCGGGGCTTTCGCTGGGGGGCCCGACGTCTTGGCCTCCGCCCCCTTGCAGGGCTCTTGCGGCGTGCTGGTGGTCGCTTGGCCGCCCTGAGCGCGTCTCTCCAGAGGCGGCCCGCGGGTGGGCGCGCCGAAAGAGCTGGCACAGCGGCGGCGGGAAGGAGCCGCCCCGGACGGCGCGGGAGTCGGCGGGGATAAGACGGGGCCCCCGCGCGCCCTGGGAGCCGCCGCCGCCGCCGCCGCCTCCGTCGCTGCTCTTCTCCGCCTGCCGCCGTCCGGAAGGAAGGAAGGAAGATGGAAGGGAAAAAGGAAGGAGGAAGGAAAGGATGGATGGATGGAAAGAAAGATGGAAGGAAAAAAGGAAGGAGGAAAGGATGGAAGGAAAGAAAGAAAGATGGAGGGAGGAAAGGATAAAAGGAAAGAAAGAAAAAAGATGGAAGGAAAAAAGGAGGGAAGGAAGAAAGAAAGATGGAAGGAGGAAGGAAAGGAAGGATGGAAAGACGAATAAGAAAGAAAGATGGAAGGAAGAAAGGATGGAAGGATGGAAGGAAGGATGGAAAGAAAGATGGAAGGAAAAAAGGAAGGAGGAAAGGATGGAAAGAAAGATGGAAGGAAAAAAGGAGGGAGGAAAGGATGAAAGGAAAGAAAGAAAGATGGAGGGAGGAAAGGATAAAAGGAAAGAAAGAAAAAAGATGGAAGGAAAAAAGGAGGGAAGGAAGAAAGAAAGATGGAAGGAGGAAGGAAAGGAAGGATGGAAAGACGAATAAGAAAGAAAGATGGAAGGAAGAAAGGATGGAAGGATGGAAGGAAGGATGGAAAGAAAGATGGAAGGAAAAAAGGAAGGAGGAAAGGATGAAAGGAAAGAAAGAAAAAAGAAAGAAAGATGGAAGGAAAAAAGGAGGGAAGAAAGAAAGATGGAAGGAGGAAGGAAAGGAAGGATGGAAAGACGAAAAAGAAAGAAAGATGGAAGGAAAAAGAAGGAAGGAGGAAGGAAGAAAGAAAGAAAACAAGAAAGATGGAAGGATGGAAAGAAAGATGGAAGGAAAAAAGGAAGGAAGGAAGTGGGGAAGAGAAATCAGGGCAATGAGGACGGCGGTTAGCCAAGTGAATCCAGGTCCGTCGGGTCCCACCTGTCGGTCCCCCCTCCCGACAAGGAGCTCTTGGAGAAGGGGGTGCGCGTGACCACAGCCCCCCCCCCACACACACACCCCAATCTCAGCGGAGGTGCTCTCAAACCACATAAAGCGTGGACTTCCCGTTGCGTTTCGTCTGCCCGGGCTGTGCGGTGGGCTACGAAGCCAAACGTGACCCGGGAGAGAGAACGGGAAGGCTTCCGTGCCAAGGCGGCGGGCTCTGCCGTCGCGGGGTCGCCCCCGCCCTCCTCAGATGCTCCGAGTGGGCGGCCGGCCTGGACACCCCCCCCCCCGCCCAGCAGCACCCTCCCCACGCCCGTGGCTTCACGCGGGAGGGGGAGGGCCGTCCGCGGAAACAGGGACGCAGCTCGCCTCGCTGCTTCGGCAATTGTCAGCCCCGAAAGCCTCCCTGGCCAGGCGCAGGTGTGGCTGTGCGCATGGAGCCGCGGGCACGTCCCCCGCGCCGGCCGTCGCCCCCATCCTCCCCCGCCCGGGCGGGTCTTCGTCTCAGAAGGGGGCTTCTAGTTTAGGAGAGAGTCTAACGATGGGGAGAGGGCGCCCCTCTCCAGCGCCCACCCAACCCCGTGGGGCCGCATCCACACATTTATTCATGGAAGGTTTTGCATTGGGTTTGTCACTCTATAGATGCAGATTTTCCCCATCTGACTTCTCAAAACTCTGCATGGCGGCTTATTGTTGAGTTTTGAGAATAGGGATGGAGGAAAAGGGCAACTAAAGAGTGGCAGATCCAATGCAAAACCTTCCATGAATAAATGTCCATTGGGAGAAAGCGCGCATCGGCCGCTGGAGCCTCCTTTCTTCCCTGTTCCAGCCAGGATCCAGCCGGGATCGTTCGATCCCGGCTGGATCCTGGCTGGAACAGGGAAGAAAGGAGGCTCCAGCGGCCGATGCGCGTTGGATCCTGGCTGGAACTGGGAAGAAAGGAGGCTCCAGCGGCCGATGCGCGTTGGATCCTGGCTGGAACTGGGAAGAAAGGCTCCAGCGGCCGTGCGCTTTCGCCCATAAAGAAAAAAAACGACGACAGGGTTTCTCTTCCTTTTTGGTGCCGCTTTTCTTTCCAGGCCGGCTCAGATTGGAGAAGTTAAACCGCTCCAAACAACCCGGTGGTTTCTCTCCTCTCTCCCCCCCCGCCCCCCCCCCCCAAGGCTGCAGTCTGCTTAGCCGGCTGCGCTGCGCGCCCCTCTTATCCCTGGTGGGCGAAGATCTGCGAAGCCGGCTCGAAACAAGCGTGCCCGTCGGTGCCTCCCCAAACTCTCCGTCCCGGGCCCCGCAGACCCGAAGGTGCCTCTCCCCCCCCCCGGACCCCCCTGCGTGCGGGAGATGCTCGAGGCTTTCCCACGCTTCCAGGACGCCGGAGCCGCCTGGCGCTGGGAGAGCCCCGCGCTTGAGCCAATGAAAAGGAGATGCGACTCTCTGGGGGGGGAAGGGGGCCTGTCACTCACCCCCTTCTCCTCCAATCCCGCCGTTTACCCCAGGGGTAGGGGGTGGGTTTGGGATGTCGGGGGCGGGGCTGGGGGCTCGAGGCGGAGCGGCGGCGTGGGAAAGCACCCCAGAGAGTCGCTGGGCTCGCCGGCGCCGGGCTGGGAGGGAGAGGCGCGCTTGTCCCCAGGCGGGCGAAAGGGAATACTCTCCCCCCCCCCCTCGCTCGGCATTGCTGACCTCCTGTTTTGGAAGCTGGACGGTCCCCTTGAGCCACAATGAAGCGGCCTTGCGAGGAAACGACCTCCGACAGCGATATGGACGAGACTATCGACGTAGGGAGTGAAAATAATTACTCTGGGTAAGGAGAGGTTGCTTTGCTTGTCTACTTTGGGTAAGGAGAGGTTGCTTTGCTTGTCTACTTACTCTGGGTAAGGAGAGGTTGCTTTGCTTGTCTACTTACTCTGGGTAAGGAGAGGTTTCTTTGCTTGTCTTCTTACTCTGGGTAAGGAGAGGTTTCTTTGCTTGTCTACTTACTCTGGGTAAGGAGAGGTTGCTTTGCTTGTCTACTTTGGGTAAGGAGAGGTTGCTTTGCTTGTCTACTTACTCTGGGTAAGGAGAGGTTGCTTTGCTTGTCTACTTACTCTGGGTAAGGAGAGGTTTCTTTGCTTGTCTTCTTACTCTGGGTAAGGAGAGGTTTCTTTGCTTGTCTACTTACTCTGGGTAAGGAGAGGTTGCTTTGCTTGTCTACTTTGGGTAAGGAGAGGTTGCTTTGCTTGTCTACTTACTCTGGGTAAGGAGAGGTTGCTTTGCTTGTCTACTTACTCTGGGTAAGGAGAGGTTGCTTTGCTTGTCTACTTACTCTGGGTAAGGAGAGGTTGCTTTGCTTGTCTTCTTACTCTGGGTAAGGAGAGGTTTCTTTGCTTGTCTACTTACTCTGGGTAAGGAGAGGTTGCTTTGCTTGTCTACTTTGGGTAAGGAGAGGTTGCTTTGCTTGTCTACTTACTCTGGGTAAGGAGAGGTTGCTTTGCTTGTCTACTTACTCTGGGTAAGGAGAGGTTTCTTTGCTTGTCTTCTTACTCTGGGTAAGGAGAGGTTGCTTTGCTTGTCTACTTACTCTGGGTAAGGAGAGGTTGCTTTGCTTGTCTACTTTGGGTAAGGAGAGGTTGCTTTGCTTGTCTACTTACTCTGGGTAAGGAGAGGTTGCTTTGCTTGTCTACTTACTCTGGGTAAGGAGAGGTTGCTTTGCTTGTCTACTTACTCTGGGTAAGGAGAGGTTGCTTTGCTTGTCTTCTTACTCTGGGTAAGGAGAGGTTTCTTTGCTTGTCTACTTACTCTGGGTAAGGAGAGGTTGCTTTGCTTGTCTACTTTGGGTAAGGAGAGGTTGCTTTGCTTGTCTACTTACTCTGGGTAAGGAGAGGTTGCTTTGCTTGTCTACTTACTCTGGGTAAGGAGAGGTTGCTTTGCTTGTCTACTTACTCTGGGTAAGGAGAGGTTGCTTTGCTTGTCTACTTACTCTGGGTAAGGAGAGGTTGCTTTGCTTGTCTACTTACTCTGGGTAAGGAGAGGTTGCTTTGCTTGTCTACTTACTCTGGGTAAGGAGAAGTTGCTTTGCTTGTCTACTTACTCTGGGTAAGGAGAGGTTGCTTTGCTGGTGCGTCTCTCCTGCTCCACGCGCGGCGGGGTGTGTGTGTGGTGGCCAGCGGATGAGGGAATTCTTTTAAAAGCCATATGCCAGAAATGACAGCATCAGAATCAGTCCGCATTGGACCCTTGGACTCCCTGACCACAATTTGGTATCCTGGTAAATGAATAAAGAACCTGAAAGATGAGAGGAATAGGGGATCTGCTCAGTTTGGGCCGAGGTCTCTGTAGCCTTAGCTTTCGTGCACCGTTTGCTTGCCTTACCCTTGCCTCACTATTTCTTTACCAAGCAAGTACTTTCTTAATTTTTGTCCTCTTTTATTGGGCCAGCCGTCCATCTACCTCATAGGGTTGTTGTGAGGATAAAATGGAGGAAAGAATAATAGAATCATAGAGTTGGAAGGGACGTCCCAGGGTCATCTAGTCCAACCTTTTGCACAATGCAGGAAAGTCACAACTCCCCCCCCACACACACACACCCAGTGACCCCTGCTCCCTGCCTAGAAGATGGCCAAAAAACAAAACAAAAAAACCCTCCAGGATTCCTGGCCAAACTGGCTTGGAGGGAAAAAAATTCATGACCCCAAAGAGGCAATTGGCATTTCCCTGTGAGAACTAAGTAAGCTGTTTTGGGTCTTCATTGGTGAGAAAGGTTGGGTATAAATGAAGTGCATACATTTTAAAATTCCCTATTATTTTGGAGGTATGAGTGGAACGTTTTTCTGAGTAAAAGAATATTCTCTGTGAGATGTTTTGGGAGTTTTATAGAAATACTCTGTGTAAAATCTAGATGGTATCACATGTATGTCCTGTACAGCACCCAGCAACTCACTAGTGATGCTGCGCATGTTAAGTACCAGCAGTATTAAAAGGATGCAAAGAAGAGGCTATGCTAAGGAGTGAGCATTTAAAATAGGAAGCATCTCTTGCAGTAGGTGCTATTGAACAATACTGTCTAGTACTCTTGAATGGGATGTATGCTGCTAGATTCTGTGTAAGATATGGTACAGTGGATACTGTTTTGAGATAAGCTGGGTTTGCCTGGTGGAAAGAATGGGGTAGAATGAGATGAGGAGGAAGAAAGGGGCTAGTGAATTGTGCTACTGCAGAAGTTCCGCCTGGTTTTATTTTGCTGCAGAAGAATAGATGGGAAATTGTTGGGCAAGGTAGACTTCAGAACATCTACTACCAAGCACTGTTTCCCTGCTTGTCTAACAATCCTCCAGGTGTCTATCATGTGACTGGTAGAAGGGTTGTTATCAAACCAAGGCAGTTAACAAGAGTCCTGTTAACTAATTTTTAGACTATCATGCTACAATCGTAAACAAACTTAGTAAGGATCAAGTCCCACTGAACTCAGTAGGGTTTACTTCTGAATATATATGCTTAGAGATAGCATTGTTGATAACCTAGATAAATGTATTACATTTCAATATAGGGTTTCTTTTTGTGTTTCTGTGTAAGACAATTTAACAACTAAACAAAAGGTACCATTCATCGTATTTAATGTTTTGTTTTAATTCTATACTACAGTAACCCACCAGAATCAAAATAGGAGAGCAAAACAATGGCTCACTGGATCACTGAATTTAATAGGAGAATGAAGGGCACTCCTAAAACTGTCTTGCTGAAATTAATGATAACTAGAAAGAACTTAATTAAATGTTGCTAGTACAATGCAACAGTCTTTGATTTCTCTCCACTGAGAAACTTTTATAAGTAAAAACTGATAAAAACACAATTCATTTTTAGTTCCCTTTCACTTCAAACTTTTCTCCAGGTTTCCCAAGATAGAGTATTAAAAGGCATTGCTCACGTGATGGATTTAATCCGATCACTCTAATCCATTTTAAATTAACCTGTATTGATATCATGCTTCAGGGCATCTGCATAGTATTAGCATTTAAAGATGGCCGGTTTGACATATTTGCTGTACAGTGGACCAATTCAATCTTGATCCCAACCAAACTGGATAGTGCAGATTAACTGGATAAGTATTTTTAACTCTCTCTTTTTTTTGTGGGGGAGGGGTTAGTTACTTTCTGCAGCATTAAAATCAGCAGGTCTGCTTTGGAGTGAAATGGTTTGTAGAATCATTGGCCTAAGGGAAAAGCTAAATCCAATTGATGTCACTGGTAGAATAAAGCCAAAAATTAGCTGGATGTAATAGATGGAAAATTCTAGCAATCTTTTTTTTTGGTAAAAATTAAGTTCTATGGAGGATATTTTATAACTAAACAAAATTTCCCATTTGTTGATAGCTAGGTATATTTGAGATAGATGGATATAATCATTTTAAAACGGAGTCTAAAGGTTCTCTTAAAAGTTGGGTCAAGCATGCCTTTAATCTCTCCCACTGAAATCAGTGAAATATTCAAGTATTTGATTTCATAGGGATCGTGTCAAAAAGTTTAAAAATATTTAACCTGGAGTGGACTACCCAAATGTCACTTATGAGAAGGAAACATTATTAAACTGCTTTACAGTGCAATCCTAGCAACACTTTCTTGGGAGTAAGCCCCACTGAATAGGCTTCAGTAGCATTCTGAATAAACCTGGGTAGGTTTCCTCTCCATGTAGAGAAGTGCTTCAGCCTACTGAATGAGACTTAAATGCCTTATTGAAAGAACTAGATACTGCAGAGAAGACACGGGCTGCAACCCAACTGCTTCATTGGATCATGAACACTGCTTCATTGGATCAAGTCCTAAAAACTGAATGAATAACTAAGGCTGTTAGGATGAAGAACTTTATATCCTGATTCGGAACATGAGCACTTAGAAGAAAGTCTCATTCATCTTAGTCGAACATACGTATGCCCAAGCACTGGTTAACAGTACTTTTTGTATGTGCAAATATATACTGACATATATATGCCTTATATCAGTTGTGAATGAACATTGCCCACTTATTTAAATTGCTGCTTTTCTCAGCCAAACACATGGGAGTGAATTTAGGCCTTTGCAGATCATTGCTTCCATATATGTTGCTTGAAAATATTGTAATTTGTGCCAAGCATATGCCTTTCTTAGGTGACAGGAGGCACATGTATTCTGTACTCAAGCATAAGCACCTGAGTACAAGAAAGTATTGAAAGAAGTAGTCCTGAATGTATTCAGAATCAGACTTTTGGCAGTAACGTTTCTTTGAGCGTATGAAGTTTTACTTTATCAGTTTAACTCGTGGGCTTGCTCTGTTAGACTATATGTTTTGTATATAGTTGAAGCTACTCAGCCAGGATCAACTCAAGACTATAGAGTGTTTTTGAGAAGGCATCTTTTTCAACAGGTTGCGTTGCCAGAACATCTAATGGAAAGGTAAGAGAGAGATGAAAGTTTTGCTTTGACTACTTTCAATTTTTTAGAAAACACTGTGTGTGTTGTTAATGGGGAGGGAAGTGAATGAGATTTATATAACAGCGTAATGAGATTCAACACCTGACATGTCTTTTCAACTGTTTCTCAGGCATAGTGTCAGTTCTGTGATCCGATCAAATTCTCCTACCACAACATCACAGATTATGGCCAGGAAAAAAAGAAGAGGGGTAGGTTTCCTCCTAACTATGTTATGAGTGCTATAGTCACATTTATTGTGTCATTTTGTAAAATGTATATTTGCAGCTTTTATATCCATATCTCATTTTATTTTGGGAATAGATTATTGAGAAAAGGCGTCGAGATCGTATAAATAACAGTTTATCTGAACTGAGGCGGCTTGTGCCAACGGCGTTTGAAAAACAAGTAAGCATACATAAATATATCTCTATTCTGACTCTCATCTGGCCATGTTGGTTGTTTCATAAAGCTCATTAAAATGAGTCTTGATGTTTCTGTTCTGTGCCAGATCAGGACACGTCAGTAAAATGCTTTGTTGTGGTAAAACTATTAAAAGGCAAAATCCTCCACAAAGCTGAAAAACATTTCCATTCTCTGCCTTGCTGTTCCCTTAAGGGCAAAAGTGTTTGTGTCGCCTCTGTTCTTTCAATGAATTGCAGGAGTGGGTTTTCTTTCTTTTTTTCATGCTTATTGCTTAAAAATGCCCTATTCCCTTCTGGACAAACCTTATTAACAGCATAATAATTTTTCTTATGCTTTCATTCTTTGTTATATACTTAGTCTGCCTGATATTCAGATGGTGTCATATGAGTTCAGTGTCTGTAATAGTTAGAAAACATCTGCAAAGGAATATAACAATTCTTGCTTGTGCTTTTTCTCGAAGAATTAATACCTTTTGGCTCTTTAGAAGTACACTTTTTCTGTGTATGTGGAAAAGTATCACACTTTCCAACTCACACAAGAAATCCTTTAGATTCCAAAGCATGTGTGCACACCCTCAGAGATGTCAACCCATCCCATTAAAAAAAAAAAAAAGAATTAATTCTCCAGGTTACAGTGTGCCAAAAGTGGCAGTAAGACAGGCTGAGCACACCGTACCTGAAGTGCCTATATGGAATCCAGGAGGTGTAGTATCTCAGTGAGCTGTGCTCTATATAGAGGGGGAAATTAAATCCTGCCCCTGTCACAAACCTATATGACCTGGACGAAAATTCCTTTAATATTCCATCCTGGTTGATCAGTTAGATATGCAAGAAAAAAATCCACGCATTAATTCCCTTATAATAGTTAGGTTGTTGCTACGCTATCTTTCCCATATCCAGTTGTAATCATTCCTGGTGCCTGATGGCAGGGGGGAAAGTCACTATGATTTTTTTGGGAAGGGACAAAAAAGTCTTCCTTGCTATAAGAAGTCTGAAGTTTAATTTAAACCTTGAGATTTCAATTGTTAAAAAATGTATCCTGGGTTTTCCAAATTCAACAAGTTTACCTTAAAACTGCTTTGGAGGAATCAGTTTGGAGATTGTGGCTGGTAGATGCCTTGCTTACACAGAAGAAAGCAGGAATACAGCAAGTAATTAGCATGCATCGGTATAATTATTTGACAGGGTTTGAGAGAAACTGTATAAATTAAAACCTCATTTTACAAGTTCTCCACCACTTCCGCTCAAGTAGTTTGTGGAATAACAACAAACATTTGACTTAAATCAATTCCATTAAGAGTTAATACATGCTTTAAAAACAAGCTCTTATTTATCTATACTACATACAATGTTCTAAGTTTTTCCAACTTCTCTATCAGGGTGGGGAAATTATATAAATTATAGTTGGGTAGAGTAAATTACACGGCAGGCCTGTTGTGCAGAGAAGACACTGCGTTAGGCATGAGGCAGCCGTAAAAAGCTGACAGAGCAGGCAAAACTCCACTTGTGCTACCCAGGCTACGTAAAGCAATTTGCAAAGCAGCACCATTTAGCTTTGGCAGCATGGAAGAATAGGGTCTAGTCAAAGAAACTGGGACAAGAGACAACAGTTGTTTGTGGTTTTCAAGAAGTAAACAATGCAATGGGACAAACACTATGAAGCAAGGTCTCCAGACACCCTTTCCTTTGAAATTGCCTAGCAGTGAGGTTTTTACTCAGCCGTCACCAACAGTTGTATTGGGACTGTGGAAAAGATTAGCACAGATAGTATCCAATCCAATTTATTAATGTTTTGGTTACAGACCTTAACAATGTTCAGATTAAAACCATACACAATGTAGAACCCACAACACCCAGAGTTACATGAATAAAATGTTTAAAATGTTACAGGCAGCTACATATATACATATTTGTTACTGAATTGGATGTTATAGTTCTCCTAAAATTATTCTTTCTGCGTCAGCTTTGGGGTCTAATTTTCAACAAATTTCTTCCTTAGCTTAGAAGCTAACATGATATAAAAGGCCACACTAAGTGTGATCTTTGGATTGACGTCTGCCATTAAAAAACTAACTCGGCCCTCAACTGTGTCTAAAACATCTGGGATGTGCTGGGTTAATTTAAAACGAATAGAGTTATAAAATGAGCAACTAAACAAAATGTGAGGGAGATCCTCTATTAAACCTGAGGAGCAGGGGCATAGTGTTAGATTATGAGGAATTTTTTTATATCTACCATGGGTGAATGCTGAAGGCATCGTTTGGAATCGTGCCGTAGTAAATGCTCTCCTTAACCCTGGGTCCGAAAGTTGCGTTAGGTAGTTTGAAAAGAACTTATTCAATTTGAATAATGGATACCATGGAGAACTTGGACTTTTGTATTAGGGCACAGATAAAAGTACACATTGTAATTTAGTGTGTGAGTGTGGATTTTAAAGAACATTTTCTTAAACAATCCAAGAACCCCAGACACACAAAATCTATAACTACCTTGGCACTGTGCATATTAACTGTAAGAAACCACAGTGGGAGGAGAGGAAGTAAGAATGACTTTCATATGATTTGCCACGGCTCGTCTCTTTTTTGTTACAGTTTTTGATTAGCCTTCTTTATCAGATGTATTTATCAGATGATTAATTAAAATATTTATGTCCCATGTATCACTTGTGGCTTAAGGTGACTTACAATGCAAGGATTACAAATATTAAAACATGGTAAAATCTCCTTTATTTCCAGGAAAATTGGCTGCAGCTTAAACCCCATTTAATAACTCTCACAAATAAAGTGGCCTTAGTGTGCCTCCTACTTCTTTGGAAGCGGGAGCCACTATAGGGAAGGAATGGGTTCTAGTAGACACCGAACAGGCAACATTAAGTGGCAATACAACAAGAATGTGTAAGTTGAAAGAGTGTAGATGATGCATGGGGGTATATGAGGAGAGACAGTTCTTCACGTATGTGGGTCCTATGCTGCAGAGGGCTTTAAAGGTTATAGTCAGAAACCTGAATTGAACTTGGAAATAGACTGGTTGATAATTTTTTTTTTTGCCATTAAGTCATATCTGGCTTCTGGCATCCCTGGTGGGATTTTCAAGGCAAGAGATGTTCAGAGGTGGTTTGCCATTGCCTGCCTCTGCGTCACAACCCTGGTATTCCTTGGAAGTCTCCCATCCAAATACTTGCCAGGTTCAACCCTGCTTAGCTTCTGAGATCTGGAGACCAAGCCCTACCAGGAAAGGCTGAGGGACTTGGGAATGTTCAGTCTGAAAAAGAGGAGATTGAGGGGGGACAGGATTGCTCTCTTTAAGTACTTGAAAGGCCGTCACATAAAGGAGGGCAGAGAGCTGTTTCTGTTGGCAGTAGAGGATAGGACTCGCAATAATAGGTGCAAATTACAGGAGGAAAGGTACTGGCTGGATGTTAGGGAAAACATTTTTTTACAGTGAGAGTAGTTCAGCAGTGGAATTGGCTGCCTAGGGAGGTGGTGAGCTCCCCCTCTCTGGCCGTCTTCAAGCAGTGGCTGGACAAACACTTGTTAGGGATGCCCTAGGCTGATGCTGTATTGAGCAGGGGGTTGAACTAGATGGCCTGTATGGCCCCTTCCAGCTCTATATCTGACAAGATCAGACTAGTCTAGGCTAACCAGGTCAGGGCAGTAGACAGTCGTCAAGTGACAGCTGACTTATGGCGACCCTGTAGGGTTTTCAGGGCAAGAGAAATTCGGAAGTGATTTACCATTGCCTGCCTCTGTGTCACAACCCTGGCATTCCTTGGAGGTCTCCCATCCAAATATTAGCCAGGGCCAACCCTGCTTCTTCTGAGATCTTCTGAGATCTGACAAGATCAGGCTATCCTGGGGCTATCCTGTAAGTTAGGCCTTGACGATAGCTGGGCTGCTGTGTTCTGAACTAGCTTGTCTTTATACATCACTATAAAATGCCAGTTTCACCCTGAATATTAGAATTCTGATCTGATGTAATCCAAGGCACCCAGAGGACAGGTGTAGAAGTATATCACAAAGATAAACAGTTGACTACAAAAAGAAACATTCAGAGTTGGATCCAGGCTAGCACTTGCATGAGTAGAACATGCTTCTGTTTACTCAAGAGGAACTCTGCATTTTCTGCAGATTTCCCCCTTGAGCTGCAGTCTTCCGCATCCTCCAAGCTTCAGGAGAGATTTTCAGGGAGCACAAGGGACTACAGCAGGAAGATGGAAGTGGGTAAGGTCTGTATCATGAGCAAGAGATCAGTTTTTAAGCAGAAATACCAAAAACATTTCTTTTGAGAAGCTGGCCAAATGCTCATAGCAGTCATGGAAAATTGTTGTACAAAACTTCAAATTGCAGCCTTCTACTTCTTGGCTGTTCTCAAAAATACAAGAACAATTAACAGCGATGACAAAAGCCCTACTTTTATCCATAAGTAGTAACATTTAAATATTTAAGGTTTCTAGCATCACCCTGAATTTTGCATCATATCTTGAATACACCTTATTAGAAGTAACATTCACTGGAACATCCTTATAATTTATGTATTAATTTACTTCATTTATACCCAATTTTTCTCCCCGGGGGACCCAAAGTGACTTATATTGTTATCCTCTCCCACATTATGTCCAGACAACCCTGTGAGGGAGGTTAGGCTGAGATTGTGTGACTGACCCAAGGTCACCCAGCGAGCTTCCATGGAAGAGTGGGGATTCAAACCTGGGTCTCCCAGATCCTAGTCCAACACTCAAACCGCTACACCACATTGGTGCTTGCTTACTTACAAATTCTTTAGGGTCAGGACAGTCGCAGTTGCTTGCACTGTTTAGGCTGGCCTAGTTCAGGTCTCATTAAAGTGACAAAGCACTGATTCATACATGGAAGAACATCTTTTGATCTCTAGTGAATGTGTTTTGATATGAGATGACAAAGCTCTGTTTGTGGCAATTGATCAAGGATGGTTACGATGTCAGTTAGCCTTGGATTTCACTAATAAAAACTAATTACACAACTGTAATAATCTAATGCAGGGTTCCCCAACGCAGCACCCGTGGGTGCCACAATGCCAGCTAACACCTTTCCTGGTGCTCACTTAGTGTTTTAAGAAAGTGGGCAGGGCCAGGTGGTTCTTTTGCCCAGCAGGGCTTCTGATTGGCCATTGGAGATCAGATTGGATGTGCAGATTTTTTAAAAAAGTTGCCTCTGTAGTAGCAGTCAGCACAGCACAAGGATCTTCACTGCATGACCAAACAAAAGCGGTGCGTGCACCAGAAACTATTTTTAAACAATACATTAATTTCAAAAGGCATCCTGTTAAATAGAACTTCTGCCTTAAATGTTGAAGTGTTACTTTTAGAGTTATGCATAAGCTCATGTCCTGACATTTTGTTGTTGGCTCTGCCTCCTGTGGCCGCCAATTACAGGTTGCACCCACCATGCTGGATTAGAATTCCAACAGTGCCCACAGGCTGGAAAAGGTTGGGGACCCCTGATCTAATGGGTAGAAATTTGTAGCTTCCGGGGGCTCTTAGGCTTGAACAATATCCACGACAGCCGCAGACCCCTTTGTTTAATCAAAATCATATATATAATGTGGAGTGTGGGGCCCAATTTTTAGAGCAGAAGGGGACACATGGTTTACCACCCTGTAGCTTCTCTTCAAATGAAGCTCGTACCCTTGCTGGCCTCCAGTATCAGAGAAGAGTTGGCTGTCTGTTTGCTCCTTTTCACCCAAAAGGAAGATTCAGCTCCCTCTAAACATGTGCCCGCTTTCCTCTCAAAAGTGGATTCTTACCCCTGTTTTTATTTGTAATTGAGATAGACACTACTGCCACCTGGGATGGCAACTTAGTTATGTTTGTCCAAGGTGATACCTGTTGATGGAAGCAGAAATAAAGACTCCTGGGCTTCTGCACAGGGTGAGGAGTGGTAAAGCAGTCCTGCAGGTTTGGACAGGGAAGAGCTGATTACTGTTGTAAAAGGGAAATGAACTTGTGACACTCGAGCTATGGTGGACCCATGTCATCACCCATGATGGCACAACATATCTCCCTCCAGCCTCTTTAAAACCTTGCCAACCTTGCCTTTAAAATTTCAATTGATTTTTTTTTTTTTTGGGGTCTTCCAGCAGCATAGTGAATAACTCTAGATAATCAAAGTTGAAGGAGAAAACAGCCATTTTTTACTGCACTAAGGTCAACACCATGGAGAAAGACTGGAGTTTCACTCCACCCTGATTAAATTTGGCTAGTTATCCTTACCATTTGGGGAGAAATTGCTCTGACAATGCCTCTTAAAATAGAACAAGGGTCCCCAACGTGGTGCTCACTGTCTCCTTTTCTGGTGCCCTCCAAGTGGTTTTAGGAAGTGGGTGGGGCCAGGTAGGGCTTTTGCCCAGCAAGGATTTTTATTGACTATTAGAGATTTAATTGGCTGTGCAGATTTTAAAAAAAATATTGCTTTGGCAGCAGCTGCCACCACAGCACGAGGATCTGTACTGTGTTACTGAAGTTAAGCTGTGGCTTTCATTGTGGGGCTGGCTCCTCCTCCTGCAGCAGCCATTTTGTTCCTGCGCCCATCGTGCTGGGTCAGAATTTCTAATGTTCCCATGAAGTGAAAAAGGTTGGGGACCTCCTGCAATAGATTTGGTCATTAGTTTGGCATCTGTGGGGTGACTAGATTTTTTGTGTTGCATTCCTCCCAAACAGGAGCTTAAAGATAGTTCTGGTAGGCTCCACTTCCATTGTTTGAGAATAATCGCCTTAATAAGCTGCTTATTATAGAGCATCTTCATGTTTTGGCTTTCTCTTGTTGGTTGATTTTTAGGGCCTAACTATATGTTACAAAGTCCTTGTTTTCCCTCCTGTTGATAAGTCTTCCAATTGGGACTCCCTGTGGTAGCTGTTTTAGGTCAGAAATGTTATGAAGAGGACAAGGCTTAAGTTTTCTCGCTCCCAACCTGTGTGCCATGGCTCCAATCCAAACTGGGTCCACGTGCACCTGAGAATTAAGTTCTGAGCGTGGAATTTTCAAAGCACATCTGGTCAACAGGACTGGGGCAAACATGCAGGGAACATGAGGACTTTTAACATATAGTTGGCACTTGGTCCATTTCAAAAGACTAGTATACCTGCTTCTTTTTGGTCTAAGAAAACCAGTATGGACTACTAAAGAGATGGACTTGAATAGCTCTAGTTTCAAACCCTAGTGCATTTCATTGCACTTGTGATAACTTTCCAGTGGACTATGCCTTTCGAGGTTTTGTGTGGCTCTCAGAACTGGAGTGGATCTTTGTACCTTGTTTTAAAATGGCTTAATTTTTTTTTTGCAGGAGTCTCCATATGCGCACACCCTGTACCTTTTCTCCTTGCCTGTACTATTATGTACCACTCTAAGTGTGTGCACAGTTGTCATGGTAGATGCTGTGATATAGTGCTTGTACTAAAAAAATAATGATCTGGGATGCAGATGCTCTGTAGAAGAGTTAAGCTGAGAATGCTGTAATGGTTGGGAAAATTGAAAACATAAGATGGAGCTCAAAAGAGAGTATACCAAATCAAAGCACACAATACTCTTAAGCCTTTATTGGTTGTGCCTCTTATCTTAAAGGGATCTGCCAAATTAGAAAAAGCAGAAATCCTGCAAATGACAGTCGATCATTTGAAGATGCTCCAGGCAACAGGCGGGAAAGGTAAGGAACTGATTTTTGCACTGCTTCTAATATTAGCTGGGGAAAAACTTAGCAAACGCTCCTTTTGACAAGCCGGGATAGGCAGTTCTAGATTAAAGAAGTGGAAATCAATGCTAAAGGCAGGACTGAACTCGTGGGAAAGAACTACTGGGACAAAAGAAACACTTGACCCTGGGCTTGTGTTTGCTTTCATAACACTGTGGGAGAGTAAAGGGCTCCATTCAGAGGCAGCCCAGTCAGAGGTTTGTTTGGGGTTTCCAAGAGCACTGAGATCAGCACAAGGGAGACAAAATAAATCCCCCAAACATAAACAAGGAGGGCTTCAGCAACAATTGTGTAGAAAGGAACAAAACGAAAGTTAAAATTCATTATGCAGCTGCTATACCACAGGAAGTGGCTTCAGAGGAAACATTCCTTATTGTTTATGTATTGCATTTTGTTTTAGAAAAAGTGTTTTCCGTGCAAAATTACGCTGTGCCATTCATTCACCAGGGCAACATCTATGCTTGGGTCTTCTGGGTGTTTGACAGTTAAGGAGACACCGGGTCTAATAATAATAAAAAAGAACATTCCACAGTCAGTGCTCATTCTGTGTGCCTTCATTTGCATTAGGCGCAGTAAGGAATTTAAACACATGCAGTTTTATGCTTAGCCATGAGTTTCCTGGATAGCCTTATAAGTGCTATTCTCTTGGCCTCAGTCCCTCCTCCCTCTGACTATATTGCCTGTAAAAATAACCATCCTTGCTTTCCTCATCTGAGAGTACATTTAAGGTGGTGGGGAGAAGGTTGCATGTGGGTAAGAGGGCCTGCCTCTTCCCATCCCGCTGTATGGGCTGGCTGGTGTGTCACCAACCAAGGTCTGCCCTTTCTTTCGTTGTCTGTGGCTTGAGGTACTGATAGAGGCTACTGGTAATTGTGTAGCGCTCCTTCACATACTTCCTTCCCAGCCTGCTAACTGACTTTAACCCAATCAGGAGTTTCTGGTCTGTTGACAAGCAGCGGCCACCCTGAGTGAATTAGTCCAACTCAATGAGATCTTTAGAAGAAAAAGATCTTTATTTACTAAATATAGTCTTGATTCACTAGAGCACAAGAGTACTGGAAGAACTATACCAAATCACTACAGGGTGTTACATAACCAAGAAAACAAACACAAACATGAGACTTAAGTTCTGCAAGATACTGGTGTTAACTTTGACATTTCCTCCTGTGAAATGGACAGAAGTTTGCTGGAGCTTTGAAAGAGAGGCTGATCAAGGTAGACTTCACCCCATTTCTCCCCATTCCCTGGTTCTCACACTTTCTCACAGTGTGTTACACCTTTTTAACCCTTCCTCTTCCAGCTGAAAGGGTTTCACTTTAACCTAACATGGAATTGGGTTTGGGTCCCCATGTGTGCAGCCTTGCACCCTTCTCCAATCATATCAAGGGGCACATTCCTCCAGCGTGGTGTAGTGGTTAAGAGCGGAGGACTCTAATCTGGAGAACCAGGTTTGATTCCCCACTCCTACACATGAAGTCAGCTGGGTGACCTTGGGCTAGTCACAGTTCTCTCAGAATCAAAGCCCCACCTACCTCACAAGGTACCTGTTGTGGGGAGAGGAAGGGATGGTGATTGTAAGCTGTTTTGAGAATCCTTAAAGGTAGAGAAAAGGTAGAGGAAAAACTCCTCCTCCTCCTCTGGTATAACTCAGGATATCCAAATAACCATCTGTCTTGTCCATCTCCATCCTGTCTATCAGTCTCCAAAAAGAAGTCATTTCCTCTCAGCCTGAAATCTGAGGAGTGTATTGCATGGTGTAGTGGTTAAGTGCGATGGTTTGAAGCTGTGGACTCTGATCTGGAGAATAGGGTTTGATTCCCCACTCCTCCACATGAGTGGTGGAAGCTAATATGGTGAACTGGATTTGTTTCCCCACTCCTACACACGAAGCCAGCTGGGTGACCTTGGGCTAGTCACACTCTCTCAGCCTCACCTACCTCACAGGGTGTCTGTTGTGGGGAGGGGAAGAGAAGGCAATTATAAGCCTGTTTGATTCTTCCTTAGGTGGTAGAGAAAGTTGGCATATAAAAACCAACTCTTCTTCTTCTTCCCAGGAAGAAGATTAGGGCTTCTCTGAGCGTTAATAAAGGTATCACCATTCCTTTATCACAACAATGCCTGCTTGGTTTACAGAGTTGTGAAAACTTGAGATAATGTATATGGTTCTTTGAATGGTCACATACACAACATAAATGCTAAGATTTATCATTAGACAGGGTTTCAGGTGCCAGGGAGATTACACTCACTTTTCTTAAGCAAGGCATTAGTCTTTTTAGAACAGCTTATCTCACAGATCTGTTGTGAGGATACATAACCAATTTTGAGTTTTTGAAGGAAACGTGGTTATGGATGTGATATATCATATCCTAAATTTCCTCTGCACTTTTTTCCAATTCCTTTCCCTCTGCCAATTCCTTCCCCTCTCCCTTCAAACTCAGACACTGCATACAGACTAGATGTTGCATATATCTAATTATTTAATCATTTGCATACTTATACTGAGCAAAGAATGTGAGTTCCCTTTGTACAGCGCTGGTTTTTTTTTAAGGGCATAGGATTTCAACCTTTAACCATAGCTGCTTTTTCATGTGAGGCTGCATATCTATGTGTCACATTTTTCTCAGGTTCAGCCTTGGGTTCAGTCATAGACATGTTCTGAAAGCTCTGTCCTTCATGGGGGCCTAATCTGGATCAGGACTACAGCGTACAGAAATAAGGGGCTTAGACCTTCCAACAGCATTGTTTTCCTTACAGTAACAGCCCTTAGGAACTACTGGTTGCTCAGCTGAGGAGAGTGACATGCAACTGGGGCAAATAGCAGCTCCTCGGCTAAATGGTGTGTGTGTGGGGGGGAGAGGGATGGATAGATCTTAGCTTCCTCTCACTGCATGCTTCATTTCTGATCTGAATAGACTCCCCCAAATCTGGGAAGCACAAAAACTCCCTGAATATGTCTGTGACCTGAACTGGGCACCTACCTGGGAAAATATAAAGTGTAGTTAATGTTTTCTGCTAATGTCATTTGTTTGGCAAGCAGTTTGTTGGGGAAAAGCAGACACTTATTACTAACGGTAACGTGGCAGCTATTTTTAATTTGAATGATAGTCTCTAACATGGTTATGGAGTTGAAATGTCCTACTCATTAAATTTTTATGGCCCTTTAAACATGTGTGTCTGTGTGTGTGAGCGAGAGTGAAGTGCTGTCAAGTCGCTTCCGACTCATGGCGACCCTATGAATCAGTGTCCTCCTAAATGTCCTATCTTTGACAGCCTTGCTCAGATCTTGCAAATTGAGGGCTGTGGCCTCCTTTATCGAGTCAAACCATCTCTTGTTGGGTCTTCCTCTTTTCCTGCTGCCCTCAACTTTTCCTACTTTAAACATACATGGTCTTAAAGATGGGCATTGCCCTTTACTGTTTATTGTCATACTGAAACATTGCATCTAGGCCGTTCTCTCTGAGACACTGACTTCAGTGGGCATAGAAGGATGTGACTCGGCTTAGTATTGCACTGTGAATCCCCTACAGACTTCCCTCAGCATTTTGCTTATGAAATGTTGGATCTGGGGAGTTGGGAAATCTCACTCTTTTTTAAAAAGAGAATTAACATTCCCCCACATTCTGTGCTAAATAAAGAGAATTAACTACTGCTACGTATCATTGTAGATAAAATTTACTGGGAAAAGGCAATTAATTATCAGCAGTGTGCATAGCTGTAGGGTTTGTTGCATACTGCCACAGCATTATAAGCTGAAAAGTTTCAGTAAGCTAGCATTAATCAGAAACTACAGACATATCAAATTTCATCCCATTAAATTTCTTTTGGGTTTATGTGAAACATAGTAAAAAGAGAGCTTGTATATTTATTGGAGGGCAAGAATCCTCAGGGTACAGCTTTAGAAACAAAACAAAACTGTTTCCAAATATTGATAAGTGGATTTGGAAGGCAGGGCATGTAACAATGAACAGTGAACAAAACGATGACTTACAATCACCTGTTGGAAAGGAAATATATGCATTTATATTTCAATATATTACAATAGCGGTAATTTATTAATTATTGGAACAAGGTTTACCCATTAGGGAATTTAAAACAGATATCAGTTATATAAAATTTTGATAGAAATTGATGATTGTAAAATGGTATTCTGTTAAAATGGAGTATAGAAATTCTCTAATTTAATCTTTTCTTAGATGTAAACTTTGATTATGCTCAGAGTTGTTCTTTTATATTTGTGTTAAGTAAAAAGCAGCAGCTTGGGTCTTTCTGCATGCCAGGTTTATAAAAGTATGTCTCTTTATGGCTGCAATGATATAGAGAATTGGGGGATGATCTCACAATAGGAAAATTGCAGGTCTAAAAGAACTCTTCTTTTAGCTGTCTGATGTTCATATTGTTTTAAGAATCAGTCAACTTTCAATAGAAATTGATCTGTTCCAACACAGTTTATTTGTCAGGAGTATTTTTCTGTTGTCCCTCTGAGAGACAGGTGTTCTTTTCTGCTTTCTGTCCTGTTGTTCTGAAGCATGCAGCTGAAGTTAAGGCTATGTAAACCTGGCAAATGATCTTAATCTGTGCTGGATACCTTGATTGCTACTGTATGAAAAGGTGACCTAGGCCCACTGGCACACGGTGATAGCAGGGGAGACTGCATGACTAGGCAATTAAACTGCCCCTTTTGCCATCAAGTCACAGCTGATGTATGGCGACCCCATAGGGTTTTCAAGGCAAAAGACGTTCAGAGATGGTTTGCTATTGCCTGCCTCTGCGTCATGATCCTGGTATTCCTTCAAGGTCTCCCATCCAAATACTAGTCAGAGTCAGGGCTGAGAGTGTGTGACTGGCACGAGTGGGGATTCGAACCTGGGTTTCCCATCTCCTAGTCTGATACTTTAACCATGCTGGCTCTCTGGCATTTGAAAATTTTAATGAAAGCCATGAGAAACCTTTTTAAACTCTAATGAATACAAATACGAAAGCCTTTACTGGCATTAAAAGGGAAAACGTACAGTAGAGTTTACAGTAAAAACATGATATAAAGTATGCAGGTATCATATGGAAAAGTTTACTATAAAATCATTTTTATAAGAACATACAAATCCCACTAGATTGGTTACTTGGTTATTTAATCCTGAGTTAACCATTATATGATGCAGAGTAGCAATCACGTTCTCTAATTACAAGCAAACAAAAACCTTGCCACCAAGTCAATAATTGCTGGATCCTGCGTGGTCATAAGGTAGGACACCTTTGAATTGGTAGGTAACCATTCCCTATCAGCAAGTAATGGGTCTGAGATTGGAACGGCCCCTATCGTAGAGTGGACACTTAAGGAGGATATGTGAAACTTTTTCTGTCGCCTTCTCTACATGGGCAGACTCGATCCAGATATGGAACTTTATTAAATCTTCCATATACTGTAGTAATGCAGATGGTAATACATTTAATCTAGCGAGCATATATGCTCTCCGCTGTTGGGGTACAGTTAGGCATGTGAAATATTGCGCCACAGATTGTTTATATGGCTCTTTTTAAACTCCTATCTTGTACCATTTCAGTAACAAACACAAAGCCACCTTTCCCAGGTGATTATTTTAAATGACTGTTAGAGGCTTTACTTCCAGTGGTCACGCAGAATAGGAGTCTTCGGTAGGAAAGAGGGGTAAGAATTGCTCCGTGCCTCTTTCATGAGTGGAGGTTCACTGACAAAAGAAGGGAGTAATTTTTGCCCCCTTCTCCGCTGCAGGCTCCTAATCTTCATGGTCATTGGTGCACGCAAATCCTGTACCCCAGGATTAAACTTCCTTGGAATCAGAAATGGCTGCCAGGGAAGGAGAAAGCCAAGAGGATCAGTGATCTTTGCACTTATCCAATCTTTTCTATCTCCCCCTACTACAGCCCATTTAACCCATCCATAAACACTGTCCCCGGGATTTGGAGACTCCCCAGGAACAGCATGATAGGATGTGGGAGAAGGTGTGGAATTGGAGTGGGAGGTAGAATTTGGTGAAAATCATGCCCATTCCTTCCCTGAAGGGGAAGGGCCATCGATGCTGTCTGGTGTTTCTAGCATCAAGATCTTCAATATGCTACCAAACCTGGCCCAAACTTGATACACATAAACATAGCCAAGATATGAGAGAATGCTGAAACCTACCATTGTGATGGTTTACGGCAGTACTGCCCCCTGTTAGGATTGGGCTGAAAGAGACAGTCAATTACAAATTCTGTTCAGCAGAAAATATGTGAAATATTCTAAGCTAGGGAAAATGTCCTGAGGTTAAAAGGACATCTGGCACTTTTTATATTTCAAAGCAATATTCACTTTGGCAGTAAATGTAGTACTTTTCACTAGTCACAACAATATAATGACAAAAGCTACCAGAGGATGTTACTCCTGTATTGCATGTGATTCATCAGAGCACATTTGATGCATGAACACAACTTTCTATGTGCACAAATTTCTTTTAATTATAAAATAGGCTGATTTTCATGTATGTATGGGTCAGATTGAATGAGGAAAATGATCAGATCTTTGTGGAGGCTTTATTTACCAAGAAAACACAACATTTAAATGCCATCTTTTAGATGCAAGAGAGAAAAGGGCAAAATCTTACAGTCAGAACTTTTAATATTCAACTAATAGTTTTGTGCGCATCTCTCTCACACCACTGTACACTGATGCAGAGAGAGTTATTATTGTGGGGAATCTTTAAATACATCTTGCCATAAACAATAAAATAAACATTTAAAAGTATCTCTGGCATGGATGGTGTCTTTCCATTTTGATGTCTGGGTGTAAAGAAAGCATGCGCAGAACTTTGTTGTACCGACATCACTGTGTATGTGCAGTGCCGTCAAGTTGCAGCCGACTTATGGTGTCTGTTATGGGGTTTTCGAGGCAAGAGATATTCAGAGGTGGTTTTTGCCAGTGCCTTCCTCTGCATAGCAACCCTGGTATTCCTTGGTGGTCTCCCATCCAAATACTAACCAGGGCTGACCATGCTTAGCTTCCAAGATCTGACAAGATCAGGCTATATCATGCTGTCTTCCCTCCTCACCGGCATCACTACACACATGTAAATATGCTCTTCATTTTTTAAATAAAAGCAACTCTAAAATCAGAGCTACAATATGACAGATCTATTCTTTTTTGAAAGAGTATAAAAGTTATGTGATTGACTAAAGTGTTTCTGCTGTCCCTTGTGTTCCAGGTTATTTTGATGCACACGCTCTTGCGATGGATTTTATTAGCATTGGGTTTCGAGAATGCTTAACTGAAGTTGCAAGATACCTGACCTCTGTGGAAGGCCTGGACACATCTGACCCTCTAAGAGTTAGGCTAGTCTCTCATCTCAGCTCCTGTGCTTCTCAGAGGGAAGCTGCCGCAATGACCTCCTCTATAGCCCACCACCACCACCACCACCCTCTGCATCCTCACCACTGGGCAGCAGCTTTTCACCATCTCCCTACAGCTTTACTGCAGCAGAATGGGCTGCATTCCTCCGACATCTCTCCTTGCAGACTGTCGACAGCGTCCGAAGTGCCTCCCCACGGATCGGCTCTACTCACAGCCACTTTTGCTCATGCCGATTCCACGCTTAGAGTGCCCTCTGCTGGTAGCATTGCTCCCTGCATACCACCTCTTTCTACCTCTCTTCTCTCCCTCTCTGCCACCGTGCATGCTGCAGCTGCAGCAGCTGCCCAGAGCTTCCCTCTGTCATTCACTGGGGCATTCCCAATGCTTCCACCTAGTGCAGCAGCAGCAGCTGTGGCAGCTGCAACAGCAGTCAGTCCACCATTGTCTGGATCTGCAACATCCGGTCCTCAGCAAGCAAGGAGTAATGGAAATAGTAAACCTTACCGACCCTGGGGGACTGAAGTCGGGGCTTTCTAAATCTTACCTTCATATGCCTCCTTGGGATGTTGTCAAGTTACAACAGACGCTCCTTCACGCAAAATGTAGATTGCTAACAAGTAAAGTTGCCCTGTGGATGCCCAGAAACCAGATGGGAAACAGCAACACCTTTTTGCCTTAAAGTGTCAAAATGGACATGAGATATTTTCTTCTTTATTGCATTAGGCATACGGGACAGTGGTGATTATCAAACTGATGACTACCATGTAGGCATTGCCCAAGAAATGTATAGATTATAAAATGAATCCTCTTGCCATTTGTTTGTATTTGCAAAGGGAGGTATGCATTATGCCTGAAACAAATTTCAAGAAAGATGAATGCAGGAGTGCCTGACCTCAGCCAAATGCATGATTACATGTGTGTGCTTTCCTTTTGAAGGCAAATAGAAACACCCTTGAAGAGAAGAACATGGGTGAGAAATCATGTGATGAGATCCAGAATGGGATATAATTTTGAGACAGGGTGTACACCATAAGGCTACAGCCTTCAAACCATTGGTATAATGGGATTAAAGCAATTTAACTCTACAGGATTGCCATCTTCAGCAGTAGCCAATTTGATTTCTGAGGCTTTATACATCTACTTACTTAGCTCACTGTTTGTGCAGATTTGTCAAGTGGTGATAGGTAACATAACATTAATAAAAGTAAAGAACATCACTTTTATCAGGCCAGTGCTTGGTTTTATAAAATACATGCTTCAGGCCATTTTCTTTAAAACAACAGGTCTAAAGTTATCTCTCTCAGAATACTTGTTCCATACCAAGAGATCACACTCAGACATGTTGATAGCTGACTTGTCTGTTAAAACTTAGCATCCTCCTGACAGGATACACGTTGTTCTCCTCTTTGGCACTTGTTGGGGATAATTTTCTTCCTTATGTTTGAAAGAATAGCTGTAGTGTGGCTAAGAGGACCCTTTTGGCTGACTTCCCCTCCCCCTATTACCAATGTTGTCAGATGTCTTAGATTCACAATCCAAACAGATCTGTTAGAGGATGTAAGTTACTTTACCACTATAAGGACAAGCAGTGTTGCAAAGCAAGTTTTGCTTTTTGTTATCTCAACACAGAATACCCTAAAAGTGTTTTAATTCATTGATTCAAGAGCTAGAGAGTTTATGTGGGGAGGGGGGGAGAGATAAGAGCACAGCGTGTATTATTATGCACTTCATTTCTCTGCTGTGTGGAGAAAGCAATAAACTGAGAATGTTAAACATTATGCAAAGTATACTTTTAAAATATTTGTTTTAAAAATACTATTCCTAAGTTGAGGGGGGATTTGTGCATTATTTTGTTAATCATTTTTCTATGCAAAAAATCTTTACATATCACTAATTAAATGAAATCCTTTTTGACTGACTTCTAGAGGTGGTTTATTGTGTTGATAAGGCTGTGGGGAGTAAAAAGTCTGAACCGGTTTAATGTTAGAAGAAGTCCAAAATGGCCAGCTTCCTGCACAGCTGCTGGCAGCAGCATATTATATAAGTAAGTGTATGGGAATGCGTTTTCTCATTAAAGATCACGTTCTTCGTTAAATCTAGTTCCCAAATGTCTAGAAAAATCAGCAACCATACTCAATATTGCTTTGCATCAGTTTGAGATGATTACTGATAGCTGTCCTTGATAAAACAGGTAACAAGGCTGGTAACTGCAGTTCTCTTCTAGAAAGGAATTGTCCTGATTTTGAAAATGGTCACCAAGATTAAACAAACAGGAGATGCCTTTCAGCTCTTGCGTTAATCCTTCAAAAATGTTGTGAAGGGAAAAACAACAACAAAAAATGAGTTACTCTATTAGCCCCTAACACTGAAAATTCACCACGTGAGCTGAACCTTCTGTAGTGAACTAGCCAGGGAGAGATGGGTTGACTCAGTTATAAGACATGCGCTGGGAAGGGTTAGGGAACTGCTAGAAGTTCCTGAACATACAGGTGAAATGTGTAGGCGACTCGTGCATCTACCTCAGGGATACCTACTGATGAAGGGATATGGGCTGTCCTCGATAGCCAAAGTCCTTAATAGGAGATTCCAGGACTTGGATCTACAACTTGTGCATGTAAAGCATAAGCCTGACCACTAAGCCACAACCCCTCCTACAACCTTCCATGGGAGGCTCTCATACTTTTGAGAACAGGTTCTTTAATAATAAGATGTGTGTGTATTAAGTGCCGTCAAGTCGCTTCCAACTCGACAACCCTATGAATCAAAATCCTCCAAAACGTCCTATCCTTAACAGCTTTGCTCAGGTCTTGCAAATTGAGGGCTGTGGCTTCCCTTTATAGAGTCAATCCATCTCTTGTTGGGTCTTCCTCTTTTCCTGCTGCCTTCAACTTTTCCTAGCATGATTGTCTTTTCCAGTCACTCTTGTCTTCTCATAATGTGAACAAAGTACGACAGCCTCAGTTTAGTCATTTTAGCTTCTAGGGTCAGTTCAGGCTTGATTTGATCTATAACCCACTGATATGGTTTTTTGGCAGTCCACGGTATCCATAACACTCTCCTCCAACACTACGTTTAAAAGGAATCAACTTTCTTCCTATCCGCTTTCTTCATTGTCCAGCTTTCACACCCATACGTAGTAATAGGGAATAATATGGCATGAATTAACTTTGATCTTGGTTGCCATCTTTACACATCAGAATCTTTTCTAGCTCCTTCATGGCTGCCCTTCCCAGTCTCAATCTCCTTCTGATTTCTTGGCTGCAGTCTCCCTTTAGGTTGATGATGGAGCCAAGAAATAGAAATTCTTGAACAATTCCTCATTGTCAACCTTAAAGTTGAGTAATTCTCCTGTAGTCATTACTTTTATCTTCAGCTGTAGGCCTGCTTTGGCCTTTTCTCCTTTAACTTTCAGCAGTAGTTGTTAATGTTCCTCCCCACAATTTTCACTCCACCTTCATATAAATCTAATCAAGCTTTCCTAACAATATGTTCTGCATACAGATTAAAAAGATAGGGAGATAAAATACATCCTTGTCTAACACCTTTGCCAATTGGAAACCATTCTGTTTCTCCATATTCTGTCCTAACTGTAGCCTCTTGTCCAAGTACAGGTTGCACATCAAAACAATTGAATGTTGTGGCACACCCATTTCCTTTAAAACCACTCATAGCTTTTCGTGATCCACACAGTCAAAACCTTTGCTGTAATCTATGAAACACAAGCTGATTTTCTTCTGAAATTCATATGCTCCAGTAACATATATTTGCAATATGATCTCTAGTGCCTCTTCCTTTTCTGAATCCAGCTTGAACATCAGGCATTATTTGTTCCATATAGGGTAACAGTCTTTGTTATAAGCTTTTGAGCATCACTTGACTTGCATGAGAAATTAATGCGATGGTCCATAGTTGCTGCAATCTCTGACGTCTCCTTTTTTGGGAATTGGGGTGTAAATTGATCATTTCCAGTCTCTGGGCCATTGTTTTCCATATTTGCTGGCATATTCTTGTCAAGAATTTGATGGACTCAGTTTCTGTGGCTTGGAATAGCTCTGATATCCCATCTGCTCCTGGTGATTTGTTTCTCCCAATTGCTCTCATTGCAGCTTTCTAGAACTGTAGGTTCTTCTTTAAAAGATTCTTCTTGGAAGGCATCTGTCATCTTTTCATCTCTTCTGTATAGTTCATCAGTGTATTGTTCTCACCTTTTATTTATTTTGTCCTGCTCAGTTAATGTATTTCCATGTTGATCATTCAGCATACCTAACAATGCTTTACATTTCCCTTTGATTTCTGGGATCTTGTGGAACAGATCTCTTGTTCTTCCTTTTTGTTGTTCTGTTTCTTTACACTGGTTATTATAATATTTCTCTTTGTTGCTATGTGCTATCACTTTACTTTTGCTTCTCGTTTATCTTTAGCAATTTTAAGAGTTTCCTCAGTCATCCATCGAGGCTTTTCATTTCTTTTGGCTACAGGAATAGTCTTTACACATTCTTCCTTGATAATATCTCTAGTTTCCACCCATAGTTCTTCTGGTTTACATTCACTTGAACTTAGTAATGCAAATCTGTTCTTTACATGGTCTTTAAACTCTTCAGGAATGTTTAGATTGTATTTTGGTGCTATGAATGTTCTGGTATTTTTCTTCAGCTTTATCTTGATTTTCGATAATAACAATTCATGATCTGTACCACAGTCGGCTCCTGGTCTTGTTTTAGCAGAGAGAATAGAATTCTCCGTCTTCTGCTTCCAGTTATGTAATCTATTTGATATCTATACAATCGTCTATTTGGTTGCCTGAAACGTGTTTGCAATGAACAAATTGTTGTCGTTCTCCTGCTTCATTCCGTGCTCCTAGCCCAAATCTGCAAACAATATTTGATTCTGCTTTGTTTCCCACTTTTGCGTTCCAGTCACCTATGATTATCAGCACATCTTGTTTAGGTGTGAAATCAATTTCTTGCATAAAAACTTTCAGTTTCTTCCTTATCAGCACCTGTAGTTGGGGCATAAACTTGAACAATGGTAATGTTGATAGGCTTTTTCCTGCTTCACTATTAATGCAACTCCATTTCTTCTGTTTTTGTCATTCCCTGAGTAAAACACTTTGTAATTTTCTGATTGAAAATGTCCACTTTAGTTCACTTACTCCCAGGATTGGAATGTTTAAATTTCCATTTCTTGTTTTACAATCTCAAGCTAACCTTGATTCATGCTTCTCACATTCCATGTTCCTATTATATGGATCGAACAGCTTTGGGCTTTCCTTTTGCATCCATTCACGTCAACCACTGAACGTCCTTTCAGCTTTAGTCCAGTTGCATCATTACAGTGAGGGGAAAAACTTTTTAATCCCCTGCTAAATTTGCCCGTTTGCCCTCTGACGAAGAAATGACCAGTCCATAATTTTAATGGTAGGTTTGTTGTAGCTGTGAGAGACAGAATAACAACAGGAAAAACCCCAGAAACCCAGAAGACAAAAGTCAGAGATTGATGTGAATTATAATGAGGGAAATAAGTATTTGATCCCCTATCAACCAGCCATATCCTAACCCTAACCCTCAACCTCCCTCGGTCTGGGGCTCCATGCAAGATCTCATCTCGTGGAGTTGCAATGATCATGAGAACGGTGATGAAGCAGCCCAGAACTACACGGGGGGTGGGGACTTGTCAATGATCTCAGGGCAGCTGGGACCATAGTCACCATGAAAACAGTTGGTAACACACTAAGCGGTGAAGGACTGAGATCTTGCAGAGCCCGCAAGGTCCCCTTGCTTAAGACAGCACATGTACAGGCCCGTCTGCAGTTTGCCAATGCACATCTGAATCACCCAGTTCTCCTCTGGGACTATGGTCCCAGCTGCCCTGAGATCATTGACAAGTCCCCCCCCCCCCCCCCGTGTAGTTCTGGGCTGCTTCATCACCGTTCTCATGATCATTGCAACTCCACGAGATGAGATCTTGCATGGAGCCCCAGACCGAGGGAGGTTGAGGGTTAGGGTTAGAATATGGCTGGTTGATGGGGGATCAAATATTTATTTCCCTCATTATAATTCACATCAATCTCTGACTTTTGTCTTCTGGGTTTCTGGGGTTTTTCCTGTTGTTATTCTGTCTCTCACAGCTACAACAAACCTACCATTAAAATTAAGGACTGGTCATTTCTTCGTCAGAGGGCAAACGCGCAAATTTAGCAGGGAATCAAATACTTTTTTCCCTCACTGTAAAAACAGTTCTACTCGTACTTGTCCTCTGTGTTTTCCCAGTAGCTGCTTGAGTGCCATCCGACCTGGGAGTCTCATCTTCCAGCACTATATCTTTTTTTCATTTTGGATTGTCTCATCATAGGTTTTTCAAGGTAAGGGGTGATCAGAAGTGGTTTACCATAGCATTCTTCTGCACAATACTAACCAAGGTTAGCTGTAGTGGCCCTGCCGTTGTCTACGAAAGATCCTTCACCAGTGTTACCTTCCACTACTGTTGCTGCTCAGCAGCTAACCTTCAAGGATTCCTCTGCCCCCATCACCATTGGAACTGCCAGTTCTCTTCTGCGGATGTGGCCATTGGTCCTTGAAGTGTGTGGACACATCTTTGTCTGGTCTCTCAGCTGTGACCAAAGAGTGACTCTGCTAGGAGTTTAGACTCTTGACAGAATCTAGACCCACACTCTGCTAGGAGTTTAGACTCTTGACAGAGTCTACACCCAGTACGGTATTGCTTCCAGCTTCACTGACACACACAAACCCCCCACCACATTAAAGTGAGTGTCCAAAAGGGGAAAATAATAAGATAGGAACCATTTATATGTATGGTTGTACATAGCAGGGGCTTGGCTTTGACTGCACCTCTTGTCTTTTCCACAGCACTAAATGAAGGTACAAAGTTTATTAGTGACCTGTAACTTCAGAGATACACATCAAGTCTATAGAGGTCCGACCAGTTGGCCATAAATTTAAATTAAAAAAACCCACCTCAGATCTATAAAGACCATGGATATCAACTATTGATTCCTTTTATGAAGAATGTATTGCCAGTATATCCCTGGGATACAGGGGTTATTTTGAGAACAGTTCCAAAAATACTTTGGTTTTATTTCAGCGTCACATAGTTAAGATGGAGTGGTAGCCATACTAGAACTTTTGCTTGGACTAAAGGTACTGCTGGACAAACCAAGCCTTTGACAGTCAGGAATGGAGCATTATGTATGTATGCACAAGAAACTCTTCTCTGCTCCTTTCCCTAAACAAAGCCTGCTTCTCCTGCCTGCATATGAGTTGTTGGCAGCTGAGAAAGCAAAGTAATTACAGTGAGGGACTCTAGAGCAGTTATATGTGAATTCATCAAGGATCCCAAACATTCACATTGAATCGAGGTGTTTGATTGACTGGGGAAATATGCACCAGTGCTCAGTTGTTTTAAAAATTCAGTATCCTTATTTCTATCCAGGCAGTTGCTGTGCTACAGAAAAATATAATCCATTTACAGATTTTGAGTAAACCTTAGATCCAGCCTAGTTAGTAAAACTCTTTTCCTGTAGCAGGATTTAAAAGCAAGCTATGCTAAAAGCACTGGTGGCATTTATTTCCTTATCACAATGTGTTTGTTATACTATCAAATGTTGTCTAACTTCATTTTTTAAAGGGTCTTACCTGAATAAGATATGGAATTATTCCTTTGATTAAGCCACAAGCATTGATCGGTACAGCTAAAACTATTATGAGCTATAATAATTAGTGAGAAAAACATATTTGGCTACTGCTGGCGGTGTGACCTTTAAGTGCCTGATGCTGCATCCTCAGGATGTATGTCAGGACTAAGTAAACCTATAAGAAAGAGTCACATTAGTAAATCACTATTCAGCCATTAAACCTTTTGACAGCACAATGTGCTTTTCCAAGAGAATGAAGATCACGACACCCATGCCTGCTGCCTACTGACAACCTTGGTAATAAATCCAGGCATTATCTGGTTCACATTAACCAGTTATCACGCCACAACAGCTCCTTTCAAAACCCAAGGTTGCCCAAGAGCAGTAGCAGGAGCCTCAAGCCACAAAAGTCATAACTTGGCAGAAATATGTAATGCCTGCATTTTAAGTAGTCATTTTCACTGTAGACTCCCTCCCCCACAAAAAAAGAAATCACAGAAAGAGAGACCTGTTGTAATCTAGACATTATAACAATAAGACTTTGAAACCTAATACCAGTCCTGAGCAAGATGCAACCAAAGACAAGCATTTATAAGTCCTATTTGTTTTAGTAAAAGTGATTTAGCGCATGCTTAACTTTTTTATTGGGAAAAATGGGGGGATTTAAAAGGGCTTAACTTCAGGGGGATTTTCCCAATAGTTGCTACTAACATAGACATAAGGTGTTGTTTTGATTTCCAGTCTCATCTTTCACGTGTACACTCAGTTAAATACAAATGTGTGTGATCATCATCCAAATATTGCCTGCAGAAGAAACAC
Source organism: Euleptes europaea (assembly GCF_029931775.1). Lineage (NCBI taxonomy): Eukaryota > Metazoa > Chordata > Lepidosauria > Squamata > Sphaerodactylidae > Euleptes > Euleptes europaea. The sequence goes on from NC_079321.1 coordinate 74,632,915, forward strand.
GTAACCTTTCTCAAGACAATACTAGGAAACTGCTGCCACGCTTGAACTTCTTTGACGTGTTCTAGAAGCAAAAGACATAACCGCTAGTTCCTTATAAGCTTAAGGAGTTATATGGTTTGGGTCAGGGAATTCTTCTAAACAGCTGGCCTTTCACAGAGGCACTTGTGTGATGTATGGGCACATGCTTTATGCAATACATTCCTTCTACATGCAGGTACGCATTGCACAGGAGAAATGTGGTGGATAAAATAGGTAGCTGTTCACTCTAAAACAGAAGAGAACTTCCTAAAACGAGCATTGATGTATGGTGGCTACAAGCAGAGTTTAAATGTTGAATTTCAGTGATCATTAAGCCTCCGTTTTGCTAAATTATTAAAAGATACTGCACCCAAGTGTCACCTACCTGTGTCCATTGGCATGGATGACATAATGTCATAAAATAAAATAATGTCCTCTGCACTGATGGTAGAGAGGTTATCAACCAAGGCTGAGGGCCCTGGCCAAACACAGCTGCGGCAGGAGGCTGCATAGCCACCGGAGTGGGCCCTGTGGCTCCCATATCCAGCATCCCCCGGAGGTCAGTGGCTTGCTGTCCTTACCACACCTGGTTGATCACTGACGTTTGATCTTGGGCAGTGGCCGCAGGCTGACGAGAAGGCCGCAGCCCCAGCCCGGAAGGCCGCTGCCCCAGCCCGGAGAGCTGCGGGGCCCCTAAGGCAGGCAGTGCCTCACTGGACTGGTAAGGGGGTGGCAAGTCCATTGCCTGATTGTTAACTAAGGACTCCCCAGTAGATGTTGTGGCCCGTGACTGCGTGTGCAGTAGGGACTCACCTGTTTCTGAGAGCCTGGGAGGTGCGCAGCTCTCCCGTGTCGGCGAAGGGGCAGAATCACTGCCCTCCCTGGGTTCCCTGGCATTCCTCCGCTCCAGCGTATCCATACGCCCTGCAATCGCATCCATACGCCCTGCAATCACGGACACAATCTGATAAATGGATTCCAAATCATGAGCCCCCTGAGGTGAGGCCCCACCCTGAGCAGGTGGCCCCCCCTGCCCCACGTTTCCTTGCACCCCTCCTGCTGCTTGAAAATTGCTGCCCCGCTTCCCTTTCTGGGCGGCCGTGCTCGTGGCTTGTATGTGCCGGGCAGCGTGGCCAGCAGCCTGCCCCTCCAGTACTTTTTGGGTGGGCCTGAGGGTTCAGGTTTGCCTAAGCTGGTGTGAAACAAATCCTGTGGAGTGACAGGCAGAGACTGGGAGGAAAGGGTCCCTTTCTCAGGTCACTGGAAGGGAATTGGGCTCTGGGAAGGAGATATTCCAGATACAGGGGGTTGTTTAGGGATTACTGCCCCAGAAAAGTGGGGTAGATCTGTAGAGAGAACTGGAAAAGAGATCTGAGGAGAAACTTCTGTGTTTCTCTGGGGAAGAGAGATTGTATGGTCTCTGTCTTCCCTGGTAGCTAGGCAGCAGAGTCTCAGTAGTAACATCTGTAAGAAGTTCTGGGATCTGAACTGAATTTGTGAACTGAATCTAAGAATTCAGTGTGGTGTAGTAGTTAAGAGTGGTGGTTTGGAGTCTGATCTGGAGAACCGGGTTTGATTTCCCACTCCTCCACATGAGCGGCGGGGGCTAATCTGGTGAACTGGATTTGTTTCCCCACTCCTACACACGAAGCCAGCTGGGTGGCCTTGGGCTAGTCATGCTCTCTCAGCCCCTTGTATCTCACAAGGTGCCTGTTGTGGAGAGGGGAAGGGAAGGTGATTGTAAGCTGGCTTGATTCTTCCTTAAATGGTAGAGAAAGTCAGCATATAAAAAACTAACTCTCCTCCTCCTCCTCCAACTAAGCCATCTAAGTTCTATGCCTTATCTGAAGTGAAACTTATAAAATAGCTCTGGTTCTATGCTTCTCCTACCCAAACATTTCCCTCCAAATCCATCCCTTGGACAGTGTTTAATAAATCTCTGTTATTTGTGTGTTAACTTGAAAAAGCCTCTGGTGTCTCATTTCTTCTGAGATGAAATAAGTAAAGAGGACCGAGAAGGAGAAAATTAAAACTCCAAATAAACATTCTGACAAACAAACAAGCACAGGACGGGTAAAGAGGGATTGTGATACCCCCCCTTGTGGAATACCTCTGCAGTATTTTTTCAGTAATTTGCTCCTTCTTGGCAGGGACTCCGCAATCAGCTTTGAGCCTCTGCAGAATGAGAAAATAACTGTTAAAGTAACCTCCAGAGTAACCGTATCATACAATAGTTTACCAGGCAGAGCCTGCCTATTTCTGACCATGCTGAAACAGATCAAAACAGAGGAAGGAGGGGTTCACACCACTGCATGTGGTATGCCTTTTAGAGAGAGAGTCCTTAAGGGATTCAAAGTACTGGCTCACAGAAAGGGGCAGTCTTCACCCTGTGCCAGCCACGTGGGAACCAGCTGAAACATGTTCTATATTTCATGACATCGTTGCAATAAATTGGAAATGCAGCTTGCCCCACATTTCCGTTCATTGCATGAGGATGTTCCATGCCATTAACCTCATCTGACTGCTTAATCTAGCAGCGGCATGGAAACAATTCACATGCTGCCGTGGGCCCATGTGGTGAGCTGCTCAACAGGTCATACTCCACGCTGCTACACGTGCTTATGCTGAAGTTGGTTCAGCCATGTGGAGGGCTCAAAGGAAAGTCTGGCCTGGTGTCAGGTTCTGATGAACATTCCAGCACTTTTGTCAATCGAACTGATTGCCGGTGCTGCATTGGACTTTCCGTATTCACCAGAAATTTGTATTTGTTGCTTTAAAACATTTCCATGATCATGTACTATTACCCTGCTACAACATGAGTGGAAAATGGCCTGATCCAGCAGACTGCCCCTTGTCTTCATAAAACAAACATGTTCTTCTTCCAGGGTTTGGCCTGGGATCTTTCTTTAAAAAGGAAAAGAAGAATGGATCTTCTCTTGGAACAGGGTTTAGAATAAGTGGCACGTGGCTATGATTGCAAACTAACCAGGAAAACACACACGCTCAGCGTGGTCTGTTAGATGGGGCTGCTTGTCGTGGCAAAGAAAGCCTTATATGCCACTTGCTACTGCCTAGAGATCAAACCATCTTTAAAGGCCTGGAAATCCAAGCTACAGCACCCAGCTTTGTGGTTTGCTTTGTGGTTTGTTTTGCAGCCGCTGGAGAAAATGCCAAATGCAAAGGTGGGGTCAGTAACCCGGGACAATACGTGGGAAATCTTCTATGCCGTGGTTAGCGTGGCACTACAATCAGCTACCAGCTTAAAAAAAAAAAAAACTGGTCCTGCTTCTTTCTGCTTTTAACAGCAGCCTGACAAGTTTAAGTAGACGACACTCCGGCGGACCGTCAATGATGGTCTCCCTGCCCGGAAAACCTAAATCCTTTTGTGGGGCGTCCGCAGAACACAAAAACGGCTAAAGCTGCCCTTAAGGCGATAGCAGTAGCAACAGAATGAAGGGAATGCATAGTTAAATGGTGGAACTCCCTGCCCCAGGATGTGGTGATGGCTGCCAACTTGGAAGGCTTTAAGAGGGGAGTGGAAATATTCATGGAGGAGAGCCTATTCATGGCTGTTAGTTAGAATGGATAGTAGTCATGATGCACGCCTATTCTCTCCAGGATCAGAGGAGCAGGCCTGTTATATTACGTGCAGTGGAACACAGGCAGGATGCTGCTGCAGTTTTCTTGTTTGAGGGCTTCCTGGAGGCACCTGGTTGGCCACTGTGTGGACAGACTGATGGACTTGATGGACCTTGGGTCTGATCCAGCATGGCCTTTCTTATGTTCTTATCAGAAGCGGACAGCCGTGCAGCTTTAAAAGTGCGTGGATCAGGAGCTGAAGCGTAAAACAACACGTTGCACATTTTAAAAGCAAAAAAAAAAAAAAAGGATGGGGCAACCACCCCTCCCTTGACCCCTGGTGAATTTTAATTAAGCATGCGATAAGCCGTCATTTGTCAAAGCAAAACCGAGGGAGAAAACAAGGTCCCATAAACCGTAACGACAAGGGAGGAAACCCAGCAAGAAAACTTAATTAGGAAAACAAACTTTCCCTGACCGGGAATCGAACCCGGGCCGCGGCGGTGAGAGCGCCGAATCCTAACCACTAGACCACCAGGGAACTCCACGGACCACTTTCTTTCTTTCTCTTCCTGCAGAACGTTTCCCATTGGTCTCCTCTGCCGCTGTTCCCAGACTTTATTTTGACGCGTCATAAAGATCATCCCGCCTCTTGGGGGAAAAACTGACCTATCGGCGATACACGCGGGGGCGGTTCCAAAGTAGCCGGAAAGAGCGCCGCTTCCGGCCTATCGATGATACACGAGGGGGCGGTTCCAAACTAGCCGGAAAGAGCGCCGCTTCCGACCTATCGACGATACACGAGGGGGCGGTTCCAAAGTAGCCGGAAAGAGCGCCGCTTCCGTCCCCGGCAGCCCCCCCTCCCTTTTTTTTCAAGCGCAGCCGCCGGCGGACCAATGGTCCGCCGGCGGCTGCGCTTGAAAAAAAAGGGAGGGGGGGCTGCCGGGGACGGAAGCGGCGCTCTTTCCGGCTACTTTGGAACCGCCGAGCTGTCGGTGGCCGCGGAAGCCCAGCGAGGTGGAGCGCCTAGAAAGAACCGGAAGGCCTTACTTGCGCTCGGGGGAGAAGGGTCAGAGCCGTAGTTTCCGGTTTCCCTCAGTGAGGGGAGGGGGAAGCGTGATGCCGGAGGGCGAAGAGCCCCCTTCTCTCCCCCCCACCCCGATTTCTGTGGCTTCCGCTCCCTTCCCGTCGGTTTCCTATCAAGCACAGTTAAGAAAGGGGATTATTGTAGGTTCTTTAGGCGTCACCGCTTCGTCCAGACTGCTCGGGGGAGGGGGAGGGGAGGAGAGAGGGGGGAGAGGAGAGGGAAGAGTGGGGGAGGGGGAAGAGTGGGGGAGGGGGAAGAGTGGGGGAGGGGTCTGACGTCACCCTGCAAGGCGGGATTCAAATGGAAGACGGACAAACAGCATATTGTCGCGTGGATAAAATGAAGGGCTTCCTGCTGGGCTTTTCCCGTTCCCTTTACGCTGTTTGTCCCCCCCCCCCCCGAGCCCCCCCCCAATTTGCACGAGTAAAAGGGAGAGTGGCGAGGCCGTTTCCCCCCCCCCCGCGCCCCCCCCAAACGGCAAACGGCTCTGGGCCACCCTGTGGCTCCTGCGGATCACAATGCCAAACATGACATTATAAATATTAGCTGCCAAACATGACATTATAAATATTAGCTTTGTTTAGTCTGAGATCGCTACAGGGTTACATTAAGAGGTTAAAAATCTTTGGGGCTATGTCTTCAGTGTATTGACAAAACCTGGGCGCAGAAACTCTACCCTTCCCCTTCCCCCCCCTTTCCCATCCCCTTTTTCTTTCTGCACCCTAAAAAAAATTGGGAAAATGGTGGCACAGTTTTGCCGTTCAGGACGTTGTGCTGCTGCCTTAGTTCTCTTTGCCATTTCTCTCAGTGGTTCTATCGGACAGAAACCCAACAGGTAGAACTTTAAGCATGAGGAGCAGGGAGATTATATCTTGTTGGAATATCTGGGCGCCTCGCTACTGTTCGAGTAGAGGAATCCTGCTGGTGGGGGGGGAGGTCAACCATTCAGGACATTCGACTGTATGTTTAGGTACAATGCTCACAAGTGCATCGAAGTCTTTTTCGCAAGTGCATCGAAGTCTCACACGACTCCACGCACACTGCGACTATTTCATTTTTGTTTCACACTGGCATACGCAAGTACTGTACAGGGTCAGCAAGTGTTTGGGTTTACAGGCACTGCAATTAGCAAGTTAAATAGACAGCAGTTAACAAACGCACTGAAATGGCAGTACTAGATTTAAGTCACTGTTTTCCATTGAAAGTAGTTGGATTAACCTGAACACTTCTAAGCAATCGTGAAAATGCACTTTAAAGAAAAATTCCTAACGGGATCGAACCCTGCGCGTGTGGGTGAGAGCCCCAAATTCTGACTCCCACCAGCCCTTTTAGACCAAGAATTATAGTCTATATCAGAATATTACTTCTAACCTACTACAACAGATTATTCTCACAATGTTCTTTTCCTTCTAATGCCTCCACTGTCAATCACCCTGCATTTCCTTATTATCATACAACTACACATCCAACCTGCTTATGGCTTGCTAGAGTAGATGGTAATTTCTAGTTCTTACTTTAGTAGGAAATCCGTTTCAATCATTGCAATCTACATGTTGGGAAAGGTCTGTGGGTTACTAAGTCAGCAATAACGATCTACATCGTTATTTGCATCTGAAGAAACAGGCTCTGGATAATAAAAGTGTATGCACAGATATATTTGTTAGTCTTCAAAACACCACATCTGCATAATTTCAGACAATACAAGGAAACCTCTTATCAGAGGTATAGTTGTCCTAACATTCTTATTCCTAACTCCTTTATGAGGCTGTAAAAATGCTGTTTCCCAGTCTTTAAAATTGAATGAATAATACATTCTGAGAAGAATATTATGTAATAATGAGAGAGTAAAATACCCTAAATAAGAACCAAGGGGCATTTTAAGATCTGAAAAGAACAAGTAGGTATTATGAAACTACACACGCTTTCCTGCTGAAGTGATGAAACAAATGCTTTAGAAAATACATGCATTTTTCAAAAAATCAGAGGGGGGAAAAAATAACAGCATATGAATTTGTGTCCACAGAGTCAAATTCAGCAGACGACAAAAAACATTTTAGAATAAATTTGTTGCAAAAAAAGACCCCTCCAAACATATTCAGCCAAAAAATACAAAATTCAGTTTTAAAAAAATGCTTTAGTCCTTAAAATAATATTTATTATTGAGTAGATCATTGGTAAAATTATTTAATTCCCCACTTTTACTTCTGAAGATGATTTATGAAGATTGTTTATTATATATTTTATTTTAGATATTTACACCCCACTTTTCTCCTCGGTGGCCATACAAAACAGCTTACAACATTGTTCTTTCTTCCTCCATTTTATCCTGTCAGGTAGGTGAAGCTGAGAGAAACTAACTGGCCCAAGGGTTATCTCCTCTTCTGGATGTGGTTGCACTCCCCCTAAAGGAGAAGGTTCACAGCTCAGGGGTGGTCCTGGACTCAGGCCGCCTGATTAATAAAGAGGTGGCAGTGGTGATGAAGGGTGCCTTTCACCAGCTCAGCCCTTCCCAGGCAGGAAAGATCTTGCCACTATGGTGCATGATGTGGTGACATCTAGATTAGATTACTGCAGTGCACTCTACATAGGCTGCCCTTGAAGACCATCCATAAGCTGTAGTTGGTACAGAATTCTGTGACCAAAGTACTGAATAGAGTGGGTCATAAGGATCATATCACTCCAGTCTTGTTCCATCTACACTGGCTCCCAATTTACTTAGGGGCTCAATTCAAAGTCCTGGTATTGACCTTTAGAGCCCTAAATGGCTTGGGCCCAACATATATTAGGACCACCTTGTCCCATATAAACCTACCTGTTCACTCTGTTGATTTTTGGTGCTCCTGTTTTAGGAGTACTTCCTACTTATGGCTACTGTAAAGTTTATTGTTTGCGACCGAAGGCCATTACAATCTGTCACACAAAACCTAGTCATAAATAATAACATTAAAATAATTTGACCAAAAAATGCTAGTCATTAAATTGGGCTTTAGCCCAAATTTTCTTGGCTGCTTAGGCAAAGAGTGACACTATAGGAGACAACTGGATCGGCGTTTGAGAGGAGAAAGAGCAGCTTCTTAGAATCAGAAAAGAAAGGTAATTTAGAAGAAATTTAGTTCTGGGCTCTGTATAAAGAGGACAGAATAGAGTAGAATTCATTAGGTCCTCTGGAACTGCGGCTCCACAAATGCATAGACAAGAGTCCAAGGTGTTTGGGAGTAATGTCTAGCTAGCAAAGCCATTGGCATGTTATGAAACTGCATTGAAATGAAAGCTATTCTGAGATTGTGGAAGGGAATACTGACCAGATATGAAGCTCTGACATGATCCCTTTTAAACTGTTTAAACCATGTAAATAATTTAGACTGGGAGATTAATTGCCTGTCTGATGCAGCGTCACACTTAAACACCCAATCACGAATGTTGGTACCTGCCATGGGGACACCCTGGGTGTCATCCAATATGGAGTAGCAATGCAAGATGTTGTTGTAGCAGGCTAACTGGGCAGCATCATTTTGCATCATCATGTAAAACATGGCCTGCATTGTAAATTGGTGGTGTCATTGCTTTGCTTTCTCCAAAATCTTAACAACGCTACGTGTACATGGGTCCTAATTGAAGGCAAACTGAGTTCTGCTTGCATCAAGGCTGCAGGGGTGCCTCTCGGTAAAGCTAGAATTCTCTTTATAAAGTTATTTTGAATAGATTGCAATTTTGTGACCAGACAATCTTTCCAACCCCTAATCTCTACACCATATAAAAGTTGGGGAGCTGCCTTACTTTGATATAGTTTCAGAACTGGATCAATCAGAAAATCTCTGTTGGTGTAGTAAAAAGTTCAGAATAGCCCCTGTAGATCTTAAGACTATGGCTCTAGTAATTGCCAGATGATCTCTCCAGGTAAAGGTTTCACTGAACATTACCCCAGATATTTGAAGGTGCTGCATTGCTCTACAGAGGTTCCATCTATAGACTACTTAAACTTGCGAGGCCTTTTCCTAAAGACCATCACTCTGGTCTTGGCATAATTGATATTTAAGGCCTCTTCCTTACAATAGTCACCCAGTTTATACAACAACCTTCTAAGACCTATACGTGTAAGGGAGACCAGAGCCATATAATCAGCGTATAAAAGGACTGATATTTTCTGAGAGCCTAAAGAGGGAGAAACAAACTCAGAGCCAGATAGCTTTGAGATGATGTCATTTAGATATAAATTAAACAGGGGGGGCAACCTTACTTATGACTTGTCAGGGCATAGTGATTCTTCCCTAAAAAAAATCAGATGCAAAGAACAATGTATTTCTACTTTTTCCTCCTTCAAGTCACAGCTGACTTATGGTGGCTCCATAGGATTTTCTAGGCAAGAGACAGAGGTGGTTTGCCATTGCCTGCCTCTGCATAGCAACCCTAGACTTCCTAGGTGGTATCCCATCCAAATACTAACCTGGGTCAACCCTGCTTAGCTTCTGAGATCTAATGAGATTAGGCTATCCAGGTCAGGGGCTTCTACTTTTAATAGTGCACAAAAGAGAGAACTTAGGCAGGTGCAACTTTTCTCTCCATTACATGACGAGCTACACTTGCCAAAATAGACACTTAAACTTAAAAGCTCCCTTCATCACTAAATGCACAGTAAATCTATCCTCTTTTGTATCTGATCATCCTGTAATTTCAACAGTTCTTGTCTACTGGCCCATTTTTTTCCAGGACACAACCTAGCACCTGTTGTGATACTAACAGTTGAACTGTTAAATAAAGGAATGAAAAGGAGGAGCAAGGTTTGGGAAATTGCTGCCTGTTCTCTCAAGGACTCTGACAAACTGGCCAACACTGCATTTTGTTTCTGATTTACTACTCAAATTTGGATAGTTGGATGTCATCAATATATTTAATTCTCAATGTGGCCAAATCTGTGAATATTTAAATCTGGAGATTGGAGCCATGAAGATACAAGAGAGATCTTTCTACAAACCTGAAAAAAGCCCCAGATTTGCAGAAAAATTTGAAATCTTAAAAGAAACAAACCAACAACATGGTGGGGGAGAAGCTGCCAGCAGTAGAGAAAGACGAAACACTGTGGAGAAGGGGATAAAGGGGAAAATGGGGTCCCCCTCAGGTCCTTGCAGGTTCCCATTGTGCAACTGGGCCTGGCCCAGCAGCCAGAAAAATGCAGTTTTCCCAGGGAGAGGCTGGGGGTGGTGGTGGACCTGAAGACAGGGAGACAAAGAAATATAGATTGGCTAGTGGGTGGGAAAGAGAGAAGGAAGCAGGAAAAGGGAGAGGTTATGGGGGTTTCAGGGTAGGGAAAGAAGAAATAGTAGTGGAAGGGAAAATGGGATTCCACCCCCCAGTCTTTGCAGGTCTCCCGCTTGTCAGAACTAAATCTAAACAGACTGGGGAGGGCAAAACACACTTGTGATTTCAGAATGTGTGTTCACAGCCAAGACAGCTGTGGAAAAATAGTACTTTTAACTGACTGGAGGGAGAAAAAGTTGCTATTTCTTTAATAGAGGCTTAATGGGATGTTATTGATGTCTATACCATGAAAAACGTCAGCTGCCCATTTCTACCAATTAAGCCTCTATTAAAGAGACATGACTTTTTTGCAAGGCCTGTTAGCAACAGTAGCTTTTGAATATGGACAGTGTTCATTTCCATCATTACCCAAGTTGACATCTCATTTCTCCACCACCCCCGCCACACACACACCAGGCTTTGTTCCTTTAATATGTGCAACAACAGAAATCTAAAAGATGTACTTTCCCTAGCAAAAGAGATACAGTGATGTAAAATATTTCACATTCTAAATCCTTGCCCTATAATGAAGCTGTCAGAGGTTATTCACAAATCATAACCACTATCCATACATCTAGGAACAGCTGCAGCATACAGTGGGTTCAGATTGCTCTTTGCAGATCAGAAGAGTGGGGGGAAGGTCAAAGAGAACACTTAAGCAGAACAAAATTCAAGTCTAGTAGCACTTTAAAGCCCAACTACATTTTCAGGGGTGTAAACTTTCTGACCAAGTGAGCTTTGGCTCGCAAAAAGCTTAAATCTTGGAAATTCTTGTTATCTTTTAAGGTGCTACCGGATTCGAATTTTGTTCTCAAATACAGACTAACATGGCTACCCACCCGAAACTCCTCCGCAGGTCTACTTAAAATCCAACGCAGGCCTATTCAGCGGGGCTTATTCCCAGGGAAGTATTCTCAGGAACGCACCACATCCGTCCCCTGGCTATTTTTCTTTGGAAAGAAGGGTTACTGAGAAGGCCACTTCCCACAGGCCCTGCGGTCGTAGCTCTACTTAGGTTGCAATAAAAAAATGAAAACAAGGTCAGGATTGCAAGGAAAAAACGCTGGTGGGCCCGGCCAGTTCGAATCCATTCTGCAAGGGCCCAAGAAATCACGGATGCGCAGAGTGGGGATGTCGTGTTTGATAACCAGCTGTGATGGCAAATGACACTTTTGGGGTTGAGCGACTGGCCCTGGGAGACAAGAAGCCAGGAAGGCTGGAAAGTGGGGATGGGGACCATTGCACTGTTTTTCTGCGCTGGTGACACGCTTAGGCGATGGGCGGAGCACCAGACGGGGGTGGGTGGGACGAGAGGGGTGGGCTGGGCTCGCGTCCAGCGGGGTCTGCAGAGATTTGCTGGCGTTGCGAGCGCGCAGGGCGCAGGCGGCGGGGGGGACGATGCTTGCGCGGCCAGGGCGGCCGCTGTCCTTGGGCTGCCTGCCGGCGCCTGGGAAGGGCGCGCCTCGGCTAGCGGGCTGAGGCGCGCAAGGGCGGCGGCGGGGGGGGGGGGCTCCTGGCCCGCCCCCTCCCCTCCTCGGCGGCCGGCTCCTGCAGCCCGCTGGGAGCGTGTGTCGCTGCTGCTCCTCCAGCGCCTCCCGGGCTGCCCGTGCGCTTCCTGCGGGAGGCATGCCGGGCTCCCCGTCTGGCCACCGTGCCAAGAGCCTGCGCAGCAGCCAGCCATACCCGAACCGGGGCTGAAGACAGGCGTTCAGGCATCTCCCCCTCTATGGAGGTAGGCGGCTGGCTGGCTGGAAGGGTGGGTGGGTGGATGGATGGGTGGGTGGGTGGATGCGTGGATGGATGGGTGGATGCATGGATGGATGGGTGGGTGGATGGATGGGTGGATGGATGGGTGGGTGGGAGCCGCTGGACCGCTTCGCCACGGGGAGAAGCCGCCGCTGCCTGCAGCCCGCCTCGAAACGTGGGGCGAGAGAGCGCGGCTGGCCTCTCGCGTCGGCTCGTGCGGAAAGGCAAGACAAGACCCCCCCCCCCCGCGGGACGGGGCCCCCTGCCTGACCCGCGTGTTGGGAGCGCGCGCGACGCTGCTCCGGCCGCCCCCCCCCCCGGCGCCAGAGCGCGTTTTCCTCGCGCTGCCCGTCTGCAGCCCCGCGGTGGGCGCTGGAGGCGCGCGCGGAGACCGGCCTGCCGGGGTGGGTGGGTGGGGTGTGTGTGGCCGCTTGCAGCCCCCTCCTCGGGGCTGAGGGAGGGGCGGCGTCGGCTGCCTCGCTTCCCCGCCAGCGGGGGATGTTACCCAATACCAGAGAGAGAGAGAGAGAGAGCTGCTAAAGCTCTCCTCCTGGAACAGGGGTGGGGAACCTCAGGCCCGGGGGCCGCATAAGGCCCGCCAAGTCCTTTGGCCTGGCCCGCCATGGGTCCTGGCTGACCTCCAGCTCAGAAGGATGCTGCCCCGCCTGAATCTCTCGGGCCCAGCTGGGGACGGCAGAGCTCCAAAGCGAGTCGCTCTACGCGGCGGACGCTTCGAGCCCTCTCCGGCCGTGCCTCTTGGCTAAACGGTTGACCCAATGTGGCAGGCTGATTTTTAAGTGGATAATTTTGTATGACCCCGCGAATGATGTCATAAATATCCAAATGGCCCTTGGCAGAAAAAAGGTTCCCCACCCCTGTCCCAGAAGTATATCAGGCGCATCCCTTTGTGAAGCGTATCTAACTGGCCGAGAGGGTGCAGTTATGGGATCTGTGGCGTGTGGGCTGTGCTAGCGATGCATGATCACACACACACACACACCCCGCGTTTTCCAAGCTAGCGGTTACTTTGATAGGAAGAACTATTGTTCATATATCGACAAGGGTTATTGCTCATCTCTTCTCCCACCTTATAGCATGTTGACACTCGCGATGGAGCAGCAGGCATCTTTTTTCCTTCCCTGGCCCTTTGAGTAGGCGTGGGAGGGCGGCTGCCGGCCCTCTTTTCTGCTCGTTGTTTTTGGATGCCGAACTTTCCTCAGGGCCTTAGGGTTTGCATCGACCGCACTGAGGCCCTAAAGCAGGAAGTGGTAACATTTTAGCATGTCAGCAAAACTTCAACATATGTATAATTTACAGGGGAGGATCAGTCATATACTTAGCTTGCTGTTTAGATACAAAACATAAATGTAGGTATTAAAAACAAATGGGCTCTTTTGGGATACTCAGCATCAGGAATCCTGATGCTCTCCCCGCCTCCCCCCAGCTTCTTGTTAACCCCACACACTCCTATTGGACATGAGTATTATTGACATGGTGAGCAGTAACAGGTGCAGCATTGAGGACCGCATTTTAATGAAAACGTGTGCGTAGACAATATTTGTGTTTTGGACTGTTCTACATCCATGCTTATGAAGGAGTATTAGTTTTTACATGTAACATTTTAATTCTTTTGTTTTCTTTGGAAAAGTTTGAAAAAATTGAGAACAAGAACGCTCTGGTTTTATCGTATAGACCAGACCCTTGAATGCATCTTTTTGTAACATTTCCAAATCCCTTGCATCTCAGTCTCATGAATTTAATTACTCAGAAGTGACTCACTTTTTAAATACGAACCTGGCTTTGAGAAACAGGATGGCATAAATTGCTATCCGTATGTTAAAAAATTAGTGAGGAGATAGTTATCTTGTGTGATGTTAAGTACATTTCAGTTAACTGACACAGCAAAGAGTGTGGTTATGTTTTAGGGCTGTTTTAAAAAAAAATCTTTACAATTAAGAAACGCCCTGCTGGACTAGACCAGTGAGCCATCTAGTGCAACATCCTGTCCTATACAATGTCCAACCAGTTCCTCTGGAGATCCAGAAGCAAGAGGCATAGCGGCTGAGGCCTTTCCTTGATAGTGACTCCTGGCACTGGGATTAAGAGGTTTCCTTCAGTCACCGTGGCTAGTAGCCATTAGTGGGCCTCTCCTCCATGTATCTGTCTTATCCTCTTTTAAAGCCATTTATGATTGTGGCCATCATTACATCCACTGTCAGCCAATTCCACATTTTAATCACTCTCTGGGTAAAGAAGTATTGTTTTCTCCTGCTGTAAAATTTCAGTTGTGACATCAACATTACATATTCTGTGTCATGATTAATAAACTTTGTCAAAATGGTCCTGTAGAATAGAGAAAATGGAAATGTAGATCCTTTGCATCATTTCCTTGCAGATGACTTGATTTTCATACTTCAAAATTAATATTTTGAGTAAATTTATAGTAATGTATTATTATGAGCAGTATTTATATACTGCAATGACTGTTTTCTCATGATTCACGTTTTTGTATCTCTGGAATAAATGAGGCTTCAGTTTAAATGATATTGATTGATTCAAATGTGCCTAGAGTAGAGTTCAGTTGTGATTAAACAATGTTTAACATTGTATTTAAACAGTGTTTAACAAGCTTTATGAAGATGATGGTTTTTCTAATCTAATTCTTTAGCAAATATTTACAGCTTTAGATCAATGTGCATAAAAAAATCACCTCTAGGACCAGTTACCAATTAATGTAAAAATCATAAGCAGCACACAGATGTGAGCGTAGAAGTAGATTGAACTGAAAAATTTCACCAAATTTAAAGGATACTCATCCCTGTAAGCCTTGCATATATGCAGGACTTGCATACAGATCCATAAAGTATGACTGACCCTTTTCACATCGCGAAAACCCAGTGCAGACATAATCCTTAAATTAGCACTACTTATGGTTCTTTTAATCCTGATGAAAATGCCACACATTTTAATCAGTAAACGGGTTTAGCTTGCAGAGTTAAGTTTTGTTCCAAGTGGGAAATTTTAAAGATATGCAGTGGTTTGCTCAGAGCATATGGAACACTAACAGCCCATTCATCAAAGCCGTGGGGGTTGGGGACAGCATGGCAAATGCACCCCCACGTCGCTTCCACAGAGGTTTTGAGGTGGCTCCGAGAGGAAAAAGGAGCTATTTTTGAAGAAAATTTGGAAAATGGGGGGAAAGACCCCACAGAGCGGTGCAGCAACACTGTAGCTTTGGGGGGTGTTCCCTGGCTGAAAAGGGTTAGGAAGCAGCCTAATGGCAGCTCAGCCCCCTGGAATGCCCTGGGATGCTGGCAGGAGGACTTGCACCAGGAGGCTGCGCCGACATCTGAGGGCTGCGCTGCCGACGCAGTCCAAAGAGTCCAGCGTAAGTGCCCCTACACCGATGTCTGTGCCAGTTTGCATGGTGCAAGTGGCACAGATGCTGGCACAGGGGTCACGCCCCCTGCTATGCCCATTCAGCCCCCAACCTCAGGAATGGGCTGTAAACTATGGTTGATAAGGACCATGGTTTACAGAAATGCTTGAAACCATAGTTTTAAATCCTGCTTTGTTGACATGTGATGAACAAAGGGTTAATCTTTGAGAGAAGCGCAGAGAAAAAGAGTGGGATTTGCTAAGAAGCTCAACCTCTTAGTTCTGAAGAGGGGAAAGAATTCTGATTTTGGTAACCTGCCTGTTCAGAAGCTGAGTTTGACTCTGGGAACCAGAGGGTTCAGGTTCTCCCCCCCCCCCAGAAATTTTACCCCAGACATCTTTGTCAGAAATGGCACCCCCATGCAAAACAAAAGAGGCACAAGGGAGGTACTCAGACAGAGGAAGACTCCTGGGAGGAAAATCCTAGACAGGAGTTAGAACTTATGAAAATAAAACTTGAAATGGCTAAAATAGAGGCGGAAAAGGCGGAAATTGACATGGGAGAGACTCAACTCCATAGCTTGACAGGGTGACTGGCCCTAATGCTACCAGCATTGCCAAGGAGCTTAAAGACATGTTAGACCTTGGGCTGATAGTCCCATCTGAAAGCCCTTGGGCATCTCTGGTTATCCTAGTACCAAAACCAGATAATACGGTCAGGTTTTGTGTGGACTATAGGCGGGTAAACAAGGGTACAGTACCTGATGTATATCCCATGCCGAGGGTAGATGAGTTGGTAGAGACAATAGGAGCTGCCCACTACATCTCTATCCTGGACTTGACCAAAGGCTATGGACCCTAGGGACCAACCTAAAACAGCCTTTGTAACAAAGGAGGGACTCTTAGTTCCCAGTCCTAGCTTTTGGGTTTAGGAACACCACAGCCTCCTTCCAGAGTCTTATTGATAAAATGTTGTCAGGGTTAAAAGACTTTGCCCCGGCATACATTGATGATATTGCCATTTTCAGTCAGACATGGACTGAGCACCTCCAACATTTGGCAATGGTTTTCCAATAAATTAAAGAGGCTGGTTTGACAGTAAAACCTCAAAGTGTCAAATGGAAATGGGACAAATAAAATACCTGGGACATATACTTGGAGGTGGTGTCATCAAACTGGATTGGCGCAAGATACAGATAATACAAGAATGGCCAGACACACAACAAAAAAGGAAATCCGAGCCTTCATTGGGGTTGTGGAGTATTACCGAAGGTTCATACTTGAGTTCAGTACTATCGCTGCTCCATTGTGTGAAAGCACCAGAAAGGTCTATCCGGACACAGTAGTCTGGACCCCAGAGTGTCAGAAGGTTTTTGAACATCTAAAAGCCTCTTTGACAACAGAGCCAGTACTGAGGGCACCTTACTTTATGCACCCATACTTTATGCAACTCTATTCACTGATGCATCAAATATAGGAATTGGGGCAAAGTTAAGTCAGAGAGGGGACTATGGTCAGTTACACCCCATCCTTTACCTAAGCCGAATGCTGGTGGAAAGGGAACAACACCTCTCAGTCATAGAGAGAGAATGTGGGCCACAGGTAAACTAAAGCCTTACCTATGGGGAAGACAGTTTATACTGTGTACAGTCCAGTCACCATTGCGTTGGTTAAACCAGGTAAAAAGCACCAACAGTAAACTAATACGGTGGAGTCTGCAACTCCAGGACTACAGCTTTGACATGGTGCATTTCAGAGGTAAGAAGAATGTGGTAGCTGATGCTCTCTCCAGAAAAATAACATAATGTTCAGGTAATTAAAAGGTTGTAACTGAAATGTTTATTTAAAATTTTAATGATAGTTAAACATGTAATGATAGTTAAGTGTGTAGTGTTAGTTATTGAAAATGTTGTAAGGAGTAACTAGGTTTTGCATGAACACCCACTGCACAGGAGAGGCTTAAGATAACCTCACCTTTAGCAATGGTCTCAAAGGGTGGGACGTGTGATGGACAAAGGGTTAATCTTTGAGAGAAACTCAGAGAAAGGGAGTGGGCAGAGCTAAGGAGCTCACTCAGTTCTGAAAGCAGAAAGAATTCTGATTTTGGTAACCTGCATGATCAGTAGCTCTGTTTGACTCTGGGAACCTAAGGGTTCAGTTTTGCCTAAGCTGGTATAAAACAAATCCTGTGGAGTGACAGGCAGAGAGTGGGAGGAAAGGAACCCTTTCTCAGGTCACTAAGAGGGAATAGGCTTTGGGAAGGAGATATTCAAAATACAGGATGTTGTTTAGGGATTACTGCCACAGAAGTGAGATATATCTTTAGTGAAAACTGGAAATTTGAGGAGAAACCTCCATGCTTCTGTGTTTCTCTGGGGAAGAGAGATTGTATGGTCTCCAACTTCCCTGATAGCTAGTCAGCAGAGTGAATAGAAACAGCTATAAGAAGTTCTGGAACTGAACTGAAGTTGTGAACTGAAACTAAGAAGTGTAATTCTGTACCATCTAAGACATCTAAGATCTATGCCTTCTCTGAAGTGAAATTTATAAAATTAACTCTGGTTCTATTCTCTTCCTAACTAGTTTTCCTTCCAAATCCATCCCTTGTACAGTGTTAATTAAATCTCTGTTTCTTGTTTGTTAACTTGAAAAAGCCTCTGGTGTCTCATTTCTAGGTTAAAGGTAAAGGTAGTCCCCCTGTGCAAGCACCAGGTCATTACTGACGTATGGGGTGACATCACATCCAAAAGTTTCCTAGGCAGACTGTGTTTACGGGGTGGTTTGCCAGTGCCTTCCCCAGTCATCTTCCCTTTACCCCCAGCAAGCTGGGTGCTCATTTTACCAACATCAGAAGAATGGAAGGCTGAGTCAACTTTGAGCCGGCTACCTGAAACCAACTTCTGTTGGGATCGAACTCAGGTCGTGAGCGGAGCTTTTGACTGCAGTACTGTAGCTTACCCCACTGCGCCACAGGGCTCCTAGTAGTAGTCTCATTTCTACTGAGGTAAAGTAAGTAAAAGGGACTAAGAAGGAGTAAATTAAAACTCCAAATAAAACATTTTGGTAAACAACAAGCAAGTGCTTTCTCGCTCAGCACAAACGGGGGGGACAGGAAGGGGATCATCACAACAACCCTTAACCATGATTTAGGGATGTAAATGTTACACTTAACTGTGGCTAAGGAATACAAATTATAGCTAAGCTTTGCATCTACATAAGGTGTAAATGGGATATAAATGGAATTGTTCGCACAACTTGTTACTTGCAAGCACAAGTCTGTCAATGTGGGTTCCTAGAAGTTACTTGTAGTAATGGCATAGACAGTTAAGAATCCCAGATTTAGTGCTTCTGAGACTTTAGCAGTAGGATGGAGGATGTCATCAGGTGTGATATATCTAAATTTCAGTGTTCATCACAGTGCTAGATAGGAGAAGCAGTTCTGTGCTAGCTATGCTTTTCTCTTTCACATTGATTTTTTTCTTGATTCTGGAGGTCTTGTGAAGATTTAATGCCTGTCTTTTCTTTTTTTATTTGTTAAAAAAGGTATACTGAAGAGCCCTTCATGAGACATTTTATGAATGAAAACTCTTTATTATGCCTTATCTTCAAATCTATTGTTTTTTGCCATCAAGTCACAGCTGACTTATGGTGACCCGTGGTGGGGTTTTCAAGGCAAGAGACATTCAGAGGTGGTTTGCCATTGCCTTCCTCCGGATCTATTTCATTGGCACTTTTTAAAAACGGTATCAGTGACACACTTATTGGATATGAAAATAGTGGGAGAAATAAGCCATAATAGCCTTTCAGGGGTACTGCTTCAGTATGTCGGAAAGGTGGGAACAGTACTGTAATTGCAGAAGGAACATACTGAAGCAAAGCTGGTCAATGTTTAACTCCCATTGTCTCTTTCCCACTCCCGTCCCCTGGTCATGTGTATCCGAGAGAAAAACTGTGGGGTGGTTTGGGATATCTTCACCATATGATATTGCTCACCAGCAAGGGGCTGGTGGCAACCTGGTGTTTCCTAGTGCCTAGATGCTTCTTCCCCAAAGCAAACAGCCAGTTCTGATATTCATATAACACTGGAGCAGGAGTTGCTTCAGAAGAGCCCAGGAGGCATCCGTTTGGAAATGGCTACCTCCACTATAGGAGGATGCTTGGCTTAAGAACATAAGAAAGGCCATGCTGGATCAGACCAAGGTCCATCAAGTCCAGCAGTCTGTTCACACAGTGGCCAACCAGGTGCCTCTAGGAAGCCCACAAACAAGACAACTGCAGCAGCATCGTCCTGCCTGTGTTCCACAGCACCTAATATAATAGGCATGCTCCTCTGATCTTGGAGAGAAAATAGGTATGCATCATGACTTGTATCCATTTTTACCAGTAGCCATGAATAGCCCTCTCCTCCAGGAACATGTCCACACCCCTCTTAAAGCCTTCAAACTTGGCAGTCATCACCACATCCTGGGGCAGGGAGTTCCACCATTTAACTATGTGTTGTGTGAAGAAATACTGTTTTGAATCTGTCACCCTCCAGCTTCAGCAGATGATCCAGCATTCTAGTATTATGAGAGAGTGAGAAAAGCTTCTCCCTATCTACTTTCTCCATACCATACATAATTCTATAGACCTCTATCATATCTCCCCTTAACCGCCTTCTTTCCAAGCTAAACAGCCCTAAGCGTTTTAACCGTTCCTCATAGGGCAATTGCTCTAGTCCCCTGATCATTTTGATTGCTCTTTTCTGCACCTCCTCAAGCTCTGCAATATCCTTTTTTAGGTGTGACCAGAATTGTACGGTCTCCAAGTGCAGTCTCACTGTAGATTTGTACAAGGGCACTATCATAGCATCAATTTTATTCTCTATTCCTTATCTACTTATGGCCAGCATGGAATTTGCCTTTTTCACATTTTTAATGCCTGTCTTTTCTTTTTTTCTTCACTGGCTTGACATCTTCATTGAGCTATCCACTACCAACCTAAGATGGCTTTCTTGGTCTGTCGCTGCCAGCACAGATCCCATCGATGTATATGTGAAGTTGAGATTTTTTGCCCCAATATACATCACTTTGCACTTGCTCACATTGAATCTCATTTGGCATTTTAATGCCCATTCTTCCAGTTTGAAGAGATCCTTTTGGAGCTTTTCACAATCCAATTTTGTTTTAACCACCCTAAACAATTTGGTGTCCTCTGCAAACTTGGCCACCTCGCTGTTCACCCCCAACTACAGGTCTTTGATGAACAGGTTGAAAAGCACCAGTCCCAACACAGATCCTTGAGGGACCTCACTGCTCACATCCCTCCATTGTGAGAACTGACCATTAATTCCTATTGTCTGCTTCCTATTTTTCAGCCAGCTCTCAATCCATAAGAGGACTTGTTCTCTTATCCTATGACTATGAAGTTTGTTTCGCAGTCTTTGGTGGGGGACTTTGGAGCCTCTCAGTATTTTGAGAGTAGGTCTAGTTCCCCCCCCAGCAGCCATATTCTTGCTGTGCTTGCTATCACTTCTCAAAATTCAGAAAGTACCTATGTACTCAGCAAGGTGGGTATCCATGCTGTATGTGTTATCTTTACTGTGTAATCCAGTCTAAATGTATTGATTTTAGAGCATGGAGCAACTCTGCACACGATTACCCTGTTCATAGGTAAGACTGTGGGAGCTGAATGCAAAGACTTTGAGTTTAACAGTGCAATCCTGTGCAGTTACTGAATGGGCTTAGACTGGAGTAACTCTCTTTAGGATTGCACTGTGAGTTTCAGGCTTGTACAGACAATTTTTGAAGAACAATTTGTAATGCTTTGATTGGACAAGCCACAGGGAGCTGCAGTCCTGCAACAATACAGAGTCGCCTGTTCTCCTTCCTCCTCTAGCACTAGGAAGTGTGGCGATCTTATTTTTATTCTTAAAAAATGAATCAAGCAGTACATGTTTTCCAGTGTTAGAGGCAGGGAAAACAAATGATACAAAGAAATAATATAAAGAATAAAATGTTCTGGAATGGCAAGGCATGGTTGTGGGAGAATTAGTAACCTTGACTGTGCTTCTGCCCCCCCCCCCGGCCCCCCTGTCTAAGAGTTGTTATGGAACAGGACAGAGTAGCTCTTCATCCCACTCCCCCAATTAAAAGCAAATTGAACTGTATGGTGTTGGTTGGGGACTTGGTGTGTCATGTTGCATGCATTGTTCAGAATGTGCCCTTAACAATTGCCCAACTATGTTGCACAGAAGAGCTTGATGCATCTGATGAAGTTGGTTGTAGTCCATGAAAGCTGATGGTGGAATAAAATTTAGTCTTTAAGGTGCCACAAGACTTTTGTTTATACCAGTCTGTACTATGCCAATCATATAACTATGGTGGTCACAAATGCCCAATAGCAATGATAGTGCAGCTGGTGATGGTGAGAAAGGAAATCACATTCTACTAATGGCTTCTGTTCTGTGAGTTTTGGTTCCCAACTGAAACTGTATAGCCTGTTTAGAAATTGGTTATATACCATAATGAAAGATAATCATTATCTCAAAACAACAACAACAACCCTGCAAGTGAGAACAGAAACATTTATTGCGGCATTACACCAATAAAAATTTAGAACATAACAACAATGTTACCACGGGTACATTAATATTATTTAAAAGTTGTGTCATGTTAATTTAAAAGGATATATATAGTTAAAATGTTTTACAGATTAGATAAGAAATGAACATTTTGCCACCAATTCAGAAAAAAATTTAACTTCGTTTTTCATTGTTTCTTTGAACTTTATTTTACTAAACTTTGACGAAGTTTATAAATTGCTGCGCAGAATTTGGCAACCTCACTAATTTGTTGGGGAATTTCAGAATAGCCCGAGATTTTCTCAAACAAGGACCGGGTCAACTTAGAGCGGGCAGCCTTGTAGAATGAGCATCTGAAAAACATGTGTTCCAGTGTTTCTATTTCCCCAGAATTGCATGGTCTCTGCTCTTGGGATCTTGGTATACCTCCCCTGTAAAACCGCGGAGGGTAGAGCTGAACACCTAGCTAAAGTTAAAGCCCTTCTGTGGTTGTGGATTTCGAGGATGGAAAGGTAGGCAGCTGGGGCTGGGATATATCTGGTCGTAGGGGCAGACATAAATTCAGGTATCCTCATCAAGTCAGACTGCCGTTCAATATCATTAACTCTCTGGATTATAATTTTCTTTGCTTGATCTCTACCCACCTTCAGCAAAGCCTGTGGGGAGAGACCCAAATTCTCCAACTTACTTTTCACGGCCTTCTGCCATTTGGATTCAAAGTTGTCAATTAAAGTCATGGGAAGAAGACTTCATTTTCGCAATATAAGGCAAATCTAGCAAGAGCTCTTTTAAGTCCTATCGGGGTTCTGGATAATGTAATGGTGTCATCTGCTTACAATAGGACCAAAATATGCCGATGTGCCAGTTTTGGGGGATGCAGATCAGCTCCGTTTAGGCAATTGGGGATTCTGTTAATGTAATAGATAAATAATTCAGGGGCTAAAAGGCAACCCTGCCTGACTCCTTTATAGGTGTTGACTGGGTCTATGAGGTGTCCTTCTCTACTGCATCTTACTCTTAGAGTGGTCTACACTGCAAGTCTGTACTACTCATAACATAGCTGATGGGCATTTGTTTATCCATCCGTTTCTGTATTTCGTCATAGAAACAGGGACAACTACAAAGTTGTGGGTTATTGAAAGGAAAACAAATGCCAGAGGGGTAGTTGTATTGGTCTGTTGCCACAAAAGCAACACAGTCTTGTAGAACCTCTAAGACCAATGCAAAAAATAAATAAATAAAATAAAGAGGACATGTGACACTTTTTTAATACCATGAAGTCACACTTGACTTATGATGACCCTGCACAGTTTTCAAGGCAAGAGATATTCACAGCTGCTTTGCCATTGCCTGCCTCTGCTTAGCAAGTCTGGTCTTCCTTGGTGTTCTCCCATCCAAATACTAACCAGGGCTGCCCATACTTATCTTCCAAGGTTTGACGAGCTCAGGCTAACCAGGTCACATAACCTTAAAGATTTAACAATTTTTTATTGCAGCATAAGTTTTTGTGGACCAGAGCCCACTTCACTTGATGAGTGGGCTGTAGCCTGTCAAGGCTATATGTTAGCATTTTAAAAGTTAGTAATTAAGTTGCCACAAGACTTCTGTTTATATTTGTAACAAAATCCCCAACTTAAAGAAGTTTGGTGGTGGTGGTGGGGGGCTTCAAATAAAAATGTGGAGAAAGCAAAGGTGATTTCAGTTAGATGAACAACTAGAAAAACATTCCTTGATTATTTTTACTGGTGATTTGTTTCAATCAATTGTGGTTTTATTATTGATTTATGTTATTTGCCTTGGAAACCTTTGGGCTGAGATTTATATGGGATACACATTTTTGAAATAATGATTGAGCTGAAATTTTTAGTAGTGTTATTGCTTCTTCCATAGACGCAGAAATTTTATAGATTAATGTGGCTCTTGGTAATTCCATGCATGATCTCTCTAGTGATTTGAATACTGCTGGACTAACACTTGTGGTGTGACAACATTTTGTAGGAGTGATTGCCCTCTTTGCTGGCTCATCTGTAAGCTTCCCTAGGTGTTTAGCAAAGACATTATTCAGACACAAAGTCCTTTTGCCTCCTGGGTTCTAACAGGCTGTGTGTTCCTTCATTATGGTGGGCTAGGTAGGAGAGGAGTAGGCAGTTTATACAAAAAAGCAGCACTATGGATTGCAGAAACTGCATTGGAAAAAGGGGCAAAGGAAATTAGGGAGGGTAGGCCTGAGATTCTGGAATTAATGGCTGGGGGAGAAGTTGGGACAATGGTTGAATAGAAGAAACAACTGGTGGCCATGTTTGTATATGAATGTCAGTAGTTGGATACATATGTTGATTTGTAAAGGGCATAGAGAGGCAGAGTTCTAGAATGACTTCCACATTGGATACTAGAAAACAGAGGACCAGTGATCAAAAGAACGCCTGTAGGGGTCAAGGCATTTTTCCTCTGAGTCTCTGCTCATTTATTGCACTAAGGCCCGAAAATTTGATGCCACACAGGTAAATCATGAATACCCTGTAGCATATTGTTGGAGACTTGCCATGTTGCAGGTGAGTATCTGCCTTAGCCATTTCTAGAATATGTTGGGCTAGCAAAACTACACACAGTGTTCTTTTAGTATGAATGCTGCATTAATCAAGACATAGAAACCTTTAGCCAAAAAGCAATTATGCTGCTTGGCTTCATAAGGCTATTAACCTCAGTGCCTGAAAAATGCTCATTGTAAAAAGGCCAACTACTTCCTTTGGTGAGTTTAGATACCAGCTTCATTGCTCAGGGGCTGCTAGTTACTCTGTATGCAAGATTTCATTTCACCTTGTGTCCCATGGCTTATCTATGTTATGGATTATTATAGTTTGGGCTGGGCAGGAGTTAATTTACCCACTTATTATGCTGGGTTGACTGATATACAGAATTTGTGTAGAAATAGAGAGCCATTTGTTAACTGGGAAAGAATAAGCCTGGGACAAGACTGTGCGTATGGGCTTTCAATCACATCACAAGGTAGAACTACCTATTTTGGCCTCAGTTGTCTCTCTACCCTTGTGCAGCACCTAAAATATATCTCTAGCATTGTTAATACAAGGACTACCAAGTGCTTCCTCTTCTTTCATCCTTCAAGGGTTCTGTTTATGTTACCTGGTTTTAGAGAGATATTTGGACTATTGTTGGTGTTTGTGTTTCCAGTTGGAGGGATCAGATAGTCTGCTCCCAGAAAGCTGGGGTGGAAGCAGACTCCAGCATCATTTTAAAGCTGCATGCCTGCTCAGCATTTTGCACAGGATACTGACAAGACAAGGTCTTCAGGTCTTGAGATAATTTGCTTCTCCCCACACTTTATTTTTGATGACAATTTCTGGTGAGCGTGAATATTTATACAGTTTTGTGTCATCTTGGAAGTTATGTTTGTATTCCCCCTTCGAGGAGGGACAGAGGTTTACATTGAAATGAACATCTGAGCAAGCCATGTACCTGACTGTCATGCCTTTCAAGGTGTTATCCTGCTGCCACACCGTTTTCTTGCTTTTCATCATGTAGTAAGATTACTAAGTTTAAGTTGGATGTTTGTTACCATGTTACTTTAGTTCCTATTTAGCATGCATGGGGACTCTTAGGTAACTTTGTGCAAATAAACAGTACCAGGATTGGGCTCATAGCAGGCTGAATGTATATGAAATCAGTAGGTGATGGAACCTGCACCTGATTAATTGGATTGTATGTGTGGGTTGTTTTTTTGAAAAACTTGACAATTCCATCTACTAAAAAGTTGATAATTGTTGGTCTTGAACCTTTATTTGTTAAGCTTTTATTTATTTCTGTTAGTTTTGTGATTGTCTTAAGTAAGTGTAGTCCAATTGTTTCATAAAAGGTCTGGATTATATTGGGTGGACACGGGATGCAGCAATCTTGCTGACACTAAGCAGGTCTGGTTTGGTCAGTTCATGGATGGGAGACCTTTCAGGATTCCTACATATAAGCCACCTTGAATTCAATGGTGTGTGTGTGGGGGGGAGTCTAAGATATAAATTAATAAAACAAACAGAAGGAGGGTGAAGAACTGGCAAATTATGTATTTGTTCAAGCAGAACTTGTCTGTGCAATTGCTGTTATTGACTCCCACATGTCCTCCTCCTAAGAGGGGCTATTATCTGCGCTGATCTCCTGCGCTTTATGAACAATTGAATTTTACCTATTTTCCTAAATCATATTGAGTTGCTAATGATGGAACAGAAAGTGCCTAATATTGATTTTTTAAAATAAATATCCACCAACCATTTGGGTATGCTAACTTCACTACTCTGACACATTTAACAAACTATTTTCATCCAATGAAGTCTTCACAGTTTGAGGGTAGGTACAGTATCTATTTTTTTTGTATACTCTGTAACTCTAATAGTGTTATATGGCCTATCCTTTTCCCTTGGTTTTGCAGGACTTGTGCTCTGCCATTGGCTCTAGGTTCTTTGAGGGAAGATCAGTACTATAACAGTAAAGTGAAAAGAAATTCAGCAAGGGAAATTGGTGCAGACACATCCATTGTTTGATGGGGATGAGTGATCCTCCCTAAGCTTTATGTTTAAACAAATGTTGCTTTTGACCTATGGACAAGTTTTATTTTCATGATAGGTACACAGCCGATAGTTATGTGCTCTGCTGTACAGAAAATGACGGCAGTGCCATCCACCTCTGATGAACTAGACATGAATATTTTTTATGTTTTGTAGCAGAGGGCCTTATTTTTTATAGTCACATGCATCTTGCTTTCCTCCCACACATCAGCTGTAGTATTTTCTGTTCTTTGCTATAATTTTTTTTTTTAAGCTGTATTGGCAAACAAGGCTGCATTTTTGTCTGAATCAGTGTTTCCATCTGGCTTTAGTTACTCAAGCAATGGATGTGCAGCGCTTCATCCTGAAGAGGGGAGAATTTGGGGGTTCATGATTCTGTAGCGTGTTTTTGATCCTTAACCCCTGAAACACCATGTGGTCATACTGGCCCTGTGTTATGGTTGTGATGAAGAATTGGCTTACCAGATAGATGGCTATCCTCATGCCACAGTCAGGATTCACCTGAGGACTTGTTACACAATGAAGGTGATCATGTGGTTAGCCATTCTGTATGATCTTGCTGCAGCCTATAACAGTTGTGGAACAGAGGCTGTTTCAACTGGCATTGACCTGGCAGGTGTGATGTGTAGACTTTGGAAGTCCTTGACGCGCACTTATCTGTTGTTGCTTTTTGAAGACTTGTGGCACCTCAAACATTAACAATTTACTATAGCACAGGTTTTTGCTTTTTGTTATACTAAAATGGTTAGTCTTAAAGATTCCATGGGATTTTGTTGTTTTTGTTTGTTTGGCTATCCCTCTGGAATATATTTGTTTCTGGGAAACTAGACATAAAATTGGCAACTGGTAAGCAAGCTGTATTGCCACAGCAATGTATAGTGCAAGAAGCACCCCTGCATTGTGCAGGGGGTTGGACTTGATGATCCTGGTGGTCCCTTCCAACTCTATTCTAAGCCATAAGATCAGGTACATTACATTCATAAATTGAATCAAATGGACAAAACAACGCATCATGTGTAAAAAGAGGAACAGATTGGGCTCTTCTTACCTAGCCAATGCTATCCCTGTTGGTACATTACAACATAGATGAAACTGAGCTTTTAAATCTGACCTAGTGTGGGTGGAAATGCATTTACTTGCCTGTTCTCTGAGTCCACTGTGCATGGTTATTACTCATGTGTTACTAGTGAGGCATAGCACTTAGTTATGCACAATTATCTTTGGATTAGAGCCAACATGATTAGGTTTGAAATGCTGGAATCTAATGTTGGCAACTGTCTGCTTGAAGCTTTATTACAGTGGGCAGTTCCCCCCCCCAAGTGCTTTCTGTAGTATCAATGAATCATACTAATGGTTTGAGTGCTTGGATGGTGAAGTATGAGATACTGGCCATCTCAAGATAGCTGGCCATCTCAAGAGTGCAAATGATACAAGTATGTGATGAATACATTCTCTTAAGCATTAAGTTGCTGAAGCCACATTTTTTTCAAGCTTTTATTTGCAGTTGAATTGTCAAGAAAGCCATATTTACCAAAAAGTTAAGATTTTCACAGTTAGTAGAGGTTCAAAGGCTATATAAAATGTGTTTTAGTTTCAAATTTTTATGTTAACTTAGTGAACTTGTGATTTAGTGGGTTCATGGAAATATCTAGGAATCTGGTACATTATAGACCTCTAAGTCAAACTGAGTTCATTTGACTTCTCAAGCTTTTCTCAATTGTAGCAAACAAAGTTTAACTAAATGTTGTCTAGTGCAGAATTCTTTGTACTTTCATCTGTATTGTAATCATGGCCTTGTTTATACAATAAAGATAGAAGTTGTCCCGACAAAAACCTGTCACCACAATCAAAGGATTTCAGGAATTTCAGTCAAAGCCATTTGGTAGGACAGAAACAAGTATATTTTAAGGCCTGTCTGTATTCTGTGTGAACAGCTCTCAATATATGGGGTTTCGATATGACAGAAGGATAATAGCTGTTGGAGGTTCTAGGGCAAGGATTCTTGTAACTTGTTCTTAAGTGGTATATAAATATTTTAATTATCTAAATCTAGCTCTAGTATTCCTCACAGCAGAAGGGAAGTGGGTAGTGTCAACCCCAGATTATTGCAATTTGGAGGTTGTGTCTGAAGTGGTTAGCAAATGCAAAATGGCTGTTTTGTTAATAGTGTCAATTTTTTCTCAAGTTAAATATATTTAGCATTTTGTATTATGGATCATGCTGTGTCTTAGTACACTGTGCACAGCATGTCAGAGATAAAGTTACTATAGAAACAGTGACTTTTGCTTTTTAATGTTTATAATTGATGTGGAGTTTAGTGTGTGTGCGCTAAACAGCATTAACTGCATTTCAAAGTTACCATCGTAGTGAGTTCCGGATTCTTTTCCCATTTTCTTTGGCATATGTATTACGTGCATCATATGGTAATTACCTTGCTGATGTTTTATAGTGAGAGAATATGCACATCCTTCCACCATTTTTAAAATCCATTTTTGTACTTCAAGCATCAGTAATTGGCAGACATACATTGGCTAAAATGTATATTGGATTTCGAAATGGCTCCCTGCTGCATTAATAGCAATCATAAGTTATGCTTGACAGACGGAAAGGTTTCCTTATGCCCCACTCAGTGCAAGCTTACTCTGAAATAAGTCTCACTGCATTTGGTAGGGCTTACTCCCAAGTAAACATGTTTCTAGTTGCAGCCTTAGCATCACATGGAAAATGCCATTAGACTACAGAGGATCAAACCTAGTTAACATTTAGATATTTGTTAATATGGTATTGGCATAGTATAAATTCTTCTATTTTTATGCATTTACTTATCCTTGTGTGTGCAACTTGGCTGTTCTGACTTGGATGAAAATCTTCTTCCCAGTTCACTGTGGTATATTTCTTGAAACCAAAGTATTTTTTATTGTAACATGTTTGCAAGTTATTTTCAGGTTTTGTTTCACTACTTTGTTCTTCTTCCAAGAAGCCAACCCAGTGCCCCCACAATTCTACACAGTTTGTAGAATTGGCAAAGGTCTGTCCTGAAATATTACCTACCCTCTATGCCTTATTTGGGTTTTTCTTGTCTCTTCTTCTTGAGTTCTCTGTCCTTGATGCAAGTTGTAGGATGTGCTTGTGTGTAAAACACCAGAGTAGATTTAATGTCTGTTCTTGCTGTTCTAGGCATATTGGAAACTAGTGCGGGGGTGGGGGGGGGGAGTTAACAGCTTCGGTGTAATTGTGTTTACATTGCTACTTTAAAACAATGTTCCACAATGTGTTTGAACTCACTTCCACCTTTTTTGAAAGTTCCTCTTCTTTCTGCTTTCCTACCTAGAATTTCAGTTTTAAGTTGTAAACATAAGATGAGTTCAGGAAGGCTCCTATCCTCCTGGCTTTTCACAAACTGTGCAAAGCTGAATTATTTTATACAAAGGCAATAGGACTATACTGTAATTAAATGTTTTTTTTAAAGATGTGTTAGTAAATGGATAGATGTTAAGAATGGCATCTAAAATTTGTTCTAGTATTCAGTTAAGGTTTCACTTTTACATACTCTCTATCCCAATCGAGATATCTCAAAGATAAACCTGAGGAGTGGTATGTAGTTCACCTTGATATAAATCCACATGGATGGACACAATATATCAATGCATTGTTCCCTTTCCATTCTCCTTTCCCACTTATCTAGATAGTACATACATGGAATGTGTTTTAACTGTAGCTTTTGTATAAGTAAGAACATTGTGTAATGTTCTTGAGTTACAAAAAACACAAATATACTGTTACTTCAATTTATTTCCATATCCTGTTTAAACAGGCAGCTGGAGAGAAGAGCTTTCAGCAATATTTAAATGGAAGGTCAAGTAGTGATTCTTGGACTTTGCTCAGATATAATGTATAAAGGGTATTGGAGGGTGGTAGGGTCATGAGATCAAGCTTGAAACTCCATCAAAGTTTGTTCATGTAGCAGCAAGAATAGATATTATACAACGGTCTTGCTTTGGCCTGTGAAATCCTAGAGTGCAAAAATGGTAAAATCATTCATACCTAAGTCAGTGAGAGGAACTGTCTGCTGGAACCTGCACTGTTACCAGTTTTCCTTTTTGTTTGAGAGAAGGAGGACATCCTGGCACCTTTGGGTACTACTGTTCCCATCATCCTAGGAGGCAGGAACTAGATTACTCTGTTAGAGCTATTATCTTCAGATTATTGATTCTCTGACATAGATCTGAAGGACCCTTATTTCCATATAGCCATCCATACTGATCACAGGAGGTACTTACGATTTAGATATAAAGAGGACACATACCAATGTGGAGTCTTACCTTTTGGATTAGCAATGGCTCCCAGAGTATTTACCAAGTACATAGCAGTGGCTATAGCACATGTGAGGAAGGAAAGTTGTAACATCTTTCCTTACTTGGATGATTGGCTACTTACCGCCAAAGCTGTCCCGTGCCGGGGCTTGCCCCTGCCGCGGGACTCCCCGATATACCCTCTACTCACCTGGAGATCCAGGAAGAGGCCGGGGAAAAGAAGGGCGGAACACCACCGAAGGAGTCCCGCGCACGCACCCCAAGACCGCCTGATGACCAAAGGCAGGCGACAGCCTCTCTCAAAAGGCATGGGAGAGAAACCACTGCTGGTACGAAGCTGCTTGACCTGGCTACAGCTGGCAAGAGACCGGTGAAGAATGGCAGCAGCTGCACACTGCCAGAGGCTGGGTCCAAAGCCCACCTAATAGCTGAGCCGCGGGGAGGCGGGGGAGCGGGTGGAACGAGGTCCGCCTAACAGCTGAGCTGCAGGAAGGCTCAGAAAGGCGGGCCAGCAGCCAGCCACTCGGGAGCCCTTTGTAGGCTTTGGGGGGAGTTTGAGGGGGGGCGGGGTAGGGAAGGGGCCTCTCCTACATAAGCCTGCAGTTGCGCTGAGGCCAGGGAGGAGAAGGATGGGTGTGGAGCTCCCAGGACGGGTCCTCTGAACACCCAGGGAAGTTGACGGGTACTCTGGCTCAAGGCAGCGATCCTGAATCGCTATGAAATTTCACCTGACACCTATCGAATGAAATTCCAAGCTCTTACCTGGAAGAGGGGAGATAAGCCTAGGGTCTTCGCGAATACCCTAATGGATTTGGCCTACAGATGGCTACAACCCACAACCATGGGGAGAAAAATATAGTAGATCAGGTGATATTAGACCAGCTGTCTCTAGTGATACCCGCCAAGGCCCGAGATTGGCTGTCCTATAATAGGCCCACGACTTTGACTGAAGCTACAAGGTTATTGGAGAATGTCACAGCCACAGAGAATGCTAAGGAAGTTACTAGGAGCGACTCAAGACCTCCAGGTGAAGGAGATGTGAGTCGGTTGGGACGAGGCAGAGGTTATGGGCGAGTAGCCCCGCCTGGAGTACCCAGGCCTTGGTGGACGCCTTCCCCAGTTAGCCTGCAACCAGAGAATAGCCGAGGGGAAGGCAGCAAGACAGAGTCTATGGAGGAAGGCTCCAGCAGGGAGGCTAAAGGGGCGGGACTGTGCTTCACCTGCGGACAGTAGGGCCACTTCAAGTGGGAGTGCCCCTTAATGGAATACGACCTCAGCCGGGAAGACGCATTTCAGGCCAGTGCGATGCACCCCCGGCCCCACGCCATGGTAGTGGAAGTGAGATACCAAGGATCCTTATACCAGGCATTGATGGACTCTGGCTCATCTATATCCATGATCCTCACAAACCTCTTACCCAAAGAGCTACCGATGGTATGGTGGGCGGACATTTAGTGCTTTCATTGGCATATCGAGCAATACCCCATAGTTCAGATAGCTCTCCGTTGGAAAGGCCAGCTGTATCAAATGGAAGTGGCCCAGGTAACGACATTGCCTTACCCTCTCCTTATTGGCCGAGACGCTCCTTGTTTCGCCGAAATTGTGGCAGTGTTCTTACGACCGAGGGGGTAAGCCAGAGCCCATGAGCAGTGCGCCCTGGGGTCTCCAGCCGACAGCAATCCTGAACTGACAACTAGTGAATCAAGAGAGGAGGCGGAGACCTTGCCAGGGTTGCCAACAAGTAGTCTCCAAGAGACATGGGTAAGAGACCCCACCTTTGGGATTGCCCAAAATCAGGACCCCTCATTAGAGGCTTTGAGGCATATGGTGGCCATAAGAGAGGGGACAGTGGAGGATGAAAGGCGGATGGGGAGGTGGCCCCAGATATGGCAGGAAGGGGGAGTATGGTTTCAGTTAACACAATCTCACCACCTAGACAGGTACTGGTGCCTCAGGCCTATAGAGAAAAGGTAATAGAATTAAGCCAATATCACTCCTGGGTGGGTCATCAGGGGGTAAAGAATACGATGGCTAGGGTGGAAGTGCACTTCTTCTGGCCCTCTATTTCGCGGGACATTAAGAAGTACTGTCCTCGCTGTCAAGAGATGGGATAGCATGGCCTCTCATCGGGCCCCCCTGCAGTCGTCCCCTATTATATCCACGCCCTTTGAACGGGTAGCAATGGACTTTATAGGCCCTTTACCTCGGATGCCTCGGGGGTTCTGATACCTACTGGTGATCATGGATTATGCCACGAGGTACCCCGAGGCCATTCCCCTGCGGACCCTACAGGCCACGGGGTAGGACGGGTGCTTATACACTTCTTTGCCCACGTAGGGCTTCCCAAAGAAATCCTCACGGATAGGGGTACCTCTTTTACATCTTCTATCACTAGACAGTTATGTCGGGTACTGGGGATCAGGCAGATGTTTACTGCTGTGGCACACCCCCAGACAGCCTGGTGGAGCGATTCAATAAGATTCTTAAGACAATGTTGAGGAAGCTAGCCAAGGATAAACCTCACCAGTGGGACTTATATGTAGACCCAGTCCTCTTTGCAGTCCATGAAACACCACAAGCGTCCACAGGTTTTGCTCCCTTTGAGCTTCTGTTCAGGAGAAAACCACGGGGGATTCTAATCCTGGTAGAAGAAAGTTGGGTAGAAGCTCCAGCTCCCGCAGGCCTAGAAACTCCCTTGTACATGCAGCAGCTAACAGAAAGGCTGGCCACAGCTTGGGAACTGGCGCGGCAAAACCTAGAGAAGGCCCGAACAGCATAGAAGGAACGCTATGATTTAAAAGCGCTACAATACCTGCAAGAGGGGACTTTAGTGTTAGTACGGGACAGAATCTTTGGGGTCGAAAAGGGGGACCCTTGGCATGGGCCATACCCAGTGTTGAAAGTTTCGGGGCCATGTTCGTATATAGTGAGATGCAGACCCTCTCCTAAACAAGATAAGCATCTTCATATCAATGACCTCAAGGAATGGCAACAGCGGGAGGTTAGTCAAACAGAATGTCATTTGGGGGAACACCTGTTAGATCTACCAGCAGGAGAGTTACCCTGGCAGGTGTGAGAGAGTGAAGACGAAAAGCCCCTCTTTGATCCCGAGGTGTCAGAGCACCAACAACAGCAGATGCGGGTGCTAGTGCGGAACACTCCCGGAGTCTTCTCCAAAACTCCAGGCTGCAAAACCTGGGTAGAACAATGGTTACGTACACCCCCGGGACAGGTGGCCTGAGCTCCTCGGAGACCCGTCCCACGAAAACGCTGGGAAGCTATCCAAGAGGAGGTTCAGAAGATGCTCAGAATGGGAGTTATCAAGCCTTCGTGGAGCACCTGGCAGAGTCTAATAGTGCTAGTCCCAAAATCGGGCAGGTCCATACGCTTCTGTGTAGACTATCGAGCTGTGAATAAGATAGCACAGTTTGATGTGTATCCAATGCCAAGGGTGGGAGAGAGGAAAAGAAGCCCCCAGGTTGCTCGGCGGTTTCCTTGTTGAACCAGGCATGGCTCCCGGGCGCTGGGCGGCCCTGGCTAGACACACACACCCTCCACCGACCCCCAGAGCTCCATCCAACCCCCTCCGCCTGGGCGCCTGGCTGGGTCTTCGGTGCTCAGCAGGTTTTGCTTTATCAGTTGCTTGAAAGTTGCCCAGGCTGGAAAGTTGCCCCCATGAGGAAGCAGCCCCAGAGCATGGGGGAGTGGGAGAGGTGCATACGCAGCATGCTCTTTTCACACATGCGGTGTGCTGGTTTTTGCATTCCACCTTGGGCCAGACCTCAGGGGCTGAAGCTCAGGAGCAAAGTCTCCAGGAGCAGAGGGGACCGTGGCTGGGAAGGGGGATTATTTTTAAAAAGGAAAAGGTGCGCAATAACTCTTTGTGCCGGCGTAGGCCAAGGGCTGGGCGGTGTCCGCAGTCCTCAGACATGCGGGATGTATTTAGCCCCTTTCGGAGCAGGCAACAAAGATTATGCTATCTACCAGGGTCAGAAGTCAGAGGCGGCGTAAAAGCAGGCAGGAGTCAACGGCCGGAAAGATTAATCAGAGGCAGTAGCAGGAACACAGAGAAACTGCACGGTTGCTTCCGCAAAGTGAAAGCATGCCTGCACTGCCTTTATCAGTCAGTGCACTTCCAAGCTAGGCTTCATCCTGAAAAGACTCAGCACCAGTTCTCTGTCTGTTTAGCCTCTCCAAGCGAGCACTCCTCCTTTTACCCTGCAAAACCACACGCTGCCGAGTCCTGATATGCCTATCAGGTTCAGGTGAGCTTGGAGGGCTGCCATTCTCAGCTTCTGCTGCAGGGGTTGGGGGAAGAGTAGCTTCTGTCTGCCCTTGTTCCATCTCTCTGCCTAGCTGTGGTTCCTGCTGAGTTGTTTCAGGCTCCTGTGCTACTGACTGCAATGGAGGTACTGAAGGCCCAGAGGCAACCTGTTCCTCCACTTCAGCTTCAGAGTCCTCCAAGTCCTCGGCTCCCAAGGCAGGGCCCATGACACTCTTTGAGGCTGCTGGGAGGGGAAAGTGTGGAAGAATCACCCCAAACCACATCACAACAATGAGGGGCCTAGAGCAGGGGCACGGCTGACCCCCCCCCCCCAGATTGGGGGAGAGCCACTGTTGCATACAGGCAGGTCTGAGTCTCTGCTTTCCACACAGCAACGTATCGGTGCTGAAGGAAGCAGAGCCTGACGCGTATTTTACTCTTGCCGGGAGGGCCCAGCAGCTCCTTAATAAGGACAGGAGCAGTATACTCACAATACAGGAACAAGGTCACAAACAGACACAATCTCCTCTCCTTTAAGGTCTTGGCTGCAGGCCACGGCTTTCTTCCAAGTTCAACACCACGGCAAACCGGACTCCAAATGAAGCTTCTCACGATAAGAGACAGGCAGCATGCAATAACATTTGCTCCCACGAGGCACTTAACGGTCAGTCCTGCTTATATTGCCTTCGTGACTCTCCAGGTGTTTCAGATCAACTGTCGGCTTCAGACTCTGATTCCTCCTGCGCCAACTTACGTCTTTTGTCCAAAAGCCGGGCCGACTTTCTCCTTTGCTGCAATGCCATTCTATCTTTTACTCTTCTTCTCTCCACTTGTGGAGGAGACCCTGAAGGTGAAAGGCTTTCTCTTCCCTGGTCTCTTGTTTCAGCCGGCTGGTCTTCTGGCTCAGAGGCCCCATCTTGCTGTTCCGGTGTTATCTCTTCAGAGGGAGTGAGGGCTTGTTCTGCCGCCTCTTCTTCTGAAGAGTAATTCTCAGGCTGACTCACGACAGCCACCCTCTGCTTGACCCCCCTGCCTACCACAGAGTCACTTGAGAAGGGTGCAGAAGGGTGGCTGGGAGAAGGTGGACTTTGGTAGAGCAACCCCCTAAAGTGGCCTAATCCTTCCTCCTGCCGAAGGGAGAGAGGGGTGGGGTGGGGATATGGCTGGACCCAGAGATACAGTGCAGAACCCCTGATTCCTGGCATGCCCAACAGGGTAGCATTGGCTGGCGGGGATTGTCCCAGTAATGTCCAAATGAAAGTAGCAGTTGTAGACATAGAGTGGTTACTACCGACACTTACCTGATGAGTTGGGGAGCTCACTCAGAGGATAGTTCCATTCAGGCATTGTGGAAGGAAAACTCCGCAGGTCTACACATCAATGTTTTGGAACATCGTGCAGTGTGTTTTGCCCTTACCGCTTTTGCAGGTATGCTATGTATCCTGTGTTCTCATTCAGTCAGACAATACTTGGGTCGTTTACTACATAAACAAGCAGGGGATGCAGGTTCCCCTTCCTTATGCTGAGAAGCATAGCTGACATGGGGGGTCGCAGTGGTGCATGGCATACAGCTAAGGGTGTTGCATATAGCAAGGGTCTGGAATACATGGGCGGATACCCTGAGTCGCTCGTTCCAGACAAACCACGAATGGGCACTGTGGGATGTTTACTTGGAGCCAATATTTGGCATGTGGGGTTTCCCAAATGTAGATCTTTTTGCCAGTAGACACAACAAGAAGACAGAGCCCTTCTGCTCCCTGGCTGGTCACAACAGAAAGTCTTTGGGGTAGGCTTTTCAGATAGTGTGGTCAGGAAACCTATTTTACGCTTTCCTGCCCTTCCCAGTTATCTCAAGGGTGTTAGGAAAGGTGCTCAGGGACCATACACAATGTATCCTAATAGCACCCTTCTGGCCAAGACAAATCTGGTTCCCCTTACTGTCCCAATTAGCAAGGAACAAGATAGTACATCTCCTGTGTGTCCTGGACCTTCTCAAATGGGAGGTTCTGTCCCATCATGATATGCTACGCCTGCACCTCATGGCATGGTTTCTGGATTTGAACAAGTAGGCTTATTGCCTGAGGTTCACCAGATCCTAGTAGAGTATAGGAAAGCATCTACTAGACGTTCTTATAAGGAGAAATGGAAGCGTTTTGAGGACTAGCTGGCTGCCAGGAGCATTTCCCCTTTTACCTGCCCTGTTAATGTGGTATTAGAGTACTTGTTCTTAGCGCGCAGTGGTCTGGCCGTGTCATTGGTCAAGGTTCACCTAGTAGCTTATATTTTTAGTGCTAAAATGGAACTCGCAAACAAAACAGGTTTGTGTCCTGTGTTTGGGTGTGATTCTCTGCTTTGGTTGTTAAATGGCTACTCGGCTCAGTTAAAAAAACACACACACACCGGTCAATTTCACAGCGAGGGTTTTCACACTTCGGGGATTAAACATAGCCGGGCTCATCCCCCCCCCCCATGTGTCCTCTTAGAGGCGTGAAAGCCTTTTTCTTTTTCATTTGAGAGTGATTTCCGATGGAACAATGAAATGGAAATGGCTGTTGTGATTGTTTTTATGTTCTTATGACTCCTGCATTGAGATAGCCAGAAACAAATTGGTTGGGAGGGTGTTTTTCCAGACCCTTCTTTGCTTTGGCTGTAAAATAGCCACTCTGCTAATTTCAATTGAAAGAATCCTGCTGCAGTATAGCCTATTACAGAGTAGCATTTTCAGGGGGGAGGGACTCAGAAACTCCACATTTTCACTGGGGATGCATAATTGATTACAAGATATTCCTGGAATTTCTTTGGATCAAAATGCCCCCATGCGTAGAGTTTTGAGAATTCAGAAGAGAAAAATGTGCATCTAGACAGTGGCAAGGCCAAAGCAAACTTTCCATGCGTTAAAGGCCTATCTTTATTCTATCAGGGCTAACAATGACCTTGTCTTTCTAAAAATAATGTTCCAGTTAATTCTCCATATTTTGCTTAGAGTAATTTTAAAAATCTTTTGAAGAAGAACCTACAGTATTAGAAAGTGAAGTGAAAGCTGCACTGAGAGCAAGTGGGAGAAACAAATCACCAGGAGCAGATGGGATATCAATAGAGCTATTCCAAGCCACAGAAACGGAGTCCATTAAAATCTTGACAAGAATATGCCAACAAATATGGAAAACAAAACAATGGCCCACAGACTGGAAACGATCAATTTACATCCCAATTCCCAAGAAAGGAGATGTCAAAGATTGGAGCAATTATCAAACCATTGCATTAATTTCTCATGCAAGTAAAGAGATGCTCAAAATCTTACAACAAAGACTGTTACCATATATGAAATGAGAAATACCTGATGTTCAAGCTGGATTCAGAAAAGGAAGAGGCACTAGAGATCATATTGCAAACTTACGTTGGTTAGTGGAGCATACGAGAGAATTTCAGAAGAAAATCAGCTTGTGTTTCATAGATTACAGAAAAGCTTTTGACTGTGTGGATCATGAAAAGCTA
Source organism: Euleptes europaea (assembly GCF_029931775.1). Classification (NCBI taxonomy): domain Eukaryota; kingdom Metazoa; phylum Chordata; class Lepidosauria; order Squamata; family Sphaerodactylidae; genus Euleptes; species Euleptes europaea. Next base: position 74,671,223 of record NC_079321.1, read on the forward strand.
TGGTTGGTTTTAAAGGAAATGGGTGTGCCACTACATCTGATCGTTCTGATGTGCAACCTGTACTCTGGACAAGAGGCCACAGTTAGAACAGAATATGGAGAAATGGAATGGTTTCCAATTGGCAAAGGTGTTAGACAAGGATGTGTTTTATCTCCCTATCTCTTCAATCTATATACAGAACATATAATTAGGAAAGCTGAATAGATTTAGATTAAGGTGGAGTGAAAATTGGAGGGAGAAACATTAATAATTTGAGATATGCCGATGATACTACGTTACTGGCAGAAAATAGCAAAGACTTGAAACAACTACTGCTCAAAGTTAAAAGAGAAAGTGCCAAAGCAGGACTACAGCTGAACATCAAGAAGACAAAAGTAATAACTGCAGGAGAATTACACAACTTTAAGGTTGACAATGAAGAAATTGAAATTGTTGAAGTCTTTCTATTCCTTGGTTCCATCATCAACCAAAAGAGAGACTGCAGCCAAGAAATCTGAAGGAGATTGAGACTGGAAAAAGCAGCCATGAAAAGATTCTGAAGTGTAAGGATGTGTCACTGGCCACCAAGATTAAGTTCATTCATGCCATCGTATTCCCTATTACTACGTATGGGTGTGAGAGCTGGACAATGAAGAAAGCTGATAGGAAGGAAGTAGATTCCTTTGAAATGTGGTGTTGGAGGAGAGATACCGTGGACCGCCAAAAAAACAAATCAGTGGGTTATAAATCAAATCAAGCCTGAACTGACCCTAGAAGCTAAAATGACTAAACTGAGGCTGTCATACTTTGTTCACATTATGAGAAGACAAAAGTCACAGGAAAAGACAATCATGCTAGGAAAAGTTGAAGGCAGCAGGAAAAGAGGAAGACCCAACAAGAGATGAATTGACTCTATAAAGGAAGCCACGGCCCTCAATTTGCAAGATCTGAGCAAGGCTGTTAAGGATAGGGCCTTCTGATGGCTTGATGGATTCTACCAGTTCTGTTAATCTTTCTTTTTTTCTTCCCTTCAGGCGTTTTCTCTCTGTTGTTTCTTCACAGGCAGTATTATCCACTGAAGGTCCCCTGTCCCTCTTATCTTTAAACAAAACAAAACCAGCCCAGTGCTTCCTATGAACTGGCTAAGTTGCTACAAAGACAAACTAGACTGACTGAACTTGACAGCCTGAGCAGCTTTGTGATGCTACCTGGCAGCTTGGGTTGGGGGGGGGGGCATTGCTCCACTGTAAAATCCCAGAGGGAGCTTGAACCTTGCGGACCCCCGGAAATTTACGCTGTTGTTGGGCTGTAAATATATTTTGCACAAATTAGGCATGAATTCTTAAAACTTACTTTCAGTATGTTCAATTTTTTTTTCTTAGAACAGGCCTCTTCCATACTTTTATTGTCTCTACTTGGTAACAGCACATAGCAATGCTCTGATCCCCCTTCCCCCATGAACATTTGGTGTGTCCAAGCATGAGGGTGTGTTAGTACTTTTATTTCCTAGAATTTGAAGAGAATTTTTTTAAAAATATCTGCCTGCAAGGTTACTGACATTAAGACTGTCGATTCGGTTCCATCTGACATGAAAAACAGCCGAATTTTCCCCAATTCGGCAGTTGCTAGTTCGGATAGAACCGAAGTCAAAAAAGGCGGGAAAACGATGAGCCGAACTCGGTGAGTTCGGGCGGACGCCGGATAAATTCGTACAACTTCGGTGCCCCCAAATCAGCATTCTCCCACGGCCAATAGGTGGCCAAGCTGGGTCAGTCAGTCGCAGATGAGTGCGTGAGTCTGGCCACTGTGCGGCCCGGGAAGAGAAAGAGAGAGTGTCTGTGTGTGTGAGAGAGATCCCCGTGGGGGGGGGGTGCGTGGTCCCGGGTTGCTTCGCAGCCCAGGGGGGAAGAGAGAGAGTGTGTCTCTCTCTGTGAGAGAGATCCCCGTGTGTGGGGGGGATGCGTGTGTGTGGTCCCGGGTTGCTGTGCGGCCCGGGGGGGGGGAGAGGCCATTTATGCACAGGAGGTTTTGCCTTGGATTTGCCGCTCTCTAGATGCACATTTTCCCCATCCAAATTCTCAAAACTCAACAGTAAACTCCCATGCAGACTTTTGAGAATCTGGCCGGGGAAAATGTGCATCTAGAGAGCGGCAAATCCAAGGCAAAACCTCCCGTGCATAAATGGCCAGAGAGTCTGTGTGTGTGAGTCTGTATTCCTTCCATTGCTGCTGCTCCTGTGCTGATCGTGAGAGATCCTGAGCTGAGGTGACCTGCTGCTGGTTGCTGGAATCAGATAGGATTAGTCCTCCTGACCCCTGCTTCTGCTTGAAGAGAAGACATCCACAGTTTGACCCGTTTTGGGGCTTTTCTCTATAGCTTTTTTCCTGTGTGTGTGTGGGGAGCAGATTCTGTGTGTGTGAGAGAGAGAGAGGGGGGAAGCCAAAGGGGGTGGGTTTACCTGTTCTGCTGGGGGGTGGGCTTGATTGCCTCTGTGTGGGACTGTGCTTTCTGCTGTTTTCACTGGTTGCCACCTTCACCTCGAGGTCAGTGTGGGTCGGTGAGTCTCTCTCTCTGGCTGCCCCGTTGTTCTCCTTCATTTGGAATTTGTGTCTTCTTGTCGCGGAAGGGCTGTTCTACTTGGGGGGAGTTTATTGTCTCTGTGGGCTCTGTGAACTTTTGCGGTCTTTTGCGTGATGGGGGGAGGGAATGGCGTGTAGCGGGCATGCATGTGTGTATGCGCCAGTGGTCTCGTGTGCCGTACAATGCAGTATCCTGCTTATTCCCCCCCTCCCCAGCCCCCCACGGGTGTCCCTGCTCAGGATTTCTCCTTTCCACTGACAGTGACAGCTCAGCCACGTTGTCTCCTCCCTCAACTCCCCCCCACCCCGGTCTTCGTTGTTTTTAGGTGCCCTCATGGCTGAGGAAGTGGTGACAGGAGGAAGCAAAATGTAGAGGAAAGGGCGGGCAGTCCTGATCCTCCTGTCTGCTTACTTGGAAGTAAGAGCCGCGGTGGGGCTTTGCTCCCAAGGTAAAGCGAAGTGAATTGTAAACAACACCGCCTTTTATCAGTCCGCAACAATGGGAGGTCTTGCCTTGGATTTCCTGCTCTCTAGGTGCACATTAAGGATTGCCTGCTCCCATTCATTCCAATGGGCGGATGGGGGGACCCCTTCCTGACCCCCTGACCCAATCTTCACCAAACTTGGGGGTTCTTGCAAGTAGGGTCCCTCCAAGCTACCCTGAAAGTTTTGGACCTCTACCTCCAAAAATGCCCCCCCCCCGGAGCCGCGGAAAGCTGCGAATGTGTTTTTAATGGCTTTAAATGACTGAATTTATTTGCGATCGCCAGATTTAATGCCGAATTCCACGGATCCGAATACGGGGAGTTTGGACTTTGGCATTTCCCGAATAAAAACGGGCCGAATTTTGCCAAATCCAAATTTTACCGATTTTTTTTTTCAACAGCCTTACAGCTCATTCCTGAGCTTTGCGGCGGCCGGGGACGGCATAGCTGAGGCGCCACTGTGGTGCCTCCAAAGCTGTTCCCCGGCTGCTTCAAGGCTTACGAAAGCTTTAATTTTTTTTGGAAAATGGGCCATTTTCCCCCACTGAAAACAGTGAGGCTGCGTCAGCAAAAAGCTGGCGCAGCAACACTGTTTCAGAGGGGGGCGTTCCTGGCCTGAAAGGGGTCAGGAAGCTGTCTATTAGCAGCTCCACCCCCCAGAATGCCCTGAGAATGCTCCCGGGAGGATGGTGCAGGGAAGTGCGTCGTCCGGATGCTGGCAGGAGGCTAGGCTGGCATCCCTGGGTGGCACTGACACGGCAGCGCTGGGAGGATGGTGTCTGGGCCTCTCTGCCGGCGTCCGGGCCATCCTGGGCGGTGTAAGTGGCACTGGTGCAGGGGGCCCGAACGCCGGCACAGCCCCTTCCTGGCCTCCTAAAGACTTTTGTCCTTTTAGCTCAGGAATGGGCTGTGAGTTTTATATTGCTCTGAATCTGAAAAACTGATCTTTTTATTATCAGACACTGACTTATATGTTACCTATAGAATGTCACTAGTTGCCCTGGCTGCAAAGAAAATAAGAGCCAAAGAGCCTTTAAAGAAAGTAACTGTTTAGAAATTTTTGGAGAGGACAATTTTTAGCTTAAAATGATCTCTATTGCATGGTAAATTTGTGCCAATTGTTATGTTATCAGTATCATTATTAACTTTTACTGTTTTTATCCCATAAAATTTTGGAAAATTATAAGGTTATTTTGGAATGGCCTATGGCTATACAAATAAATTTATTCTATTCTACTAAGTTTATAGAGAATTGAAATGAGAAGACAAGAGTCACTGGAAAATACAGTAATCTAGGAAAAGTTGAAGGGAGCAGGAAAAGAGGGAGACTTAACATGAGAAGGATTGACTAAGGAAGCCAGGGCCCTCGGATTGGAAAACCTGAGAAGGCTGTTAAGGATAGGACAGTTTGGAGGACACGGATTCAAAAGGTCGCCACAAGTGGGAAGCGACTTGATGGCACTTAACACACACATGAAATGGGAACTGCATGGTTAGCCCCAGCAAAAAAACAAAAACAAAGGGCCCCTTAGCAACATTCAAAAACACCATGGGGTTTTATCTTGTCTCCTTTTATACTGCCTGTGTAATTTGACACTGGTAGAACCCATGGTTTCTAAGGCAAGAGGAAGTGCAAGGCCCTGTTCCATTTTGCTTTGCATCATGAACTATTTTAGTTCTAAAGCCTTGCACGTCTGCTTTTGCTGCTGCAGCTCTGAACAGTAGGGTAGAGCTTTAAGTGACCGGATATAACAAATGGGCGGCCCAGAAAAGTGGCAGATACTATTGGGGGAAATGTGACTTGTCACAATTCATGTATACTTTTTATATGTAAAACAATCTAATAGATAGGCAAAGGGAGGGGGTGTTCCTTTTCATTGAAATGAAGGTGTACTTTCCATTTGCCCCTCTTTGTTATTAATGGGGAGATCTACACATGTAGCAGAAATAGTGCAATTGTGCAGTTCCACATCGAAGTTTGGTGGTTTAATTAAAGGTTTAAAGAACATTATTGTGTATTAAAATAATTGCAGTGAGCTTAGAATGAATCCCTTGTAAAGTGCTATTTAGAAAGCTGTCATTTAACTTCTTTGTATCAGAGACTCTATATTTGCCTTTATAAAAGCAGCAAGATATAATTTGTGTTCCCTGTACAGTGAGTTGGCCAATGTCCATTGTCTTTTGTTTGTGGTACAATAAACTGTGTGCCATGTGACTTTCTTTTGCTGGTTAAAATTAACTTGTTACGGGGCTGCACGCTGTAACTCTCGTCTGTATAAATAATGTCAGGTGGTATTGAAAAGCTAATTAATGAGCTTCTGCTTTTCTTCCCTTAACGATAAATGTAGGGGCTGTAACAAGGACATGAGGCACTGACTGGAAACATAAAATCTCACAAATTTACTTTGGACTTTTTACTGTTTACTATGGAGACCAAAGAAGACAAAAAAGAGCGAAGAGGCTATTTTTACCGGTAAGCTGATTCGAGTGTGTTTGTGGATTTCCCCCTCTTGTAACATTTTAGTCTGGGGCACCAGAGGCGCCCTGTTGTGGGTTCAGATGGCATTTTTATTTCCTAATGAGAGGGTAGTGGCTTGCTTTCTTTTCCTTATTGTTTCTGCTATCGCAAGCAACTCAGATAGTGGCCAACTCTGATAGTGGCCAACTCTGAGATTTATTATTATTATTTCAACACTGTACTTTTAATTTGGACTTTGGCTCCCTTTTCACTCCAACTCCATTAATATTGAAGCTGTTCACATAGTGCAAGTTTTGTATGCTTTTTTAAAAAAGGGTGATTGCTGTGTAATTCTAACAACTTCAAGCAGTGATCTGCCATTAAATACTAAGCATAATATATTCTGTTTCATGGAGGGGATGGTGGCTATAAGATGCAACAAGAGCTTGTAGGATTACCTATTAACTTGAAACAGAGAGAATAGCTCAGATACTATGTATGCCATGTTAAGCTACTCAGGTAAAATAGCGAAGAATTGGTTTTTATTACTGACAGGTAAAATACCTATGAGAAGATTGAGACAGCTGCTTTATTTTTTAATAACGTCTTTCAAATATACCCTACTTTTCCATACAGGTCAATACGCTTACAGAAACAAAACAAAGCAAAAAACTAAACTATATGATCATCAGATTATATTATATTTCTGATGTTTTTAGTTTCCTTGTTATCACTTAAAGTACTAAAGTGTGTAGAGTGGTAGACTGTATCTTATTTAAAACAGCAGCAAAGATATTGGCAGTGGATGAAAACATCAACAAAAGGAAGTCAGCTAAACAGTATTCAAAATTACAAAGTCATAACCAGGGTAAGACTGTAGTGGACAACTGAAGCAAAATCAGAACAGAACAGGTAACCTTTTGCCTGTCACCCAAATGCAGCCAATGAAGGTTCTAGACAAATGTTATGGGGAAGAGTGTCCAATTGAAGCAAAACAACCACTGAAAAGACCATCTGTGGTTATCACCTACAGGGAAAAAAACTGTCTTGAATAAACTCTTGCCAAACATCTGAAGGCCGGGAAACATGGACCAAGGGCTGTCCATATGACCTGAGTGTATGGTAACTCTTTCCAGGCCTTGTTTCAGAAAACCATGATATGCTAGTTCCATAGTATAATATATTTGCAAGTTCAATAAAATGCCATCTTTTGATAGTTGGTGGAGTATGTTGGCAAAAATATGATTGCCAGCTCCATTTAAAGCCAAGTAGTAGAACTAATGGTAGAAAAATTGCTTTGTAGGCACTAAAGTTGCATGCACACATCCTGAATGCTACTGATCCAACAAAAGCTGTATCCAAAATAAATATAGTCATTCTAATTAGGTATAGTTCCTAAAGAATCTCAGTGCTAGAAGTTTGGGCTTATCATTTGGTGTGCTGGTTGTAGGTTTAACCCCCCCCCCCACTTTGGATTCTGTTCATACTGGATGTCCATGTCACTACAATAGCCTCAGCATTTAGAATCAGTTGAAATTTTCAAAGGGTCTTCAAAGACAGCTGTATGTAGAACATGTTACAGTAATCAGCCCTTGATGTAATGAGAACATGCCCAGTTAAGTCATTTTATTCTAGGATAGGGCACATACCATACCAACTGAAATTTGCTGAAGGCAGTTTGAGACATGTATGCCATTTGTGCATCTGAGGATAAGGCCAGATCTAAAAACTGCAAACAAATTTTAGGGGCAATGCTATCATGTGTAGAACATGCGGTACCATGTTAGAACATTAATTCTCCAGTCCATTGTCATCTGTTCAGCACATTTACTGATCCATCTGACTCTAACGAAAGGAAGAAAACCAATAATTAAAATATTGGGGAGGAAGGAGGGATCACTGAGGAAATGCCAAGTGAAACAAAACAGTCTTCATCCACTGGCGGAAGATGGCAACAGAAGGGGACAGGTAGATCTCCCTGGGGAGAGAGTGCCAAAGATTTGGTGCCACTGCTAAGAAGGCCCTCCACAGTGGATATTCTATATCATGTGTTACCTTCAGTCTGTATTTAAATATTAATTGAAGTCCAGTCTCCTGAATACAGCAAACCAGGTTCTTTTAGTAGGATCTAATGTTGGAGATGGTAGGGAATTTTTAAAGATACTGAAAATCTAGAAAGTTTTTTTTCTTCTAAAGCAGTCGAGAAAATTGATTTTAATGTCTCTCTTACGGAGACTTGGCAAACTGCCACTATGATAGAGACCTTAGCACTGTTCTTTATTTGACTGGAGCTTTTGCTGGTAGATGTTGGTAAGATGGGGGAGAGGGTGGGACTAGGCACCTCATTCAAATACATTAATTGGTGTTAGTAATGTTCCATCAGTGATCCATTACGTAGCTCTGATTTAAAAACTACTAAGCAAGCACCAGCTGTTAAACCTATGTTCTTCGTTAATCTTCAGTATGAGCTGAAGCACATCTGACTAAATATCTGGGGTGTCATTTTTCAAATAAAAGCTCTCAAATTTGTATATATTCATGAGACTTGCTCCTTAAGATACTCATGTCTTGTGCAAGTCTACTTTATCTCACGAGAGACATTACCCACCCTGAGCCTGGCTTGCTGGAGATGAGGACAGGCTATAGATTTGATAAATAAATAAATAAAATTACTCTGTAAGGCACTCTATTCATTTATGTGCATACTCACCCAGTTCATCCATGATCTTACAGTGCAGTCCCACATAGGGACTGTGCTTGCACAGGCTGACCTTCGGAGAATTTTTAAGCTTCCAGCCACTAGGGGGCACTGCGCTCTGTAACGTGCAGGCAAGGCTCCACAGAACATGTGAAAACGGGCGCTCTGTGCCCCCTTCTCTCAGTTCTTCTTTTGCCCACTTTGGAGTCAGTCACTGAAAGCCACATTCTGTTGTTGAGTATATATATATACATTATGTTCTTATTCGACATGACTCAGACTGACGAGCGCAATCTTTGCCTGCTCTGTCAGGGAGAGGGCCATAATGTTTCTGCCTGTAGAGCTTGCCAGAAGCTCTACAGGGCAAAAAATGAACAGGCCACAAAGTTGAAGGCTGCTCTTTGGTAGCAAGCCTTGGCTGCCTCTTCAATCCCGTCAAAATCGGTTTCGGAAGTGGCACCACCCCTGAAGGGACCTTCGATGGGTTCAAATCGGATTGACACCAATGCACTGCTGGGAACCAAAGCGTTACCGGAACCGATCTGCATCACTGGTGCCGAGGTGTTCTTCGGAACCACTGAGGAAGCATCCTAAGTCTAAGGACAAAAATGACAAAGAGAAGTGCTCAGATCCAAAGAGAGGCGCTTAATCTAAGAGGTTTTCAGATCCACATCGAAACCGAGTGGTAGAACTGGCACCTAGAACTTCCCCAGAGGTTGTGGAGGCCTTGTCGCCCCCACTGAAAAACCATCTCCTTGCCTCGCTGCATATGTCCTTTTTGGACTGTGAGCCCGATTGGGATGGAACATCGGATGCAACTGTGGTTCCGACACAGGCGGAACCGACCAGTTGTGGCCACCAATGGATCCAATGGGAGCGGGATATTGGAACGAATGTTTTCAGGAACCGTTGGTGCCTCCTTTCACTCTGTAGAACCCAATGACATGTCAGTTGGGAGCCAGCCAAATGGAGCCGTTGAGACGTCCCCTTTCTCCTGTGTTTGAGGAGTGTGAGGGATTTGGGGAACCTGCGCACAGTTCTGACATCGGTTCTGAGAGTGTTTACTGTTCCAGTCTGGATGAGGCAGTGAATAGATAATTGAAAGACATGTACCTGTCCTGAGTTTTTGCCCCATGGGGTGTACCTGCTGTGGATCTTTTTGCAAGCAGGGAGGATGCCAAGGCCCCCAGTTTTTGTACTCTGGCAGGCAGAGAAGTTTCTTGGGTGACACTTTTCAGATCACCTGGCAGGGGACTCTGTTTTATGTGTTTCCACCAATTCCCCTGAATACAAGGCTGTTGGGAAAAATGAGGGTGCACGGCACTGACGGGATAGTGATTGCCCCTTTCTGGCCGAGGCAGATATGGTTCACGACTCTCATGACCAGTTCCAGGGATCGGTACACACTGTTCCTGCCACTGTCGGATCTCTTGAGAATGGGGATGCAATACCATCTACAGGTCGACCATCTGCACTTGGCATCATGGAGGATACAGCCCCTAGAATAGAGTTTTCAGAAGGGATCAAGGAGATCATTCTCTAAGCTCGCAGACCATCTACTAATAGGTCTTATGGTTTCAAGTGGGTTAAGTTTTCTGAATGGTGTAGAAGTAGAGGGGTGTTGCCTGATGAAGCCTCTCTATCAGTAGTGTTTGAGTTTTTACTACATCTTAAGAAGAGTGGTATGGCCTTCTCTTCCATCAAGGTTTATTTGGTGGCCATCTCGGCCCCCATGGGCAGGTAGAGGGGTTTGTGGTATTCTCACATAGAACCTCCAAAACCTTCCTGAAAGGGTTGTTTAATTCCTTTCCGCGCAGGGCCCCTATCATCAATCAGTGGTCCCTCTCATTGGTTCTAGCTAAGATCATGGGGTCCCCATTTGAGCCTTTGGCTTCTTGTCCTCAACACCTGGTCGCTATGAAGACCTGTCTGCTGGTGACTATAACATCAGCCTGCAGAGTGAGCGAGATTGCCGCATTGCTGATGGATCCACCTTCCATGAGGGCGTTCCCTGAGCAAGTGGTGCTCAGGCCATTGGCACAATTTTTACCAAAAGTGGCAACAGCCTTTCATTTGAACCAGGAAGTCATTTTACCAGTCCCCCCCCCCAACCCTTCCTCTGATGCAGAGGGAGCACTCCACTCATTGAATGTAAGGAGGGCTTTACTATTTTACATGCACAGGGTTAAAGGGTTTAGGAAGAATATGTCCTTGGGCAAAAACGCATGGTCGCTTTAGCCTCCTTTATTCCCTGTTTTAGCCAGGATTGAACGCATGCGTTTCACGGAACGTGCGTTCGATCTTGGCTGAATCCTGGCTGAAACAGGGAATAGAGGCTAAAGCGATCATGCGTTTTAGACCAAAGTTTGTGTGCCACTCGGGGCCCAAGAAGGGTAAGAGGGCATCACCTCAGACTCTGTCCAGATGGATTGTGTTTGCAGTTAAACTGTGTTTTACTGAGAAGGCTGGGGTTCCCTGTCCGGTGGAGATTCGTGCCCATTCCACTAGGGTGCAGGCTACGTTGTCTGCTTGTCTACAGGGGGTGCCCATCAAGGAGCTCTGCAGAGCAGCAACTTGATCATCAACTGACACCTTTATCCGCCATTATGTCTTGGACCTACAGGCAAGAGACTAAGTGTCAGTGGGGACAGCAGTTCTCCAGTCGTTGTTTCTGTGAAAGGTTGGAGCTCCCCACTGTCCTGGTAAGGATTGGGACTATGCCTATGGGGGACTGCACTGTAAGACTATGGATGAAAACAGAGTTGCACTTACCTGTAACTGCTGTTCATCTAGGACTTCAGTGAAGGCACACAACCCTCCTTCCTGCCCCGATGTGAGCTCCTTGATTCCTGACTCCGACGGCTCAGGGGGAACTGAGGGAAGGTGGCACAGCGAGCCCTAGGTAGGTGGGCACCAGTTTTTTCAAGCCTGCTGTCAGATTTTTTTGGTCTCACTGCTAGATTTCTTTTAACCTGGTTGGATCATTTTATCCTTTCTAAAACCTCCAGTTCTGAAGCTGCTCTAAATATCAGTGTTTACATTGTATGTGTGGTGCTTCTTGTCAAAGCATGCAAAACATGGCAGATCCTGTAATTTCTGGTAATATGCTTATAAAATTACCGTATATACTTGTGTATAAGCCGACCCACGTATAAGCCAAGGTGCCTAATTTCACCCCAAAAATGGGGGAAAATTAGGCACCCGCGTATAAGCCGAGGGTCTGCTTATACAACCCCCGGGTCGCCCTCCCGCCCGGCCTCCCGGGCCCTCCAGACCCACCCCTGGGGGGGAGGGGGAAGAGCCCCTGAACCCCCTACTTACCGGGAGAGGCGGCGATCAGCTGGCTGCGGCGGCCCCCCCTGGCGCGCAGGAGGCCGCGCAGGCCGCTCCTGGCCCGGGGGAAGCACGCTGGAGGCGGCGCCCCCCCAGCACGCAGGCTGCTCCTGCAGGCTGCTCCTGGCTTGGGGAAGCGCGCTGGAGGCGGCGGCAGCGGCGCCCCCCCTGCAGGCCGCTCCTGGCCTGGGGGAAGCGTGCTGGAGGCGGAGGTGGCGGGGGCGGCAGTAAGTTCCCCCCTCCCTCCACCTACCATATTGACCCGCGTATAAGCCGAGTTGGGATTTTTCAACCCTTTTTTTGGGCTGAAAAACTCGGCTTATACGCGATTATATACGGTAACATGTTGTACATACAAAATCAGGCTTTGTGAGAAATAAAGAAATTAAAATATTAGCTTAAGTGGATTCAGTTTGGCTTTCTTGGGTTTGATGAGGGCTTCATTGTCTGTCTGAGCTGCTGCTTTCCCCTTACCACTGTGTGCCTGTATTGATCAATGAGAACCTTGTTAGAACTTTCTTTTGTTTGTTGTGACTTATTTCCCACATCCAAGTTCCCGCTTCTTCTTTTTTTCTGTAGACTAGAATAACTTTTGGTTTTGTAAGCACAGTGGCTGCATACTGTAAACAGTTTTATCAGCCTGGTTTTTAATTTTTAATTTTTGCTGAAACTGAAGAGCGTAGTTAAGCAGAAGAAAAATGATCTGTTGCTTAAGAACCTGTGGTAGGGATTCTCAGGCCTTGAACCAGTGACCCTGGACTAAAGAACTACCATCAACTATGCTCAGGGGTTATCCAAACATTACTTCCCTTTTACAATGTTTGTACAGGATGCCTGTATGCTTAAGAATCTAGTTCAAGGTGCTCGTACCATTCATGATCTGAAGCCCCTGTACTTAAAAGACTCCCTCTACCATTATGAGCTTGTGTAGTAGCTGTACTCTTCACAAAAAACTTTGCTGGCTGTTCTGACCCCTGAGAAGTTTAATTCCACTGCTGCTCAATCACAAGCTTTTTCAGTGGCTGCTGTCCCATTCCTGTGAGACAGACTTCATCTTATATTCTAATAGCGAAGTTGGATGAATCTTTGGATACTTAAATCTGGACTGGAGCTGTGAATGGGCAAGACAGATTTTTCTACAAACCTGAAACAACTCCCAGGTTTGCAGGGGGGGGGGGGAAACATTGGGAAGGGGTTAAAAAAACCCAAAAATTATAAAAGGAGCACCTGTAGCTTTAAGCAACAGATCCCCTCAGTGGCTGTTCCAGGCTTCAGTTTCTGTGAGTAAAAGGTAGGGGGAGGGCTGTTTCCAGGCCTATTTTGGCCTTTGAGGGAGGACTCATTGGGCCCAGGTCTGACTAGGGTTGCCAGCTCCAGGTTGGGAAATTCCTGGAGGATGTGGGGTGTGTGGAACCTGGGAAGGGTGAGGTTTGAGGGGGGAAGGGATCTCAGAAGGGTATAATGTCCAACAGTCCACCTTCCAAAGTAGCCATTTCCTCCAGTGGAACTAGGGTTGCCAAGCTCTAGATGGGAGCTGGGGATCACCTGGAATTACAACTGCTCTCCACATGACAGAAATCAGTTCCCCTAGAGAAAATGGCTGCTTTGGAGTTTGGACTCCATGGTATTATACCCTGCTGAGGTTGCTTTCCTCCCCAAACCTTGCCCTTCCAAGGCTCCATTCCCAACACCGCACAATCCCCATAATACCTCTTTTTAAGACCAACCAAATGACACAGAACAGTGTGTGAAGCATTTGAGTTTGCCAGAACTTTTTATCAAGCTGGATGCTACAAATATAAAATATAACAAGTTTTGGGGAAATCAAAATCTTGTACACTGTTGTGTGTCATTTAGTTGGTTCTAATGAAAGGTATTAGTGAGTTGCCAAACAATTGGGGACGTGCAGCTTTTAAAACACGTAGCTTGGGAATGGGGTTTTTCACAGATAGTTCTGGGAACAGAAAAAGGTAGGGCAGATCTTAAAACTGAAACCACAACAGTTAATAAATATAGTAGCTTCCTTTTCAAAGAGTTCAATAAATAAATCATAGGATACACTACAAGAATTTTGATGTTGCACAGAGACAGTTTAATCAACTATAAAAGCCCATAGTTTGTGATGTACGGTAGTTTTTTGGTGCAGCTGTAGCCTTTGGTATTACTTATTTTCTTTTGTAGGGAAAGCAAGTTTCTTCGCTTGTTGGAAATGTTGCATGGGGAAAATCTGCTGGCCGGTTGTTTTCTAAGCTAGGTTGCTCAGCTCCTGACTTAAGACTTTAGTGTTGTGTTTCGACTTTTGTATAGGGGGAGCTTTGTGAAACTAGATTAGCTTACCTGCACAGATTCCACAGGGTGTCCTGTTATGAGACGGAGAGTAGTTGAGTAGTAATAGATGAGAATGCAAGATGGTTCCTTGTAGTGGGATAAAACTGTATTCATTTTGTCCTCTTGACTTCGATTTATGAAGCACATTTGGGATACTCTGGCTCAGTTGTTAGTGCTTTCTGTTGAAGTCTGTCCTAGCTATTAAATTGTTATCCTGGCCTTCCTCCAAGGAGATTTAAACCACAGACTTCCCAGATCACAGTGTGCAGTTCTGATAAGGAGCAAGAAGTACAACCACTATTATTATTGTTATTTATAAATATCCTCAGTGTGCCCAGAGGATTTTTATATGCTAAATGTTGACATAGACAAGTGAGAGCAAATGAAGATGGTGGCAGCAATTATTAAGCAAAGCACATGAGCATTTAAGATTAATTTCACTGGGGAGGGGAGACTAGAGATTAGAAGCCATGATAACACTTTTTAGTCATTATGGGCAGAATGTACTACTCCCAATCATCCTAATACATGGGATTGCATGTAGTGTATTCATGTAGGGCTAGTGAGTTATCTGATTCCACTATTCATAGCTAAATATTTGGAAGTTTTAAACAACACCTTCCAGGGGCCTATGAATAAACATGTAGGGTGACTGTTATGGTAGCTCAGAATCCTAAAAACATGCATTATGGGTAAGATACACCAGTGTATGTTTTTACAGTTAATGTGCAGGGACTACATTAAAAGTACAGGTTCAAGAAAATGACATTGTTTGGCTTTTTCTGTCTTTGTGTTTTATGACATCTTTCAAATCTGGAAAAAGGTAATCTTACAGGTATTATATTTCTGCTAGTATCTGATGTCTCTGTCACTGCTGTAATTACTGAACTGATATTGCTGTGGCATAGTTGTTGCTGCATATGATTCTACTAATAGGTATGTTGTTAAATGGCTAAGGGTAAGTTTTTTCAATCTCTGTCAGCTTCATATATGCTCAGAAATATTTTAAGTATTCCACTCTTTAGTTTATTGTGCCAGTTTTTGTCAAATTGATATTTGTATAAGCAATGACATCCTATCATTTCTCTATAAAATACTGTGTTCACATCACATTTTGGGCCACCAGCTCTTTTCCAAACAGCCTATGGAGCTCTGATAGGAGTTGGTATTGGGGCTGAATTTCATTTTTTCCATTTCACCCATATAAGGTACATGTGAAAATTGGGTTCAGAAGCAAGCAGAAAATGAGCAGTAATCCTTCTTCATGTGGATTGCATTGGCAATTACAGCTCACAGTTCTCTGTTGCTGGTAGGGGTGGATGGATGTTACCGCCTCCTCCTGTCCTTTGCCTACACTCATGATACCTCATCCTCCTGCTTCTTCCCCACCTTCTAACAATTTTTGTCTTCATCATCTTTTGGCCATTGCTTTCTCCTCTCGGCATTAAAAAAGAAAAGAAAATCTCTCTCATAATGTAAACTGTAATCTTTTGAGATTTTGGTTGGCATTTTTTGTTGGAGTTGCAAGGTCTACTTTCTTCTATGTTTTTTGGTTGTTGTTTTTTTTAAAGAAAACAAGTCAGATTTTTCTGCAAATCTAGGGATTCTCCCCAGTTTGAAGAAAAATCACATTTCTCTGTACTTGGCCCCATTATATGGATTTTTTGATCCACAGTTGGGGCCATGTTCAGAATTAGATATTGAGTTAAGTAATAGAAATGTTTACTGTGAGCATAGATAAGAATTCTGGAGCCAGTTGTAAAGTGTTCTATAACATAAGAGAGTAGGCTTTCAGCGATCAAAGGAATGCTGCCTTTTGAAAGTAAATACTTCTAAAAATAACACAGCGTTGGATGTTTTTTCACAATTTGGGGGTATTCTTCATGAGTGCCATCTGCATTGGCATTTACAGCTGGTTAGCCATTGCCTTCCTCTGCAGTCTTCCTTGGTGGTCCCCCATCCAATTACTGACCCTACTTAGCTTCTGAGATCTGACAGGATAAGGCTATGCCATGCCATCTTCCCTTACTCATAGGAATGTATGAAATCATTACAAACATTATCATGAGTTAATTCACAACAACAAAATATTTTTGTGCTAGTTCAATCCACATTAAGGATTTGCTGTCCTTTCAGGACGTCTTCACCCCCGCCCCAATAATAGAAGTGTTTTCTATCGTCTTATAAATTAACTCTTTGCAGACAGTACTGCATTTTCATCATTGCTAAGTGTGTGTGGCTTCATGTTCTTTCTCATGCCAGAATGTGTGGTGATTGCAGCAACATTGACTGGCAAATCAGTGTTCACCTAGGACTATCGGTGTGATTTCAACATTTCACATTATTCAAATAGCGGTGATTACCTGATGGTGTACATAACTAGATTATAAAATGAGGTCCTTTCCCCCCCTTCCTTCACCAGTTATATTTATCATTCTTACAGAAGGGTAGGATGCTCCCGTACAGATATGCTGCACTGGAAAACAGATGCTTGAATTTCAAGTCAAAGGTGCAATTGTTTTCTTTGCACCCTTAAGGAATCTTATCCAGTCCTACAACAAGATGCAGTTAATTTTCCTTGAACTGTATCACTAAACAATAATAGAATCATACCTGAATGTATAATTGCTCAAATTTTGCCTTTAAAAAGTATTTGTCTTGCCCCTTACAAAAGAACAATGCCTCCCACTTGTTCAGTAATGTGTACTAGGACTATAGAAGTTGTTCCTGAAGTTGTTCTTTTAATAATTTTTCTGTAATGGTACTACAGCAACAATTGCTCTGGTCATAGAGAACAAACTGTAAACGCTGTAGCCAGTGATATGGAAGAAAAATCTCTTCTTAACAGAGAAATAAAATGTATTTTAGCACATAAGCTGTAGAGAGTGAGTAGTCTTTGGGATGCTAACATGAACATGACATGAAGATGTGTATAATATTACCCCAATGACCTTTTAAAAAATAAAACAGAAAGGGCAGTTGGGATCAGTAGCTTTGTATGTGCATGCATGCGCTCAATATTTTCTCCATCAATTTCCCTAGTTCATTATCTCCCTCCCTAAATGGCTCTCTTCAAATGCACTTGGACTCAATGTGAATGATGGTTGCTATGATGTGTCAAATTTTATCTTGCTATATAATCTATGTGTGAAGCACATCGATCTTTTCCACTCATTAGTTAAGATTTAGAGTGATCACTTAATGGATATCTCCTCGTTTAATGGTACCCTTGTCTTAAGCTTCTTCCAAGATGTTTGTTTGAATATGTTGTTGGAAAAACTGCTCTTGTGAGTGCATTAATAAGAGAATGAAATGCCAGTGATGGTGGGACTGAATTTAATAATTTCAGTTGATAATTATTGGGGGGTTTTTTTGGTCCCATCTTTTCTTTAGGTTAAAGAAACTTAACAGTGTAATTAAATAAAAAATAATGAAAATTCAAAAGTGTTGTGATAGATGCTGTGAATTTTTTAACTAAAATGTAACTAAGCGTACAGTACTGAATTTCACTCATGAAGCAGAAGGTTGTTCTTTGTATTTCAGTGAGTCATGCATATTTCTCTTGTAGATGTTTGAGAGTTTCAGGTAAAACACGTATCAGAGGGCACTGATTAAATAACCTTGAGTGAAATGAATGGCATGTTTCTGTAAAAACAAAGTTAGTCATAAAGCTGGGGCAGCTGACTGTGAAATCATAACTTTAGATGACATGACTGTGAAATCATAACTTTCGATGACGTGACATACTAAGTAGATGTTAGCCAAATATATTACATCAGTATGGTATCATTTGGGATAAACCATGTATGCATATGCCTTCTGGTATTACCCAAGTGGTGTGGCAGCATGTTTGTCCCATGCTGCTCTGATAATGTCAATAGTCTGAACTCACGTGGGAGCAACACGGATCAGAAGGCCTTGAGAATCTAATCATGTGTCCAGTTTTCCAACAAGAGCTTTGTTTAATAATTAGTTGGATCCAGAGTTTCTTTTCCCACTAACATTAGATCCTTCCTCTAATCTAAGAAACCTTCTGCTGGTGGATCATACCTCTTCTGCTGGAGCAATGCTGCTTGCACCAGTGGAATGAAGCGCTTTGTGGAACAGGAACTCTGGCTTCAGCTCATAACTACTGACATTGTTAACTTATTTGCCAAAACCAGATTTGCCAATTTACATTGTTTTATTCTTTTTAGTCTGAGAAAGAAGAGAGCAGCAAAACAAAATGCAGACACGGCATCTGGTAACGCTTGTGGAACCAGTGCATGCAGAATTCAGACTGGGAAAGATGATGAAAACAAAGCCATCTCAGCACAAACCAATGGTTCCCAAGAAAATGGCAAAATTTCTATGGAAAAGGAAGACAGCGTCACTGATGGAGAGAGAAAAAAGAAAAAAAGTCAGCCAAAGGATATTAGGCGCACAGATCTCAAGAGATACTACAGTACTGGTGAGTGTATCCAAGATGTAAAATAATTTGGCTTTTTCTTGAAGGGTTCTCTTTTTAAAAAATTTAAATGTATTTAAATGTAACAAACTGAAGTGAGCACGTGTGTTTTAACGCTGCTGTTCTGCTTTCAGTAACCTTATTCCTGAGAGTCAATATAGAATGTATAAACATGTTGTAGTTTTATAGACTTCTCTCTGCATTTAAAAATGTTACAAAAATATTGTTTTATTGATCTTGGCAAGACTAGATGTGCAAAGTCAGTGTATGTATAAAGTTTTTTGAAATATTGGATGGCAGCTGATGGAAGGTTTTGATGTCAATATTCAGTCTGTTGTATATATTTGAAAGAATTGTGGTTGATGAGTAGTTTGGTACTGGCCATAGTCCTGAAAATGGTGGCCTGGTCCTTATAATGAACTTTTGTCTCTAGGTTATCCTTTGTAGATGGATATCTGATCAGCCATACTGACCACATTGCTCACTGAATGGATTTCCAAACCATGTAAACTTGGGGCTGGAGCCGTACTTAACTGTCCATTGGCAGAATGGAAATTTCCTCTCTCCCCCCCCCCCCCGCCCCCCGGCAGCCCAATGAGCTCCACAGCATGCTGCTCCTGCGGGATAGGAGACTTGGGGGAAGGACATGGGGGGGTGTCTTCAATAGGAAGTGGGATTGAAAATTACCAGTATGGTCTGGATCCCACTCTTGGGCTAATGTCCTTTGTTTGAATGACCTCTGTGGTTCTTGACAGATTTGTCAGTCTGTTTTTTATATGTACACATTTTGTGTACTATTAACAAGCTGTTCTGAATATAACTACCTTCCTTTGTAGATAACCATAACATTTCAGTCTGGTAATTATTTTCTCCATTAAGGTAACCTCTGGGGTTGCTGGTTCATTTGCCAGTCCAGCATTTTATGAACTCATCACTATAATATGTGAATAATGAATGCAGTACACAGAGCATGCTCAATCTCGGATAGTAGCTCTTGGAAATGTTTATCATAACATTGTAAACCATAATAAGAGAAAAAAATTATGTGTCCTGCTGCCTAGTCAGTTTTGTTGGAAATATCAGAGGCGAGAGTTTTTTTTAAAAAAAATCATACTATTGAAAGGAATTAAAGGTTGAAACAGGATGATTAAAGGTTGACACATGATTTTCAAAATGTGTACATATATAATATAAAATTATGTGTGTATGTGTATAAAATAAGTTCTTTGGGTTTGCAGTAAGATGTGTGTCACCAAAGTGACTTCTATTATACACGTTAAAATTCTAAGGAGTAATTGTAATTTGTAGGAATGACTCCATCATTTGGCAGGACTTTGCAAGGATAATGGGGATTGAAAATGCCTGCCCGAGTTGTTTGGAAAAGGTTTTAAAACATTAATTTGGAGATTGCCAGGCAGTTTGCTATCAGAGTCCTAAAATGTTTTGCTACTTTAATAATAAACCTGCTTAGCATTTATACAGTACAATTTCAACCTTCATAATAATCTTGAGAGAGTATTATTTATGCAAAGAAATAGATGTGATGCCCCACACCTTTTTCTAGATTTCAGTTCCTCTGTAAATTTGAAAAAAAGGCATCATAGATCTGCTGTGGTAGGCTGATTTAAAAAATAGCAGCCAAACCAAATATGCATTCCCTTTTGTAACAAACCCAACAAAAATACCAATTGTGGACTAAAAAAGTTTCCTGTTTTCATGCCATGTTAATGCATGAGTGGTTGCTAATATGTGTTTCAGCCACTTTCTGTCAAGGACAAAATTTCATGCACAAAACAACTGTGCAGCCCCACCTCTTGTCCTTTGTGCCTCTGGAGCAGGGAATAAGCATACAAAGCTATAAAACCCTTTTATACTTCTACTGGATCTGGGGTGATTTGGGCTGTTAAATGGCTCCAGAACATGCTGATTTGAGCTACTCATGTGAGGGCTTTACCGCGACTGCTCAGCTCAGACCTGGCCAGTGGCTCACCCATTGCCTTCTCTTGCACTGCTGCTGGCCAAGCCCGAACCAAGCAGCCCTGCAAGTCAGGCTGAGCCACTGGGAACAATGGGTTCAAGTTTGCCTGTCACCACCTCCATCCCTGGCCGAGTCTAGCCAAGCGACCCTGGACCCAGCTGACAGCAGTGTGGGAGGAGAGTCCAAGTCTCCCAATGCCACTGCTGGCCAGATCGAAGCAGCTTTCCAGGACGGGGGTTCATTGGGTGACTTAAAGAGCTAATCTGCCTTTGTTCAGGATGCTGTTGAGAAGCTGCTTTGTTGAACACTGCCACACAGAACTACTTTCTCCAAGTATGTAACAAACTTGTTGAGGAGAAGGATTTAGCCCTGAGGTCCCCAATGTGGTGCCCATGGGCACCATGGTGCTCGCTGACACCTCTCCTGGTGCCGGCCAAATGTTTTTAGAAAGTGGATGGAGCCAGGTGGGGCTTCTGCCCAGCAAGGCTTCTGATGGGCCATTGGAGACTTCATTGGCTGTGCAGGTTTTTTAAAATGTTGCTTTGGCAGCAGCTGTCACCCCAGCACAAGGGTCTGCACTGTGCGACTGAAACTAAGCTGCAGCAGCCATTTTGTGTCTGCGGCCACCATATTGTGTCAGAATTCCTAAGGCGCCCACAGGCTCCAAAGTTGGGCACCCAAAAGGTCAAAAAAATATAAATAAAATTAAAAATCCAAGGCCCAAGGTTATACACTCATGGATCTGTTACTATTTCTTTTATAAAGGTGGTTGTTGTTGGTGTAATTCCTAGCCTGCACTGAAAGTATGTTCCGTGCCACCCACCACCTCTGTCCAATTCTGATGTTACGTAATTTATTGGTACTGTTTTGTTATTGGGGCAGGGAAAGCCTTTTTTAACATACAAACATACTTTCCTAATTCCAAAATCCACATCATTTTGAAACTCAGGGTTTTCTAACAATGCAGTTAAATCGGGCGTTTAAAGTTAGAATGCTGGTTTATTTGAACAGCCAAATAATTGCGTAGGAGGTGATGTAGACCAAAGGTAGATTATTGCTATTTTCACACTGGTTATTTGCCCTGAATGCAATGCTGTTGGGACATGGTTTTTTTTGGGGGGGGGTTTGCTGCTTCCCCACAGCACTGTGGTGCATTTGTGCACCTCTCAAGGTTTCCCTGGATGTCCCACACTCTTCCCCAGACCTGCTTTGCTCCAAGCTTTTGGAAGGATTGCAGGAAAGCCCGGATGTCTGCTGTGTGGGTGAGAAAGTTCAGATGTTCCTGTTCCCACCCTCACTGCAAGTCATTTTCCTCATGGCAACCATTTCCTCTCCCTGGCACCAGGAAGGGTGCTTTGGGGGGTTTTTTAATTCAGCAACTGAATGTTTATTGTTTATTTTTATTTATTTTGAACATTTTTATGCCTCTCTAGGAACCTGCAGCTTCCAAAATAAAAAAACACAGTAAAAGATATTAATTAAAATTCAACATTTAAGACGTCCCAGCTCAGCGTAAAAACATAGATCATAAGAGCAGACCACAGACAGCTTAGGAAGAAGAAGAGTTGGTTTTTATATGCTGACTTTCTCTACCTTTTAAGCTTACAATCTCCTTCCCTTCCTCTCTCCACAACAGACACCTTGTGAGGTAGGTGGGGCTGAGAGTTCAGAGACAACTGTGACTAGCCCAAGGTCACCCAGCAGGCTTCAGGTGTAGGAGTGGGGAAACCAACCTGGTTCACCAGATTAGAGTCTGCCACTCCCAACTGCTACACCAGACTAAAACAAATGTTTTGACAAAATCCACCCCTTAATTAAAATCCTAGGTAAACAGAAACATTTTGGCCTGGAACTTTTTTCCACTGCAGGGGCAGAGTTTAAAGATAAGCTCAAAAGAAAGCCCAAAAGAAAGCCAGACAAGCCTCAAGGGGAAGGGCATTCCACAAGTGAGGTGCCACTGAATATGATTGCCACCCAGCTCCCTTCTGAAGGTGGGGTACAGAGACCAGGGCTTATGAGGTAGCTCTTCACTGCCAGGCTGGACAATATGGGGTGTGTGGGGGGGATGACAGTCCTTTAAGAAACCAGTTCCAAGCCATTTACGGCTTTAAAGGGAAGAACTAGCTTTTTGAATTGTGCCCAGAAACAAATGGGCAGCCAGTGCATATCATTAAGCATTGGGGTGAAACGATCCCTGTATCCTGCCCTAACAATAGCCTGGATGAGATGAAGTTTCTAGACTGTTTTCAAGACAGCCCCACATAAAGCTCATTGCTGTAATCTAACTTGGATGTAATCAGAGCATGGATGACCAGATCATACTTTTTGAGGAATGGCTGTAGTTGGCATATCAACCAAAGCTGATAAAACACACTATGTGCCACAGAGGAGATCTGGCCCTCCAACTGTAGGCCAGGATCTAGCAGTACCCCCAAGCTACAAAACTGTTCCTTCAGCAGGAATGCAACCACTACCAAGACAAGCTGTCTCCTTGAGAAGCTTTGTCATTGACCAACAGCACCCCAGTCTTCTGTTTATTGGCTGTCATCCATGTTATAGCGATATAACATTACAGCAATATGTGTAACAGGTTCTCTGAATCTTCAGTTGTCATTAAAAAAAACAACAACTCTGGTCCTGTTATGGTAACTGGTGGGAGTCTGGGAGGGGGACATGGTGCTGTCAGCAATGGCATGACTTCACTTTTTGGGAAAACCCAGAAGTGATATCATGCCTCTCTAGGAATAGCTGGAAACTCTGTGATGAATCTCTGTAGTTTTGGACCACTTGTTTATAAATGTTGAATAACTTTCAAAATGGCAATGAAGCTTAACAGAAACGGGATATCTGACAAAGAAAAGAAGTAGGATAAAAATAGACTTCGTGACAATGCACAAAATATGTATTCATATATCTCTAGAATGAATAGGAACAAAGTCACTTCATGTTCTCTTGCCATACTTTGTATATGTGTTGGTTGCAAATGAAAGCAGATGTGCTAGATTTTAATGTAGTATTCGTTCTTTCTGACCATTTTAATAGCGGTAGAAAGAAAAAGAGGGCAATTTTTAAATTGAATGCATTTATATGTTTAACCTGGAGAGGAGAAGACTAAGAGGTGATATAACCATCTTCAAGTACTTGAAGGGCTGTCATATAGAGGATGGTGCGGAGGTGTTTTCTGTTGCCCCAGAAGGTCAGACCAGAACCAGTGGGTTGAAATTAAATCAAAAGAGTTTCCAGCTAAACATCAGGAAGAACTTTTTAGCAGTTAGAGCTGTTCCTCAGTGGAATAGGCTTCCTCAGGAGGTGGTGAGCTCTCCTTCCCTGGAGGTTTTTAAGCAGAGGCTAGATGGGCATCTGTCAGCAATGCTGGTTTCTATGACCTTAGGCAGATCATGAAAGGGAGGGCATCTTGGCCATCTTCTGGGCATGGAGTAGAGGTCACTGGGTGTGGGTATGGGGGGGGGAAGGTAGTTGTGAATTTCCTGCATTGTGCAGATGACCCTGGTGGTCCCTTCCAATTCTATTATTCTATGATTCTAATTGGATCCAGACCTGACAGCAGCCACTGGGTGACTTGATACCACTTGACTTGCATGACTCACCTAGGCCTGGCTGCTTGCTACTCTTCAAGAACAGCCACCCTATGAAAGCCATTGTTGTGTAGCTGTTAGAGCTTCATAATAGGATCTGGGAGACCCAGATTAGAACCCCCTTATTTCTGTGGAAGCTCACTGGGTGATTTTTGGGCCAGTCACAACCTACCTCACAGGGTTGTTATGAGGAGAAAAAAGGAGGAAAGAATAATGCAAGCTGTTTAGGTCCCCACTGTGGAGAAAGGTGGGGTATAAAGGAAGCAAATAAATAATATAGCTGAAGATTGGAGGCAGATAAAAGGTTGGTGAATGGCTAAGAAAGTGAGAATGAGGCAGGGAAAAGAGAGAGGGCATGGGGGCTGACAGGAGGTGGGAAAGAGGAAATAGTGTGGGGTGGGGAATGCAGGGAAAAGTGAGATACCCCCCATACCAAGTCCTTGAGGGTTCCCTACCATGGATGTGGGTTTGGCCCAGAACCAGTAACACACAACTGGGCCACAGTTTTTCCTAGGCAGAGGTCGCTGGGGTGGGGGGAGGGAAACCTGAAGACAAAGGGGCAGATAAATGTAGGTTGGCTGTTGGATGGGAAGGAGAGAAGGACGCAGGAAAAGGAGAGAAGCTATGGGGGCTTTTGGGAAAGAGGAAATAGTGGGGGAGGGGAAAGTGAGATGCCTTCCCCAAGTCCCTGAGGGTTCCCACTTGTTCTAAATAATGCACATGACACAGAAAGTGGGTTTGATCTCTTACACTTCATTTGCACATGTCTGTGGGTCAGTGTGGTCTGAACGCAGAAGGTAACTATTTTAACAACTATTTCTTTATTTAGAATATTTCTATGCTGCCTCTTTGAAGTCATGTTCGAGATGGCTTGCAATTAAAAACACAATATTAAAACACAAGCTGTACATGTACATGCTAGCCAGTGTATATTTTTCATGGGGATGAGTGGATTCCTCCAGGTTGTAATCATTTAGGATTTGGTCCATCTACAATCCAGGGGCTTCACATCCACAGCCTTCCCTAAAATCTCATCGAATTCTGAGGAATAGAACCCTAGGATTTTTTAAAAAATGATCCTCACCATTTCTTTTGTCTGTGGAGTCCATGGACAAAGGGGAAATTTTTAAAAGTTCACTTCCACACAGGGCCAGTGCCAGTCTTTTTTGCTTCCTAGGCAAGGCTATCTACTTGTGCCCCCCCCCCCAATTGCTAACCAATTTTCAAAGGAAAGGCTAAACAGTTTTGTTCTGGTGTTTTGTTTTGTTTTGGAAAAAATGAAAGCTTGGGATATCAGAGAACTTTTGCAAACTATGTAAAAGAGTTGTTAAGGGGGGCATTTTTAGAAGGTAATAAGGCAATAGTATAACAGAATGGTTCAGGAAGGCACTTTTATAGAGAGAACAGGACTATAGTCTGTGCCTCTGCATGTGCAATATCTTATCTCTTTGTTATATGTTTTATCCTGCTCATACTCCATTGTTTTCTACTCTTATAATTCCATTTTGTTCATTGCTTAACATCTTTGGCACTTTTTTGTACTTTTTCTAATTTTGTAATCCTTGTCCTATTGTATTGCTTATTAAATCTCTCACACTATTTGATTATATTGTTTTACACCATGCAATCCATCTTGGCTCAGTAAGAAAGGTGGACTATAAATATAACGTAAATATATATAATGTTCAATGCTGTAGTGATCCAGCTATTACCAATTTTTATATGCCCAACCCCCAGACAAGGGGGTAATGCTGGCTGTGGGGGAATGCAACAGGGAAAATGGTACCAAAGCAGGTGAAACTTTTTGAACTGCAGCTCACCTTTTGGCTGCATATTTATAGAAAACCTTGGATAAAAGGTGGCTTGAGAAAGTACAGGGAAACCACAGAAAGACAACAGGTAAGTACTGATGTTGTATGCGAGCTCAGAAATAATCCTCTGAAGTTGGCAGCCCAAACCAGATCAAAAAGCCCACATAGAAATCACAATGAATAAAATGGAGGAGAGGAGAACAATGTAAGCTGCTTTGCATCTCCATTGGAGAGAAAGGTGGGGTACAAACAAACAAATAAATAAATTTAGGAACAGCATCCACAAATAGAAATACCAAAAAATTAGCCTTCTATTTACCAAAATAAAGTTTTAAAATTTTTGTTAGCCCTTTGAATAACTAGTTTTGAAAATGTTTCTTTGTTTCCTTTTTTATTTTGCAACATATGGTGTGCTTTTCCTGGGATTTTTAGTTCTTATTGTCATAGAAATATGGATCCATAAGATGTCAATGAAATTTTTCCTTTATAGTGTACCTGGAGTTTGGACGGGGTGGAGCAAATCAGCGTTCAGGTGGAAAAATCTGCTCTAATAGGATTTTATACATTTAGTGAGATGAGAGGCGGGGGTGGGGCGGGGGACAGGAGATGCCTTGACAATTATGGTGATGGAAAGGGGTCCAGGTGTCTTCAAGGGTAGGAAAAGGGGAAAAGATGCTCTCTACCAGAACAGAGCAGATAACAGGCCAACCCTTGATGTGTTAGCACCTCTTGACTGGAGGGTGCAGGTTTGGTGGGCTTGAGGCCCACAGCTTCACACCCAGATTGGCTGAAGACCCCCAAACACATGGGGGTGAGGTCTGAAAAGAGGAGCTATTTGCTGATGCTGTTCCTTTGTTTGGAACTTCCTTCTGGTTTTCCTGCTTGGCTCCTTCTTGGTTGGGAAGTCCGAGGAACGTGTGTTTTGCCATGAAGTATGACAGAGGGGAATGACACAAAAGAGGGATGTAGTTGCACCAGGGCAAGGGCATCCTACATCGATCCAGATCAGATGCAACATAGATTGCAAACCTGTCTTTTTGTTTATTTTCCTTAGTGTGTCTAGATCCTGACCTTAACAATACCCTGAGTTTGTGCCTTGTAGAAATAAAGCCTTGCGTAACTTGAGAGACTCTGCACATGTCCTTACCCTGCTCCTTGGCATGCTACTGAACTCCTTGCAAGGTTGGCTTCAGGCAGCCATGCTAGAGAGAGGAGGGCTGGATTTTACCTGAAGTGGTGGCAGCAACCAGAAATGGGGGGGGGGGAGGCAAAACAGTGGCTAGTCTTGCCCCCAAAGTGACAAAGACCACGATAGTAAACATCCCTAGTTTTAAATTCCCAGTTGAGACCTGAGGAAAACAAAAGCCCTTTTAGTGTCACTACTACAAACTCCCATATAATTGAGAAATACAAGAACTGATTTCAGCATCACTTTTGAAAACTTCCAAGGAGTCTACATGTTATATGTGCCTCAGGATCCTCCTGTTTCCCTTGCTGCAAGGTATTATGCTCATGTTTCAGCAAAGGGAGGGAGTATGCAAAATTACATTGGTCCTGGGAACTGGATTGCACAGACCGGGTCTGGCCCTTTCTCTAAACTTTGCCTCAGCAGAATCTTAAAAGAAGGGACTATGTGTGAGTGTGAATGTGGCGTTCATTTCTGATTTCTCAGTCAGAGAAAAAACAGTCAGTTGATATTTTGGAGAGATCTGTAGATTTTTTTGGCGACATTTGCTGTAGATTATTTTTGGATTTGTCTGTTTTGAGACAGGCAAGGCTGACTTGACAGGAGGCGTGGCAAGGAGTCTGCTAGAGGCAAAGCACATTTCTTTTCTATTTTTAAAAGAAAAGTTGTGAAAGACTTCGATAGGGCAATATCCAGATCTCTGAGGCATGTTGAAGTGACTCTGCCCCCACTTCTGCGCCTTCAGCTGTTTCCTATGGAGTGTTGCTGGGTTCACCGTCCAGGTAAAATTTGCAAGATCTGTTCGGCAGCTTCTCCAAGAAAGACCACCAAGACAGTTCCCTGTGAATTCCCCCAAAGATGCTCAAACGTGAAATGCGAAGAGGGTTTGTCGTCTTCAGGTTACAGTTCAGCAAATGAGGACAGCTATGAACCTTTGCCTGAAACGAGGGCCAGGGACCACGATATCTGTCTAACTGCAAAGAAGAGACTGCTTGAGGTTATGCACGTATTTTCATCTCAAAAGCATTTCTCCTGGTCTGTGGATTACAGACAGCCTTACCTGATATTAGGTATGCCAGCCACCAACTCCTGTGTGCTGTCAGTTATCATAGCAGAGGAGAGAGTAGGAACATGGGGATGTTTAAAAACCAGACAAAGTAAATAGCTGTAGCTATTTAGATCTAGCATTCCAGTTAAATATTTGAAAATGTAGCTCACATCTGGATCTTTGTACATGTGATAAAAGCAACTACTATAAATGTATATCTTTTATTAAAATGTGCGTGTTTTTATGATTACAAGCAACCTTTGTTGACCAAGGCTGAGTCTTGAGGCCATATATTATTCTGGAACAATCCAGTAAGGCATATGGACATGGGACTCGTTTGGCTTAAGTGTTCTAGGAATTTCAGTGAATGTTCTGTTGTTCAGTATTCAAATAATAAGAGTAGTTTTATTGTTACGGTCATAGACCAGCACATATATAAAATACAATGTTAAGCCGACGCTTATATGAAATCAGATAATAAGAGGAAAACAGGACTGCGTTCCCTGCATAAGCCTGTGCAGCGATCCTGACCCATCCTGTCAGTGTCTGTTCATGAAGGCATATAAGAACTGGCTGCTGCTACTTCGTCTTGAGCTTTTACAGTGGAGGTGGCCTCTACATTATGGGACAGCCTTCTGAGAATGTCAGGAAGGCATCCGTTCTTTCTTTTTTTGGTAGGCCATGTATGGTCAAACTGTCTATGAGGGCCTTTGAGCGCAATCAGTAGGATTAATAATCGTCCAACCACCTGTTTTTGATCTGGTCTCTTATTTTATTGATGGTAACTGTTGTTTTGATAGACTAACTAAGTTTCTGCTAGGAAATGCTGTGAGTCTCTTTGGGGATAAAAGCTAGGTATGAGTGTTTTAAACAAGCTACCTTTGAGGAACTTAGGGGAATTTTTCACGGAGATTTGCTGCTGTTTCGACACTGATTTGCGTCGGAGTCAAATTTTGGTTATTCACTGCAGATCGGCTTTTCCCTGATAGAGGTATAAAAGCCGCGTTATGTCAGCGGCAAACCAAACCACTTCTGAGCCGTACTTTCCAGTAGAAGCGCGTTTTGTTGCTCGGATGCCCATGAAAAAATGTTAGCCCTGTGACGTCTCCTTTCTCCTCCCTCAAGAACGGTGATTGGCTGGGGGAGTTTCGCGCTCGGACAAGAATACCGCGCCTTTTGCTGCCTGCCGGCCTGCCTGCCTAGAGTCCTGGTGTAACCCTGCCAATATTATGGGCTTTAGGACCCAGGGGGGGCTCACTGAGCATGGGCAGTTAGGTAGGTTACTGACTGCAACTGCCACACCCCTCAGTCGGTTGGGCTGGCTAGGAATAGGGAAGCCAGAGTTAAACTGAGGGGACTAATCATTTCCCTTTACAGACTGGGAAGAGAGAAGAAGGCCTTCAACATCTGCAGCAGCATTCGTGAAGCAACAACCCTGCAGTTAAACTTTAAGTTGTGGACTTTTCCTTCCTTGTTATTGCACTTGATGTTATTTACCCATGTACAGCGTGTCCTTCCTGAAAGGCACTGAAGATTTTGTGTATTGTGTTTGTGTTTGTAATTGTTTGGTTACTTGAAGTTATATGTTGTGCTGTTGTATTAAATGTTTTATTTTATTGTAAGCAACTTCACAGTTGTCCACAAGTAGTGCTGTCAGTTTATTGAATTCAGAACCCCTCCCTTATCCTCTAGTAGGGATTTGTGTCAACAGGGTTACACAAAAGGGGGAAAAAATGGCGCCCGAACAGGGACAGCGCCATCTTGTGGCATATTGATATTGCAAGTATAAAATTAGTGAAGTTGCTTTAAAATTTTGTATAAATATATTTCTGTGATGGCAATGGATCTGTTTGATCCAGAATACTCAGTTAGGCTGAGTGAGATTCACCCTGAAGTTACTGATGGAGAGTTAATGGATGCTTTGAATGAATATGGTGCTGTAAGCAAATTTAAAAGAATTCAGGGTGCAAGACTAGGTATTGCATTGTGTGAATACAGTAAAAAGTGTGCAGCTAAAATGATAAGGTCTGAATGTAAACAGTTTAAATTAAATGGCAAATGGAACGTGTTTCCTATCAGCTTAGGAAAAATACCTTTTAATGACACTGTATCACCTGAAGGGAATCTGGCCACTGAACCAATAGCTAGTACTTTACCTACTCAGTTTTCAAGGGAGAATTCATTTACCACTCCAGCTCATCAAGCACAATCTACACCCATCTTCACTATCCCTGAAGGGGTTCATCAAGTAGTAGTGGAGCATGTAGTAAAGACTAATGAGGGTACTTCTGCTTATTATCACACACCCTTTAAACTTAAATGCTTTTCTGGTCTTTCGTTAAGACTCCCTGGTGAAGTAGATTTTGATACTTGGAGGCTGCAGGTACAACAGCTACTTGATGATCCAGAGATATCTCCAAAAGGGAAAAAGAGGAAAATAATTGAAAGTTTGTCTCCTCCAGCCTTGAATGAAGCCTTAAATGCAGGGTGGAATTCCACGGCTGAAGAATGCCTGGCACAGCTGGAAACTATATATATCTCAGTTACAAGTAGTGATGAACTCTATGCCCAATTTCTGGAAACCTTTCAAAATTCTGAAGAAAAACCCTCAGAGTATTTGAAAAGATTAAATAGTTGCTGGAGGAAGGTTCTTGAAAAGAAGGCCAATGTGCTAGAAAATCAGGAAATGCAGCTAATAAATCAATTCATTCGTGGATGCTGGGATGAGTACCTGATTATGCAACTCCATCTTAGGGATTATTTGGATATTACCAACATTTCTAAAATATCTTATTCACAACTACTATACCAGGTGAGATTATATGAAGAAGAAAAGGAAATGAAGAAGCAAAGGAGATGTAAGCAGTTAGGGAGACCACTTTATAAATCTAGCAGTTCATGTCATATTATGGACTCAGGAAGCCCTACCAGTACTATAGCCATAGAGCCAAGGAAAATGGAAAGCAGACTAGAACATCTTGAAGGGGCTGTTTCCAAACTGGTGAACCGGCCTGTTATTCAGAAGCAGATGGATGGAGCAAAACAAAAGGTCTTTAAAAGTCCAATACAAGATAAGTCTGGGTTTAGTAAACCTTGGTTTTTCTGTTATAACTGTGGAATGGAAGGTCACTCTAGGACTGAGTGCAGAGAAGTACGCAATGCTGATTTAGTGCAAGAGAAATTAATTTCTAGGCAGAGTCGTGTTTCAAAATCTTTAAAAATTGCTGAGAATTGTAACGTTGATGCTAAGCTCCACGGAGCCACATATAAAGATAAGAAGATGAACAAACCATCAAATGAATTAGTGGGAGAGCCATGCCATACTCAGATGTTTATAGATGGAGTACCGTGTAAGTGTTTACTAGACACAGGTTCCCAAGTGACCTGCATAACTGCAAGGTTTTATGAAGAACAGTTGTCACATATGGAATTGCATCCAATTAAAGAAGCACTTCAGATTATAGGAGCAGGTGGTCAAGAGGTTCCTTATTTGGGATATGTTGTTGTTTCTGTTCATTTTCCCAAACAAAATTGTGGCACTGAAAAGGGTCAGGTGGTATTTGCTTTAGTGTGCCCTGATCAAAATCCTCCTGCAGAAGTGCCAGTTATTGTGGGTACCAATATATTGTGGAAATTTAAAAATGACTGTGAACAAATGGCTGGACCACATTTTCTGAAGAAGCTCAGGATTGATAGGGTATGGGCAAAAGTATATGCAGTGTGCAAAATGAAAAATCTTTTGCAGAAGGAGACCCCAAAAAGAATAATAAGAACTGCAGCAAACCAGTCAGTAACAATACCCCCAGGTGAAGTAAAGGAAATTACTGGAAATGTAAGGAAAATCTCAGGAGAGGGACAAATTGAAATGCTACTAGAAGATGCAGAAAATAAATGCTTTCCAGGAGGGTTGGTGCTAAAGACTCAATTTGCTACCACAGCTTCTGTGTCTTGCAATAGGATAACAGTACAGCTGCAGAATGTAAGTTCTCGTGAGATTACAGTACCCCCCAAATGTGTTGTTGCAAAAGGAGAAATTGTAGATTGGGTGAAGCCTATGCCTGTTTTGAATGAAGCCAATACCACTCCTTTGTCATTGGATTTTGGAGAGTCACATATAAATCCGGACTACAAACAGTACCTTGAGAAAATGATTCTTCAAGAAGCTGGAGCAGCTTTTTCCAGTCACGACTTAGATGTGGGCCATGTTAAAGGAGTGAAGCATGCTATTCATCTTTCAGATAATATGCCCTTCAAAGAGAGGACAAGACCTGTCTCACCAGCAGATTTTGAAGACTTAAGAAATCACCTTTATGAATTGCTGGCAAGTGGTATTATAGAAGAATCAGATAGTCCTTATGCTTCTCCTGTAGTTTTAGTTAGGAAAAAGACTGGTGCATTGAGGATGGTGGTGGATTACAGACGTCTTAATAGCATAACAAGAAAGGATGCCTATCCATTGCCAAGGATTGAAGAAACTTTTGCTTTGCTTTCTGGATCAAAGTGGTTCACTGTCTTGGATTTGAAGAGTGGATATTACCAGATTGAAATGGAGAAAGAAGATAAACCCAAAACAGCATTTACTACACCAATGGGAAATTGGCAGTTCCGTATGATGCCACAAGGGCTAACAAATGCTCCGGCAACATTTCAAAGGATGATGGAACGTGTCATGAAAGACATCAACCTCACTGAAGTAATTGCATTCCTGGATGATCTAATAATATTTTCTGCAACCCTAGAAGAACATGAAGCCAGGTTGATGAAGGTTCTACAACGGCTGATAGAACATGGATTAAAGTTATCAGTTTCCAAATGTAAATTCTTCCAAACATCAGTGAAATACTTGGGACATGTCATCTCACAGGAAGGTATACAACCTGATCCAGATAAATTGTCTGCTTTAAAGGACTGGCCAAGGCCAAAGACTGTAAAAGAACTGAGAACCTTCCTGGGGTTTGCGGGATATTATAGGAGATTTGTAAAGAAGTATTCAACTATCACTAAGCCCTTGACTTCACTTCTGGCAGGCAGGACACCAAGTAGAAAAGGAAACAGAAGTGGTTCTGGTAAGCATTCTCAGAAATTAGAAGAAGAGTGGAGCGGAAAGTGTCAAGAAGCTTTTGATGCCATAAAAAATTTGTTGACATCTGCACCTGTCTTGGGTTTTGCTAACTGGAAACTCTCATATATATTACATACAGATGCCAGCTTGAATGGATTAGGAGCAGCCTTATACCAAGAACAAGAAGGAGAACTCAGGGTGATTGCATATGCCAGCCGTGGATTAAGTGCAAGTGAAAGAAATTACCCAGTCCATAAATTAGAGTTTCTTGCTCTTAAATGGGCCATATCAGAAAAATTCCATGACTATTTGTATGGAGCAAAATTTAAAGTTACAACTGACAATAATCCCTTGACTTATGTTCTCACTTCAGCAAAGTTGGATGCTACTTCTCATCGGTGGTTGGCAGCATTGTCTAATTATAATTTTACCATTACTTATAAAGCGGGGAGAATGAATGCGGATGCAGATGGGTTATCCCGCAGACCACATGACCCTGAAATGGAAGATGATAGTGCATTAAAATTACAAGAGCGTGTCTCAGAACTATTAGCAAGAGCTAAACCTGACACTGAGGATTTGGAAGAAATATCTGTGGCTAGTTGTACGGCTGTGTGGCAAAAACATTCTGTTCATGTCATGGCACAGACAAATGAAGAGGATTCTACTGAAGATACTTTTCCAATGATTGAACTGTTGTCCTGTGATGATGGAGCCGTGCCAGATGAGTATGAATACCCAGGGTTATGGCCTGGGACATCAAGTATCCCTGGACTTTGCTCTGAAGACTGGCGAGAGATACAGAGGAAAGACAAGTTTGTTGCCCGAGTGATCCAAATAATAGAGGAAGGTAACAGGCCTAGTAGGAGAGAAGAGAAACAGGAACATTATGAAGTCCAGTTGTTGTTGAGAGAGTGGAAACGACTTCATCTGCATGAAGGGGTGCTTTATCGAAGAGTAAAAAGGAAAGAGGATTTCATTGATCAGTTAATCCTTCCACGTTCTCACAGAAGTCGAGCATTACGAGGTATCCATGATGAAGTAGGACACATGGGCATGGAAAGAACATTGGACTTAGCCAGAGACCGGTTCTATTGGCCTAAGATGGCAGCTGATGTTGACCGCAAGTGCAGGACCTGTGAAAGGTGCATCAGAAAGAAAGCTCCAGCAGAGAAAGCAGCACCTTTGGTGAATATAAAGGTTTATGCTCCAATGGAACTTCTATGTATAGACTTTTTGATGTTGGAGCCTGATGACAGAGATACCCGGAATATTTTGGTGCTAACTGATTGTTTTACAGGGTATGCACAAGCCTATCCAACAAAAGATCAAACAGCCAAGACTGTGGCTGTTACTTTGTGGGAAAACTTTCTTTGCCACTATGGTTTTCCAAAGAGGATCCACAGTGATCAAGGTGCAAACTTCGAATCTGAATTAATATCTGAACTTTGCAACATCGTTGGTGTGAAATCAAGAACTACCCCTTACCATCCACGAGGAAACCCTGTGGAAAGATTTAATAGAACTTTAATAAGTATGTTGGGAACTTTAGAAGATTTTGAAAAGGCTAAGTGGAGGAAATATGTTAAACCACTGGTTCATGCATATAACTGTACCCGAAATGATAGAACTGGAGAGTCTCCCTATTTTTTAATGTTTGGTAGACAGCCCTTGTTACCAATAGATTTATGCTTTGGTATTAAGCTGCAAGGGAAATCTAAAGTAACTCACCAACAGTATGTGAAGGACCTAAAAAAAAGGCTGAAGCATGCATATGAGTTGGCTAGAAGAGAATCTGAAAAGAACCAGGAAGCTAATAAGAGGAGGTGGGATGCAAAAGTCAAAATTTCGCATATCTCAGAAGGTGACAGAGTTCTGGTTCGCAATCTCAATTTAAGAGGAAAACATAAATTAGCTGACAGATGGGAAAAGGAAATATATGTCATCATTCAACAGCTACAAGACCTCCCAGTTTATGTAGTTAGACCTGAAGATGGTGATGGTCCTCAAAGGACATTGCATCGTGATCTGTTGCGGCCATGTGGGTTCATTTCAGCTATGGAGGGGGAAGAAGTTCAGCTAGTTGCTCACTCTGATCATGACCTGCCAGTTGTTGAACTGAATCCTGAAGCAATAGAGTTTGAACCAAAAGATTCCAGCTTTTCACCAGATAATTGGCAGCCAAATGCAGAAAGTACAGTGTTGCTGGATTCCAATGATTCAGTAACGTATACTCAAGGGGATGAGCTGGTTGATGTGTCCGTTGAATTTCCAGGGATTGAAATGGAGGATAGACGTGTTGAAACATCAAGTACGGGCACATCAGTTCTGGAAGTTGAACCTGAAAACTTGCCTCGCAGACCGCAACGACAGAGACAGATTCCTACAAGATTTAATGATTATGTATGTGGTGTACACAAATTAGCCCCACCACACAGAAGGATGTCGGGGACGACATCGGTTTAGTAGGGGAGAATGTAACCCTGCCAATATTATGGGCTTTAGGACCCAGGGGGGGCTCACTGAGCATGGGCAGTTAGGTAGGTTACTGACTGCAACTGCCACACCCCTCAGTCGGTTGGGCTGGCTAGGAATAGGGAAGCCAGAGTTAAACTGAGGGGACTAATCATTTCCCTTTACAGACTGGGAAGAGAGAAGAAGGCCTTCAACATCTGCAGCAGCATTCGTGAAGCAACAACCCTGCAGTTAAACTTTAAGTTGTGGACTTTTCCTTCCTTGTTATTGCACTTGATGTTATTTACCCATGTACAGCGTGTCCTTCCTGAAAGGCACTGAAGATTTTGTGTATTGTGTTTGTGTTTGTAATTGTTTGGTTACTTAAAGTTATATGTTGTGCTGTTGTATTAAATGTTTTATTTTATTGTAAGCAACTTCACAGTTGTCCACAAGTAGTGCTGTCAGTTTATTGAATTCAGAACCCCTCCCTTATCCTCTAGTAGGGATTTGTGTCAACAGGGTTACACTGGCACTTCTCTCCCTCCGTCCCGGAGGCTGGTGGGCGGGCAGGCGGCACGCCTTCCCCGCCCCTCGCCCGGGACGGGCCTTGGAGCTGGGCCCACACCTCCAAGCCTAGGGGGACGTCGGACGGACGGCTCCAGGGGGAGACCGGCGGGGCCACGCCATGTGCTCCTCGCGCGCTGGGGGTGGTGGTGTTGGCAGCTCGGTCTAGGGCAGCTGGACCCCTGGGGGGGATGTTCAAGGGAAGGGGCTGTTGGCCCCTCTACCCCAGCGGGGAGGGTTTTTTTTGAGAAATCGGATGGGAAAAATATGCATCCTGAGAGCGGAAAACCCAAGGCAAAACTCCCTCCCATCACTCTTCTGAAGAGGGGCAGCCAGCCTGCTCTTATCTCCCTCTTCTCTCTCGATGCACTGTGGCTGGATCATGGCTGGCGCGCAAGCCAGGGGCCTTCTTTCCTCTCTCCCCCCCCCCACCATTCCCACTTTCAGCTAAACACTTCTCTGGCACATGGATGCAATTCCTGCCCCCCCCCCAATCCTGTCTATCATTAAAGGGCAATGGGTTCCACACCTATAGAAAATAGAGGGAAGCTTTGAGGAAAGCGCTGCCTTGACCACCACCACCCCAATTTGGAATCTGACTGTTCCAAAAGCAGAACAGAGCGAGGGTGGGAGAAAAATGGAGGAGACCGGAGGGACTGGTGCTTGTTTTTTGCGCTGGGGCTGGTGAACCGCACGAGGTAATCTGCTGGACGGAGTTGGGGCGGAGCTGGGGGCAGGCATAAACAATGAGCCTGTTGGAAGGGGAGGCCTCCTGCAAAAGGGACAGACCAAACCGTTGTCAAATACAGCATGCTTTGTTCCCATGAAAAACCAAAACTACATTGAGATTGACAGGGATAAATCGCGGCCATGAAAAAAACATTTAAATCGTGTTTTTTTTTTAGTCCGTGGCAAAACAGAAGCAACATCTACCGTGAAAAATGCCCCTTAGTGAAGGGACTGCTTATCCTTTCCCTTTCTACCTGCTTTTTGCATCTTGTGGGGGAGAAGATACCCATGTCTTTTTACCCATGCAAAGCAGTGTGGCAAGGGTAAAAAAATGGCTGCAAAAGAAAGGGTTATGCAGCTAAAGGTCCCCATTGTCTACTCCTGGAACCTGCAGCTTCAAAGATAGCATTCAGTATTTAAAAAGGAGCTAGTTAATGATTGGTGGGGAGGGACTGTGGCTCCGTGACAGAGCAGCAGCTTGGCGTGCAGAAGGTCTCCAGTTCAATCCCCGGCATCTCCAGTAAAACTGATCAGGAAGGTGGTGATGTGAAAGACCTCTATCTTGCAGAGCCTCTGCCTGTCTGAGTAGCCATTACTGACCTTGATGGACTGATGGTCTGATTCAGTATAGGAGCTTCATGCGTTTATGGATAATAAAAGGTAGCTAATGATACAGTATATGTGTACAGTGCCTCATTGATTACTGGAGGCCATGGTGTAGCGGTGGAGCAAATATTTTGAAGTTTTTTTTTAATTCTACTTCTGCCAGCATAAAAAGGAGTAGACTAAATAGATGAATGACTTGATATTAGAGGAACCTTTATATCCTCTGCCTGTTTTATGCTCCTGCTGATATTAACATATCTTAGTATATTCATTAGTCATTCATTGGTGAATAAGCATGTGTCTGTTTGCAAATTATGACTATTAAAATGTTTGCAAAATTCATAAGTGAAAGGATATGTAGTATAACTAACTTTTAAATTACAGTACAAGTTAAAGGTGAAAGGCCCTGACTTAAAAATGATTTAACTTTATACCACTCTGATAGGGTGGAACTTATAAGTAAATTCTTCACCTCCAAACCAGTTTATCAAAACCAGATCATATCTCTCAACTGCAGGCCATTTTTCAATGAAGATTCCAAGATCAGTATATCTTTCATTTCCACATATCTGCTAGTTTCAGTTTAACTGTACTGTAATGGAATAAGAGCCCTGACCTGGATAGCCCTAGGTTAGCCTGATCTCATCAGATCTCAGAAGCTAAGCAGGGTTGGCCCTGGTTAGTATTTGGATGGGCAACCTCCAGGTGATACTAGGGTCATGATGTGGAGGCAGGCAATGGCA
Organism: Euleptes europaea; assembly: GCF_029931775.1. Taxonomy (NCBI): domain Eukaryota; kingdom Metazoa; phylum Chordata; class Lepidosauria; order Squamata; family Sphaerodactylidae; genus Euleptes; species Euleptes europaea. Next base: position 74,709,310 of record NC_079321.1, read on the forward strand.
AACCACCTCCAAATGTCTCTTGCCTTGAAAACCCTATGGGGCCACCATAAGTCAGCTGTGACATGATGACACAAAAAATGGAATAAGAAGACAAAAGTAATGGCTACCGGGGACCTGAAGAAATTGAAATTGTTAAAGATTTTCTATTCCTTGGCTCCATCATCAATCAAAAGGGAGACTGCAACCAAGAAATTAGAAGGAAATTGAGACTGGGAAGGGCAGCCATGAAGGAGCTAGAAAAGATCCTTAAGTGTAAGGATATGTCGCTGGTGACCAAGATCAAGATAATTCAAGGCATAGTATTCCTCATTACTGTGTATGAGTGTGAACGTTGGACAATGAAGAAAGCTGACAGGAAGAAAGTTGATCCACTTGAAATGCGGTGTTGGAGGAGAGTTTTACAGATACCATGGACCGCCAAAAAGACAAATCAGTGGATTCTAGATCAAACTAAGCCTGAACTCTCCCTTGAAGCTAAAATGACTTTATTTAGGCTATTTTACTTTGGTCACCTTATGAGAAGACAAGAGTCACTGGAAAATACCTTTCCTTTCCTTTTATCCCTTAGAAGCTCCTTGATCAATTGATCTTGAGCAGCATATATCTAGTGTTGGAGGGATATAAGGACTGAAACAAATCTTGCCACTGACAATGTAGCCTTGGGGTCCCTGTCGCTTAGTAAAAAAGGCATTATGTCAGTCACAGAGGCATTGGATTTGTATATTAAAAGGGGGGAAATATAGTGCGATCGAAGTTCCTCGTAAAAGCGGCATTCCAAAAGGGCGTGGGCTAATGAGTCAATAGAGCCAGAAGAGCAAGGGCAGATCCTGTCTGAGTATGGTATATTCAGAATTCTGCCCTGCATTACCATAGAAGGGTTAGCATTCAATCTAGCCAAGCAAAAAGCTCTACAGAGACGAGGAGTTGTCAGATAATATGTATAGGCAGGCAGACCACGTGGAGGGGGTATTCCGAAGAACTGGGATGAACAGACGCGACGAGCACGAAAAGTAGTGCTGTTATAATCGAGCTCTTTAATGCGCTTTTTAATTTTGGCAAAAGCTTCAGTTTTCCCAAGATCTGATAACATATCCTGCAAGAAGCCCAACAACGCCAGTTTCTCATCTAAGATTTTTTGACATGAGGATTTGAAAGGGTCATGCTTCAGAGAAGCTAGGAACCCCACAGTGCTATAGCACAGTTTAAGGTGTAGTTTAAAGGCGGCCAACCACGCCCTAGCTTCAAGTGACATTTGGCCAAACTTGGAACGAAGAGTAATGCCAGCAACACATCTAGGGCATTTAGGAGTTTTCGTAAGAACTCAAGCAGTGGACGATCTATAGATTCATTGATGACTGTAATCCAGATGGCAACACTAAAGAGGATAATTGGGGTAATTTTCAGGTTAAAAACCTGAATAGCCCCTGGAATATATTTGCCACCTTTGGTGTGAAAAAAATTGGCAATAAAACCAACCCCAGGTTTAATTTTGTTGGACACTGCTTTTTGATGGGCATTCCAATTTAGGTTATGGGAAAACAGAATGCCAAGGTAAACAAACTCCTTGACTTGGTCAACCTCAAAGCCATCTAATACCCAGCGAAAAAGAGGCATTTACTGGAAAATACAGTAATGCAAGGAAAAGTTTAAGGCAGCAGGAAAAGAGGAAGACCCAACCTGAGATAGATTGACTCAATCAAGGAAGCCACGGCCCACAGTTTGCAAGACCTAAGCAAGGCTGTTAACAATAGGACATTTTGGAGGATATTAATTCATAGGGTTGCCATAAGTCAGAAGCAACTTGACAGCACTTAACACATATTATGGAATTTTAGATTAGGCACTCCCAAATCACTTTTATTAATAGGATTCACCATTGTTTCAACCCTCGGGGCTTTGTTGCCCAAATACATTTCTTAATTAATTTTGTTAGGATGCAAGGACAGGTTGCTTTACTCAAGAGATTTATTAATGACCAAAAAAAGTAGAGTAATTCATTCATTTTTAGAGTAGATTCTTCTCAACCAAGAGATTGGCAATGTTTGCCAAACCATCAGCTCTTTTTTCTCTTCTTTGAATAATTTATTATGATTACATTCAACCAAAACATCAAGATCTTGTAGCATTCATATACAGAAATATCAAACTGGTTGATCACTCCATGACATAGAACAGATCTGAACTATGCTGTTCTTGATTGACATTGACATATTAAATCCATTCCATTCTGATGTAGATAAATTTACTTCATAACCTATCACCCCAAATGTGTATAATAGGTTGACCACTTCTATAACTGAGACTTGTTGCTTTATAGGTAGAACTACGTCATCTTCATAAAGACAAATTTAGACTAAATTGTGTTCTGTGATTTTGTTTTCCTTATTCCATTATCCTTGATAGTAATAACCAAAGGGTCAAAAGCCAGAAATCTTCTAGATGCTGCTTTTGAAATGTCAATAAATACAAACCCCTCCTCTCTATATACTGTTTCCAAATGAGAGTAAACATACTGGTGCCAATATGGCACTGGTATGTTTTCTCTGACAGGGTAAATAGCAGGACATTGAGATAAGGAAAATGGCAGTGTGGGATGAAGATTAACCACCTCCTCCATGTCTCCATGTCTCTGATCTAGAGGGTCCTGACTGTCTGCTTTAGGTTTTTTGTGTTTTTTTTAAAGGGGAGATATGCTAACCATAGATTTCCTAGGATGTGTTACGTTTGTCATAATATTAATATTATATCTCGTGTCCTTCCATTGGATTCCAGATTCACAAAATTGCCAATGGGACAACATCTATTTCACAGATATCTCCGTGAGAGAGTACTTGAATAATAGAATCATAGAGTTGGAAGGGGTCATTTAGGACATCTAGTCCAACCCCCTGCTTAATGCAGGATCAGCCTAGAGCATCCCTGACAAGTGCTTTTCCAGCCTCTGCTTAAACACTGCCAGTGAGGGGGAGCTCACCACCTCCCTAGCTAATGGATTCCACTGTCAAACAACTCTTACTGTAAAAATAAAATTCCTAATATGCAGCCGGTACTTCTCCGCCCGCAATTTAAACCCATTATTGTGAGTCCTATTCTCTGCTGCCAACAGGAACTCCTGCCCTCCTCTAAGTGACAGCTCTTCAAATACTTAAAGAGAGCAATAATGTGTCCCCTACACCTCCTCTCTCCGTTCAGATGAAATCCCATTGACAACTACTCTTTGAGTTCGGTTCTGCAACCAGTTCTCTATCTACCTAACTATCCTAGGGTCCACTCCACAGTCCTGTAGTTTACCTATCAAAACATCATGGGGAACCTTGTCAAAAGCCTTACTAAAATCCAGATAAACAACATCAACCTCATTCCTTCGATCCAGAAAGCTGGTCACTTGATCAAAGAAGGAAACAAGGTTGGTCTGACAGGACCTGTTGGGGACAAATCCATGCTCACTTCTCTGGATCACCAAGTTGACTTTCAGATGCTCACCTATTGATCTCTTTAATATCTGCTCCAGTATCTTCCCTGGGATAGTGGTCAAACTGACTGGCCTGTACTAAATGACACATCAATAAGTGACCACCCAGGAGTCTTTACTTTTGTGTCTGGCTCTAGGGCCAGCACTATAGATTACATCGTAGTATGCTCATGGCTGCTGGGGGAGGTGAAAAACTTCCAGATTCTGCCCTATATAGAGGGAGACCATCTTCCCCTCGTGTACCATATTACCCCAATTGCTTTCTAGAAAACACTTTTTGATGTCTTCCAGGCAGGTTGCAGAGCTAGATGGACCGTCAGACTCCAGGATAGCCTGAAAGCTTTCCTGGACAAGCAAGATCTCCAATAGCTCTGTTTGGGGTTTCTTGACCCCTCAGTAAGCCAAACTTTGCTATCTATCTATGAAAATTTTATCCACAGGTTAAGATCCCTCCTGTTTAGTCCTGCTGTGGGGAAAAAGATAAAAATAGTATAACATCTAAACCATGGTTCGATAGAGACTGTGTAGTAGCAAAAAGGGCCCTAGGGGAGGTTTATAGGAACTTTATGACTGCTCCGGTGCGTTTAAAAAGCGAAGTGCAAAACACCCTGAAGAACCAGAAAAAGATTTTTAAACAACTAATACCCCCAAAAAAGAAAGGTCCTATAAGAAAACAATGGAGAATACTTATCCAAGTGGCCAAAGAAAATAACACCTCACCTTTTTGGCATCTGACATCTAACCGTATAGCGACTGATGCTGTTATTCCAGCAAGTAAATGGGTCTCATACCTCTGGGGCATGTACAGGGGAAGAAACAGCTGCTGGCTACACAAGCAGCGGCCTTAGAAGACTTGCCAGAGTGGCCACCTGTCTCCCCAGCAGAGATTCGAGCTCATATAGGACGTTTAAGGAAGGGGAAGGATCCAGGAGAGGATGGAATTTCCCGAGTGCATTAAAGATCAGGTAGATTTGTGGGCCCCTTTCTTGGCAGCCTTATTTACATTCATTTATGCTAATGGCTTCATTCCCAAAGATTGGGGGATGGCGGTGGTTGTACCATTCTTTTAAAAAGGGAGGAGAGACAACCCTGCAAACTACAGGCCGATTAGTCTCTTAAGTATGATGGGCAACCAGTATGCCAGACATCTTATGGACAAACTTAAGGCAGCTTTCGATTCCATCTCGAGGTCCCTGCTGTGGGCAAAACTTGAAACAACCACCACTGATAAGAGGCTCCTCTTCCTAATTTGTGCTCTACATGAACAGACAGCAATAAAAACAAGATGCAATAGAAATGGGCAGCTCACTGAAGCCATTTAAACATTCAAGGGAGTCAGGCAAGACTGCTTGCTGGCTCTTATGCTTTTCATTTTTTACATCAACAACCTGGCAGACAGTATGAATTCTGATGCCTTCCATCCACTTAAACTGACCCAGCAAAGCACTCCACTTCTCCTATACGCAGATGATGTGGTAATCCTTTCAAGGACCCCAGTGGGCATGAGAAGAGCTCTAGCCAGCTTAGCTGAGTACTGTACCAGGGAATCTCTTGTAATAAACAACAGAAAAACTAAGGTGATCGCTTTTGGTAAATATCGTAAAAACAGGGCCTGGTATATAAGGGGAAAAGAATTGAACAGGTAAAAGTCCATCAGATACCTAGGGGTGACTTTCCAATCGAACGGACTAAAAACGAGCACCACAGGCAGGCAGCAAATGTAGCTGAAAGATCATCCTACAATGTAATAAATTTTTACCGCACGAGGGGAGCCTATTTTATTCCAACTGCCCTAAGATTGTTCAAGGCAAAGTCTTTAACCCAAATGCTATATGGAATCTTATTGGGTTCTTCTAGGTCCAGCTGTGCCCCGCTAGAGCAGGTCCAAGCCAAATTCCTTAGAGCAATACTTCAAGTACCACCATGCGTCTCGAACTCTTGGGTACGCCTGGAGACTGGGATGTTAAAGACAGAGGCTAGGATCTTTCTTTCCTCCATTAATCTTTGGCTGAAAGTACTTGGTGCAACTTCTGCCTTTGCTCCTTGGTGATGATTTTAAACCCAGATGGTGGCAACAGAATGAAAGAATCACAAGCCTAGGATTTTCCACCCACTCTCTGTTAGAGCTTAACATTGATCAAGCAAAGCAGTTAATCAGGCAAAAGCTTTTTGACACTGAACCTCAAAATGAGCTTGTGAATTCTCTGGCGTTTTTGGCCCCAGACAACAATACGTATGTGCTAGCACCAGCAGAATATCTTTCATATCTGGAAACGAACAAACAAGGAAGGGCTTTTTCGCTTGCTAGGAGTTCTGCCCTTCCCTCGGCGATCCTAGAAAGCTGATTTAGCAGATTACCAAGATCAGAATTGGGATGTCCCTGCAAGTCGAGTGAAGTTGAATCTACTTTCAGGTGATCTTTCTATCAGGAAGTCCAAGCTAATTTCCCCTCTCCTAATCTAATAAAGGATAGCTCTGAGGAAGGGAGGCTTGAGGAGTCTCCTATGGGAAGGTTCAGACCAGAGGGTGAAGCAAGTAGCTAAATTCTGTGCCGCAATATAGAAGATCCATCAGACAAAGCTGGGGCTTGGTAATTTAGCTTAAAATGGAAAATGTTTTATTAATTCGAGGTCTGTTTAAATTGTATAAACTGTCTATGAATCGTATATCCTATAGTTTTAGTTATTGTATATTCTCCAATTTTAATTCTGTAACTGATATGAATGTTTTTAATAGCATTTGCTGTATTAATAAATGAATCTGAATCTGACTGGCCTGTAGTTTCCTGGGTCATCCTTCCTCCCTTTTTTGAAAATTGGGAGAACGTTCACCCTCCTCCAATCTTGTGGCACATCTCCTGTCCTCCAAGAGGTCTGCAAGATGATGGACAAAGGCTCTATAAGCTCTCTACAAAGTTCTTTGAGCACTCTCGGCCCAGGGGATTTGTACTCATCCAGTACATCCAGGTGTTTCTCAACTACCTCTCTGTTCATGTCAACCCTCAGCTGTGGCTTGTCTACTGTCATCTCTAGATGAGCCCGTTCTCTTTTTCAGGGAGAAAAAGGAGGCAAAATAGGCATTGAGCCTTGCTACTTTCTCTCTGTCTTCTGTCAGAGTTTCTCCATTTTCACCCAACAATGGGCCTATGGCCTCTTTTCCCTTGCATTTGCTCTTCACATATCTGAAGAAACTTTTCTCATTGTAGCAAGCCTCCCTGGCCAGTATCAGCTCACAGTAGTTTTGGCCTCTCTGATGGCTGACCTACAGTGCCTAGCAACCCACAGTGCCTAGCAACCCACAGATACTCTTCTTTAGAGGTATTTCCTTGCCTCCGTTTCTTGAACATTTCCTTTTTCTCCCTTAGCTCATCATGGAGTTCTCTGTTCATCCACATTGGTTTCTTGGATCCTCTACCATGTTTCCTTCTTGTTGGAATAGTGAGGGCTTGAGCTTGCAAGAACTTTTGTTTTAGGAGAGCCCACCCTTCACTTGCTCCTTTCCCTTCCAGCAGTCTTGCCCGTGGAATGATTCTCATCATGCCTCTGAGTTTGCTAAAATCTGCCCTACCAAAATCTAACAGACACATGTGGCTACGAACTTCCTTGGTCCCCCACAGCAAAAGGAATTCTAGAAGGATGTGGTCACTTTCCCCTAAGGTCCCCCCACCATCACTTCATCTACCATCTCTTTTGTCTGTTGATCAATATTAAGTCAAGTATGGCTGAGCCCCTCATAGCTATCTCTATCATTTGATGACAGAAGTTGTTGGCCAGGCAGGTGACGAACTTGTGTGACTGGGGTCGCTTTGCAGAGTTTGTCTCCCAGCACACATCAGGGAAGTTGAAATCACTCATAACTACAAGGTCATGTTGCTTGGATACCCTGCCAACTGCTCAAGGAGGGCAGCATCCACCTCCTCACCCTGGTCAGGAGGTCTGTAGCAGACTTCAGCCACAATACTGTTTGTCCTTCCTTCCCTTATCCTTACCCAGATACTTTCCACTGGGCTGTCACCCGCATCCTCTGGTATTTCTTGACACGCAGACCCTCTCCTCACATACAGCGCCTCTCTGCCACCTCTTCAACCTTTTCGGTTTTTCTTGAACAACTCATATCCATTCACTACTACATTCCAGTCATGGGAATAATCCCAAGTCTCTGTAATGCCTATTAAATCATATCGTTCTGACTGCAATAGAAGCTCAAGTTCTTTTTTCTTGTTTTCCTGATGAATCTCTCCAGGTTCCTTCCAAAAAATTCTTCCCCGACCTTGAAAGGTGAATTCTATCGTGCTCTAGTAGGTCATAATCCAGAAAACCTAGCTTGTGATCCCAGAATACAAATTACTCCTGCCGGCACCACCAATACAGCCAGTGGTTCACTTCCATTATCTTTTGTTCCCGTCGCATTCCCCTTCCTCTGACAGGACGGGGGCCCCATTCCCTTCAGCTTCCTCCCAAGAGTTTCATAGTCAGCTTTAATGTTTTCAGTGGTGTTCATGGCTGTATCATATAATGAAAACAATACTGGACAGAGTAACAACGTGGTTTCTGTGCTTGCCATCTGTAAGAGCAATGGAGGTACCATTAATTCTTTTAATGTTGTGATCATAAGGCCCCTTTAAAATATTGAACTTGAATTGGATTACAGACAATTGTAACAACTCACAAAGCTGATAATGCCATTCATCTATTATTCTGGCTACTTAGCATGGTTATACTTCTTAATTCCAGGTTGTGTTGATAAAATTGGATTTCATTTTAGTACAAAGTGGGAAAGATCAGAGATGGAAGTAGTCCAGTTGGAGAAGTATTTCCCCATAGACTATTATATACAAGCTTTTCTTTGTGAATTAATTTTTAGTTTCATATGGCTGCTACTGAGACTATATTATTTAACATATTTAAATAATAAATATATTATTTAAATATAATTATTTAATGTCTCTTTAGTAGTAAGGTATGTGCATTAGTAGTTTAAATGTTCAACTTGAGTAACTGATCTCCTGATTTCTTGTTCAGATAACAATCAAACCAAAACCAATGAGAAGAAAGAAAAGAAAATGGTCTCTCAGAAACCCCATGGTACAACAGAATATACGGTAAGAACTGGTTGCACAGAACTCATTGGTACATTAATTTGGGGGGAATGCCATGTCAGCTGTGTAATTCTCAGATGCCATTTAAATGACATTCTCACTTTAAGCCCATTCCTGAAGAGGGGGGCTGAAGCTCCTTAGGAGCCAGTGTAACCCTACACCGGCATAGGTGTTGCCTTATCACAGAATAAGGAGGCACCTATGCCAGTGCAGGGGCAAACATGCCAGTGTCTAGGACACCTGTTCCTTCTCACAGAACATACACAGGGATAGCCCATAGTACAGGTGGAATGGCTGAGCCATCAGCTCACAGACAAATGAGTAGTCAATCAAGTTTCCTCCAACAGGCAGTGCCCAGACTGCGCTTCCACAGGCGGGCTTATCGGCGCTAGCCTCTAATCTCTATGGCCCAGAAATTTCTCCTGGTATCACCTCACAAGGGTGGAAGAGAAGGGACGGATGTCCCCTGATAAATTTGTGTTGGGTTTGCCGCTCAGCAGATCCAGTTTTCTGATCTGAATTCTAAAAATGGTATGCATTGGGGCTTCTTGCCCGGAAGAAATCCCAGGAGTCAATTATGCATCCCCAACGAAAATGCAGAGCTTCTGATTCAGGGGAGAAGTGGTAGCTGATGTCATCTTGCATTAGCGATAAATCAAGAAATAGATTAAAAAAACTTATCTGAGAGTCTCTAGGGGCAGGCTGAGTCTAGCACTTCCCTGCCAGCTGCTCTCGCGGTGGAAGCCCTGCTTGCAGCTCCTCTCTGCCCACCCACCCCTTGTTTGTTAGCCAGATGAATCGGCTAGGCAATGTCATGCAGCTCACGGCTCCCAGCAAACAAGCCCCGACAGCTTCCTTCCCCCGACCGTTCACTCTTCTGCTACATCACCACCCCCATCCTCCCCATCTAGCCAGCAGGGAGATTTTGGAAATTTCCCTTCCCTACCCCAGCACATTGGGATCTCCTCTCTTGCAAGCAAAGGACCTCTTCCTTCCATGCTCTCTCTCAGCCTTCCTGTGCTGCTTGTAAAACAGTCAGCAATACAGTGGGCAATTGGGAGGGGGGAGCAGATTTTTAAAGGGGAGTGGAGGGGGGGAACCACCCTATTTTTGCAGCTTTGCAAATACAACAGGAATGACACAAATTTATTTGGTTATTTTTTTTTATTATCATGCAATCATTTTATCACTATTTTAGTATTTTAAAACAAAAAAAAGAAAAGGTCTACATCGATCCGCGGCTATGGGCTAAAATGCGACAGGGAATCTCCCAAAAAAGCTTAAACTCCCCAAAAAATGGTGTACGGTGGGTGTGGCAGGGAGTTGGAGGGAGGCGGGCGGGCGGAAGGAGGAGTGGGATGAGGAAGGAGAATGGGGCCCGAAGAGGCAGGACAGAGAAAGACCGCCGTAAGGACTATTCACGATTTTGCCTTCACTTTGGGTTTAAGGCAAATGTTAAAATCGCGATAACACAGGTCCCAAGAAATATGAAGCAAGGGTGCAGTGGACACGAAGCAACTACTGAGGCCCTACAATAGGACAGGGGGAAATCATGAATAAGTAAAAATTAGCCGCTGAGGAAGCACCAAGCATAAATGACCAATGTCTAAGGGTTTTGTTTTTCCTAATCAGGAAGGCACTCCAGGCCCTGGCTCACTTTGGCTGCCCATTTCCATACTTTTCAAGTTCTGTGATATCCTTCATGAGACAGGGTGATTAGAACTGTACACGCTACTTCGAATGTGGCTGTGCCACATATTACAACGCCAGCCATTTGATTTTCAGTCTCCCTTCTAACCATCCTCAGCATGAAATTTGTCTTTTTTTACTGCTGCTGATGCACAATGCATTGACGTTTTTATTGCGCTATCCACCATGACCCTCAATTTGTTCTCTTCACTAAAAGACAGCAGGCTTATCATCTTAAGTTAACAGGCTTATCCTCTTAAGTTAACAGACACAAGATGAGAAAAAAGTGGGGAAACATAATCTAAGCCATTGTACATGCTCCTTAGTATGATTATAAAGGGGTTAATTATATTAGAGAGAAATTAGCTTGCTCTGTATACTTGCTTTGTATATCCTTGTATTTTGTAAGCAGAGAGCCTATTGGACTTGCCACACAATTAGGGTTTTGTTTTCACTCAGATTCCTACCATCAGCTCCTCCCTTCCAATCTGGAATCAAAATGTGGGAGTGTTTTCCACTGATCCTTGTGTAAAGATAAGAGACTTGTACAGATAAGAGACTTGTACAGATAAGAGACTTGTATGTGCAGGCATGCTTGCTGTATGTTTGGTGGCTCCCAGATATCAAAAGCCATTCTGTTATTGAACTGGAATAGCAGTGGCATCCTATTCTGATGTTGGTTATATGCTTTAATGTACAGTGGGATAGAACAAACCAAAAAGTGTGCTTAGAAAATTGATTCTGCTTTAAATTTTAAGGTAGACAATGAAACAGTTTTCTGAAAGTAGATTTTATTTCTTGTTCTTAAGCTACCAGTTAATGTATAACTATAACGAAACAATACAGACCAGTCTCAGAAAATACAAAATTATAGATAGAAGGAAACGGCAACAAGATTGCAATTTGTACATTTTCATTTGAAAATTTGTCATAGTGAAATTTGTTAAAAGATATTTTGGTAGTTTCTTCTTTCTGATTTACTGTATTTATATAATTATTTTTACGAAATTGTGTTACAGTGTTAGAAATAAGAAATGTGAATAGCTGTCTTTTGTGCTGATTACTTGTGTTTTGGAGCTTGATGTGTGATCACAACACATTTAAAATTTAATCTTTTTTTTCAGGCTGGAAGCCAAGACACCCTAAACAGCATTGCCCTGAAGTTTAACATCACTCCAAATAAACTTGTGGAACTCAATAAACTTTTCACGCACACTATTGTTCCAGGCCAGGTAATTATATCCAGACTAAATCCCCAGTTGCTAAAGCTTAGATATGTGATCATAGAACACTTCCATTCTGAAATAATTTTGAAATTACCACAATGATAGAAGTGATAATAAGTGCATGGAGGCAGGTAGTGATTTTTGATTTGCATTTTCATGCCAAAAGTCTGTAGATGCATTGTTCTCCCTGCTGTCCAAAGCACATTCTTCCAGTTACTGCCAGTATTATGTTTCAGAATTCTCATGTGTATCTCACCATTTCTTGCACAGAACATGGAGTTTTCCTGTGTTCCTTTCTGTTTTTGCAGCCCCTTCTGATCCTGGCAAAATCACTTCCAGAGTTACAGGACCTGCAAGAAGGAATAGCAGCACCGTTTTAGCTGAAGGAAGAAAGGATAAGGTGCTGCTGCTTCTTCTGCAAGCACAGTCATGCTGAGGACAGGAGCTGATTTTAATCTCTTTGTTCCTCCTTACTCTGGCCCACTGACTCACATGACTGTCCCTCTACATGTGTCCTGTGATTCCTAGGAATGATCTTTTGGGGAGTCATAAAAAGGTACAGGAATGAAGAAGAACACTGGGGAAATCTATCTGCCTTCCATGAATACATGCTAGTATTGCTAGTATTTCGCATGCAAGATATAAGAAATGCATCTTTAAAACTCTGTAGACCTTGTGGCTGTTAATTGTAAGCCTACTTCTGACTTCTTGTAGATGGGTGGCAAGTGACGCAGGGAACCAGCAATCCAGTTCCAGTAGTTCAGGGGTGTCGAACTCATTTGTTACCAGGGTCACATAAATGTCACTTGGTCGGGCCGAGCCACGTGTACCTAGGGTTCCCGGGTTCCTCTTAGCCACCGGCGGGAGGTTTTTGGGGTGGAGCCTGAGGAGGGCGGAGTTTGGGGAGGGGAGGGATTTCAATGCCGTAGAGTTCAATTGCCAAAGCAGCCATTTTCTCCAGGTGAATGGATCTGTATGAGCTGGAGATCAGTTGTAATAGCAGGAGATCTCCAGCTACTACCTGGAAGTTGGCAACCCTACGTGTACCATAAAATTTAATGCCAAGTACCAGAGATACAAACTTTATAGAAGACACAGGCAAAGCCAATTAATGATATTATTTGTTACTTAAAATACAAACATGCTTAAAACGATAACACTCTTACAGTATTACAGTAGAGGCATTAGTATGCTGCAAGACTTGAGGCACAACCCTCATTCCAGGGATGGAAGTGGCTCTTTTGGTTGATGGCAACTGTGAATGCAGCTCTCTGCGAGCCCCAGACAGAATACCACTGAACTAGATCCTTTGTGCTCTTTTAACTGAACCTCTTGGAGGGGAATGAGCATACTCAGATCTCATCAGGTGTGAGCTCTAGTCCCATGATAATCCCATAAACAGACATCCACAGACAAGCAGTCCAAAGAGAGTTGATTTATTGGAAAATCCACAGGTTAACAGAAGCTAAGAGTCGAATGGACACTAATGAAAACTACAAGCACAGTACAGGGCATATATGCAAGAGCATAGGGCAAATCGGGGTAGATCGGGATGCCATGGCAACCCCCCTCCCAGGAGCTGTCAGGGAGATAGGATTCTACCAGCGTTCCCACAGAGTTCAGTCTAAACACGTTGTTTGCCGGGCTAGAGCTGGCCTTGGCCGGCATCTGGAGAAACCACAACATTCCTTGCTCAGGCCATGCCTGACAGCAGGCCATATTCTGAAGTGTTTTTGTTTTTAACTTACTAACACCACATTCAATGCAGAGTTACACTCTTCTGAGCTCATTAACTTCAGTAGACTTAGAACAGTGTAACTCTCCTTAGAATTCCACTGTTAAGTAATATTGTGAGGCAGGTTATGAGAAGTGACCTTCCCCGGGTGAATCAGTGACTTTTCATGGGTGAGTAGAAATTTCAGCCCAGATCTTCCTTGTCCTCCATTCTAATTGCTGGTATTTGTTTGTTTGTTTATTTATTACATTTTTACACCTCTGTTCTTCCAGCATACATAGTTCTCCCCTTCTTAATTTTTATCCTCTCAAGAACCCTTTGAGGTAAGGTAGGATGAAAGTGAAAATGATTGGCTCAAGGGCATCCAGTGCAATTTCTTGGCTATGTGGCTATTTATTTATTGTATTTTTATCCCTTTGTTTCCCTCAATAGTGTAGTCCTCCCTCCTTCATTTTATCCTCACAACAATCCTGTGAGGTAGGTTAAGCTGACAGACAATGACAGGACAAGGTCACCCAGGGAGGCTCATTGCAGAGAGAACATTTGGTCCTGGATCTCCCCGTTTCTAGTCCAACACTTTTAAGCACTACACCGCACTGTCATTTTGGAGGGGATGGCAGAGAAATTGGTTAATGGTCACTGAAGTGGGCGAACGGCTAGTTTCTGATTGGGATGCCAGAAAGGACCCAGTTGGAAAGGGTTTTAACCATGCTTCTTACCAGCAGTATAAGAGCAGAATACCTCTGTGCTGGGAACTTTAACTGAACCTCAGGGCTTTGACAGGAAAGGGGGGAGATGTTTTCCCTTAGTCTACCCTCTCATCTCAGTCTAGTTTGGGAAGAAAGCTTTGCTTCTATGTTCAAATGTGTATTTTTATTTAAGTAGCTGCTGCTGCTGAGCCAAGTTTGTTGCTCTTATTTGAAGCTCCTCCCTGGGAGTGCAGAACGGGAAGAAGTGGAGGTTAGAAGGAACCGCTTGGAGTTCTGTGGTGTGTGTGTGAACAAGCGAAGTTACCGTTACTGTTTTACTATGTGTGCGTGTCTTATATATGCTGCACACCAGTGGCCAGAGAGAGGGAAGAAGGGAGGAAAAGCCTGCATACACAGACTGCAGACCGCCTGGAGAATAATGCAGGAAAGGAAGTGAGCCAGCTCTCTTTCTGGCTGCTCCAGCTTCCCCCCCCCCTCTTTTGCGCACACGCATGCACCAACCAAGGGAAAAAGAGAGAAAGAAACAAGGAGGAGAAAAATCAGGATCTCATTACAAGAGCAACAGAGCGCTTTAGAGGACTGTCAGCATGGAAAACCAGAGGATTTTACACAGTTCCCTTTAAACCTGCACAGAGAGATTGGAAAAGCCCACCAGACTCTGGGTACACAACTATAAAATTGGACAGAGTTGAAGCTGGAGACAGAAAAAGGGTGAGGGGGGGGGGCAGGTGGGAGCTGGAGAGAGTGGGGAAAGTGCCCGGATCTGGACTGCTATCCCCTAAAAACCGCTCTGCCGTTCCTTTTCTTGATACTGGACGAAAGGGATGCCAAGGTGGGAGCCCTGCCTTCCTGCCAGGAGGCGTAGGGGAGGGGAGGTTGTCGTGTGCGTGGACTGAGTGACAGCAGGAACCCCGTCACAGCTCCTTGCTCCAGGGCTGAAGTGCAGCCAGGGCAGGGAGTTATGTGTGAAGGAGCAAAAGAGATGGGTGCGGGGAGGGCCACTGCGTCTCCCGGAGCATGGGGAGCGGGAAGGGGACTTGACGAGGCACTGGCCCCAGCTGGATGAGACAGGACGCAGGGGGACCCAGGAAGCAACCACCAGCTACGGAGGAAAGGTGTGGGGGGAGTGTGAAGGAGTTTCCATCTGCCTCACAAGGCCACTGCTATCCTCCTTCTGCTGCCGGCTCGGCTCCGCTGAAGAGAGTCGCCAGTGCTGCCTGTCCTGCTGCCTTTAAGCCTGCCATCCCACGAAGGAGCAAATGAAAAGGACGCCTTCGACTTCCTGGGCTTCTGTGTGCGCTGGCTCCTTCCCGCCTCATGCTGTCAGGGGCTCCATACGCCCAGAGGGAGGAACTCAGGCAGGGGGAAACCTTGGAGCCGCCAGCTGTGACTGACAGGACCCACTCTCTGCAGCCGCACACTAGATTATATTCAAATCTTGCTTGTGATAGAAATTACGTAGAAAGTGATGTAAAAGTTGTTAGCTTGTGCTGCATTCATAAACTTCTAAAGAATCCCAGGGTTCTGTGGAGCAGAGTTTGAAAAACACTGCTGTTTAGAATGAATTATGCTGATCATCATCCTGAATCCTGTTCACTCATCAGGGGAACACGTTTAATGTTTATTTATCATGCTCATTTTGTTGGGAGGACTAGTCCAGTGTGGTATTTTTTACAAATATGTGTGTTTTCTGAAATGAAGTCAGAAGAACCTCTCTCAAGTCTGATCCTGTGATAACTACTTGCATATGGATGAAAATGTGCACCCAGTTGCATGTTTTAAAAACTCATTGATTTTTTAGTATACTGAAAATTCAGTCCATGAATCTAAGTGCCTCATTGCATTAGATGGTAGTTTATATACAGAGGTGGGAGTTGTTGCCCTTCCAGGAACAGTTTGCTCATCCACCTTTCTATGAAAAGGAAGTGGTCTACATTGACAGAATCCAGTCCCGGCTATCATTTGTGTGTATTTTTAATTGGTACTTTAAGATCGCATTCTCTAAAGTGGTTATTTTCATAGTGGTTGATAGATTTTGATAACATGATATTTATGTTATAGCATATTTAATTTTGTGTCTTTTGGTATAGGTTCTGTATGTGCCATATATTGATCCTGTTTCCACTGCTGGAAAGCTGGCTTCTTCAAGTCCTGGTGCTCCTGTTTCACCCTCATCATCAGATGCAGAGTATGATAAACTTCTGGTAAGAACTCTCATAGGCTTTATTTGTCCTTAGACATTGGTGAAGTAATTAATCATGTCAAACTATCTTTGACATTACAGTTTAATTTCCTCAAAACAATGGATGTTTACAATAGTTTACATGTTTATGGCTATTTCCTCTGCCGGCAGCTGTTGCCATGCATACAAAGCTGTTATCTGTAGTGGCTTGAGAAAACAGCTTGATCTACACAGAGAGCCCCTATAAACCTTCCCACCCCAAGAACCCTTTCTGGGCTAAGAGCTAAAGTATAAATCAATCAATCAATAGGTCAAGATTTGAGTGCTGTGAAGTGAGAACCACTCACAACAGATTTAAGTTTAGTTCTGGATATCGATCACATGTAGGTCCTTTCAATGTCATCTTTAGCAGCGAGGGGAGAGATTACAGAAACAGTCCTTTTGCATGTTGACGAGTAACATCAGAAGACCAAGATCACATGGGAAGAATTCACACTGTGGTTCCTTCCCACTCAAGCATTGTTCTAATTTCCAGGACTATCAGTGGTGTTCTGGAAAGGAGCTGCAGCAGAGACTTCTTTCCATGTCACTTTGATATTTTGACCTTTTGTCAATTAGTGCGGCGAGTAGTCTTGTGACACCAGCTTTCATTATTCCAGATATAACGTTAAAAGGTAATGGAGGAGGGATTTCTGTAATTTTGTAAATTACAAATGTCTGCTGTTGTGGATACGCAAGTAGTTCAGGTCACATAGGTCTCTTCATCAGACAGAAAACAAGCTCTGTATAACGGGTATAATTTCTGCATAACTTCATATTTTTATATGAAAAGGATGTGAAATATAAATTCATATGAAATTTAAGAGCATTACGTTTATTCTTAAAGGATGCTGACTTGGCAAGAAAGGCTTGCAGACCGATCCAAAGAGTCCTGTCTTCCACATCTGAGGAGGATGAGCCAACTGTTGTCAAATTTTTAAAAATGAATTGTCGATATTTCACAGATGGCAAGGTAGAGGGTTCTAATGGTTTCTTTTGCAGCAAGTTGCTTTCATATACTGGATTGTATTTTATATTATTTCATAGAAGCAGATTTTCCCCACCTTCCCCTTCCCATAGCAGCCCTCTGTGATTTGCAAAAAGGTATTGTTGAGGACTCCACAGACAACAAAGCCACCCAGCACAGGGGATTGCAACATGGCCATTTGTCCCTCTTCTTACAGGTTAGCTTTTGCTGGCAGAGGAGTGGCTATTTGACCTTCCCCCCCCCCCCCCGCCGCCGCTCTTGCCAGGTATTTTTCAATCCATGGGGAGGTTCTTTAACCCCAGCAGTGTCTGGGGTGGGTGGGTCACAGAGGGCTGCTGTGGATAAAGGAAGATGGTATCTAGAATCCCTAAATAGGGCAAATACAGAATTTGTATTGTTTAACAATATTACTATTAGATGTCGTGCCAAATTAAATGGATGGAGAATCTGAACGAGACTATAACGATCGATGAATGGGAACAGTTATTTCGCAAAAATCTTAAATTTACGCTATGCCAAGGGATCCAGGAAAACTGGTTGAAAATGCTACATAGGTGGTACCTTACGCCAAGTGATATTCAAAATATGAACAATTTGACATCTGGTCTATGTTGGAAATGTCGTAAAACTAGGGGCACTTTTTATCACTGCTGGTGGACATGCGACTTAGTTCAAAAATTTCGGAAGGAAATACATAAGAACTTAGAAGGCATTATTGGTCAAAGTATAACATATGACCCTAAATTATTTCTATTAAGTAAAACTCCGGATAATATCGACAAAGACCAACAGAATATACTGAAATATTTAATCACAGAGGCAAAAGTAGTATTAGCATCTCTATGGAAAACAAACAGAATCCCTACCATAGAGATCTGGATGGATAAATCCTATGAATATATAACAATGGCACAACTGACTGAAACTTTACAAATAAACAATCAAAAACAAAATAGAGACAAATGGACACCTTTCTATGATTACATTACAACTAAAAAATAACAATTAGACTCCAAGAATCACAGTAGATTCAAGGTGGAGCTTAAATCCACCCTGCTAGAAAAATAACTGTATTAATAAAAGATGTAAGGGGGTAGTACTAGGCGCTACACCGCTAAATATTATTTTAATAATTTATTGCTGGTTTTTTTCTCCCCATCTCTTTTTCCCTTCTGTATCCCTATTTATTGTTGAAAATTAATAAAAATATTTAATTAAAAAAACAATATTACTATTAGCAAACTCTTTAAAAGGGTTAGCAGATGTTTTAATAAATTCAGTTTGCAGATTCAAAGGATTGTGATTTTTAGTTTAACCAAACTGACTTGCACTCTTTCCAGTTCAAGATACTCTAATAAAATAAGTTTCTCAATAAATTGCATTAATAAAGAGCTTTCTTTTGCAAAACATTTATAAAACTGCTTCCTGACAGAAGGTAGGAAAATAAGGTTAAAAAAACCCATTGACAACCGTTCACAGAGAGTAAATTAGTTTGAATCAGAATAGAAATTTACATTTTGACTCTTTCATTCAGGTAAGCACATATTATGATACACTAAGTCCAATGCTGCCCCACATTATTTGTTGGGGTTTGTTAGTGCAGGACGACACCCTCTTTTTACAATCCCACTACACAGCAAAAACTGAGGGCTTACTGAATCCCCTGAAGAACTCCTTGAACTGTAGGTAGGCAGCGTTCGGCTTTGTGGTCACATATTGTGCCATCTTGCTTTAATTTAATAAGTGGTAATTATTTTAGCTGATGCTTTCCTTGTTAGACATTTAACATCTCAACTGATTTATGAATTCAGCCATTATAGCATTATAGTCTGTCCCAGGACTCGTGCAGACTTTATCTGAATCCGAAAACTAACCTTTCTAGATGGAATGTTTGTGAAAGGAACGTACAGACATACACTGCTTCGTGGATCGTTTTCCCAAATAGTTTCTATGTGTGCTTTTGATTGAAAATTGGAATTATTGCTAGTTCCAGTAGGTGTCATGAGATAAGCCAAAATGGTTTGTGTTGACTCAAAAATCTTAATATTGTAACTCTAGTTAATTAACAAGCAGGAGCTCTGTTTCATTGCCGTTGGGGATGAAATATAAACACCTGCATCTCTCTTTATAACTTTGGCCTTGTCTGTCAAAGATAAACTTGTTTTGACCACTCTGATCATTATCTATGGTTGCTTGTAACAGAATATTGACCTGAGGGTCACTGCAGTGGAAAATAACTTAACTGCTGGGGGGGTGGGGAAGGGGAGTATAAAGAGTTTAGGGTAAAGTATTTAAGAACTGGGTAACAGACACAAGAGTGTTCTGTGAGCATATGATAATGCTCTGATGTGCTAAATGCTCATTTCTTTTTATTTCAAGGGCGTGGTTGGGGGGGTCATGTTAGTCACTCCAAACAACATCATGTTTGATCCTCACAAGTCGGACCCTCTGGTAATTGAGAATGGCTGCGAAGAGTATGGACTCCTTTGTCCAATGGAGGAGATTATTTCGATTGCTTTGTACAACGATATCTCACACATGAAGATTAAAGATGCTCTGCCATCGTAAGAAGTGTTCTTTATTGATCATGTTTGCATGTTAGCAGTGAGATGTGGAGGAAAAACAGTCAAAATAGGGGAAGGAGACTACAAACAGCAGGACAGCTAAGTAAAAAAGGAGATAAGTGTATTATCTTATCCAGGCCCTACTAATAAATTTATTTTGATTGGATATTAAAGCCTATATAAAGTGCAAGTCATGCCATATTAATATTCATGGTTAGCAACACACTGATAAACTCGTTATTATGATTGCCAACTCCAGGTTGGGAAATACCTGGAGATTTTGGTGGTGGAGCCTGAAGAAGGTGGGAATTGAGTAGAGGAAGGGCCTCAGCAGGGTATAATACCATAGTCCACCTTCCAAAGAGGCCATTTTCTCCAGGTGAACTGATCTTTTTCACCCAGAGATCAATTGTAATCCCAGGAGATCTCCAGTCACCACTTGGAGGTTGGTAACCCTACTCGTTATATTTTTTAATTTTCTAATAAGGCAACTTGTGAGTATTTTATGAGGCTGCTGTTTTTAAAAATACCTCGTTGCATGAAAATGATGTTGTAAAAATTACTATTTGTGAACTTTATTGTCCCATAGACAGACACAAAAATTGGCCTACATCTTCAATTTGAAGTAAAAGGCAGAGAATTGATAAAAAGGAAAGCAAGACAACACTATGAAAGAAATTTTTAAAAAGTAGGGATGGGCACAGAATTTGGTTTTCACTGGGCTGGTGTCCGCACTGAATTTATTGTTTACAGGAAATGTTGATTAAAGGGATATGATTATAGATTTCAGTACTGTGTGCTGCGGATTATATCAGTACAGTGAATTATACAGGGTAGTCTGTAGGAGAGCTGATATATGAAGAGCCCTGCTGTGCACTGGCAGATAGCTAGGCCTGATGTCCTTGGATTTTCTAAAGTCTTATGCTTCTGTGACAGTTAATTCCTTATTCTTCCTTTATTGAAACTGCTGATAAATGGATATGTGATCAATGATAAATTGCCATATTACATGCAACACAACAAGAAAAATGTTTCATAATCCAGAACTGTGGTTTGCACTTTATAAATAGGGTTTCTCGTGTATGTACCTAATATTGGTTATATATGAGAATTTTATAATGAAGCCTGTATACCTGAATGGATTGGTTCACTTCCTTTTGCCCATTAGTGTATCTAGGTTTTAATGGTTTTGGTTTCACAGCTCCTAAATATGGGAGCCAGAAAACATTCCAGTTCAGTTTTCCATCTCAAGTTTTTTTGTAAGGTAAATTCAAAGTTAATATTTTGTCTGAAGTCTCTGAGAATTACAGAAACTCTCAGGCCTGCTAGCTTACACAGGTCTCCCAAGGGTAGTCTCGGGTTACATTCATATAATCAATTCCACCATTTATAAGAGCACAGAGAACTTAGAATATTAGAACATTTTAATGCAAATCACAGGAGTTGTGGAAGCTCTATATTAATACAGAAAATCCCTGTGTCTTTGAAGTTCTTTCATCATTAATCTCTAAACAAAAAGCAGGACTTCAGATGTGAATACTTTTTCATGTATTTGATGAATACAAGGTTGAGTGATATGTAGGGTTGTGCAAAAAACAATTCAGTAAATTTCGGGTTCAGGTTTATTGGGCCTGTTTTTTTGGGGGTAAACCCAGAATAAGCTGAATACCCATACTGGTAAATATGGGTATTCAGGTTGTTCTGGGTTTACCAAAAAAATTCAGACCCATTAATAGTGTATGGGGATTTTTTTCAAAGTTCCTGTGAGGATATTTTTGGAGGTAGAGTCACCAAATTTGCAGCATGGCTGCAAAGGACTCTCCTTAAGTCGGTCACCGAGGTTTGGTGAACTTTGGGACAGGGGGTCCAATTTTATGGGCCAGCAAAGGGGATGCTCCCATCCTCCAAGTATTTGTGAGCCGAGCTGTCCACCGGTTTTCAGGTTCAGAAGTTCAGCGTTGCCAAGGTCTGGCGGAAAGAGCCAATTGACAGGCTGGCACCTCAAAGTCTGAGGCTCCCTGCATATCTGGGATGCATAGCATGATGTCCATGCAAATTAGCTTCCAAACGGAGGGAAAAGGCTTCAATGCAAGAAAAATAAGGCACGGAAAACATTCCTTTTGATGGCAAATGACATCCTGTGAACAGTCCTTTATTATAGTCATCAAAAATCTTATTTGAAGAGATGGTCACGGTGCAGGGAAACGAAGCCTCTCCTTGGGGTGACCTTCTTTTTGAAAGCAGGTTTTCATGGTGGGGAGGGTTGTGATATTGGAGCCAGCCAAAGTCTTGACCACAGGGGGCTTCTCTGAAGGAGATTGCTCACCCGCACGGGTGATGAAGTCTCCTTTGGAAGCCTGGTAATGTGAGCAGCTGTAGAAGCTGGTTCTTTTTAGTTGGAGGGTATTTTCCTCCAGTTGGGACTGGGTGAGCCCTGTCTTTTAAATAACCCTTATGCTTGATCCAGATTAACCCACTGAAAGTTGATGGTTGGTCATACCAAGTTGGCTCCGATTACATGAACCATACCTCAAAAGGCAGTTGGGGCCCTAACAACAACCAGTCAAAAGATAGAAAAATGGGAGAAAGCACAGAGCCATGCATCTGAGAAAAGATGAATAGCCGAACCCGTAAAAGCTGAGTAATTATTCGGCTTTTTCGTGAAGTGTCTATTCAGCTTGGGGCAGATTCCCAGGTTTTAGTATTCAGTCTACCCAAAACCCGAATATTGCCGAAATGGCTAATTTCGGATTTATTTTCAGTTTGGGTATATATACACAGCCGGTGTGGTATAGTGGTTAAGAGCAGCGGTTTGGAGTGGTGGACTCTGATCTGGAGAACTGGGTTTGATTCCCCACTCCATGACATGAGTGGTGGATGCTAATCTTGGAACTGGATGAAGCTAGCTGGGTGACCTTGGGCTAGTCATACACTCTCAGCCCCACCTACCTCACAGGGTGTCTGTTGTGTGGAGGGGAAGAGAAGGCAATTATAAGCTGCTTTGAGTCTCCCTTAACTGGTAGAGAAAGTCAGCATATAAAAACCAACTCTTCTTCTTCGTGATATGTGGTACAGCTTGCCACCCTTTTATTCATGATGATTGTTTTGGCATGATTGAGATCATAAATCTCAGAGTTCCATAAATACATGCTTTCAGTTCAGAGAGGCCAAGTGTTAACACCCCCAACTATATTTGCATTCCAGAAGTCATGATTTTCTAATCATTTTGAGCTGAATCATGGTTTGGAAAACTTGGATCTCTTAATTCTTATATATCTGTTTTTCCAAACTGAGGATTTGTATGCCATCAGTGGATTCAGATCCACCGCAAATAGGAAAATTGGACTGTTCTGTTGTACCCTTTGTAGCAGCGTAATACTCAGACTGTCTTTTCTTCCTGCACCCTTAAAAATCCCTACAAAATACCCGTGTTTCAGTGCTGACGTTGGTTGTACCTCTCCTTCATCTTCATAACCATTTATTACAGTTATATTTTATTTTGTATGAAGCTGGTTTAACTTTATTATTTAAATATTGTTTTGGTGTATCTTATTTGAACTTTTTTTCCATCTTGTATTTTAGTTCTCATTTTGTGTTTTTTTCCCCCTCCTCTTTTTAACACTCCATATACATCCACCGTTTTTTGTGACAGCGACATACCAAAAGATCTTTGTCCTCTGTACAGGCCTGGTAAATGGGAAGATCTCTCCTCTGAGAAGGACATCAACCCTTTCAGCAAATTTAAATCCTTGAACAAGGAGAAGAGGCAACCAAAAGTAAACAACTTGGTCACCTTGAATTCTAAACTGATAAAGTCTCCAGACAAGGAGAAACCTACAGATTTTGAACTTCTTAAACCTTTTGAAAAGTCTTCCTTGGTGTCACTAGACCCATCAAAGGACTCCATCATTGCTGATCCTTCAAAAGGGGTGCCTTTAGAGAAGTACACTAAACAATGTTCTGGACATAAGATTAATCTAGACATAGCCAAAGATAATTCCCTTTTGGAAGAAGATGGTTTTATTGAACTGGAAGAGACTTTATCTTGGACTGATGGCAGAGGAGACAGTAGAGATGTGGGACCAATAGAGGTTTCCACTGATGGTAAACTGACTGAGGAAATGCAGGTACGAGCAACAAATAAAGGCAGTTATGAGCAATCAGATTTAGATTTATCAGGGACAAAACATGAGGCTGTCCCTAAAGAGGCCATTGATTTAGAGTTGTGTGAGAAGCTAGATATAGTGCCTGAAATAAACAAGGGCAGCAGTTCACCAACAAATAAGGTAGAAACAACTATGGATGCCAACCAGGAGTTGAATAAAGACAAGCTTATTGAATTTTACCTCAATAAAAATGAGTCACAACCTCCTGATGATTCATGTAATGCTAAAATCAAGGAAGAGATGAATAATAAACAATTAGGCATAGACCT
Organism: Euleptes europaea; assembly: GCF_029931775.1. Lineage (NCBI taxonomy): Eukaryota > Metazoa > Chordata > Lepidosauria > Squamata > Sphaerodactylidae > Euleptes > Euleptes europaea. Next base: position 74,733,448 of record NC_079321.1, read on the forward strand.
CACACTTAGTTCTTCTCATTCCCAAACCAATGAAGATTTTACAGGCAAAAGGGTAGGACCTGATTCATGTTCTGTTGAAAGAACAGAGCAATTGCCAGAAGTTAGCTCAGCAGTGCCTGAAAAAAAGGAGCATGAAGAATCGAGATCATCTTCATTGGCTTCTCATCTAGATGGAAAGTGTTGTCAAGAAATTGATCTGGATAATAAATCTGAAATCAGGCTGTGGCTGCTGCAGAGAATCCAAGTGCCGATTGAAGGTAGGCATCCTTTAAACTTGATGAGAAAAATAGCCATTGGTTTCTCAAAGAGCTGAACTTATCTTCCTTTTACTTTAACTTAATTTTAGCATAAATATTTTAATAGTATAATTCTCTACTGCTCTCCCTACTTCTGGTGATCTGGTTTTTGAGAGTCTTGGATATTCCAGTATACATGTGATGTATACTGCCTGCAGGTAACTACATTCACTTCCCTAGCCATGTAAAAGAATACTGTGTTCCCAACTGAAGTGGGAAAGTCCTGTGGGTGCAAATATGTAGGAGAGAGAGAGAGAAAAAGGAACTCGGGGTAAATTTTGTACTTGTTCTAATGCTACATTTCCCCTTCATTGTTAGTATATTTGCATATACAGTGTGTATAGATCACAAGTGTTTGATTTAGTAAAAGGCAGCTGCTTATAAATGTTTGGGGAACAGAACCTTGATCCACCTAACACACTTCTGTCTGTCCTGACTGGAATTATTGGTGCTTCTAGAGACAGAAACTAGTGTGCGGGTGGCTGGGTGTTTTCCATGACTTGAGTACAGTCGAAATGAAGAAATGTACCAGAAAAAATGGTATTCAGGTTGCAGGATTTTGAAACCCCACCCAAATAGTGAAGCTCTTTAGTAAAAACACCACACCTACTATATTAATGTAATTGATTCCCTAGGATGTATTGCCGAAGAAAACTGCAACAGAAATTTCAAAATCTGGAGGTTAAACTGTGACTTCTATGTTCTCTTTGCTATGCTGTAATTACATGGTCTCCTTTTTCTTGGATTCAGATATGCTTCCTTCAAAAGAGGAAAAAAGCAAGACCCCTCCAATGTTCCTGTGCATCAAAGTGGGCAAGCCTATGATGAAGTCATTCGCTTCTCAAAGTGCCACTATGGCCCAGCAATATGGTAAAAGAAGGAAGCAACCAGAGTACTGGTTTGCTGTTCCGCGAGAGCGGTAAGATGGAGCTCTTCTTTTATACACATCTCTCTTGACTGGTAAAATCTATTCCTCTCAACAACCTACTTCTGTTTGTGGGTGAAGAGAGAGAGATACTGCATTTTCCCAGACATGTTGTTATGATCCTTTCTTGTAGCACTGATATGGATTGTAATAACCATACTGGTGTCCCCTTGATTGCACATTTGGTTTATTGAGCTTGTTGTTAAGGATGTGATTATGCAAGTATCAGCAGCCCATTAGTTATTGTTTGAGGTAGTTAGTGACAAGTGCCACAGTTGTTTCCCTCTCTCCTTTTCCATGAACCTTTCTTTTACGTTTTTAAGTTTACGTAAGTGGCCTAATAAATGTTGTAATGTGACGTCACCCCATGGGTCAGAAATGACCTGGTGCTTGCACAGGGGACTACTTTTTAAGTGGCAGCTACTAGCACCATAGAGCCCTAGTGGAAGTGATATTGGACAAAGAAAATTTTAATGTGAACTCTGAAGAAGCCTCTTTTCTCTTAAATTTTTACCTTTGACAATATACTTGTGGGAGCTGAATTAGCTGAGGGACTGGCAAGGAACTCCTGCAGACTCTGTTTTGATATTTCCTGGGAAGTCAAAGCAGTGCGGAAAGGGTTTTTCAGATGGTGTAGGACTTGAGAAGAAAACATCCTACACTTTCTTCCAAAGCTTAGGAGAGCCTAATACTTAGAAATGACTTCATACAACCACAGAAGTGTTTAAAAAGAGCTGCAGCACCTGTCTATATAAAATCTTATAATTGCATTGCAAAATTGCCGCACCACTCTTTATATATACTATGCTTTGTGGTAGAGTTCCCAGAATACAAATGAAATCATATAGCTTGTAAGCTTTCTGATCGACGAGACAGCTGTCTATATTGCTTCCTTTGTACATTCTTGCAGTATGTCACAACCACAACTCTTAGCTGTTTTTGCTGAACATTTTTGTCCTCTATGTGACTTTGGATAAGTAGCAAGTGCTCCTAAAGCATACGTTGTTTTGTCAGTCCAGACAATGACCATGAGTTAATCAATGGCTTAGACACAGTTGCATTGTGATTGTGAAATGGAAGGAGTCCTTATCTTTTGCACATAACTTGAGAAGCTATAATCATTATAGGTGTGCTTTATAAGGGGATTTCATTGCCCTGCTGAATGTTCATTTTGACCCAGTTATGCCTTTGCATCAGTTAACTGGGCAGAAGGTCCTTCATTAAAACGCCTGCATATCTTATAATGGGGAACATGAACAGGTCTGGAATTAAAAAAGCTGTTGTGTCACTTCGTGCATACTTGATATCACTGAAGAATGTCAGGTTGGTAATATTTTTTTAAGTAGTTGCAGTTGCTTATAATGCATTGGTGTATTGGAGAGCTGGCACTACTGTTTACAAGGCGAAGGTAATTAGAAAGTAGAGAATGAATATGGGCTAATGGCACAGTTCTTCTTTCAGGGGTTAGATGCACGGATGGAGCGCATCTAGTCCCAGCAGTCCACATGTGTGATGGGTTCCAGTTTGCTCCAGTCCTCCCTATGCATCCACATAATCATTAAGTAACTGCAAGAGCAACTTCCCAGTATCTGTGCAAGATTAGAATGGCATAACACAAGACACAGTGAATGCTTCTGTAGTATAACTTTGTTTGCTTGTAAACTTTGCTCTGTGTGACCAACATATGAAGCAGCCTTACACTGAGTCTATTTAGCAAAGTATTGTCTGCTCTGACAGGCAGCAGCTCTCCACAATCTCAGGCAGAGAAAGGTCTTTCCCAAAATTTCTTGCTTGTAATTTTTTGACTGGGAGGTACCAGGGATTGAATGTGGAATATTCTGCATGCAAAACATGTGCTCTGTTTCTGATCCACTTCTCTGCTGATATGATTGAAATGTTTGACTCTAGGACTATTAATAATATCTTGGAATTCTTACTGTATGCATAAAGGAATGTGCTTCAATGAAGAAAGATATTAAACTCATGAAGTAAAAAATGGTTATGGAGAAACAAATTGTTCACAAAATAATACAATGGTAGTGTTTAATGTCTATAATCATTGTTATTCCTATGCCATGTCTAACCTCCCCCCACCCAATTGTTTTGGGACCAGTAGCTAAAGAAATGTGACTTTCTCCTGTTAAAAATCTATTGTAAGTGACCCTGGATCAAACTTACAGCCTTGTTTGTAGCATTGCAAGAGTGGGAAAACACTGGCAATCAAGGTTGCTTGCTCATTTTGATTGGCAATGGCATTACGCATTTCAGATAATTATCTTGATAAAAGGCATTAACTTAAGCTCTTGTAATTGTGCAATAGGAGCCCTGTGGAGCAGAGTGGTAAGCTGCAGTACTGCAGTCCAAGCTCTGGAGAAAATTTCCAACTTTTTCTTTTTTGCTGCTATTGCCAATTTGGCAGTGCTAAGTAGGTAAGCTGCAATACTGCAGTCCAAGCTCTGCTCACGACCTGAGTTCGATCCCAACGGAAGTCGGTTTCAGGTAGCCGGCTCAAGGTTGACTCAGCCTTCCATCCTTCCAAGGTCGGTCAAATGAGTACCCAGCTTGCTGGGGGTAAAGGGAAAATGACTGGGGAAGGCACTGGCAAACCACCCCGTAAACAAAGTCTGCCTAGGAAACGTTGGGATGTGACGTCACCCCATGGGTCAGGAGTGGCCCGGTGCTTGCATAGGGGACCTTTACCTTTAATTGTGCAAGGCAGGTCCTTTGATTGTAGACTGGAGTAACTATGCATAGGATTGCACTGCTAATGCCTGCTAGTGTGAACACAGAATAATGGCACTAAGAATCAGAACAGGTCTGTAATCTGATTTCTTGAAGCCTCTCCCACCCCCGCCCCATTTTAAAACCAGCTATGTAGGGCTTACAATTTGCCTAGGAAGCAGCGCTAGTTTGGTTAGGAGAATGATCCTTGGGTCAGAAAGTGAGAGAATAACAGATTAGGTCTGCTCCAAATTGTTGTCTAACAGCATTAACACTGTATGTGTCTTGAAATTGTTTCACAGCTGAGTTCAAAAATGATGGTGTGAAATAGGTTAGAGGGACTTGCTTCTAAGATCCATGAGTTTAAAACTGATTTTTGATTGACCTTACTTTCTTTCTTCTACCTTAGTTTCTTAAGTGTTATGTTGAAACCATAAAGAAAAGTTAACTTCTTGTTTTGTTTAACCCTATGGACTGCATGTCTTAGGGAAAGAAACACACACACAAAAGTTAATATCTCCATCTATATAGGTATGAGATATGAATAAATGGTGGCAGCATTGTGACTGGAATAGTGTTTGAGCCCCAAGCCCAATAACTCTGTGTGAGTGAAGGCCTGTTGTTAAAGGAGGCTGGGCTACTCTCTCTGTGGATGTCTCTGTGAATAAGAGAGGATCTGAGAGGGAAAATGGTCAAGGCTCTCTCTATATTTTAAAGGAGCTGAAAAGGCTGGCTTGTGACGTCCTGACCTATGGGTACCCTGAACCTGAGAGAGAGGTTTCAGAGGGTGGTAGGCACTCTGTGTGAGTGGAAAAGGGGTGTCACAGTAACCAACCCATAAAACCTCTCAAAGGCTAACAGCATTCACAAGTAGAGAAATATTTAGAGCATAGTATTTACTAAGCTATTTTTTTCTGTGCGGGGTTAGGTTTCTTTAAAGCAAGTAGGTTGGTTGATATTTCCTTTTTGGAATATGGATGTCTATGTTATATTTACCCAAACTGCCACATTGGGGTCATTAGCCAACCTGAGACCCAACCTTGTTGGGAAAGGGCAGGGTATAAATTAAATAAAATAAAAAAACCCAATAAAATAAGAAGCTGCCTGTGTTTCAATAAAGCAACAAATCTCCACCAGTGCTGCGTAAATAGGATGGGAATAATCAAACAGGCAGCACTAAAGCTCGAAACTAAATAATCAAACTCTCACTAAATGAAACTTATGCAAAATGCTACTATAATTGCACCGTGCAAAGTGTCGAAAATCTATACCACAATATATATCAAAATGACATGGAATTGTACACACATATATAAAACATTACTCACTAACTGTCTAACTAACATAGTCCAAATACAAACATTCATGCACGCACTGACAATGCCCAAAATTGACAACAATGAACAGGAAATAGACAACAAAAAGTCCATGGGAAACTGCTAGAAAACTAACAAAGTTCTCAGTCTCGTAGGGAAGACCTTATTCCACTCTTCTAAGTAATAATCTGTGTTCTCCAAGAGTCCGCTAAAGGGATTTAACTTTCCGAGGCGAATGAAGAAATTAATGTTTGGAAACGCATCTTCCGGAATTGGTCGGCGTTTTCACCGTATCTACGGCTTCTTCACCCTCTATACTTTCGCCAAGTCTAAATTTATTTTCTAAGCAGGCGTAAAAATTGCCCTTCATGTCGCAAACCAGGATGAAAAGAGTGGTGTTGGGAGGGGCAATAACGTGTGTGTCAAATTTGCACATGCATCTTTACCAATCAGTGACTGATATTGACATCTCTTGCATGTCCTGATATTTCAAAGGGTTAGTGGATATTAGGAGCCCTGTGGTGCAGAGTGGTAAGCTGCAATACTGCAGTCCAAGCTCTGGGGAGGACAGGGACCTCAGTGAGTACAATGCCATAGAGTCCACCCTCTAAAGTATCCATTTTCTCTTGGGGAACTGATCTCTGTAGTCTGGAGATGAGCTGTAATACCGGGGGATCCCCGGGTCCCACCTGGAGGCTGGCTTCCCTATGTGGGAGTGAGGCCCTTTTGGGTTTTAGCCCTTGGTTAAATAGGTACACACATCCTACAATGCCACCTTTCTTCCATAACAATCTGCTAGAAATCAGCAGTGCAGCTTTAGGGTGACTTTGTACATGGGGCAAGTGTTGTTTTTCCTCATGCAAACAGGGTTCTTCTACAGGGTTCTGTTTCACTGGCAGTGTTATGTAGAAATGCCTTTTTGTGTGGTAATGAAGCTAAATAGAAACTACCCCTGCACTAGCAGCTTCTACATTCACTGTGAATGTGTAAATCCTTCTTTAGACAATGGTAACCTTTAAGTAACATAGTGGAATGTGTGTATTTTTAAAACTCAGCACTGTTCTTTTTCTTTTGTTCTACAGGGTAGATCATCTGTATACATTTTTTGTTCAGTGGTCGCCAGAGGTATATGGCAAAGATGCTAAGGAACAGGGTTTTGTGGTGGTGGAAAAGGAGGAGCTTGATATGATAGACAACTTCTTCAGTGAGCCCTCAACAAAAAGCTGGGAGGTGAGTGCTTCTGCACTGAGATAATTGTAAGGGTTGAGCCCAAGCATGCTACCATGCCTCTAAGAATCTCTCTGATGATTATGATCTCCTGTCAACTGAGATTGTTTGGATTCTAGTCCCTTTGGTTACAGAAAGAACTTTGTAACATAAGGATAATATATTGAGAAGGCATTGAAACCAAAACACAGTTGGAAAACACATTTTATTTCAACCCTCTAATTGCTTTTCAACACACTATCCTCATGGTTTTGAAAGCTTGTTTTCTCTTTTATAAACACAACACCAATCTCCCTAAATTAGTTCTATACCAAATATTTTGTGGTTAATAATATAATTTGAATAAATTTACTTTTTATATACGGCAAAAAGAGGATTTATATTCCACACAAAAAGGTTCAATATCAGTGGAACATGGTTGAATTTAGCATGGTTAATTATCATTCCTAGAACCAGAGATCCATTGTCAATTTGGGGGCTTAGAAAACTAATTGAAGTTAAATATTCATTAAATATTTTATCAGCTACATTTCTATCCTACTCTTTGTGCAAGAAGCTCCGGGAAAAGTGTACATTTGAAGTTACCTATGTCTGTCCTCACAACAATCCTGTGAGGTATGATAGGCTAAAAGACAATTACAAGCCCCAAGGGGTGGGTCATCCAGTTTGGTTCTTGGTTGAGCAGGGATTATTTTTTTTAAAAAAAAATTCATTAATTTTTCAATACATGACAGAAAAATACAAACAAAAAATATAATACATGGCCATACTCCAAACTACAGAAGGAAACAAAGAAACACCATCACTCTTACAATGCATAAGGAAACTCTTTCTTATATTATTTCAAAACATTATAAATAATGCCCAACTCTCAATAAGTTTATTTGAACATTGAAAGTTATTTCTCTGGGTCCTTTGATATGTTAATATGGTTAATAAGGTAGTATTCCACAAGCAGTGGAATTCACCTTCGAAGAAAATTTCCAACTTTTTCTTTTTTGCTGCTATTGCCAATTTGGCAGTGCTAAGTAGGTAAGCGGCAGTACTGCAGTCCAAGCTCTGCTCACGACCTGAGTTCGATCCCAACGGAAGTCGGTTTCAGGTAGCCAGCTCAAGGTTGACTCAGCCTTCCATCCTTCCAAGGTCGGTCAAATGAGAACCCAGCTTTCTGGGGGTAAAGGGAAGATGGCTGGGGAAGGCAAACCACCCCGTAAACAAAGTCTGCCTAGTAAACGTCGGGATGTGATGTCACCCCATGGGTCAGGAATGACCTGGTGCTTGCACAGGGGACCTTTACCTTTTTAAGTAGGTTTAAAACCTGTTCTGCAACTGAAAGGGTGGAATGTCTGTTTATTTGATCCTACAGAATAACGTTTTGGTCAGGAGGTCTATTACAACCCAACATTTTGTAACTGAATTACCAATTTCAAAAAGGGTTGAATTTTTGAACATGTTGAAAAATATGTTTAAAAAATCTGCCATAAATGAGCCACATCACCAACAATGATCCTGAGCCTGTGTAAACTGAGATACCCTTGAAACAAATTTTAAAGAAAGTTTATTTTAAACGGAGCTGCCAGTGCCTCTTCTTACATGAACCCATGAATTTGGTAAAGCTTGGGTCAGGGGCCCCAATTTTATTGCCCCTCATTTTCCCTCCATTTGTGACCTATAGAATGCTACATGCCATCTAGCACCAGTTTAATGTCTTGTCACAATTTCATATATAAGGGTTTGGACACTTTATATACTGATCACTTTATATACTGATACATGCTTTATGAACCATCAGCCTCTGTTAGTTAGTTACTTCACTTTATACAGGATATCATGAATCCTGACTTAAAGCTACCCCTCGGGCCGTGCCCTCCAAAGTGCATTACTGCTCCCAACTCTGTGCACTGTTCCCCAAGGCAGAGAGCATTTTTGGGAAGCAGTGGCTCAGGATGGGTGGAGAGGGGTAAGATGAGGCCAGGTCTGTGACTGTCCACTTTAGGTGCTGAGTATCTCACACCTCCCTCATATCTATATATTTCTCAAGTGTGGGTAGATCTGTGGATATCAAAATCTGCAGATCAGGCCCACATGGGGAGAGAAGATTTTTCTCCAAACTTGGGGAGACCCCCAGGTTTGCAAAAAAAAATCTGAAATCGATAAAAAAATTACATGGGGGAGTCAAATCCCATCTAAAAACAAATGTGTTATCTGCACATGGGCTGCTTCGCTGATTGCAGGGGGCGGGAAGCTGTGGCATGCTTGGCTGCGTCACTGACGGGGTGGGTGGACAGGAGTCACAGTGGTCCTGGCGAAGGGGACGGGAGCTGTGGCAGATCTGGCTGCTTTGCTTACAATATATATGTGTGGGGGTGGGTGGGCTGAGAGCCGCAGTGGGCCTGGCTGCTTCGCTGACAGTGGGGAGTGTGGACGGGAGCCACAGTGGACTTGGCTGCTTCGCTGATGGTGGCGTGGTGGTGGCTAGAAGCTGTGACAAGCTCAGATGTTTCATTGATGGGGAGTGTACGTGGGAGCTGTGGCAGACTTCGCTGATGGTGGGGGCGGGTCAAAATGTTAAAAAACGTTGGCCGGTGTGGCTTCCTCCACTGCAGACATTGATGCCATGGTTTCCCCCATTGCAGCTAGGGCCAGCAGGGGGGGGGGGCTGGTGGGGAGACAGATGCACAGGGAGTGGACCCAGCCGAGACCTTTGAACTTCCCAAAAGAAAAAATAGTGAAGGATGCTTTCCCTGTGTGTGTGGGGGGGGGGGGGCATCTGGAAGGGCAGGGTTGTCAGCTGGCAGGATCCAAGTGATGGGAGGTCGGAGAAAGAAAGGGGCAGTAATAGGAGAGAGAGAGAAATGGGGGTTGGGGAGGGAGAGTGACAGAAAGAGAGAGAATCAGAGAGAGACATGTAAAGTAGGGAAGGAGTGGGGAAGGGAGAAGAGAGAGACAGAGAAGGAGCGGTGAGAGAGGGAAATAAGCAAAGGTGGGGGAATGGTAGCAATTGCCCGTTAATGGACATTTGATCAGTGTAGCTTGGGGAGGAAATGTACTTGCAGATAAGGGGTGTGAGAGGCAGAATCCCAGGGACCTGCTGAAGTATGTTTACACTAACATTTTTTCTTAGAAATCTTGGGAGTCAGTTTCTTTAAAGAAGCTGTACCAAAGTGGTAACCAAATGGGCTTTTATCTCTCCATGTGTAAACATAATGTGCACACTTAGCTGCTACAGGCCTTTGACTCTTAACACATTTCCAAGAACATTCTTTTGTACTGAGACTGTTGCCAAGCCATCCAGTGCAGTTTAGTGTAGAAAACGAAAGTGAACACTACAAGGAAGTCTAGACTCTTTCACAGCTCATGCTAGAGAGAAACGGCTTCATTTGTGGCGAGGAAGCTGATGGCACAGTTAGTGGCAGGAAACAAAACTGCTAAGAATGAAAGTTCAGCAAATACCCTTGAATTTTCAAATAATATACAGTGCAAGACCTGACCAAGAACCCACTGTGCAGGTAGGTTGCTTTTTATCACTATTTGCAAGCTGTAGAGATCTCTGACTTTTGTTCAGTTATCAGCATGGCACATTTATTTAAAGCACGTGGACGATATGCAGAGTTAGAATCTGGATAAATAGTAGTGTTCTTTATACTGGAGAGTTGCAGTTAACAAATCTGTCCAGGACCAGTAATCACAGTGAAATTTAGTCGTACTTTGAAAAATTTACTGCATATTATTTTTTTAACATTGCAGAACAGTGTTATAGTCAGTGAAGTGTGCTGTGCACTTATTCTGGTCTATTGTTTGTTTTGTAACCATGGCTCCTTCTAGGACATTTGGAGTTTTGACATATGGGTTTAGAGAGTAGTAAAACTATTTTTTCTGCCTCTCTTGGGTCCTTCTTTTTTTAAGCTTCAGTACAAAGGATAAGCCGTTTTTTACATACCTCCCATACCCTCCCTTCCTGCCTTACTCTCAAAACGAACAAACAATGGTATTTAGGGATAACTTACTCTTTTACATAATAGATTTTTTAATGCACAAAGTGCTTTGCAGACTCACTTCAATTAGGGCAGCAAGCTTCAAAATGTACGTGCTCCAGAACAAGGTACAATTACATATCTTTTGTGCTCAGGGCTGGGTAATTTTTTTCACCTCCATTAAGAAGGTAATCTGTCATAACTACCATTGATCTAAATTATGAAAGTACCATCAGACTATCAGGTTTTGTTTACAATGCCTGTGTGTCTGTTTTGTTTAGATTATCACTGTAGAAGAAGCAAAACGCCGAAAGAGCATCTGCAGCTATTGTGAAGAAGATGGTGATGAGGACGACGATGATTATGACGATGCTTTGCCTGTGTTAAAAAACCAGAGTGCACTCCTAGAAAATATGCATGTAGAGCAGGTAGACTTGATTTCATCCAAAACTTGCTAGTTGATTCCATTCTTTTTTTTTAAATTAAAATATTTATATCTTGCCTTTCCCTCTATACACAGAGGCTGAAGGGGTCTTCTTTCTCACAGTTCTAACAATAATTTTCATTTCTGTGTAGACCATAATAAGAATCTTCAAGTATCCAGGTCTCAGAATCATGGATAGGCCAATGATTTCAGGCATCCAGAAATTTAGCTTTCACAAACAGATGCAGGCCAGGATCCAGACAATTCCTTTTTATGAGGAGAACACACTAACGGGGTCTAAACTTGCTGAAACTGAGAGGGGAAAATACCTTGGGTTGGAGTGGATATTTCAATGAAAATGTCAAACCCAGTATGCCACAGCAGTGAAAAGAGGGTACTCTACGCTTGGGATTATTGTGACTGAAAATAAAACAGCCAGTATTATCATTCAAATGAAGCTGCCTTATACTGAATCAGACCATTGGTCCATCAAAATCAGCGGCTCTCTGGGGTCTCTGTAGAAGAGACCTCTGGTAGAGGTCTTTCACATCGCCTACTACTTCATCCTTTAAACTGGAGATAACAGGGATTGAACCTGGGACCCTCTGCAGGGCAAGCAGAAGCTTTACCACTGAGCCATGGCTCCTGCCCTGTATAGATCTATGGTGCAGCCTTATTCAGAATACTGTGTGTCGTTCTGGTCACTATATCTCAAAACAGACAATGCAGAGCTGGAAAACCTACCCCTCTGGACTGTAAGTTCACTGGACAGAAACTGTTCAAGTGCTTTTTTGTGCACTGAATAGTATTGTGGCATTGAGCAGTATTGGATGGATTTGAGAACTAAGGAGATCAAATTCTGACCGTAGCACTCTACGCGTGCCTCTTGAGTTTATGACAAACTGCCTCCCTTTCTTGTACAGAAACAGGGCTGTAACTAGGGGGGAGGTGAGGAGGGCAGCCGCTGCCCACGTGGCATGCAGAGAGGGGGCTGCAGAACTGCCTCTCCTACCTGGCACAGAGGCACCTACAGGAGACACAGTTCCCCACAGGGGCAGCGGCTGCCCTCCTTGCCCACCCCCAGTTATGGCCCTGTACAGAAATACAACTCAGATTATGGGTGCAACCATGTATTTCTCTTACCGGACAGTTTTTTTTCCAGTTACATATTTGATACAAGCAACATGGTTGTGTTTTAAATTGTAGATTTTTCTTTTTACCTTCCAGCTTACCCGGTGCCTGCCAGCAAGGGTTCAGGGATATCCTTGGAGGCTTGTGTACAGCACACAGGAACATGGAACTAGTTTGAAAACTCTTTATCGTAAATCAGCGTCCCTTGATAGTCCAGTCCTTCTTGTCGTCAAAGATATGGACAACCAGGTTAGGCACTAAATTGAATTGATTCTTTCATTACTGACAAATCCCCTTGTGAGTGCAAATAGATGTGTGCCAGTATGTCCATGGGGAGTGTAAATCAAAATACGGCCCACTTTAAAGAGGATGGCTGGATTAATAATCATGCTTAAGATATAGAACATTTTTGTTAAACTTGGGGGCAACGGTAGTAATCTCAGAATTTTCAGTGCAGAATTTGTCCTTTTGCTGCTTTCCCTTTAAAATTCTCTGTAGCACAATAAACCCCCCCAATGCAAGATAGTTGAGCAGTGTTCCCAGCTGGAAAGAAAACTCAGCGTACTGGTAATTTTGCTAGTGTGACCCAGGCTTTTCAACCTGCCCCAGTTTTGAAGCCCTACTTGGGATAAAGTTTCTCTACTCATCCACATGGACCAAGGATGGGTTAGAAGATTTATTGAAACACATCATCCCACAGGTAAATACATTTAATTGAAGAGTATCAACACAGATCACTAAAAAGATTCCCCAGCTGTACAGTTGAGATCAGTCACCTGAATGTTTTGGTTAGTCCTTCGGGTGTCTGTATGTTAGGCAACTGAAGATATATACCAGCAGGACCTTGGACATTCAAACAAAATGCAGGATGTGCCATTCTTGTCAAGGATGAGAGTCAGTGTGGTGTAGTGGTTAAGTGGTGGACTCTAATCTGGTGAACCGGGTTTGTTTCCCCGCTCCTCCACATACAGCCTGCTAGGTGACCTTGGGCCAGTCACAGTTCTCTCACCTACCTCACAAGGTGCCTGTTGTGGGGGGAAGGGAAGCCACTTTGAGACTCCAAAGATACCTGCAGTCAGCATCCCATTACTAGCAATAGCAAAGAGAATGGACTGATTTTTTTTTTTGAGCATTTTTAGGCTGTTTTTTCCCCCTCGAGAGGCACCTAAAGCATCTTACACACAAAAAAAGTAACAAAACCAAATCTGGGTGCATCCAGGCCTGGCAGGTTGATCTTCATAGATCCCAGGCTGTGAGCACTGGGCCAGGAGCCCTTGCCCTCTGGTTTGCACCTTGGGACTCTTGCCTCTGACCCACCCAGGTTAGATGCCTTCAGAAAGAGAGGGAAAGTTAGCCTATATAGACTCCAGCTGCCGCTAGCTTGCTGTAGATCTTTCTCAGTTCCCTCCTCTGCTTGCAGTGCCTCCCAAAAAATTCTCACCCTCCCATCTCCTTGGAGAGCCTGTTTCACAGAGTGGCAGCTACAATAGAAAAAGCACGGGCTCTAGTTGATGCCAGGTGGGCTACCCTGAGCATGGGGCAGCTAGCAGGTGGTAACCTGAGGGCTGCAACTGGCACAACTGGAAAATTAGTTCCCATCAGCCCTATGGGCTTTCACCTTCCTGCATCTATTTATTTTATTTATTTACTCCATTTGTAGTCCACCTTTCTCACAGAGACTCAAGATGAATTACAACTAAAAACAGTGCAGTAAGAACAGTGCAATATGGAGCACCAACTGAATAAGAGGCAAAGTCAGTGGAGTATCATTATAACATTATCACAATACAACATTAGGCAGCATTCTGATCTGTTACACTAGCAGGACCAGAAGAATTCTGTTTGGACGTGGTATGTACTGGGCAGGGCAGAGTGGGTGAAGAGAAGTGACCAAGGCCCTGCATTTTTGTGGGCCTGCTTCTGTGTGTGAATACTGGCCTGATGTTTCAGCAGACTAAAATCCCCATTTTTAAAAACCCATCTCTGAATCATAGTTCCGTTATATACAGAAAAGGGCCAGAATTAAACATTAGGCTAGTGGCTCAGAGGATCGTCTGTGTTAAATTTCATATGTCCAACATCTCATTTAAATTGGAGTCTCAGCTAATTCTTTAGCAGATTTAGAAGAGCAGAGATTCACAGCCTACCTGGTTAATGTTGCATGCGTAGCAGCACAGTTTAAATGCTGGTTTTGTGAAAATTTATATGGGTAAGCTCTTCTTTCCCATCAGCATCATATTTTGAATCAGGCCTAATATTGGGGATTTAAGTGTTAGCACTGTGTTTCGCAGATTAGCTGCAAAAGGATCATGGGCAGCCAAAATCTAAGGGGGGGAGCCACAGCGACAGCGCAGCTGACCCACCTCCTAAGCAGCTTGCTACACCATGGCCAGCACCGGGATGGGGACGTTCCCCCAACCCTTGTAAACGAGGAACGCCAGGCTGCACCTATGTTTTTGCCAGCATAACTATGGGCCGGCAAATGTGGGCATTCCCATGCTGAAGGGCTCAGGGAGCTGACCAATGCCAGCCATGCCCCCAGGCACACCCCTTTTGGCATCAGCCCCTGTTCCGGAGGTGCGCTGGCATGCCAGGGTGCTGCCGCACCACGCTCTTTTGCTGGCACAAGTGCCTCAATGTCAACGTTTGCGCCCCTTACACCAATGTAAGTGGCAGTTATGCTGCTGCTGGGGTCACACTGTCTCCAGAGCAGTTTTACCCCCTCCCCAATGGATTGTACTCTTAGAATACATGCATTTTGAAAGGATTTTTGCCTTTAAAGTTGTCATTTTCTCCTTCCTGCTCAGCATAACAGTCATTTTTGTTTTTACAGATATTTGGGGCTTACGCGACACATCCTTTCAAGTTTAGTGACCACTATTATGGCACAGGAGAAACTTTCCTATACACATTTAACCCTCTTTTCAAGGTATGGTGCACTGAGATACCTTCAATGTCTTTATGCTTCATGCTTACTTGAAAAATTAATGAGACTTGCAAATGTGGTTTTTCAAAATAGTAATAAACAGGCAGGAGGGCCTGTATGGGGGAGGACATTGTATTCATAGGCGATTTATGCTTGGTTACTTGCCACATGATCTCCACGGAACTCCTCCTCGACAACTTTTAACTTATGCATGAGTTTTCCATCCATCAGCACTCACTTGGTGTCCGTGCCAGAGGGAGCTGGCCCCGGCCCGGTCTCCTGCCCGCTAGGGTACCTGCCAGGCGGCCGGGGGGAAGGCACTAGAGGAAGCGGGCTCCAGCCGTGACTCCTGACCATGAGGGTGCCTGCCGGGAGCCCAGGGCACCGAGGGGAGTTGTCCCCAGCCAGATCTCCTGCCCGCAAGGGTACCTGCTAGGGAAAAGGTGCTGGAGGGAGCAGACCCTGACCATATCTCCTGCCTGAGAGGGTTTTTGCCACGCAGCCAGAAGGAAGTCACCGGAAGGTGCAGACCCCAACCGTGTCTTCTGTCCGTGAGGGTGCCTGCCAGGCGCCCAGGTGCTGGAGGGAGCAAGCCTCGGCCAGTTCTCCTACCCACAAGGGTGCCTCCAGGGCGCCCGGGGGGAAGGCGCTGGAGGGATCAGACCCCAGCTGTGTCTCCTGCCTTTGAAGGTGCCTGCTGGGCTCCCAGGCGCTGAAGGGATGGCACTGAAGGGAGGGGCCCCTGGCCAGGACTCCTGCCCTCGAGGGTGCCTGCCAGGCGCTGAGGGGAAGACACCAGAGGGAGCAGACCCCAGCCATGTCTCCTGCCCGCAAGGGTGCCAAAGGGAGCAGTTCCCAGATGGGTCTCCTGCCCATGAGGGTGCATGCCGGAAGGAAGTCACCAGAGGGCGCAGGCCTTAACTGTGTCTCCTGCCCACGAGGGAGCCTGCTGGGCACCCAGGTGCTGGAGGGAGTGAGCCCCACGCAGGTCTCCTGCCTGCAAGGGTGCCTGCCGGGCAGATGGGGGGAAGGCGCCGGAGGGAGTGGGCCCCAGCCATGTCTGTTGCCCGCGAGGGTGCCTGCCAGGCACCAAGGGGAAAGAGCCGGAAGGAGCGGACCCTGGCCATGTCTCCTGCCTGCGAGGGTGCCTGCTGGGCTCCCAGGCGCTGAAGGGAAGGCGACAGAGGGAGCGGGCCCTTGCCCAGGTCTCCTGCCCTTGAGGGTGCCTGCCGGGCGTGGAGGGGAAAGCAGCGGAGGGAGCGGACCCCGGCCAGGTCTCTTGCCCACGAGAGTGCCTGCCGGGCACCGAGGGGAAGGAGCCGGAGGGAGCGGACCCCGACCAGGTCTCTTGTCCACAAGGGTGCCCGCTGGGCACAGACCCCGGCCATGTCTCCTGCCCGCAAGGGTGCCATCTGGGTGCCGAGGGGAAGGTGCCGAAGGGAGCGGACCCTGGCTAGACATGGATCCAAAGGTGTCCTTGCATGAGTGGAAGGTGTTAATTTCTGTGGGTTTTCCCTTCAATTTAGACTGGCTGTCTAATATGCATAAAAACTTACCCAAGTACTTTTTTATTGAGCAAAAATAGAATAGAAACTAATATCAGCAGTAATAAGTATAATTTTGGTACTATGTGTGTATAATTAATGATTGAGACAATATCGTTTGTTGCAAACGGATGCAAATCTTTTCCACTTTCCCCTTTTTTTCTTTCTGTATTCCCTAAAATATAATAAAAACCTAAAAAAAAAAGATGCTTCCCTTTGCACCATGCTGTTCCCAAGGGTTGCTATTACAGCTACCTTTTTTCTAGATTGTTTGTGCATGCATGTGTTTTGCTCATCTTTATTCAGCATAAGTGAAAACCAAAACTCGCACACAACTGGGCCTATTTTGTACCAAAACATAGTAGAATACCGTAAAAGCCCCAGCTCTTAGGATAAGTTCTGGGGACAGCAATGAGGTCTAATTAAAAAATTACAAATAACTAAGTTTTAATTAAATTTTATTATAATATTTTTATATTAATTATTTGTTGGAAATCACCTGCATGATATGTCAGAGATGCAGTATGCACACTTTTAAAATAATAAAATAATTCCTCCTATGGGAGGAATGGGGAAACAAGAAAACTGTGTTTGTCATGTTGTGGATTGAAACCAACAAATACTGTCTTCACACTATGTCCATATCCTTCTTACTGAAGCTGTACCCTGTTCCCTTAGGTTTTTAAATGGAGTGGAGAAAACACCTATTTTATCAATGGAGATGTAACCTCATTAGAACTTGGAGGGGGAGAGTAAGTTATTAAACTCCAGTGATGTATTTATTAAATAGATAAGATTGTATGTGCAACTGGAACTTCTTAGACATCTTCCAAGCAGCCATTCTCCCTTATTGAGAGTTAAAGTGCTGTTTGTTTTAAAAATGGCCTTATACCTCCAGCATTATAACAAAATGTTAGCTGTATGTATGATTCTTATACGAATGCACATATATCTGATGCGTTGGACTGTGGATAAAGAAATTATATTTTCATTTAAAGAGAAACCAAAAATGAATTAAATTTAGTTTCCCTTGCATGTGCAGCCCACTTTGGTGCTTGGATATCTGTGAATAAGCACATGCTGTTTCAAATAGATGTTCACTGACAGCAACCTAAAAATACATCTGCTGTGGTTAAAAATTAAGAGGAACAATTCACCCTGAGTTATGGGCTTTTACATTCTGTATTTCAGTGGGGAAAAGTTAAACATGTTTCACATCCATTGAAATAAATGGAGTTGGAACACTTAACTTTTGCTGGATCATGCCCAATATTTTAAGGTTATAACTGAACAAACAAAGCATTCAGCTAACTGTCTTCTTCTTTCAGTGGCAGATTTGGTTTATGGCTAGATGCTGATTTGTACCATGGTCGGAGCAACTGTTGTAGTACGTTCAATAATGACATCTTATCCGAAAAAGAAGACTTTGTTGTCCAGGATGTAGAAGTGTGGACATTTGAGTGATGTACTTGCTGCCTTAAAAAGCCTATGGCTCTGATTGTTGAAAATTGGTATGTAGTCTGCCTCACATTGTAATACATCTCATCCTCCCCTTAAAAAGCAGAAAGTCTGACTATACCATGCAAAAATGGATTACAACAACAAAAATTTGGCGAAAATCTTAATCCAGCTCTGCCATTGCTCCTACAATAAAGATGCAAGTTGCTTACGGAAGGCATTTATGACATATGAGTTTAAAGCAGTCTCATTTTGTCTGTATCTGTAAAAAAAAAAAAAAAAAAAGAACTGTATTGTACATTCCATGTGTATTTTTATTCAGATAAGTGAAAACCAAAAAGAGGGAACAGTTCATTACCAAATTTTATGGCATAAAGTGATGTTTTCCATGATAAAGTAGTAGTCATTTGAATTTATTTACCCGGCACTTAAAGGGAACATTTTATTTATATATATATATATATAATTTGGATAGTAACTTTTTCTGAAATGCAGTAGGCATGTTGTTTTGTTTTAATATTTCAAGTCTCAGAATTTGCTAGAAAGATTGTGACAGATGTCTTAAGTGGCAGTGATGAATAGTTTTGATTTCCTAGTTTTTATATTTTGCTAGTTTTTTTAATTTTGTAAATGAAACTTTTTTTGTTGATTTACCCTAATTATTTTAGGGATGGGGGGAAAAACACTGAGTGCATAATTCTGGGTTGAGATAGGAATATTGGTAGCACACATAATCAAATATGCATTTGGTTGTGTTGATATGATGTATGGAGGTCGGCTCTTTTCACTGGTTATCAAGTGCAAAAAAAACCCTATTGACAGAGGTACTTCTCAGAAATATGTGGTCATGGGGCACCAAATGAATATGCCTCTACATATTACTTGAAATTTTGTTAAAGAAAAATGTTATAATACTACGCCAGAATAGCTTAGTCACTTTTTTGAAGAATGTTCTTTTTTCTGAATAGCTTTTGAACCCAGTGGTTGGCTTTCTATAACAATCACTTATTTTGGTTGTTTTTCAAAATGACATTTATACTGTGTCCACACATACTTGAATACTGCAGTCTTGTAATCATTCATCTCTTGGAAGGGTAAATGATTACAGTAGCGCAGTATCCAGCTTTGCATGTATGCTTGTGTACATTTGTTGAAGGAGAACACTGGACCTGAATTCACTTTGCTGTAAAAAAGAATTAAGGAGCTTCACATTAACAATATTTTTGGTTACTTGCCTCTCATAAAAATATTCCAAGTATAAAAGTAACTAAAAAGAAAATGCTATTAATTCCTGAAAAGCTTTTAATACTACCTTGATATTTTGCTTAAGAGAGGTGAGACAAGAGCCCAGACTGAGTCACCTTGAGAGGACATTTTTAAAAAGTAAAATTTTGCTTTAATATTCCAGAAGTACACTACATATGTCACTCTGTTCCCTGACACATGATATCTGTCCCAACTAAGGCTGCAGACTAGTATATAAAGATTGTGCTCTCCAGCGGGTCATTCCTATTAAGAACACTGCTTCCAATTAATATAGACAACTAAACTATAGAATCCATTTAAAAAAGGTTTGTCTCACGTTTATATTGTCCCTCTCTCTGTGTGTTATACTATGTGACCTGTGCAGCTGGGTCCAGTTTACAAAGACTGTGTGTGAAAACTGTCATTTATTATTCTTCCCTATTTTTTATCTGCAGAAATAAAAGAGAACAAGTAGCTTTTCTTTGAAAGCATCATCTCTTTGCACACAAGGTTCTTTGTACTGATGGGTCTCTGCATTAAATACAGTCTGAAAAGTTGTCTTTCACATGATTTTTTAAATGAACAATGCTTCCTGTAAAGAATCGCATGTATGAACACACACTATTACTGAGTGTACATACAATAAGAATACAGTAAGACTATGCAGCATTCGGGGCTTGCTGCAAAATGTACATGTTAGCAAATAAAAATGCATGCATCCATCTGATGGCACATGGCAAGATGTGTACATAGTTCCCTACAAATAATTATTCGCTGTCGCGCCGCCCCTGATCCGCTGCAACCCCCGGGGTCTCTGGCTTGGAGGGGGGAAGGCCTAGAGGAGCCTCCTCGGCCTCAGACCAGTCCGAGGGAGACTCAGAGCTTCCCTCTCCCTCGGACGCAGCCAGGGTGTTGAGAGTCAGCTCACCTCTCACACCTCTGTCCGCACTCCTTCCCCCGCCGAGGCTCCTCTCTGGCCTTATATTCCCTCCAGGCCAGAGAGGCCCCTCCCCGTCCGCCCTTTGTCCCGCCCCCGGAAGAGCCAAATAGGGCTGAGGGCTTCACCCCTCAGGCGAACGCTGAGCCACCGGCCGGCGAGCTCTTCCCTGCCCCACCCGCGCCCAGCCGCAGCCCAGCTGATGCGCAGGCCAGGGCTCCGCGGCGCGCGTTACTCCCGCCGCGCCCGTCGCCGGAGATGGAGGGCTGGCCTCGCTGCTTCAGGGAGGGTCTGCCTCCTCGCCGCTTCACCGGGGTCCTAGGGGGAAAGACAACGTTGAGTCGCTGCCCCGGCGCTTTCTCCCCGCGAAGTTGGCTCCCCCATCCCCGTTCTCGGCCTCCCCCGCGGGGGTTGAGTCCCCCGCCGGGAGATTGGGGGGGCCGAAGCTCGTCCCCGACAGGCTCGGGAGCGGCCCGTCGCGGGACACGTTATCCTTGTAGACAATTTATCATGTGAGAAACAATACTGGAACATTTAACACGTGCCCCCTATGCTTTTATACTTCTTTCTCCACTGAAAACTCTGACCATTGGTGGTACTACTCTGATTGTCACTGTAATGGATGAGCCACTATTGGTATAACATTTTGGAGACATACCAGGGAGCTCTTAAAAAGTAATTTTGCAAATAACAAGAAACTCACTAACTGCAACCAAAAGGTTTTTAGATATTTGGCGTATTTCACTACTGTTACCTGCAGTTTATTCCATTATATACTTGTCAGACCATATCTGAAATGTTTGTGTTCTGGATTCAAACAGTGTTGTCCTACCAAATTTGTGACCCTTCAAACCTATCAATATTTAATATATGTAATGAAGTGCTATTGCAATATTTTCAATAAAGGAATTTATGCATTCATATGTTTAATTTGAGGTTTTTCTCCCACTGAGGAAAGGTGATGAAACTCAGGGAGAACTAAAATCAGATGTGGCCTGTTGTCTTGTCTAATCCACGACACTGGGTTATTTTTGAGGAACTATACGGGTTTTAGACTTCTAAAATTGGAATTGCTTTGAGATAACCTTAATCAAAATGTTCATGGCGCAGTGAGGACAGAATGTGCAGCATTTGGGGCTTGCTGCAAAATGTACATGTTAGCAAATAAAAATGCATGCATCCATCTTATCTGATGGCACATGGCAAGATGTGTACATAGTTCCCTACAAATAATTATTATCCTTGTAGACAATTTATCATGTGAGAAATAGAAGGCAACTGTTCTATAGTGGCAACTGTTCTATAGTGGCATTTGGAAATCTGGGAACTTACTATGATAAATAGAAGGCAACTGTTCTATAGTAGCATTTGGAAATCTGGGATCTTACTATGATAAAGCCCACAAAAGTGAATATATGTCCCACTTTGAATTCCTAATGAGTGATCTCACAACTCTGTAGCAGCCCAACCTTGGAAAATTAACCGTCCACGTTTTTAAATGTTTCCTGTCACATTCCAACTGGATATATACATGGCTACTTTAATCTTGCCTTCTGTGTTCCTTCCCACTTTTTAGAAATGTTTAACAAAACAAGAGTAATCTAGGTACAGGTTGAGTATCCCTTATCCGGACTGCTTGGGACCAGAAATGGTCCATATTTTGGATCTTTCCATATTTTGGAATATTTTGGAATTTTTGCATATACATATTGAGATATCTTGGGGATGGGACACAAGTCTAAACACGAAATTCATTTATGTTTTATATATACTTTATACACATAGCCTGAATGTAATTTTAAAAACATTTTAAATAATTTTGTGCACATTGAACTATCAATGACACTGCTGAGGGCCTGTGAGTAATGCCTGCATGCTGGCTCAAAAGGTCCGATTTTTGGATCAGTCCATATATTGGATGTCCGAATAAGGGGTACTCAACCTGTATTATGGACACATGTTACTTATTTATTTTTATGTTTTTAATTATTATTTTTTACTTTCGTATTTATTTTTACTATGGTGGGTGCTGTGTGTGTGTGTGTGTGTGTGTGTGTGTCAACTGTTGTCAAGTTGCTTCTGACCCTATGAATTAATGACTCCCAAAATGTCTTATTGTTAACAGCCTTGCTCAGGTCTTGCAAACTGAGAGCCGTGGCTTCCTTTGTAGAGTCAATCCATCTTATGTTGGGTCTTTCTCTTTTCCTTCTGCCTTCACCTTTTCCTAGCATTATTGTCTATTCCAGTGTGTCTTGTCCTCTCATAATGTGACCAAAGTATGATAGCCTCAGTTTAGTCATTTTAGCTTCTAGGAAGAGTTCAGGCTTGATTTGATCTAGAACCCCCTTGTCTTTTTGGTGGTCCATGGTATCTGTAAAACCTTTCCAATACCACATTTCAAATGAATCAACATTCTTTCTGTCAGCTTTCTTCATTGTCCAACTTTCACACCCTTACACAGCAGTGGGGAATAATATGCCATCAATTATCTGGATCTTGGTTGCCAGAGACATATCCTTAAACTTAAGAATCTCTACTAGCTCATTCATTGCTGCCCTTCTCAGTCTCAATCTCTTTTTTTCTTGGTTGCAGTCTTCCTTTTGGTTGATGATAGAGCCAAGGACAGCAGTCATCGCATCCTGAATCCATTTTCTTGGTGAGATTGGTTGCGTCTTTAGATCCATCTGGATTTGAGGCTGTCAGTTCCGGACGACCTGATAGTCCTAGAGGAGGAAGAGCGGCTGGGGGTGGGGTGGAGGTTTTCAGTTGATTAGGGCTAGAAAGTTCTGTATCCACGACTGGCCTGCATATGTGTAGTCTCAATGGTTATTGATGCAGGGGAAATTTGTGTTTGGTTTGCTGCAGTTTTCTGTTCCGAATTCTCAAATACTATATGCATGAGGGATCTCCCCCCCCCCAGTTCCAGGAGTACCTTGTGATTAATTAGGCATCCCTAGTGAGTCATGGAGCTTCTGTGTCCCTCCCCCTGAAAACGGAGCCTTGTTGCACTTTACTTGGAGGGGGCAGGTCAGCTCTTAAAGGGACTGTGTGCTTTTGCTGGGTGTTCCTCCCCACCTTCCAACCTTTGCAGCCTCTCTTCAGTGTCTTCCTGCACATTTCATGAAGGTTTAACCCCCTCTTTTGTGCTTTGCTTTGAGGGAAGGGGTTGGATGGGAGGGACAGACACGTGGGAGGGAGAAGCCAGAATGGGCGTGGGGAGAGAAAGCCTAAAGTAAGAGCTATTCATGGAAATAGGGAGAATTTGCGTTGCTCTTGCCTCGAAGCATTATTTAAATTTGTCCTAAAACTGGATCCTAGAACTGTGGGAGGAAGAACAAGGCCAGAGCGAAGTCACGTCTGAAGGTCGGTAAAATCATGAATAATACAAAAGAAGCCTCGAAGCAATCCAGCAGGGGCTGTGAACTAAATACCCCTGCATAAATGGCCAATGTGTACCTGCACAGAAGGCCTCAACAAACAACAGTTACAGGTAGGTGCAACCCTGTTTTCTTCTTCAAAAGATACTTCTTTGAAGGAATCTGTCATCCTTTCATCTCTTCCGTATAGTTCTTTAGTGTAATGTTCCCATCTTTTCTTTATTTTGTCCTATTTAATTCATGTTTTTCTGTGTTGATATTTCAGTATGACTAACCATGCTTTAAATTTCCCTTCGATTTCTTGGATCGTGTGGAATAGATCTCTTGTTCTTCCTTTTTTCTTGTTCTCTTCTATTTCTTTACACTTGTTATTATAATTGTCTCTACCTGCAAGTCATTGGAACATTGCTTTCAGACTTCTGAAACTATCTCTGTCACCTTTTATTTTTGCTTCTCTCTCGTTTGGAATTTTAAAATTCTCATCTATCATCCATCAAAGCTTGCATTGCTTTTGGCTATAGGAATAGTATTTTTACTTCTTCCTTGATAATATCTCTTAGTTCTTCCAGTTCATGTTCACTTGAACTCAATAATGCAAATCTGTTATTTAAAAGGGTAAAGGTAGTCCCCTGTGCAAGCATCGGGTCATTCCTGACCCCTGGGGTGATGTCACATCCCGACTTTTACTAGGCAGACTTTGTTTATGGGGTGGTTTGCCAGTACCTTCCCCAGTCATCTTCCCTTTACCCCCAGCAAGCTGGGTACTCATTTGACCGACCTCGGAAGGATGGCAGGCTGAGTCAACCTTGAGCCGGCTACCTGAAACTGACTTCTGTCAGGATCAAACTCAGGTCATCAGTATTTGACTGTAGTACTGCAGCTTACCACTCTGCACTCAATCTGTTATTTACATGGTCTTTAAACTCTTCAGGAATGTTGTTTAAATTGTATTTTGGTGCTACTAATATTTTGGTGTTTTTCTTCAGCCTTATTCTAATTTTCGATAGTAACTATTCATGGTATGTACTACGATCAGCTCCTGGTCTCGTTTTAGCAGAGCGAATAGAGCTTCTCCATCTTCCACTTCCAATTATGTATTCTGTTATATTTCTATATTGGCCAATCATCTGTTCTGTTGCCTGAAAGATGTGTTCACAACGAACCAATTGCTGTCTTCACACAATTCTATGAGTTGCTCTCCTGCTTTATTTCATGCTCCTAGCTCAAATCTGCCAACAATTCTGCTTTGATTTTGCTTTGTTTCCTACTTTTGTGTTGCAGTCACCTATGATTATCAGTACATCTTGTTTAGATGTGAGATCAATTTCTTCCTGGACACTTGCACAAAAGCTTTCAATTTCTTCCTCATCAGCATCTATAGTTGGGGCATTAACTGGAATGATGATTGATAGGCTTTCCATGAAGCCTGGTTGATATTATTCATATTGATATTATTCAGTCAGACTGTGTAATACAGCCTGATTGTTTGCGCTACATCTCACCTCACTATTAGAGCAACTCCATTTCTTCTGTTTGTCATTTCCCTGACGCGGGAGCCAGCGGATTAAGCAGGTTGTCCAGGAAAACACCACCAGAACTCCTTGCTGCTAGAAAAGCAGTGCTTGTTTATTTTACAGTGCACAGGTATAATACAAACTCCTCTTCCACTCATAGCATCCTGACACATAAGCTTCCACTCTATACAGCTTTATACAATATGCCATCTCAGGCAATCAACCACAGTAGATGCTAAGTCATTCACCTGTTGCTAGTACATTGCATCAGCCATCTGGCCCACACCGGTTCTGGCCAGATCCCTCAGGCTATCCAGGGACTTTCCAGACTTATGACATCATTACAGATCTACTTGATCTCAGTGCAACCTGTCAAACTATTCTGACAGCCTTGCATCTCTGACATTCCCAAGTAAAACACTTTGAATTTTCTGACTGAAAATATCCTAATCCAGTTCACTTGAGTTCACTCACTCCCAGGATCGCAACGTTTAAACGTTCCATTTATCATTTTATATTTTTGAGTTTACCTTGATTCATACTTCTCACGTTCCATGTTCCTAGTACATGCGCTGAGCAGCTTTGGACTTTCTTTTTGCATCCATTCACATCTACAACTGAATGTCCTTTCAGCTCCAGTCGTTGCGTCATTAAGAATAGCAGTCATACCTAACCTCAGCTCTTCCCCAGTAGCTAATTGGATGCCACCTGACTTGAGGGTCCTGTCTTCTAGCACTACATATTAGTTTTGGAATGTCTCATCATAGGGTTTTTGAGGTAAAAGATGATCAGAAGTGGGTTACCATTGCCATTTACACAGTACTAACCAGGGTTAGCTGAAGCAGTACTGTCATTGTTTATGAAAGATCCTTCCACTACTGCTGCTGCCCAGTAAGTACCATTCAAGGATTCCTCTGCCCCCATCACCACTTGTGGGTGCTACATGTTTTGAAATCAAAGAATGCTGAAAATGTCATTTACGACACAAGAGTGATCCCAGTCAGCTGTTGTGCATTGGGTCTGACCACATCCACAGAGCTTGGTATTGTCTACTTCAAGTGGCAGCATCTTTCCAGGATCTCAGGCTGAGATAGGTTTTTCCCAACACCTCTACCTGAGGTCATACAACGAGCTGTCAGCCCTCCAGCATAAATGGAAAGTTTTATGCTGTGCCACTTAGCCAAAAAACCTTTTTCCTCAGTTAACGCAAAGGCTACAGAAGAAGACTCTGAGCCAAGTTTCATTGGTGGAGAAGCCTTGAGAGAGCTAATAAGAGTTTGTTCTGATATCCAAAACTACTTTAATAACAAAAAGGGAACTGTTGCGTACAGGCAGGTCTGAGTCTCTGCTTCCCACACAGCAACTTATCAATGCTGGAGGAAGCAGGGCCTGACGCGTATTTTACTCTTGCCGGGAGGGCCGGCAGCTCTTTAACACAATACAGGAACAAGATCACAGACAGATACAAGTTCCTCACCTTTAAGGTCTTGGCTGCAGGCACGGCTTTCTTCCAAGTTCAACACCACGGCAAACCGGACTCCTAAATGAAGCTTCTCAAGATAAGAGACAGTCAGCATGCAATAACATTTGCTCCCACGAGGCACTTAACGGTCAGTCTTGCTTATATTGCCTTCGTGACTCTCCAGGTGTTTCAGCTCAACTGTCGGTTTCAGACTCTGATTCCTCCTGCGCCAACTTACGTCTTTTGTCCAAAAGCTGGGCTGACTTTCTCCTTTGCTGCAATGCCATTCTGCCTTTTACCCTTCTTCTCTCCACTGGTGGAGGAGACCCTGAAGGTGAAAGGCTTTCTCCTCCCTGTTCTCTTGTTTCAGCCGGCCGATCCTCTGGCTCAGAGGCCCCGTCTTGCTCTTCCGGTGTTATCGCTTCAGAGGGAGTGAGGGCTTGTTCTGTCGCCTCTTCCTCTGAAGAGTAATTCTCAGGCTGACTCACGACAGGAACATTCAATATGTGCACAAAGATACCTCTTTATGGCTATGCAAAAAACTGAAAGGTAAGACTGAAGAAGTAAATAGTGAACTGTATCTCAAATCAAGTCCTTGACGGTAAAACCCTTTGTTTGCTTAATTTTCAGGGTTTAATCTGAGTTGGGGTCAGTTTTGGAATTACGTTTTCAATAGCAAGATGAGGACCGAATTATAGAGCATGTTGGGACGCACTGGTATAGGCCATTCTACCTCTTTAAACCAGTAGGCCGCTCCAAGGAAGGGTCGGTGTGACGAACAAAGAGTGAATCTTTGAGAGAAGCTCAGAGAAAGGGAGTGGAACTCACTCCGTCCTGAAGAAAGGAATTAGATTTCTGGTTTCGGTAACCTGCGCGTTCAGTAGGTGCGTTTGGCTCTGGGAACCTGAAGGTTCAGGTTTGCCTAAGCTGGTGTGAAACAACTCCTGTGGAGTGACGGGCAGAGACTGGGAGGAAAGGGTCCCTTTCTCAGGTCACTGGAAGGGAATTGGGCTCTGGGAAGGAGATATTCCAGATACAGGGGGTTGTTTAGGGATTACTGCCACAGAAAAGCGGGGTAGATCTGTAGAGAGAACTGGAAAAGAGATCTGAGGAGAAACCTCCATGCTTCTGTGTTTCTCTAGGGGGGGAAAGAGAGATTGAACGGCCTCCGACTTTTCTGATAGGTAGGCAGCGGAGTCCGAATAGAAACATCTGTAAGAAGTTCTGGGAACTGAACTGAAGTTGTGAACTGGAACTAAGAAGTGTAATACTGTAGCAAGTAAGCCATCTAAGATCTGTGCCTTCTCTGAAGTGAAATTTATAACAATAAATCTGGTTCTGTGCTTTTCCTAGGAGGGAAGGCAGCATGGTACAGCCCGATCTCGTCAGATCCCGGAAGCCAAGCAGGGTGGGCCCTGGTTAGTATTTGGATGGGAGACCCCCCTCCGAGGAAGACCAGGGTCGCTGTGCAGAGGAAGGCAGTGGCAAACCACCTCTGTTAGTCTCTTGCCATGAAAACCCCCCCAAAAGGGGTCGCCATAAGTCGGCTGCGACTTGACGGCACTTTACACACCCACGTGCTTTTCCTAAGCGGTTTCCCCTCCAAAACCACCCCTTGTACAGTTTTTAAATAAAGCTTTGTTATTTGTGTGTCCACTTGGAAAAGGCCTCTGGTGTCTCATTCCTTCTGAGGTGAAATAAGTGAAGAGGACCGAGGAGAAAAATTAAAACTGGAGCGGCCTCATGCGTTTGGGCGGCGGGCGGGCGCGAACACGCCGCCTTTGGATCAGGGCGAAAGGCGGGATCGCGGAGGAGGGTTCCTTCCCGCGCCGCCCACACCTTTCCCCGAAAGGGGGCGCTCTGGTCTTGGACCTGGAGGGGGGAGGAGAGAGGCGGGCGGGCCCGCCCGCCTCTCTCCTCCCCCCTCCAGGTCCAAGACCAGAGCGCCCCCTTTCGGGGAAAGGTGTGAGCGGCGCGGGAAGGAACCCTCCTCCGCGACCCCGCCTCCCTCGCATACGCAACATCCGGCGGACGCGCAGTTGAGCCCCTCTGGACACTCGCAACGATGAGCGAGCGGAAGGAAGGCGGGCTTAACGGATTTAACGGACTTAACGGACAACCGCGGCCCGGCTTCTTTCCCCCCACCCGGGGCGACACTGGAAGGCTTGAGGGGCGACGCTGCGCGCGACACGCTTCCCAGGCCGGAGACGCGCCGCCCCTTAAGAAGCAGGCCCGCCCCCCCTCCCACACCCGCGCTGAGGGCCCGCCTTCCCCCATGCGGAAGCGCCTGGGCGGAGCCGCCGGGGCGCGTTGGCGGTAGGCGGGGCCTGTCCGCGGGAGGCTCCGCCGCAGCGCGCCGGGGCCGCCGGGAAGCGCGAGCCGATGGCCGGGGACGAAGGGGGGAGCTCGGGTTCGTCTCCTGCTGCGGAGCCCAGTCCCGACGCCGGGGCGGGGGCCGCTGGAGGAGAGAGCGGCGGCGGCGGCTACGATGGCAAGTGCATCTTCTGCAGGATCACCCACGGGGAGGAGCCGGGCACCGCACTGCTGCCTTGCGAGGTGAGGCCGCCCTGTAAAACGCCCCCCCCCCAACACACACACACCCCCCCCCGCGCGCCCCTAACCCCCGTTTCTGGCTCCAGCCCACCTCCGGTGGTCAGTTGGTGCTTAGAGCGCGCCGTGCTGTTTCTCAGCCCGCCCCGCGAAGACGGGCTCCTAGTCTTTACAAAGTGATCTACAGTCCGAGGCATCACATCAGAGGCAATGATTAATTTTTTTATTATTATTCAGCGCCTTGGCCCGTGGGTATGCATATTGCCTTGTAACCTAAGCAAGACTCTTAGTAGAAAAGGGCCAGAGTCCAGCAGCACCTGAAAGACTAACAAAAATATTGTCTGGCAGGGTATGTTGTTGAATCTATGCTATATGGTAATTTATGGACCTAATAGAAAAGATAAAGATAATTCACAGTGGGTCGCCATGTTAGTCTGTCTGCAGCAGTAGAAAAGGGCAAGGGTCCAGCAGCACCTGAAAGACTAACAAGAATATTTTCTGGCAGGGTATATTGTTGAATCTATGCTATATAGTAATTTATGGACCTAATAGAAAAGATAAAGATAATTCACAGTGGGCAGCCGTGTTTGTCTGTCTGCAGTAGTAGAAAAGGACAAGAGTCCAGCAGCACCTGAAAGACTAACAAAAATATTGTCTGGCAGGGTATGTTGTTGAATCTATGCTATATGGTAATTTATGGACCTAATAGAAAAGATAAAGATAATTCACAGTGGGCAGCCGTGTTAGTCTGTTTGCAGCAGTAGAAAAGGGGAAGAGTCCAGGAGCACCTTAAAGACTAACAAAAATATTTCCTGGCAGGGTAGGAGCTTTCGTGAACCACGGTTCAATTCTTCAGAAACAGCTAGAATGTGAATCCGTCTGTCTTTAAGTAGAGGAGAGTGAATTTAGTATTTAAAAAAAGCAGGAGTCCAGGAGCACCTGAAAGACTAACACAAATATTGTCTGGCAGGGTATATTGTTGAATATATGCTATATGGTAATTTATGGACCTAATAGAAAAGATAAAGATAATTCACAGTGGGTCGCCGTGTTAGTCTGTCTGCAGTAGTAGAAAAGGGCAAGAGTCCAGTAGCACCTGAAAGACTTAACAAGAATATTTCCTGGCAGGGTAGGAGCTTTCGTGAGCCACGGTTCAATTCTTCAGATACAGCTAGAATGTGAATCCGTCTGTCTTTAAGTAGAGGAGAGTGAACTCAGACAAGCATTAGCATGTCAATGTTCACAGTATGCAAACGTGAATAGCAGGCGTGATGGGATTGGGTGTGGTATGCAGAAGAGTCTGTGATGTCCAGGGGAGAGATGGGTGTGGAGAAATCAGCTTTGGTAATGAGCCATGAATGCAAGGTCTTTATTCAGCCCAGGTAAATGCATTGACTTTAGTTTGAATATCAACTGTAATTCAGCAGTTTCTCTTTCCAATCTCCCTTTGAAATTCCTTCAGATACATTCTAGCTGTATCTGAAGAAGTGAGCTGTGGCTCACGAAAGCTCATACCCTGCCAGATAATATCTTTGTTAGTCTTTCAGGTGCTACTGGACTCTTGCTCTTTTCTAGTACTGCAGACAGACTAACACGGCTGCCCACTGTGAACAAGATTCTTAGGTGAGGCTTTACTTGTGTTATAGTGTACATCTTGAGGGAAATAAAGCAAGGATGCTGATACGAAACGAATAGAAGCAGTAAAGAGAAGGGCAAACTGGAGAGAGACTTGAGGGAGGGACAAAAAGAGAAGATCGCAGATAGACTGGCAGAGAGGGAAAGGGGCCGTGGAGTCACAGAAACAGAGACTGTCAGGAACTTTCTGCGGCAGAGATAACACCGGGTCGCCTCCACACCCCATTGTCTGTGAACAAGATCTGCTGTGATTGTCTTAAAGCTAGGGAGGAGTCCAGTTTGGTGAAGAGGGAGTAATGAAATCCCCCTGGCATGCAGAAAACAATCTTTTGCTTATATGGCCCCACAAGGGAAAACATAGAGATTCCTGGCTCTCCCTCCCCAGGGCAAATAGGGACTGGTTGAAGGGGAAAGCGATAGTCCCCTCTTTTTGCACCACAGCCTCAGCTTTTGATCTTTAAAAAACATGTAGAAGAGCCATTCATGGACCTGCACATCTCCTGTACTTGGCATTGTCACCAAAGGGATTCATTTGTGTGTCTGTTCACTATTATAAGTGTTAGCCAATTGGAAGCATTAACTGTTTAAATCAGTAGCATACAGAAATATTGTTTAGGCACCCAGAGACTAAAGGCTGATTGCCTGTCTTCCCCCTGAGAGCAGTGAAGACCTAAACCTATTTTTATGCGCCAATACAGTTCTGCTTCTTGCATTGTCACCTTTGTGTCTTTCTAACACCATTCCACCTGCTGTTTACCAGCTACTTTAGTGCCTTCACACCCCTTGTATACAGCCATTTGACAATTGTTTTTATTTGTCTTTTCTTGTTGCCTATTTAACTAAGGTGGATGTGGGTTTTCTAGGAAGACTTAAATGGGAACATTTTCTAATTCAAATTTAAATAAGTAGTTTAAATATATAGATAATTTTAGCAAAATTTAAATAATGGCAACCAAAGGGCATACACACCATATACAAGCATTAAGGTTTGTCCATGCTTCTCAGTCCACATGTAGCCCGTGTGACATGATTGATTTGTAGCACAACAGCCCCAACAACTGAAGATAAATAGACTATATTTACATATATGGGGTAAAAAATTTCCATGAAAAAAGCACTGGAAAAATTTCTGCCCCTTGTCACTTTGAATACCATTTCTTATTTAAACCATCTCCTGCAGGAAGAATTAAATCAGTGGTTCCCAAACTTTTCAGGCCACCGTAACTTAGTTATACAAACTCAACCCCGGCGCCCCCTACCCTATCCAACAACACAGTTGAAGGGGCTCACCTCTATCACCCCCTGCTGCCCCCTTGCCTCTTAGTGCCCCCCTAGGTGATCCCACCGCCCCCAGAGGGTGGTACTGCCCACTTTGGGAACCACTAAATTAAATGAATGGGTGTTACTGATAATGTTGGAATACGTATGCACTGGGCCCCCAAATGAAGGCTTCTGACTACTTTGGGGTGTTGGTACCATCAGCAGCATGAAGCACTTTTTGCCTGGCTAGGCTGGTGGGCTGAATGTGATTCTTTCTGGACAGTTATCCGTGCCCTGTAACATTCAGGCCAGAGTACTGCAACATACTTTACGCCTTTACTAATGTACCTTTGAAAAGCACTCCAAAACATCAAGTGTTGGAGCATTCATTTGTGAAATTGCTGACTAGTATTAGCTAGTTGGAACATATTTTGCTGGTGCTAAAATTTCTCAGCTGGATAGTCAAAGCGCTGGTTTTAATTTATAATGTAATTTATAAAGCTCTTAAGTGGCTTGGTCCCAAGACACATGGCCAGCTCCCATATGACCCAGCTGGATTTCTGAGGTCACCTCAAGAGGTCCATCTTCAGATACCATTTCCTTAAGAACACGTACTGAAGAAAAGGCCTTTTTAGCAGTGGTGCTACCTTTGGGGAACACTGTTTCTAGAGCAGTCTTCCTGGCACTTCAGTTTTAGGCACCAGGACAAAATAGCTTTATATACCTGAGTTTTTAATTTAAATCTCTGCTTATGTGTTTATAATAGTAGGATTATATCCTGCTAATCCTTTATCATCTGTTGTCAGTAATGGTAAGGAACTTTCCCTCAGTTTATTTTAATATCTTGTGTACATGTAGAAAATGTTGACCCTGTCTTAGAGGCACAAAACCCATATTCTTATTGCTGCATGAAGAAATCCTTTCTGACTCTTCGAGTAGCATTTTTCCCACATGAGAGAAATTGGCAACCATCCGGAAAACATTGCGCTGCTCTCCAAGTGCAGGTTATTCAGCTGAAAGAGGCAGAAGCCACTTTCCCAACAGAGACTACATTAGGTAGACTTTATTCAGGAGGGTGTGGCTTGTCTTTGTGCTGTTGATATGCAGTTTGTATGCAGCAATACTTGTTGTCACTCACCACCTTCCACTCATATGATCTTCCAGTGTTCTCCCAGGAAGTAGTCTCTGTAGCAGGCAGAGATACTGGGGAAATGCTCATAGCCCCCCCTCCCCACAAAAAAACATGAATTGGGGAACATAAAGCTTTAACTACTAAATTCTTTTGTTGGGGCTGCTTCATACGTGACAAATATATTCATTTATACCTTGCCTTTCTCTCCAATGGGGATCCAGAGTGGCTTCTATCATTCTGCTGTCCTCCATTTTATCCCCACAACAGCCCTGTGAGGTACATTAGGCTGAGTGCGTGCGACTGGCCCAAGGTCACCCAGCAACCTTCCATGGCAGTGTGGGGATTCAAACCTGGGTCTCACAGATCCTAGTGTTACACCTTAACCACACACCATGCTGGGTCTCAACTTTCTATTGTAGACAGTATTGTCATGTAGACTCTAGAGCCTCATAACTTGGCATAGCACATATCTTTCTTTGAAGGACCTTGTGCAGTCATTATTGATGGGGTTTGCACAGTTTTCACCATGGATATGCCACCCATAAAAGACATACACTTAATTTCAAGAAATCCTTATTAAGAACAGATTCTAACTCCTTGCTAGACCCATATAATTAAAATGTTAGGGTTTCATAAAGTGCTTATGTTGCTTCAGTCAGAAAATAGTGGCCCAGCCAGGACTGGTCTTTATACTCCATCTTTTAAAGCATATGTCATATGACATTTCATTAAGTGAAGGTATAATAAGCAAGATGTATCTAGGCAAACATTCTGTGGGAGGTAAATGAGCAAAAGTATTTCTAGTAGTTTTTCTAGTGTTGGGTTGTTTCTATTATTTTGTTTTAAAGTGATGCAGCTGCCATACACCTGCAGTGAGCTTTTCTTAAAATGACAGTACACTTTTGCAACATTAATTTTTCACTAATTATATGCACAGTACTTCGAAACCTCATTTATTGAGACAGTCCCTTGATTTGGGCATCACAAAAGATGATGTTTGTGAAATATCAAAAATCCCCCAACATGAGTTTTATTAGAAGTTGTGTATACTTTGGCTACACTTGTGTCCATTAAATGCATTGTGAATGGGGCTTCTTTTACGGTTTGTAATACAGATTAATATATGTTTTATTTCATCTGACTGCTAGAGTGGTTCTTACAGGGACTGATGTTTGCCACGTAAGTAACAAGTTTTCACCTTTTCCTCCCTTAGCATGAAGACTTGGTGTGCTTCAGAGACATCAGACCTGGAGCTCCACATCATTACCTAGTGGTGCCAAAAATACACATGGGAAACTGTAAGACTTTGAAGAGTGAGCATATCCCATTAGGTAAGCCTGAATGTAGGGCTCTTTCATAACTATGAAGAAGATAACAGCAATCCACGACAAGCATTATTTCTTTATTATCAAAAATGTATCTCACACCTTTCTACCTGATCAGGGCCTCCAAGACAGCTTGGTGTGCTTTGTGGATACAGTAAGGGTCAACAGCTGGAGGCCCCAATGCCAAATTCTCTCTTTAAATATCACCAACAGGCTGTAGAGTTGATAACCCGGAAACAAAAGGTGGAATAGAACTTGCTGGCAGTTCACCATGAGGGACTGGAAGAAGGTTTCTTTGGATCTTCCATCCCTTCATGAAGTTAGTTGAAGAAGCATAGTATTAGAATCTGGGAGATGATCCTGATCAGTTTTTCTGCCATAGATTTACTGGGGTTTCACTTTTCCATGTCGGCTGTATCCATTTGAAGTCTTAGCTCCTCACCTCTTGAAATCCTAATCAGCACATATGCTCT
Source organism: Euleptes europaea (assembly GCF_029931775.1). Lineage (NCBI taxonomy): Eukaryota > Metazoa > Chordata > Lepidosauria > Squamata > Sphaerodactylidae > Euleptes > Euleptes europaea. The sequence goes on from NC_079321.1 coordinate 74,768,300, forward strand.
TGAGACTTCACCAGACATTGCTCACTGGCCTCTTTTTGCTCTCTTAAAAACTAGAAAAAGACTTGTTGGTGTTTTATGGTAGTCTGTGGTTTTAAGAATGCAGCATTCCAAACTGATGCTTATTTCTGCTTGCACAGCTTGACTGTGGAAATAAAGAATACTCAACAGTTCTGCTCACACTGGTCAGTTGGTATCAGGAAGTCATCCACTCTGGAACCTTCTGCTTTCCCCTACTACTCCATTCTTCAGAGGAAAAATATTTTACCTAATCCTGCTATAAATCTGTAAAATTCAGCTTGAACACTGACTCTCCAATCACTGCTGGCTGTCTTTACATGTAGCCAGTGTATTAGCTGGGTCAGAGAATAACCTGGTATTACTTGTCCAGAGTGCTTTTGCTTTGGGCATATGGAGTGTGTAGGAGCATAGCTTGTCTGGTCCAGAAAATCCTTTATTGAAATAATCTTCAGAAGAGATGGGAGGGAGCTATTTTAAATTGGATATTATGGATGCTTTGTCATGTTGCAAGCCATGGTGCCCCTGCTGGTGAGCCTCCTTTGGCCTAAGTTTTAGTAGGTTGCAAAGGTCTCCCAGCCTCATTAGCTCCCTTGATCACCCCTAGCCCTGAACTGCTTCAGTAAATATAAGTTTATCCTTTTTTTTACTGACTCAGAACAGTTCTGCTACCAACTTTAGATAAAAAACCTATCCCATTCCTATTCTGAACCTATCCCTTCTTCAAAATAAATCACACTGCTGTCAGAGGGGTTAGCATTCAATTTGGATGTATCTGGGATTGAGCTGTTGGATTTTGGAATGCTTCAGAAATCTGATTTTTAAATCTGATGTTATTTTTCCCTCCTGGATTTGACAGTGGAAAGAATGATGGCAGTTGGAAAGAGTATCCTGCAGCGAAATAAGTTTACTGACTTGAATGATATAAGGTATGTTTCCAGAATGGAAAATATCTAATGTGTTTATAAAAACAAAATAGTATTGCATAACAAATTTGTTTTTAAGGAGCTTGAAGTGGTTGCATTATAGCTAAGACTCTTAGGATTTATCATTAGGTGTAGTTTGCTTAGAGTTCCTTCACTTTCAGTTCTCTGTATGGGAAGCAAAATATTTTTAGTATTGAAGTATGGCTCTCAGCCATCCCATTAAAACCGACAGCTGAAAGCATTTTATAGCAAATGCCAGAACTAGTGGAATACTTTTACATGTGCTTAAGGAAGCCACCATAGGAGTTTCTCTCTCCACACCTTCCCCTGCCCATGTCTAAAGCACCTGCAGACAACAAAGGTGGTATAGGGTAGCTTTCCTGCATTAGTGTAGATTGGGAAAAGCCCAGTGAAAGCAAAGGCTAGTAATTTTTGCATGTGGCTATAGCTTGTAGCCAAGAGTAAACTGTAAAACAATGGAACTAGATTGGCGCAAACAAGATTTTACCAACAAAATGGACAAGTACATTACATCTGTTCACTAAAGTAGAACTAATTTCATAGGATTTGTTATTTCTGATGGGCATAATTTTTCCCTATGTATAAGAACTACTTCTGCTTACTTAGTTAGGGACAACTCAATATTTGTGTTCATTGTACATTGTTCACTTCATCCTGCATCCTTATTTCATACTGCTGAATGGCTGATAAGCTTTTTCTCTTGTTTCTCAAGGATGGGTTTTCATTGGCCTCCATTCTGCTCAATAGCCCACTTGCATCTTCATGTCCTAGCTCCAGCTAGTCAGTTGGGATTCTTGTCCCGAATGGTATACAGAGTCAATTCCTACTGGTTTATCACGGTAAGTGCTGCCATTTGGTGACTTCCCAGTCATAGCACACAACTACTTCATTAAGTGCTGAGGCTCATAACTTCTACTTCATGTTGCTTCTAACTGTAGAGAGATTGGTGTGAAATACATGCTTATTCTTAATAAAAGGGGACTGACTCCTTCCACATACAAGCTAATATGTTTAACCATTATTCCGTGAGTTTCTTGTTATTCATCCTTGAGTGAAATTGAGGTTGAAGTAGTCGTGACTACTGGTTGAGCTTAAGACAGTTCCTCTATTTTAGTTTATCATTTTGACAGTTTTAGCTGGTATTTGATTTTGCATTTGATTTAGTAATCCTTGATGGCAAAGAGAGATGAAGGGTAACTCAAGTATCAATTAGGGTGGCTTCCACATGGAGATCATGCTCTGCTTCAACTTTCATACTGGAACTGGTACATTTTTTGCATCCACATAATATCATCCCCTAATTGTCCACTATCCAGCTTTTCCTTTGGTTATTCTGATCTTTCCCAAATCTGGTTTGATATGATCCTTTGGAAAAGACTGTGATCAAAGCATGTTTCATGTCATGGGGTCAGGAAGGTTTACATTTTTGCAAATCCCACCTAATTTGACATGGTTCTCCTTGCTCCAGCTTCTTTATAACTGCCACTCCCCCCCAAATGGGAGGTTTAAAAAAAAATGGTAAAGTGACATATAGCTGTATCGCTTGTTAACAAGTATAACAATCGATATAATGCTGTGTTTGTGTGTGTGTGTATATATAACACATTTTTTGCTGTCAAATCACAGCTGACTTATGGCAACCCTGTACACTTTTCATGGCAAGAGATGTTCAGAGGGGGTTTGCCATTGCCTGCCTCTGTGTCACAACCCTGGTATTCCTTGGAGGCCTCCCATTCAAATACTAGCCAGGGTCAGGGCTGAGAGTATGTGACTGGCCCAATGTCACCCAGCAAGCTTCCATGGCGTGAGTGGGGATTTGAACCTGGGTTTCTCGGGTCCTAGTCCAACACCTTTACCACTACACCATGCTGACTCTCTAGTTACTGATATTAAGCTACTGTAACATGTTGATTACCAAATCCGAACAGTGAGGAACAGTTTGCTGTAGCTTAAGGCTATAACAGTGTCAATTACCATTTTTTTTAAAAGCCATCCAGTGGCATAGGGCTGAGGAAAGCAAATTGTGGGGAAAGTGGGGAAAGCTGCCATGTGGATACTGCATTGCTGCTGCTTATGCAGACTCATTCACACAGGCAGTGAATTCAATGGAGAATTATCAACATATGGAAGTAACCTGGGAAACTGCACAGCAGTGATCTGGCCCAGAGGCATCTGGTTACTGACCACTGTTACTGTCTATTAATTGTGCTAATTAACATTGAAATACCTACTTTGAAGTGCTCACAAGAGCACTCATACCTTTTGTCGAAGGCTTTCACGGTCAGAGTTTATTGGTTCTTGTAGGTTATCCGGGCTGTGTGACCATGGTCTTGGTATTTTCTTTCCTGACGTTTCGCCAGCAGCTGTGGCAGGCATCTTCAGAGGAGTAACACTGAAGGACAGTGTCTCTCAGTGTCAAGTGTGTAGGAAGAGTAATGTATAGTCAGAAAGGGGTTGGGTTTGAGTTGAATCATTGTCCTGCAAAAAGTATCAAAACTAATGTGCTAATCATTGTCCTGTAAGTGTCAAGATAATGTGCTAATGAGGGTGTGGTATGTTAATATGGAACCATTGTATCCTGAAGTGATCTGTTAATGTGTGAAATCCAAAGCTAATCCGCATGGCTATTGTGGACGGTAGTCTTTGTTAGTCTGGAGGTTTTCAGGACAGGAAACCAAGCCTTATTCATTCTTAAACTCTCTTCTGTTAAAGTTGTGCTGATGTTTATGAATTTCAATGGCTCTCTGTGCAATCTGACAAAATAGTTGGTAGAATTGTCCAGTCTTTCAGTGTCTTGGAATAAGACCCTGTGTCCTGTTTTTGTCAGTCCATGTTCAGCCACTGCTGATTTCTCAGGTTGGCCAAGTCTGCAGTATTACTCTTCCTACACACTTGACACTGAGAGACACTGTCCTTCAGTGTTACTCCTCTGAAGTTGCCTGCCACAGCTGCTGGAGAAACGTCAGGAAAGAAAATACCAAGACCACGGTCACACAGCCCGGATAACCTACAAGAACCAATGAACTCATACCTTTTGTTCAAGATTTGGAGCAGTCTTTTAGCTGCAAAGGACAAATAAGTCTTTGGAACTAGCCAGAGAAGCACTAACTATGGCTGTTACCGCGCTAGGTATTCCCAGCGATGTATTAAGAGTTTGAAACTGTTATAAAAAATACTGTTTGCACTTTGTTTGGCCCCTTTAGCTGTGAAGACGTCTTCCAACCATTTTTTAGCCGTGGCATCCAAAAACCCTTTTAAAGCGATGTTCTTTAGAACATTTTCAAACTCTTAGTACATCGCTGGGAATTCCTAGTGCGGTAACAGCCATTATCTCACACTTTGTTTTAACAGGCTGAGCAACTGATGGAACGACTGAAAGCTGAAAGTGCTACAAGCTGAAAAGCCTTGCCTATAGATGACACTTTGGATTGTGACCATTGAACATAATTGAAGAAGAGTATTGAAAATGCTGCTATACAATGGTTGAACTAATGGTTAGTGAACATTGTACCCTAAAATTCTCAGGCAGATACCTGAAATAAGAAACTCCCCAAGCACTCTTTAGAGCATTTATGTCTACAAATCAGAAAATTAAGTGGTCAGTGTCTTCAAAAAGGTAATTATGAATCCTGCATAAGAAAGCAATTTAATATGTGCATCTGGTTTGATTTTGTTTAAACAATGCAGGGGTTTTGTGCCTATGCAATTCATTCTTGGCATCACAGGTGCTAACAGTAGTTATGGTGACTATTGGTGCTAAATTACTTGATCACTGATGCATTTACGTGAATAAGCATAACAAGAGCTACGAACAGTTACTCAGAACTGTGCTTAATGAGAGAGAGCATACTGTTGGACCAGGATAGGATCGTTTGAATGTAGATTTACTTTATCTAGTTGAGTGCTTGCATTTAAGAACAGGTGGTGAATTATAGGACATATCAAAGTGAAGTCATGGTTTCTTTGAACTTGGGCTGTAAAATAGAACATATGTGACAATTCAGGGGGCTTATGCTGGTCCTAAACTTGTCTCCTAAATATTACTGTAGAATGTAGAGGCATTGTCATAGACATTAGGGTGTGTTTCACGCAGCAAGAAGCTATCACTGTACAGATTGCATCTAAGCCTTTAGGAGCCTCAAAAGGGGAAAATTGGGGATGCTTCAAGACTTAGCTTGAAATTACTTTCCCCAGCACATTTTCTGTTTAGTTGACTGTTGTCTTCACAGTAATGTCAACCCCTATGCATTGTTCATACACTGTAAAGTTCACCAACTTATTTCAAGAAAAATAGCTTGAATGAGTAGTGGTGGCAAGCGTGCATTATTTAAGCAACATAATTACTTCATACATCCACTATTACACTGGTGTTCCTAGTATGCCAAAATAAAACAACTGCTCTTTGTGTTTTCTCGGGACTTTAGAATGTTAATCGTCTTTATTTATTGGGTATTTAGCATGTATTCTGCTACTAGGATTAACCTCTGAATGTTGTTTAAAATCACTCAGCAAACTCAATTGCCATTAAAACTCTGGGGAGGAGGGGAAATTGTCTACCATGTTGAAATGTTAAAAGTATGAATAGATATGTACTGTGAGTTTATGTAATAGAACTGTGAGTGTACATAATGAAAACTTAACTGGTTGAAACACTGTTATGAGAAGGAAAGTCCCAATAAAAGTCATTGTCCATGCATCCCTTGAACATTTTTTATCTAGTCTGAGCAAGAAAGCCTCTAATTGTGTACTGCAGTTTCCTTCGTGAGACTCACAACATCATCTGAATGACCATCAGACAGTTGTTTGGAGACGAGAGCATTAATTATTGTATTAGTAAGGCCTGTCCTGGAAAAATCCCTCTACTTCTCAATCTAGACTTCAGAGATAGTAGCAAGGGATGGCGGGATTCTTGAGCTCTTAAAAGTAAGCATTACTCCCTGTGTCTGGCTTTGGATTCAGTCTATAGCAAGTCTATAGTAGAGCTGTCCCTCATAAGTAAATTACTCAGATGGTTAATAGCCTGACGTTTAGTATACCATGTTGGTATATATCCTCTTTATTTACAAACTCTGAAACACACCTTGTTAGGTTGCAATATCAAATGATTAAGTGGCCTTTTAGCATGTAACTGATACTCGTTTGAGTCTGAGTTTCTTTTCCTCCTCTTATCTAAATCAGCTGCATGAGAAAACCAAGGGAGGAACACCCTCTCTTAATTGGTTCCAGCTTTCTTTTTCCAGACCTTGAACTGTCCTAGTAAACTTTTCAAGCTTATCATTTATTTTAAGGAGTCAAAGATAAGTTCAACAGTTCTAGCAGTCAATTCCAATAATTTAGACAGGGCCTTTCCTTCATCTTCTTTATCCTCTTTTTCAATAATTAAATAATGTAGATTTTTTTCCGATTTCTTGTTAATAATATCAGTGTCTCCCAAATGATTGAAATGATTAGAGACAAGGACATTATTTTGTCCCAGGGGACTCTATAAACTTCTTCCACATCCGGCTGCTGTTTACCGGCTCGCATCACAACAGATAAAAAGAAAGCAAAGCAATCTAGGAATCATAAGCAGCAATTCCACTTCCAAATCTGCCCAGCAGAAGAAAAAGTAAAATGTTTATCTTAAAACCACATTACAGGTAGGAGCAATGCACCGAAGACGCCATCTTCCTGTGATCATCTGAGTACTGCAGAATTTCTGAAGAAATGCATGAGTGCAGCACCGAGTATAATGTAAAAATACAGTGGCAGCCTTTGATATGTGAATGCTTGCGGGCTATTACAACAAACATCTCCATTAGAACACTGGGAATCCTGCACCAAGTGTGTGAATTTGAAACTAGCTGTTGCTAAATGATAGTTGGGTAGCCTTGACCTACTTTTATGTGGTGTCTTAAAGCCTGTAATCTTAAATGAATTGCTTCAAATGGGGGGGAGGCGTTATTGGGAAAGTGTTGATTTCAAAGTTGAGGCAAAAAGTGTAGTCCAAGTGACAGTGTGTTAAAGATATTTGATATCATGCTACTGACACTGAAATACTTGGTTTATATCACTATTATTTTCACTAGCTTTATTCATGCTTGTATTTCTAAAGTATTAACTCGTGAATTACATTGCTCACACATTTCCAGATCCGTGTTCTTTCAGACTAGCAGAACAGAATGTGGGAGTCCATCAGGTCTCACACCACAAGGAGATACACAAGAGTAGGCTAACATAGAATGATTGGAGACTTCAGGTGTAAACTCATTACAAAGTTAATCTGAATGGAGAGGTGTTCAATGGGGTGCCACAGGGCTCGGTTCTGGGCCCGGTACTTTTCAATATTTTTATAAATGATTTGGATGAGGGTGTGGAATTTAAACTCATTAAATTTGCAGATGACACCAATTTGGGAGGAGCAGTGAACACACTGGAAAAGTGGGCGGATGTGAACAGGATGCAATTCAACAAGGCTAAGTGCCGAGTTCTACATCTGGGTAACAGAAATGAGGGACATGTATACTGGATGGGGGATACACTTCTGGGCGGCAATGTGTGTGAACAAGATCTTGGGATATGGGTGGACCATAAGTTAAATATGAGCAGCCAGTGTGATGCAGCGACAAAAAAAAGCTAATGCGATATTGGGGTGCATCAACAGAGGCATAACATCCAAATCGCAAGATGTCATAGCTCCACTGTACACTGCATTGGGCAGGCTGCACCTGGAGCATTGTGTGCAGTTCTGGAGATCTCACTTCAAAAAGGATGTGGACAGAATGGAACGGGTGCAGAGGAGAGCAACAAGGATGATCAGGGACCTGAAGACCAAGCCCTATGAGGAAAGGTTGAGGGAGTTGGGAATGTTTAGTCTGGAGAAGAGTTGTTTGACAGTGGAATCAGCTACCTAGGGAGGTGGTGAGCTCCCCCTCACTGGCAGTCTTTAAGCAGAAGCTGGACAAGCATTTGTCAGGGATGCTCTAGGCTGATCCTACATTAAGCAGGGGGTTGGGCTAGATGGCTTCTATGGCCCCTTCCAACTCTATGATTCTACTTAGTTTATTCTGTGTTTTGGCTAACTAGCATTGATGTTTAAGGCTCAACTGTTCTCAAATCTGCATGCAGTATGGTTAATACCTGGCTACTTTACTCCAGTAAGGTAATAATCACATCATCATCTTTTCCTTGCCAAAGCATTTCACCTTCAAAGTCAACCAAGCCTTGTTTCCTTGCTCTCAGTAGAACACCAACTACCTTATTGGATATGGTCACATATCTGTCAAAGATCTGTTTGAATGTTATTTTTACATGTCCATCCTGGCGTATCTCCCCAACACTTCTTATGACCAAGCATAGTTCTTCCACTTCCTTGCCTATGTGGGTGTGAGCATCTTTTCCCCTCTGTTCTGTTTTGGAGCCTTCAGGGGGTCTCCCATAGGTGGCATCTCCCCTTCGAGCACATAGAGTTACTGGTCTGTTGCTGCTGAATGGATTCCGTCTCTGATAATCAGCATGACCTTCTGACCAACTCTGCCAACCTCTTGCTAGTTCTTCCACAGTACCAGTATGGGTGTTGGCTGCCTTGATATTCTGCCCTTTGCTTCCCTCCATGTTTCAAGGACACTTCTAGATACACAAGAAGCGGCACTGTCCTGAAGTTACAGCTGTAGAGACAACAACAAAAAAGCTTCTCACTAACCTGTTTATAGAAACAACAGCCTGACCTTTCCCCCATGTAGTAAAATAGTACCTATGTTGTTATACTTGCCTTTTCTTCCAACGAGAAATTACTCCCTATCACCCCAAGATCTCCCACTTCTTTTTCATTTTGCGTTTATGAACTGAAAGGGAGGGGGGGGAGAACAGATCAAATTGTAGTATAATTCTTAAACCTAACATTGATTTTAATTCTTAAACCTAACACTTTTGTTTGCAAGGGCTGACAATTTTCTTAAACATAAACTAGTTTTATTAAGATCTTAGGTATATTATTTACACATAGGTAAGTGAATTAAGTGGCTTCTCTCAAGTAAATATGGATAGTTTACACCCATGCATCCCAGCACTCCACATTCTGATTCCGAAACAAGTCCCACCAAGATGATTCAAGTTTTCAAGTAAATGTACTTAAGACTACAGTTATCAATCTAAGCATCAGAACATAACTACTCGTGACTACGCAGTATGCAGTAAGATGCCTTTGGGAAAGCTGTACTCACTGTTGTTCAGAAGCACCTCTTCTCTGCACGTAAAACAAGCTGCCATTCAGTTCTTTCAGTGCTTGACCTGTTTAATGCAGGCAAGCACCCTGCTTGGTGGAAGTTACAGTAAGCCAATCAGTGTAAAGTTGCTCACCAAGGGGTGGGGATTTTTTCAATGCTGTGTAATTTTTATTTTTAAGGTGGAAAGAATATTTAAGTAATCTGCTACCAGAAAATACAATTCCACTGGTATAAAATGGCAGAAAAAAAGAATCCTAGTTTACAAAAAGGACCTTAGGTGCATTCTACAATGCCGTGCTTTAATCTCCAAAACAATGTTATTTTAGGATCAACCAAAAGCTTCAAATAAGGTAGCATGCTTTCAAATCCCGCAGACATTTACTGCCAGCTCTTTTGTAGGAGGAATTTACTATACATTTAATACTGCAGTTACCCTTTTTCTGATTACTTTCCTATAAATACTCCTTTAAAATGCATATACACACAAAGAGCTATGGTAACTACAGTCAAAAACCTGTCTAGGCAGGATTAAGCTACACTCCTATATGCACCATGGGATAAACTGGGACTTGCTTGTGAATAAAACATACATAGGATTGGACTATGGAGTAAGGGTGGGCATTCTTGCCAACCGCTATGGTCATCTTTCCCAGCTGTTTGTCCACTGCAGACGTGGAAAATTCCACTTGAACGTGGGTAGAGCAGGATGCCCTACCGGGGGGGGGGGCGGAGACCCCACAATACAAACCAATTGCCTTTCCTTTCCTTTTATCCTTTAGAAGATCCTTGATCATTTGATCTTGAGCAGCACCTATCTAGTGTTGGAGGGATATAAGGACTGAAACAAATCTTGCCACTGGCCATGTAGCCTTGGGGTCCCAAACAAACCAATTGCAATTGTCCTCACCTTTGTCTCCCTAGACACAGTATTCGGTATTCTCAGGCGGAGCATTATCCCACTTCAACAAGCTCCCCTATTATACGAACCCACTTCTGCAGAAGACCCTCCTCTCTTTCATTGCCCCCCCACCCCCGTTTCCTCTGTCCCGGCCCCGCCTCTCCGCCGGCTCCTCCCGGGCTCAGCTCGGCGCATGCGCGGGCCCCGACCACCAGCGGCGGGGCGGCATGGCGCTGGCTGGCGGGGCGCGGAGCCGCTACCTGCTGCTGCTGGCGCAGGAGAACCTGGCCTTCCGGCTGCCGGTGAGTCTGGCGCCCGCCCGCCCGCCCGCCCGCCCGCCGGCAGCTGGTGGCAGCTGGTGGCAGCTGGTGGCAGCTGGTGGCTCGCGGATGGCCCGGGCGTTTCCAAAGGGGCGCGGGGAGGGGGCGCTAGGTGGGTCCCTTTGTGCGTCGCCGGGGTCTCCCAGCTCGTCGGGGTGCCGCGACTCGCTTTCCTTGGGGTGCTGCCCGCGGCGGCTGCTTGCGAGGGGCGAGACACAAATGCAAGCCTTTAGGACACTGGTTCCCAACCAGGGGTCCGTGGACTCCCAGGGGTCCGCGAGAACTAAATCAAGGTCCGCGAAACAAAGTTATCAACCCATCATAAATTAACATTTTCAATTAAAAGTTCTCTATTATAAATATATATATATTCAAATATTATTCTAAGCTTAATGTTTCACTAACCGTTATGATTAAAGTTGATTTTCAAATTCTCTGAATTTTTATTTTGAACCTTGGGGTCCCTGCACCGAACAAAAAAGTCCTAGTGGTCCCTGGTCAAAAAAAGGTTGGGAACCACTGGTTCCCAACCAGGGGTCCGTGGACCCCCAGGGGTCCGCGAGAACTAAATTAAGGTCCGCGAAACAAAGTTACCAACCCATAATAAATTAATATTTTCAATTAAAAGTTCTCTATTATAAAATAGATATATTCAAATATTATTCTAAGCTTAATGTCTCACTAACAGTTATGATTAAAGTCTGTTTTCAAATTCTCTGAATTTTTATTTTGAACCTTGGGGTCCCTGCACCGAACAAAAAAGTCCTAGTGGTCCCTGGTCAAAAAAAGGTTGGGAACCAGTGTCACTGGTTCCCAACCAGGGGTCCGTGGACCCCCAGGGGTCTGCGAGAACTAAATTAAGGTCCGCGAAACAAAGTTATCAACCCATAATAAATTAACATTTTCAATTAAAAAGTTCTCTATTATAAATATATATATATATATTCAAATATTATTCTAAGCTTAATGTTTAACACTTATGATGAAAGTCTATTTTCAAATTCTCTGCATTTTTATTTTGAACCTTGGGGTCCCTGCGCCGAACAAAAAAGTCCTGGTGGTCCCTGGTCAAAAAAAGGTTGGGAACCAGTGTCACTGGTTCCCAACCAGGGGTCTGTGGACCCCCAGGGGTCCGCGAGAACTAAATTAAGGTCCGTGAAACAAAGTTATAAACCCATAATAAATTAACATTTTCAATTAAAAAGTTCTCTATTATAAATATATATATATATATATATATATATATATATTCAAATATTATTCTAAGCTTAATGTTTAACTAACAGTTATGATGAAAGTCTGTTTTCAAATTCTCGGAATTTTTATTTTGAACTTTGGGGTCCCTGCGCCGAACAAAAAAGTCCTAGTGGTCCCTGGTCAAAAAAAGGTTGGGACATTATGAAAAATGCAATAAAAATTTATATATATGTAAAAAAAGGTCGGGAACCACTGCTCTAGGGACTCAAGAGCAGCGTGTTCTTCTGGCCTCTTGCCCCTCTTTTCCATCCCTGTTCTTCAGACTGGAGTTTTTGTGCATGGGAGGCATGTGATTCGGGCCTGGGGCTTAAAAGCCGCTTTTGCTAGACTGGCAGAAGCGCAGCTTCCGGATATAGTCTCCCCCTTTTCGAGGGAGCCTTGGAAGAAGCTGAGAAATGGGATGCTTGTGGGGTAGGTAGTGTGGGTACGTGTGTGCAAAGGGCCCTCAAGTTGCAGCTGACCTAAGGCGACCCAGGCTGGGTGCTTTTAAGGCAAGTGAACGGCAGAGGTGGTTTGCTGTTGCCTTCCTCTGCAGTGTCTTCCTTGGTGGTTTCCCTTCCCAGTAGAGCCCTTAGTCAAAAAGGGCAAGAGTCCAGTAGCACCTTAAAGACTAACAAAAATATTTTCTGGTAGGGTATGAGCTTTCGTGAGCCGCAGGCTCACGAAAGCTCCTACCCTACCAGAAAATATTTTTGTTAGTCTTTAAGGTGCTACTGGACTCTTGCCCTTTTTGACTGCTGCAAACAGACTAACACGGCTACCCACTGTGAGGTAGAGCCCTTGCTTAGCTTCTGAGATCAGGCTATACCATGATGCCATATCACCCCCTCCCCCGTGGGGTGTAGGCCACAATTATTAACAACATTTTGTAGACTGGTGGGCTGTGGCTGATAGTTCGTTACTGTTATATAGTATACTGTTGTAGTCCCCGCATGGTGGATGTTAGGGAGTATGGGAAATAATGGTTTCTTAATGCCCAGGCTACCCTGGTCTCGTCAGATCTCAGAATCTAAGCAGGGCCAACCCTGGCAAGTACTTCGATGGGAGACCTCCAAGGGCTGTGACGCGGAGGCAGGCAATGGCAAACCACCTCTGAAGTCTTTTGCCTTAAAACACCCGACAGGGTTGCCGTAAGTCAGCTATGACTTGATGGCAAAAAACCAAAATCCAACCATGCAATGTGAGTCCACTGTTACTAATCCTACAGAGATGTTGGAGGGGAGACAACATCCTACAGTTGACAACTAAATTGCCACATAATTGATCTTTATTGGTGAAGTACAGTAAGTCTGTGCAGACTTTAAGGCAGGCATACTTGATAGAAGGGAGCAGGACTACGTCTGCTGGTCCTGACACCCACCATCCATCCAATCAACCATACCGTCAACACCAGCAGAGGGTCCCAAGTGAGTCCTTCTGTGTGTTCATGCTGTTGGCACAGCCCCCTGTCTTCCATGCAATACCAAACCGATGTCACCGAGATGCACACAGACACTAAAACAATGTAGAGATAATGTAAGTTCCCCTGTAATGCAAGTTTCATTTCCCTGAGCATCCAAAGGTCTCATGCTGCTGTGCTAGACATATTTAGGTGGGAGCAAGCCCCACTGAACTCAATGGAGCATGAGCAGCACCTGGGATTTCACATCATTTTAAATTATGACACAGATATGTGGAAAATGCCTCACTGTACAGCAAAGATGGATCTAGCAAGGATGTTCTCTCCCTTCATCCTTTGTTCACCAATTGTCTTACCCACTGAAAGGCAATTTGACCTAGCCAGAGCTCCCTTCTTTAGGGCGCCTGCCAATACCACGTATAGCCTTTGCCCAGCAGCATATCTTTTGACATTAGAAGTAAATGCTGTTAGGAGAATATTCACTTTAGCTCGTTGATTGGCACTGTCCTCTGCAGGACTGGAAGGGAAATTTTAAAAGGCTTTTTAAAAGGTTTGCAAAGGCTCTGCCCCTGTAGTAGTGAACTGGAAACACTGATGTATTGAGAACCAGGTGAAGATTCTAGGCCCTCTTCTGAGAAAGAGTACTGGCTATCCTGAATCATATAGAGTCAATGTGTGTGTAAAGTGCCGTCAAGTCGCAGCCGGCTTATGGCGACCCCTTTTTGGGGTTTTCATGGCAAGAGACTAACAGAGGTGGTTTGCCAGTGCCTTCCTCTGCACAGCAACCCTGGTCTTCCTTGGTGGTCTCCCATCCAAATACTAACCAGGGCTGACCCTGCTTAGCTTCTGAGATCTGACGAGATCAGGCTAGCCTGGGCCATCCAGGTCAGGGCAGGTTTAATGTATAGAGTCAATAGCCTTCTTCTTTTTTTGAATTTTTTTTCAAAAGAATAAAGGAGTGGACATTTTTTTTAAAAGGGATGGGGGAAATAGGGAATTACAATAATGCATCAAGATATTACATCTGCTGTTCAATTATATAGAAGAAAAAGTATATACACTGGGTGGGAATATGTCTTTTATCCCAATTTAACCTCTAACATTCTAAAATGTGATATATTTATTCTTTATTTCTGTATATTTGTTAAACTAAATAAAAATACCTTTAAAAAGCCATGTTTAATATTATCCACATTGAACTCATAACTTATGCTGTTTTCATATAAGCATAGCAAAGCCTCCAATTTAGAAACAATTCTTCTCTAGGTCTTTTGTTTACTAAATTAGTTAGTTTCGCCATGATGACATATTCTACCAATTTATTCTTCCATTCTTCTGTGTTGAGACCTTCATCCGATTTCCATTTCATGGCTAGTACCATTCTGGCAGCTGTGACCACGTATCTATACAATTCCTCAGATGCCTTTTCCAGTGTTGCTGGTGTTATCCCAGTATTTCTTCACAATCTTATAAGACCACCAGATGTGAAAGAAGGTTCCTTCAGTCTCTTTACATTTCCAGCAATATTCACTGTTCTCCTTATTTATCTTTTGAATGTCTTTAGGTGTAATATACCAGTTGAAGAACATTTTATACCAATTTTCTCTAAGAGCTTGACAAACTGAACATAATCACCTTTGTCCATAACATCTCCCGTTGTTGCATAGCAATCTCCTCCGCAAAATTCTGCATCCATTTTATCATACATGGTTTAACTTGGTGTAACTCAATGTCATATTTAAGTAATCCTTCCCATTAAATGATCGCTGTATTTTTCTATCATGAGTTCAAATTCTGTTATTTCTGTAGGTGCCCCCCAGAAAAGAGTCCTTTTTTCAGTCTAGAAACAAGTTGACACTATGTGAGCCGTCTTATGTTTTTATTTTCTTCTTTAGTCCTTTGCCAAGTTTTGACTTCTTGTGAATTAATCATGTCTGTGTAAGTATTATAACCTTCGTGCTCATTTGTCATAGTGTCAAGAGATTATATTGTAATTTTGAGTTAAAATCCTGTATGTAAGTGTCTCAGGATCTTTCCTTGTGAAGCATAATTAGGCACCTGTATGAGGTTAGTTCTAGCCTCATGTAATTCAGCTGGGAACTGTCAGAATGTTACTTTGACAGGAGAAGATCTACATGGTGTCAATGGTAACAAACGTTTGACAGTTGGTGATCTAGATTGAAGGTTGGCCCAAGCTTGTTAACTTATCAAGAAAGTAATTAAGTAATTAGTGGGTAATTAACAATAGGGCCAGATGTATATAAAGAGTAGAATCACAGCAGAGAGAGCTTGGTCTTGGCTTGGACGCTGGCTGGGACCACACTTTGCGTGATTATCCAGAAAGAGGCCTGGAGAACCAGAAGAGTTGGAAGAATTACCTTTGGACTAATGTTACCAAAACTGCTCTTTAATTTGGGGAAATTAGCATGAGCAGTGGCACCAATATTTATATAGCGGGATCACCCAGTGTCTATCAGGGTTGTTTTCAATGACTCTCAGAATAAGGACAGACCAAGGATTTCCAAATTAAAAGTGTTTATGTATATTCATTCATTCAGTGTTGCAAATACATACATACAAGAAACTAAGAATAAAAGATAGGTAGGATTAGAGACGTTTAGGATGTTGTTGATTGGGTAATACTTTACCTATCTAGAAGTGGAGGGTCCAAAATCCGTGGCTTATAGATACAAAACAAAATGCACCCAGAGCTGGGAGAGGGTACCTCGGAGCCTTGAACCAGCCAAGTCACCGGAGGAGGAGGGTGCGTGTGTGTGGAGATCCGTGGAACTCAACACACAAGAGAGGCAGGACAGAGTTAAAGGGAAGATCTGAACCAGGCTACCTTGTTGGGGAGAGCAAAATATACCCTTTTCTGGGGGGGCGGGGGAATAAGATTCCCCAGATGGCTCCTTCCCAAAACAAAAGGGATCAAAGACTTCAGGTCCAGAGATAGGGTAAAGTGGCAATTTGTAAACTAAGCTGGCAGCAGTGATTTATACATCTCCGAGATTGCTCTACTCAGTCTTCTCATGTCAGGAAGCTGTAAATCCTTTACACTCCAGGGATGCAGCAAACAAATTCTTCCTAGTTGTTGATGCAGATTGCGGCGGATGTTTTCCCACGGGATACTGGGGGTGGGGTGGGGGGCTGTGAGAGAGAGCGACGTGATGCTTTCGCTTCAGCGTAATGGCTTCTTCTGGATCAGGAGACAATTCAGGATCATGGCTTCCCCTTTGCTGGTTCTGCAGGGGCGACCCGGTCTCTTGTCCTGGACAGCCTGGCAATGCAGCAGAGCGCTAGCCAAGAGCGGCGGGCTGTTGGCGCTTTAGACATTACAGCGAGTCTCTGGTGTAGTTGCCATGACCAGGGCTGGAGGCAGCGCATATTGTAACACTAAGCAAGGCAAGGAATTTTACTTCAAGGCTGAGCTGCTGAAGAATGCTGGATGGAAACTCTGTAGCTATCAAGCTGGAAGCTATCCTCAGGACTGATGGTGAGGAAGAGCTGAGGAGACTTGTTTTGTGAATATCTTGCAGAGACTGCACATTGTCATTTTGTAAGTTTTTATCTTGTAAATAAACCTTTTTCTAAAGTTGCTAATTAAAGGTTTATGAGTGCTTGGAAGGTCAAGACTTTACAGTAACAGTAGGTGGCATCTAGGTATTTTTGGAAACAGCGACCTCAGGAAGCCCTGTTACCAGTGAGTAAGGGGCGAGGTCATCACACATAGTATGCTTCAATTGGCAACGTTAATAGGGATAGTGAAGGACTCAACGCATTCCTGAGGTCTAAGGATGAAAGCCCTAAGGAGGCCAGGAAGGCGCTGCACCGGCATTCGGGGCCCCCGCACCAGTGTCCAGGCAACCTCTGCCAGAGTAAGTGGCCCAAATGCTGACAGGAAGGCCTGGGCACAGTGATGGATGGCATAATAAAATATCTGGGAATGAGGATCTCAGGACAGAACAAGTGCCTCCCCGGGACACCAGTGGGGCCTTCTGCCGGCGTCCCACCGCCGTCAAAGCCCGCGCCAGCGTCCCAGGAGGCGTTCCCAGAGCGTCCCGGGGGCCTGGGGGAGGAGCCACCTTTAGGTGGCCTCCAAAGCCCTTTCAGGCTGGGAACGCCCCTTTTTTATTTTCGAGAGATACGCCACCTTTTTAGTGAGCCTCTTTCCCCCCCCATACTTTCAATAAACTTCCATTAACTATATGTTCTGAGTCGTCATGTGAGAATTCTTGATGTTACTTTCTTCCACAAATAATAATGCAGGCCATTTTTAAGGTTTGCTTTCTCCAGTTTCATTAGTCTTGATTCTGGATTCTTGATCCAGTCAGAAATCCATACTAATCCTGCCGCATGATAATACAGTTTAACATTTTGTAATGCCAAACCACCTCTCTTTTTCTCATCTTGTAGAATTTTTAATCTAATCCTTGGTTTCTTGCTATTCCATATACATTATTTAATCTCTGTTGCTATTTGTTAAGCGACTTCTCTTCCAAATATATTGGCAACATCTGGAATAAAAAGTTAAGTTTGGGCAAAACATTCATCTTTATTGTAGAAATCCTGCCCAACTATGAAATCTTTAGTTTTGCCCACCTCTCTAGATTTTTTTCAGTTTTCTCCCATGTGGTCTAATAGTTGTCTTTAAATAAAGTCCATCAATCAATAGTTTATTTGCAGTGATAGACCATCAAATAAAGCAAATTTGCATGGTTAAAAGGTACAGGATAAAAACAGATACACATAGATTTGCTATTAAAATAATTAAGTAGTTAAAATGGTTAAAAATGGCAAGATTATCACAGTGCATAGCTAATTAATATCCAAACAAATACTAAATGTGAATAAAATTAGAAATAAAATTAAACAAAGGCTTGTTCTGTCCTGAGATCCTTATTCCCAGATATTTTATTGTGATATCCATCACTGTGCATCCTGTAGTTTCTTTAATTCCATATTCCTCTTTTTTTGAAAGATATTTTAAAAATATTTTTATCTTTTGATAGTTTTTTTTGTATCCAGAGTGATGTCCACACTTTCTGATTATGTCAGTTAAAGCACCCATTGAAACTTGAGGGTTTTGAATAGATAAAACCACATCATCTGCATAACTCTTCACTTTAAATTCTTCTCCATCCACCTTCTGCCCTTGGATTCCTTATTTTATTTGCCAGGACTTCAGAGTCAATATCCTTCTTAAGGACGAATTTCCTCAGGTAACAAAACTGGAGGCCAAGCTTTGTACAATAGTATAAAATTTCTGGAAATTTTAACAGAAATGAAAAGGTGTTTGCTGTTATTGGTCGTTTAAATTTACACTCCTTGTTAGTTTTTAATCATTTTAAAGGTATTAACATTTTGTATTCTGTTTAGTGTTTTAACCAAATGTATCAGTTTTATACTATTGAAATGGGTAAGGCATTTTTTTAAATTTAAAACTTTATTACATACATAAAAATTACACACATTCATAAAATTTGGGGGAAAGAAAAAGAAACAAAAATATCAATCAAAATTACATACCGTTTCAGATAAAAGTAATAATAATAATAAAAGATAACAAATCTTGCACAGTTAATTATAGCTGATGTTAAGATATGAAGGAATATGTCTCGTAGATTTTTTTGTATATCTGGTATATCATTTAGTAAAATGGTCTCGGGATATTGATTTCGAGATTGTTAGCTATAATTTGGATCACTTTCTTCCAGTATGCATTAGCTCTTCTACAACCCCATCACATGTGTAGGAAATCAGCTTCAGCAAAGTTACAGTACCAACATCTTTGTCAAGGTTCAGCATTTTTTTGAATTCTGTTGGGAGAAAGATGCCACATATGTATCATTTTAAATAAGTTTTTCCTAAACGTAAGGCTTATAATAAAATTAGAACCCTTCGTGAGTATAAATGCCCACTTCTTTTCATCTAGTTCATATCCCAATTTATTACTCCATTTCTGTTGTGAAAAAAAAAGGTAAAGGTCCCCTGGGCAAGCACCGGGTCATTCCTGACCCATGGGGTGACGTCACATCCTGACGTTTCCTAGGCAGACTTTGTTTGCGGGGTGGTTTGCTAGTGCCTTCCCCAATTTCTATTGTACAGGTGGTTTATTTGGCCTATTTTTTGTAATAAAATAGCATAAATTGTACTCACAGAAGTTTTGCTTGAAATCATTAATTGTTCAAATTCATTTAGGGCTCTAGGAATTAATTTACTTTTTAACCAGTACTAAATAATTTCTTATTTGAAGATATCTAAAAGGTGATAATATTTTTCTGCTTTCCTCAGGGAGTTCTATATAAGAGATGATTTGTTGGCCTTTAAACCAATATCTATATTTATCGTAATCATTTAATTTATAGGTAAGCCAAGATTGTTTACCATCATATCTGCCATAATAGATGCTAATAAGGATTTTCCTGGTATTACTTTATGCCTTACCTGATCCCATAAATTTGTTAAGGTATTACCAACCCTATTATCATTGTTGTAATACTTTTTTCTATGATTTTTTTCAATCCATAACCAAAAAATAATAATAAAATGGGTAAGGCAATGTAATTTTCTAAAACTATATATTTGGTCTGATGACCATAATAATAAAATTGAATTGACCGTCTCACCAATTAAAGATACTAGTTTGGTGGGTACACAAGAGAGGACCTTTTCCTGGCAGCCCCTGGAGTGTGTCCTTTTCAGAAGCAAGGTTTAATGGGCATAGTTTCAAAGACTGCCCAAATGTTTGGTCTCTTTGTGGTGTGTAAGTGTTGGACTTATGGGTTGTTTTAAATGCTGTTTTCTTGATTAAATTGGTATTTGAATCTACATACTAATAAACAGCTTGTTTTGTAGAAAAACAGTCTCAGAGATTTAATATTTAAAGGCGTCAGCTATTTGTTTCTTTGCTGAAAGAGAGCCAGCGTGCTGTAGTGGTTAAGACCGGTGGTTTGGAGTGGTGGACTCTGATCTGGAGAACCGGATATAATTCCCCACTCCTCCATATGAGCAGCAGATGCTAATCTGGTGAACTGGGTTGGTTTCCCCACTCCTCCACATGAAGCAGCTGGGTGACCTTGGGCTAGTCACAGCTCTCTCAGCCTCACCTACCTCACAGGGTGTGTGTTGTGGGGAATGGAAAGGAAGATGATTGTAAGCTGGTCTGATTCTTAAGTGGTAGAGAAAGTCAGCATATAAAAACCACCCCCCTTTCTTCTTGAAACTACTTAACTATATTTTTGTTCTGTAACATTTTCTTTTAGGAAATAAAGTCTCTGATCTCCCTTAGTGGCGGACAATTTAGTAGTCAAGTGGAATCAAACCTAAATGTAAGTATTAAGTCAGAGATGTGCTTTTAAGCTATTGTAAGCTATTACAAGCTATTGATTAAGCTATTTATGATTTCCCCCCCTCCAAATATTTTAGTGAAAAAATATGCTTTAGGGCAAGCATTGAATCAAGTGCTCTGTATGGAAATAGACCTTGAAAGAGGTATTATTCCACCATCCCATGAAGATATGTTGATGTTTTAGACTGGGACACAAAGACATTTGGTTCAAATAATTTCAAAAATGAAATTCAGGAACATAGACATTCCATCTGACTCTGCTGTGATTCTTTTGGATTCTACCATATTCCAGAGGATCCATCAAGGCAGGGCCTTTATGATAGTGTAAGAGCCTACTATTACACCAATGGCTATTAAAAGTAGTGGTGTTGGTAGTAATACATTGTTTCATTGTTTTACAATTCAATCCTAAACAGAGTTACATACTATCAACCATAGTATCCTACTGAGCTGCCTCTTGGCACTGGAACTGTGGTACAGTGTTACGGTGGTTGGAATCCTATTAGGATGGGGTCAGTCTCAGAGGGTGGTACTGGGGTTGGCTTGTGGGGTTCTGCAGGGTTCTTATTGCTCGTGCTATTTAATATCTATGTGAAGCCACTGGGAGATATCATTGGGGTTTGGGCAGTGGGGATACCCTGCTCTACCTTTCTTTCCACCTAATTGCATGAATGCTGTTGATGTTCTGAACTGATGCTTCAAGTCAATAGTGGGCTGGATGAGGATGAACAAGCTGAAATTTAATTCTGACAAGACTGAGGTTCTCTGGATTAGCAGAAAGGCAGATTAAGGACTTCAGATCTCTCATATCTTGGATTTGGTTATACTTCCCTTGAAAAGCCAGGTTTGTAGCTTGGAAGTGCTATTTGACACATCAGTCACCTTAGGAAATCAGATGGCTGTGGTGGTTCAGAGTGCATTTGCCCAGCTCTGGCTAGTGCAGGGGTCTGCAAACTGCGGCTCTTGAGCCGCATGCGGCTCTTTGGCCCGTTGAGTGTGGCTCTCCAAACTTGGTTCGGAGCCCCTGCTCTTGCACCTGCTCGCGCCGGCAGCCAGGCTGCGGAGCCAGCGCACCTGAGAGAGAGAGAGAGAGCGGCCGAGCGGGCGCACTGTCTCTCCGCCCCCCCCCCCCCGCCGTGGAGAATGGCCGCGTCCCCCTTGCCCTCAATGGTTGGGAGGCTAAAGCCTCTCCTCCCCTCTAGCCGCGTGGTTGCTGGGCGGGCGGCTCAGCGGTTCCTGCCCCCCCGCCTATCAGCTGTTGGGCGGGGCGGGCTTCCTTTGGTAGACCTGGCCTCTGGCTGAGTCCCATTGGGAGGCCATGTCTACCCTGGACTCCGAGGAGGGGAAAAAGTCCCCCTTCAGAGGCCAGGTCTACCAGTTGGCTTCTATGGTCCTCTGGAGGCCAGGTCTACTGCCAAGAAAGCCAATGGGTAGACCTGGCCTCCCAATGGGATTCAGCCAGAGGCCAGGTCTACCAATAGGCTTTTATGGCAGTAGACCAGGCCTCCAGACGAGGACTCCGGACAGGGAGGGGGAAATGGCAGGGACTTACAATTTAATTTTTATCAATAAATAAGATCACTATTAAGTATGATATCAAGTTTTATTCAGCGTACCTATAGTTTAATTAAGACTTAAAACTTTAATTAAAGTTTATTAAGTTAATAAACAGTGTACCTACCTGTATAGTTTAAGTTTAAGAAATTTGGCTCTCAAAAGAAATCTCAATCGTTGTACTGTTGATATCTGGCTCTTTTGACTAATGAGTTTGCCGACCCCTGGGTTAGTGCATCAACTGCACCTGTTCCTGGGTCAGTCGAACCTAGCCAGAGTGATCCATACCTTAGTTCCATTGAGACTGGACTATTACAATGTACTCTACTTGGGGTAATCTTGAAGAATGTTTGGAGGCTGCAGCTAATGCAGAACACTGCAGTTAGACTGCTGGTTTGGCCAGCTATCAGGAGCATGTGACCCCCACATTACAGCAGTTACACTATTTACTAATTCACTCCCGAGTCCTATTCAAGGTGTTGATTTTGACCTTTACAGCCCTATATGCCTTAAAACTGGGGTATGTGAAGGATCATATTCTCCCATATGTTCCTCCTGGGTCACAGAGAATGGCCCTCTTGACTCTCCCGTCCATCAAAGAAGCTTGTTTTGTGCATACACAAGATAAGGCCTTTTAAATAGCCGCCCCATGATTATGAAACAACCTCCCTAGGGAGGTGTGCCTGGTCCCCTCTCTTTCGATCTTTAGGAGGCAGTTGAAGATGGTTTTACTTAGGACTGCATTTGTCTGCTAGCAGTCCTGAGTTGTGATTTTAAATTTTGGTTTTTATGATTTTTATGTATTTTATGCGTTTTTATTTATGGTGACCTTCATAGGGAAAGAAGGTGGCTAATAGATGTTTTAAATAAATAGTTGAAGTATTTGGGCTTAGAATGGTGTAACTTTACTTAGGAGTGAACTGTAAGTCACTTAGAACTTTTACAGTGAAAATGCAACTAATACATGTATTCAATAAAGAAATACAATTTTCAGCATTTCAAAAGTATTTAAAATTTGAACTTCAGCTTATTTTGTGGAATGTGTTTTGGGGTTGTGGAGTTAATATCATGTGAGGATCCCTGTTCAGTTCTAGCTGTGTGAGTTGACAGACAAGGAAAAGATCACCTTTCCTAATCTGATTGTTCACTAACTTGAGAAAGCTGGTGGGTCCCAGAAAAAGCTTCCTGGCTTCATCTTTTTTTGTATGCCGTCTGATATCTTGATGGAGATAACTGCTCTGCTAAACAAAATAAATGGGTTTTATTTTGTACTCGCAGCTCCATTTTATGCATGGATACTTGGAAGTAAATTCAACAAAAATAAATTCCTGTAAATGAAGGGTGCTGTCCCCCACAAAAATATGCTTAGTATTTCAGCCTCATTTGGCTGAACACAGTGTAGAGATGGGGCTGTCTGCCTGGAATGAAACATAATCCTACCCTCTGAACTTGCTGTTCAATGAGTTACATTGGTGTTACTCAGCAGGACTGCATTTCTTCCTTTTGGAATGGTCCTCCCCCACCCCATTGCTGTATAAATATCATATGTTCAAATATTGATAGAGTTCTAAGTTTCTCAATCCATTGATGTAGCAGAGGTGGGCTTTTATCTTTCCAGTGTTGTAGTACAAGACTTTTAGCTGTAGTCAGGGCACAGAGGGTCCGTTTTGGTTGACCATTGGTTAGCTTCCACGAGACAGGCAAATTTTTTCAAAGTACATAGACGTTCTCAAAAATCAATGAACATTCTAATAAAAAATTGATATGAATAATCTTCCCAGAAAAACCAAATGACTGGACACGCCCAAAACATATGTTTAAGGGATGCGTCTGGTGAGTTACAATGCCAACAATTAGACACTTTTCTTCTTACTTTGCTAAAGAGTCACTGTAGTGTACAGTATTTCTTGAACATAATTTTTTGCTGAATAAGTCTCAGCTTAAGATCCATGGAGAGAGCAGGTATAAACTTTAAGTTCATATCCCATTGCTTTGGAAAAATAGGGCAAACTAGCTTCTTATTCCATTCAGTGCTGAGATTTTGCATATCATATTTATTATTCGACATCAAATATTTATAATCAAATATTGTAGGTTTTGTTTTCTGCCTTGATTCAATTAGAGCATCCAGGAGCAAAGGTGACTCTGAGGCACTTAATGCTGCAGGGCCGTATTTAAATACCAACGGATGTTGCAACTGTAAATATTGCCATTCTCTTTCTGGGCTCTCCAGGCATCTTGCAGACTGTGGGTTTTACCATCCCGTGCCCAGGGAGGCAGGACTAAAATTTTCTCTTCCTGTCTTCCTGGGCGGGAAAACCTCCCAGTCCCAGTTTCCGTCCTGCCTTGTAGAGGGAGGCAGCTTCACCAGTCGGCTCTGTTAGAGGACGGCTTCTTAGGAATAATTTCTCTTACCCTTCTACACTTTTCTATCTAATCTTCGCTCCGTCTCTATCCTGCTCCAAGCTTTTTTTTTTTTTTAAAAAAAACCTTTCTCCCACCCGATCCTTCCCCCCCTCCCCTTCGCTCCAGAGAGCAAGATGGCAGGCGAACGAGGTGAATCGGAAGAGGAGCTCCTCTCTGAGGGAGATAACGACCGAGCCCTCGTCGCCTCGACAGGGCAGAGTCGCAGGGAAACTTCCAACGGCCGCTTTTGCGGTTCCGCGGAGGTTGGCGGGACGGCCCCAGCGCTCCGGGGGGGGGAAAGCGCGTGCCGCCGGGCCGCCTAGAAATGGTGCCAAAAGGGCCGCGCGCCATAACGAGACGGATGATGTCGGACATGGAGCGGATAGAGCACTGGCACAGTGTCCAGTATCGGATCCCGGGAGCAATATAAGCTTGATCCGGAGTCCCCTTTATCTCGTAGGGAAGCCTTTGATTTATTTAATGGGGTACTGGACAGGCAGTCACAAATGCTTCAAGACTTTAGTGATTCCATTTCACCCCTCCTTAAAAATATAGGACTTAGCCCTCAGAACAACCCACTCTCACAGAGCCAGGTTGATCTGCAAAATAGGGGTAATGAAGAGACAATTAGAGGATTGTGGCCCACCAAAGCTGCTAGAAAGGCTTCTTGACAGGGTCAACCAAGATTTACACAAGAAGATGATTCCTCCAATATTGCTGACTCTGAAGGGGAGAGCAGGGAGGACGGGGAGTATGAATCGGATGAGGACACCCATGTAATTTTAGAGGAACAACAGCCGCGCCTCTTTGGTGCTGAGGACTTCCAGAACCTATTAAGTAAGGCTCTGGTAGCTCTTGACCTAGATGAGGAGCCTGAGCCCACACCAGAGGCCAAGAAAACTAGAAAGAAGGGAACCAAAGAATTTTTTCCTAAATCTCACTCTCAGTACCATACCATTCCCTTCCCAGAATTCTTTGAAAACCAGGTCAGAGCTGAGTTGGATAAACCTTTGGCTAACAGGCAGTTCCCAGCTAACATCAAAAAGCTGTATACCATGGTTCCCCAAGCCATGGAACTCCTTAAGATGCCTATAATTGATGCCCCAGTTGCGGCAGTCCATTTTCCAGATCTTCCTGCAGAGGATGGATTGGGTAATATAAAAGATCCCATGGATAGGAAAGCAGAGATACTGACTAAAAAGATTCATGACTCCTCTGCTTTGGCCGTTCAAGCCCCAGCAGCCACATCTATCATGGCTAGAGCCTCTATAGTGTGGATCAGAAAAATAGCTCAGCTGTATTCTGGGGACAATCGTAGAATCACTGATGGCCTTAACAGACTCCTAAAGGCTGCTGCCTTTATGGCAGACTCGTCTCTTGACTTGATGACCTTCGCAGCTCGAGGCTTATCTTCCAACATAGCGGTCAGAAGGGCCCTATGGTTAAGACCATGGCAAAACGAATTTAAAACCAAGTCCCTCATTCTCTCTTACCCATTCCAAGGGGAAAAATTGTTTGGGGAAAGACTGGAAAAGATCCTTGAGGACAAGGACAAAAAGAAGATCTTCCCAAAATCCTACAAGAAAGATGGGAGTCATTCCTCCTCCTATCCTAGCTTTAGATCCTTCCTCTCTCTTAACCGCTTCATACCTGAGCAACGTAGAGGGAACTGGAACAATAGCAGAGGTTCCTTTCGTAGGGGAGGGGGTAGATTTTTTCGTTCCCAACAGGGACAACAACAGTACAGTGCCAAAGGAGACAAGTTCTCCAAGAGCACTAAGCAATGACGCCAACCCAATGGCAGTGGGGGGAATACTCCTAAACTTCAGTCACAAGTGGATTCCACCCCACACCGACATATGGGTAGCCCAAATTGTTTCCTGAGGCTACTTAATAGAATTCGTAAACACCCCAAAGGACAGGTTTCTAAAATCCCCGAGAGCCTTGAAGCAAGAAAAGCACTTGAGAACTATGGCAGCCATAAATCACCTGGTCTCCATTCAGGCCATAGAGCCAGTCCCCCCCCCTAGAGTCTGGCAGAGGGACTTACTCAATTTTCTATACGGTCCCCAAGCGAAACGGGGACTGGAGGGCCATTTCAGACCTAAAACACCTGGTCAGTAAAATACAGGAAATTCAGGATGGAGACGTTGAAATCCATCATAGACGCCCTCCACCCAGGGCATTTCATGACATCTTTAGATCTAAAAGAAGCCTACCTGCATGTTCCCATACACCCCCTTCACAGGATGTTCCTCAGATTCTTTTATGCGGGGAAACATTTTCAGTTCAGGGCCCTCCCCTTTGGCCTGGGTTCGGCCCCCCGCATTTTCACAAAGATACTAGTAACCCTACTGGCCATTTTCAGACAAGAAGGAATCAGAATTTTTCCCTACTTGGATGACATTTTGATTTGCTCCAAATCCAGGGAAGAGGCAGAAGCACACACACACAGGGTAATCCAGACATTGACAGAGCATGGCTTCTTGATAAATTCAAAAAAAGGCCAAATGAGACCGACCCAAAGACTGCAACACTTAGGGGTCATACTGGACACCAACAAAAATTTAGTGTTCCTACCTCCGGACAAGATTTCTAAAATCAAGTCCATAGCCCAGACGATACTCAGGGTCAACAAGGGGAGACTTATGTTCCTCGCCAAACTCATGGGTCTAATGGTGTCCTGTCTAAGTTGTGTTCCCTGGGCCAGGTTCCACTCAAAGCCATTGCAGAACCTTCTACAACCTCATCAACATCTGATCGCCAGGAAGATAGACAAGACTATATCATGGAATCAAGACTTCCGAAACAGTCTCTCGTGGTGGTGCAACCACAAGAACCTCGGCAAGGGTCTATTCTTCCTAGCAGAGGAACAAGTTCAACTGTACATGGATGCCAGCTTGGAAGGATGGGGAGCGATGTGCCAGTCCCACATAGCTCAAGGCATCTGGTTAACGACAGAGAAGAAGCTACACATAAACGTCCTCGAGCTCAGGGCCATCCGTCTGGCACTACTTCATTTTCAGGACTTACTTCTCCACCGCCATGTTCTTGTACGAACAGACAATGTGTCTGCCAAGGCACATTTAAACAAACGGGAGCTCCAGGTCATCTAAGCTCCACAGGGAAGCAACCTTAATATTGTCCTGGGCAGAAAAGTGAGTAATCTCCATCTCGGCGGAACACATCAGGGGGGTTCTCAATCTCCAAGCCAATTGGCTGAGCCATCAGACCTTAGACAAAGGGGAATGGTCTCTCAACAGATCCCTATTCCTACAGATAGGAGAGAAGTTTGGCCAGCCTTCAGTGGACCTGTTCTCGGAGGAAAACCATCTTCTTCCCCGCTTTTTTACGAGGTACTACCATCCCAAAGCAGAAAGGATGGATGCCCTGATGTCCCCATGGTCCAAGGAACTTCTCTTTGCATACCCTCCTTTTCCCATCCTACCGAAAGTGATCAGGAAAATAAGGCAGGAGAGGGCCTTGGTCATTCTAATAACTCCCTTCTGGGCAAGGAGACCATGGTTTCCCAGCCTCAAAGAGATGTCAGTACATCAACCATGGGAACTACCTCCGATTCCAGACTTACTGATTCAAGGTCCTCTATATCACCCAGACCCGCGATGGCTTCGCTTGACCGCCTGGAAATTGAGTGGAGCAACCTCCTAAGTCAAGGATATAATATCGGGATCGTTAACACCATGATTGAGTCCAGAAAACCATCAACTAGAAGAATATATGATTTCTCATGGAAGGCTTTCGTCCTTTGGTGCAGACGAAAGAAATCCGATCCTTTGACAACAGACGTCACCAAGATTTTGGAGTTCCTTCATGACGGTGCAGAACAAGGTCTCAGGGCGGCCACGTTGCGCAGGCAGGTGGCGGCCATATCTACAGTTATCCCATCTGTTGACGGCATTATACCTTCTAGGCATCCACACATACAGACATTCCTAAAAGGAGTGATTCAGACCAGTCCTCCTCCTATTCATCGCTTTCCCATATGGCGACTTAACGTAATGCTAACTGCATTAACACGACCTCCATTCGAACCCATTAGGGAGATCCCGCTAAAATGTTGAGGATGAAGGCAATTTTCCTGACGGCCGTTACCTCTGCTAGGAGGGTCTCCGAATTGGGAGCGCTATCCATACGTAAAGGATTTTGCATCTTTTACAAGGACAAAGTCATTCTTCGGCCTGACCCTACCTTCATTCTGAAAGTGAATTCCATATTCCACCAGAAACAGGAAATTCACCTGCCATCTTTTTGCCCCAAACCCAGCCAGAGAGAATGGCACAAATTGGATCTTTGTAGGACACTCAGGGTATACATCAAGCATACATCTCACCTTAGGTGTTCAGAATCACTGTTCATTTCCCTAACTAACCCGAACCGAGGATCCAAGATGTCTAGGTCAGCCATTAGTTATGCCATTAGACAATGCGTTGCCGAATCCTACAAGTCCAGTAAACATCAGGTACCAGCCGGTATCATGGCTCATTCTGTAAGGAGCGCAGCCACTTCGGCTGCATTTGATAAGCCTCAGTGGAGGAAATTTGCCGGGCAGCCACCTGGTCCTTGGTATCCACCTTTACTAGGCACTATAAAATAGACTCCATGGCATCCGCTGATGCAGCCTTTGGCAGAAGGGTCCTGCAACACGTCGTGGAGGAAACATAAGCCCACCCAGACTAACTAGCTCTTGGAGATCCCACAGTCTGCAAGATGCCCGGAGAGCCCAGAATGAGAACGGAGCCTTGTTTACTTACGTGAGGGCTCCTTCTGTTCTGGGATCGAAGGCATCTTGCCCGTCCAAGAGTCTCTTGACCTCCAAAACGTTAGCAGATTATGTAAAACAGTTAAAGATTGATCAAAATTAAAATGTTTCAGGTCATGTATAATTATTCTCCTTTGGTCGCCATCTTGCGCTTAATAAGGAGTTTCCTTTTACCTATTCAAATGGTTTTAACTTTTCTCGTTTCTAGTTCTCATTCATATTACTTGTTTCTGTAGTGTTTGTTGTTTCTTGCACTTACCTGTCTCCTTTAGCTCGGCAAGTCCGAAAACTGGGACTGGGAGGTTTTCCCGCCCAGGAAGACAGGAAGAGAAAACTTTAGTTCTGCCTCTCTGGGCAAGTGATGGTAAAACCCACAGTCTGCAAGATGCCTTCGATCCCAGAACAGAAGGAGCCCTCACGTAAGTAAACAAGGCTCCATTCTACATAAGGTGGCAAGTCCTATCTAGACCTCAGCTCAGAAATTGGCAGAAACTCATCATCATAACCTATCAGTTGGTCCAATGTAACAATTCTCTGATCAGTCCAAGCCTTACATAAAAAAGATTTCTTCCCAACTTTTAGATATGGATTGGCCCATAATGTTAATTTAGCATGTGAAAATGGATCAAATTGATATTGTTGTGCCATTATACACTATTGTTCTCTAGTTGCAGAAACTGGGAGAGGAATGGGATCCTCTCTAGCATAAGTAGACCCTAATGCATTCGCAAGAAGCCTCCAAACGAGCCCAAGAGGGAGAGTCCAACTGCAAGGAGTGATCCCAATAACTAGTACAACTTAACAAGTATGCCAGATGATATAAACTAAGATCAGGGAAAACAAATCATCCTTCATTGAATGGAAGTTGCATCCTTTTTAAAGAAATTTGAGGCAGTGAGGAATCCCACATAAATTTCTGAAAAAAGTATTAATTTTATGAATATATCTTCAAGTTCTACAAAAAGGAATTGCATGTAAAATATAAATAATCCTAGGTATAGTATTCATTTTGAGTGTATTTACTTTGCCACATAGAGACAAGTTTAAAGTTGCCCATCTGTCTAAATCCAAAGAATTAGCTTGTTAAAATTTAGCATAACCATGTGCGTAATATCTCTAGGAATCAGTAGTCCAAGATAAGTAATGACATCTGGGCACCACCAAAAATGTCCACAGGCAAATACTTTCTGTGAATTTGTGAATTCAGAAATTTACAGCCCATTCCTGAAAAATGGGCTGAAAGTCCATAGGAGGCGGCATGACCTCGCTGCCAGCGTAAGTGCGCGTAATCGCTCGAGTACACACACTTATGCTGGCGCCGAGCCCAGGCCCTCCGGTGGCAGAGCACCACGGGACCGCGCCTCCCCCCTCCTCCGGCGCTGCCTCTCCGTGGTGCCGGCCATGGCGTAGAGAGACCGTGCCGGCGCAGGGAGTGTGTGTTCTGGGGGCGGGGCAGAGGGAGGAGCTGCCAGTTAGGCGGCTTCCTATCCCGGCTCGGCCGGATACGCCGGCGCCAGGAACAGCGGTGCGCCTGCTTTTGAGCAGGTGCAGCCTCGCTGTTTTCAATGGGGCTTTTGGCCCCGTTGAAAACCAAAAAAAGCCTTAAACAGACGGCAATGAGCCAGATTAAAAAATTTCATGATACAATTGATAAAGTTTTGGAATTAAGAAATCTGCAAAGGTTTTATACCATTCAATGGGCAACCCATCTGGGTCTGGAGATTCTAATGTCAGGTGTGACTTCATTCACATAACGTATATTTGCTGGAGGAAATACTTGAGTCACCTTTCATTTTGCCCCCCCCTGCTTTTGCTGGGTAGATAAGACATTTTTCAGCATGATTTCCTGTGTTCATCTTTTACCAAGCGCTCCCGCGTACATTATGGTGAGGTTTGAATGGAATTACTTCAGGAATAATCACAAATAATCTCACCTGGTGTGCCACAGAGAGTTGCCTAGATAATTATGTGTGGAGAATTGCTTAGAAGAAGTCTTTACCTGAGGGAAAGCTGAAATTTTAATATCAGCAGTATTTACTTAGTGTTTACTTTAATGTCAGCAGTATTTACTTAGAGCTAAAGTAACAGAGGAAACGTTGACAGCCCTCAGGAAACCCACCCAAGCAAGTAGCATGAAGGCCTAAATATTAGCAGAACTTTCTGTGGAAGGAGATAGTCATGTAAGGAGGGGCTTGTGACAGGTGAGCGTTCCAGGCTTTATTCTTCCCTGCTGGATCCATCTGTTTTTTATCTTCTGCTGCCTCGGTGTCAGCTGGGGAAAGTTAACAAAGAGAGACGCCGTCCTTCAGTGTTCCTCCTCTGAAGATGCCGGCCACAGCTGCTGGCGAAACGTCAGGAAAGAAAATACCAAGACCACGGTTACACAGCCCGGATAACCTACAAGAACCGATGAACTCTGACTGTGAAAGCCTTCGACAATATTTTAACAAAGAACCTTACCGCTTTTCCTAGGATGAGGCAAATGGGGAGGCAACAAGGAAAGAGTAGCTTGGAAAAGGACAAGACTGATTGACTTCAACCAACTTTTTATTCATCAGTATGCTTGTGTGTCAGTTTGGTTGTGAAGGCCAGCTTACAGGGTGCACAGTTCGCCCTCGTCTTACACTATGGTTGTTTTCTCTCCATATTGTATAGCAGCATAAGCTATGTGGATTTAGTAATCCGTTCTTTTTTTCCTTAGAACTGTTGCTCTTTTCATTTCAGTCTCCATTTTGGATTCTCACCTTACTTTCAGATGAGATGGCTAGAGGACTAATGAAGCGGACAGTATGTGCCAAGTAAGGATTATGCATGTAGAAATATAGAGTCCTCTTGCTCTTTCACATACACCTTTCAGTATGCAGCATTTCTACTGAAGACTCTCCCTTCCCATCCATTCTGAAGCAGCAACGGCCATTGGTGTGGTTGTTCTGGAGGTCTGTCACAGCCCTGTTCTCAGAGATGTTTTTGATAAGCAGCACCAGGGATTGATCATGGAATTGTCCGCATACAAAGCCCATGCTTTTACCATTGATGTGTTTGTTCTCTAAGGGCCACAGGTTGCGTGAAGTCAGTGATATGAAAATGGGCATCTTCACTAACTGAATCATGACAGTATGAATATATATTCATTTTTATTTGTGAGGATTTTGAGTCTAAAGGCTTCTAAGAGAACTAGGCACACATTTTTCATGTGCAAGGTAATTGTAATTATTGTCATGTTTTCAGATCTATATTTGAACTGTGGGGAAATGGCAAATCTGTGGAAGAACTGCACTCTTCACTGAAGAAATATTCAATAGAGAAAATGGTTTGTATAAGAGAAATCTTGGGGGAGGGGAGAGCATGTTCACAATTACACCCAGCCGAGCATTCATTGTAACCTAACCCAAGCTGCATTACTTTATTTTAGGAGCCGTATCTACAGTCAAACCTTACATACAAAATAAAGGTGCATGCTTTTAACAAAACACTAACACAACAAGAGAAGATTGAAAGAATAGATGTAAGTAGGTGTTAATCTCTTGAAATAGTTTCATAAATGTTATTACAGAGTGATAGTAATATAACCACATGTGTGTACATTTCATTGCTAAAGCGTTTACCGTATTTTTCGCTCCATAAGACGCACTTTTTTCCTCCTCAAAAGTGAGTGGAAATGTCAGTGCGTCTTATGGAGCGAATGCAGCGGTAGCGGGGTGCCGAGCCGGGTCGCCGGGCCGGCTGGGATGCCGCCAGCCAGCTGGGGGGGTGGGAGGCCCCTCCCAGCCCCCCAGCGCAGCGGTAGCGGGGCGCCGAGCCGGGACGCCGGGGCCGGCTGGAATGCCGCCAGCCAGCTGGGGGTGGGTGGGAGTCCCCTCCCAGCCCCCCAGCGCAGCGGTAGAGGGGCACGGAGCCGGGACGCCAGGGCCGGCATCGGGAGGCCCCTCCCAGCCGTGCAGCGGCAGCGGGGTGCAGAGCCGGGCAGCCCAGGGAGCCGGCTTGAATGCCGCCAGCCAGCTCCAAGCCGCCCAGTGCAGCGGCAGCGGGGCACCGAGCAGGGCAGCCCCGGGAGCCGGCTCGGCTGCTGCCAGCCAGCTGGGGGGTGGGAGGCACCTCCCAGCCGCCCAGCTCAGCGGCAGCGGGGCGCGGAGTCGGGCAGCCCCGGGAGCCGGCTTAAATGGCGCCAGCCAGCTGGGGAGGTGGGAGGGGCCTCTCACCCCCCCCAGCTGGCTGGCAGCACCCGAGCCGGCTCCCGGGGCTGCCCGGCTCTGCGCCCCACTGCCACTACGCTGGGTGGTTGGGAGCCCCGGGAGCTGGCTTGAATGCAGCCAGCCAGCTGGGGTGGGTGGGAAACCCCTCCCAGCCGCCCAGCGCAGCGGCTGCGGGGCGCGTAGTCGGGCAGCCCCGGGAGCCGGCTTAAATAGCGCCAGCCAGCTGGGGAGGTGGGAGGGCCTCCCACCCCCCCCAGCTGGCTGGCAGCACCCGAGCCGGCTCCCGGGACTGCCCGGCTCTGCGCCCCGCTGCCGCTGCGCTGGGCGGCTGGGAGGCCCCTCCCACCTCCCCAAGCTGGCGGGACGCAGAGCCGGGCAGCCCCGGGAGCCGGCTCGGCTGCTGCCAGCAAGCTGGGGACGCCGTTCAAGCCGGCTCCCGGGGCTGCCTGATTCTGCGCCCCGCTGCCGCTGCGCTGGGCGGCTGGGAGGGGCCTCCCACCCACCCCAGCTGGCTGGCTGCGTTCAAGCCGGCTCCCAGGGCTGCCCGGCTCTGCGCCCCTCTGCCGCTGCGCTGGGCGGCTGGGAGGGGCTTCCCACCCACCCCAGCTGGCTGGCTGCATTCAAGCCGGCTCCCGGGGCTCCCAGCCACCCAGCGTAGTGGCAGCGTGGCGCAGAGCCGGGCAGCCCCGGGAGCCGGCTTGGACACCTCTGTGCTGCCATCCCAGGCAGCGAGGAGTTTAAAGACCCCCCCGCCCGGCTTCCAGGGACTGGAAGCCGGGCAGGGGGATCTTTAAACTCCTCTGTGCTGCCTGGGATGGCAGCGCAGAAGAGTTTAAAGACCCCCCTGCCCGGCTTCCAGGGACTCCCTGGAAGCCGGGCAGGGGGATCTTTAAACTCCTCTGTGCTGCCTGGGATGGCAGCGCAGAAGAGTTTAAAGACCCCCCCGCCCGGCTTCCAGGGACTCCCTGGAAGCCGGGCAGGGGGATCTTTAAACTCCTCTGTGCTGCCTGGGATGGCAGCGCAGAGCACTTTCAAGACCCCCCCGCCGGGCTTCCAGGGAGTCCCTGGAAGCCGGGCGGGGGGATCTTTAAACTCCTCTGTGCTGCCTGGGATGGCAGCGCAGAGGAGTTTAAAGACCCCCCGCCGGGCTTCCAGGGAGTCTCTAGAAGCCGGGCGGGGGTGGGGGAGGTCTTGGAAAGTGCTCTGCGCGGCCCTGCCCACCTCCCAGCTGGCCGTCGGCGCGGGGAACGCGGGCTCGCGCCATCCCGACGCACCCTCCATAAGACAAGTTTTAGAGGAGGAAAACAAGATTTTTTCTTGTTTTCCTCCTCTAAAAACTAGGTGCGTCTTATGGAGCGGTGCGTCCTATGGAGCGAAAAATACGGTATTTTGAAGTCATAATTTACATATTGGAATAGTTACTATCTGACTTTTATAATATCATAGGGTTAGGCTGCATTTCACCCCGGCATAAAAAAGGAAGTGGCTTAACATTTTGTATAAATTACCCTGTGTCCCCCTGAAATACTTGCTTGTGAATCCCAAATTTGTGGGCAAGCCAGCTGTGCTTTACCCTTCTGGTAGATTTACATCTACCCTTACTGATTCACATTTAACCTCTGCATACATATGTGCAAATATTATTAATCATCTGAAAATATAGATTTGAAAAGCTTATATCATTTGGTATGTAATTCAGTGCCTTTCCTGGAAGGCAATATAAGCATTTCTTTTACAGTGCAGCCTTACAACTTGATGGGGGTGGAACATCTGTTCTGGGTATGACCATTGCCTCTAAAGAGGCAAATTTGAAGTCTGCAAGTACTCCAGTATCCTGCCTTAACCAGAGGTTAAGCGATAGCTTCATCTGAAATGCTAGCTGTGACCCCCCACATGAATCAACCACAAGCATCCATGCCCTAGAAATGACTGGGATAGATTGTTACAGTGCATTCTTCATGGGGGTTGTCTTTAAATATAGTCTTCCAGGCCCAATTCAAGATGCTGGTACAAAACCTTGGTCTGGTGTACCTTAGGGAGGGCCTTCTACGTTAACTGTTCAATCCCATCAAGTCAGCCAGTGGTCTACTCCTTGCTGCATCATCCCTTTTTTTTAGAAGTACAAGCTGTTAGGAAAAAGTATGATGCAAAATAGATTGCTTCACTGTTTGCTGTTTAGATGAGACCTTTTCTCTTATTGAACAGTGTGATCCTAATCAGAGCTGCAGCCTTCTAAACCCATTGACTTCTATGAATTGGAAAGGTGTAACTGTCTTTAGGGTTGCACAATTAAGTTTCTAGTTTTCCTCTCAGTCTGTATTAGATTTTAGTTTTCCTCTCAGTCTGTATTAGAGAATTAGATTTTATTGTTAGGTTCTGTTTTTTATTTGGGTGGTGTTGTATAGGCATACAATTATAATCCCTGAATTGCTTTTTAGTAATTATTCCACCTGATGCATTAGTACCTGTTTATGCTTCAGCAGTTGTTTTTAATTCATGTGTTTGTATTTCTCACTTTTATACAGTCTGTAGAGTTTTTACCATTTAAAGGAAAAGTGAATTTAAAGAAACCAGATTACATTTTTTGGTTTTTAGAAGATTATGGAACAGATCCAAACAACATCCCAGAACAACCTCTTCATTTGTATTTTGGTAGATGGGTGAGTAGATATATTCATAACATAATAAACAGCTTAAAATGTTCAGGAAAGTAGAGTTTGCAGCTTGAGAGAGCTATCTGATGATGGAGGACATAAGTTCTTCATATATGCTTCTCAGTATAAGTCAGTGATATAAAATAGTGAAAACAATTTTGGGTATGTAGGTAAAAGCAGAAAATACTTTTATATAGCTTAAGTTCCCCTGTCATTCTGACTCACAGTTATTTTGTTATGTAGCCTGACAGTACATCTCTGAAGGGAAAGGAGCTGCGCCAGTGGCGAGGGAGGCGGAGCAATGGCGCAGAGGGGCCGCCTCCTAAGCTATTTGCTGTGGCGTGGAATGGCAAGGAAAACTCCAGAAAAGCATAAAATAAATGGGTGACGCATGATGGCGTGGGAGCACCAGGGTGATGGAGGTGTGAGGGCAGAGAGGCAGACATGAGGGGGGCGGGCCACTGGCAAGGTGGGGAGGAGCATGGGTTTGGGCAGTGGTTGTGGGCGTGGATGGATGGTCATTTGCCCTGCCCCCGCTCCAGAGAGTTTCTCAGGAAGGGTGGGGGCAAGCCTTCAGAGGCCACCAGAGTATGTGGCCAGCAGGCTCCTGATCGGAGTTCCTGGGGCCGGCCGGAAGGATGGATGGGGGTGATGTCTGCAGGTGGGGCAGCAGCCTCTCCAGGCAGCTTGCTCTAAGCCACTATGTGCCCCTGACTTGCCAACTGCCACCCCCCAAAGCTTGCGAGCGACAGCGGGGTTGTGGAGCATGGGTGGGGGTTAGTGTTTGGCTAGTCACCGGGAGGGATGCCCCCTGGCATGGCTGCCAGCACCCGCGCCTGCCCCTCAACAACGTTCTGGGTCAGCCCAAGCATCGTGACCAGATGGCTCTTGGAGGCAGCCACATCAGCAGCCAGGGTCTCCATCCACCGATCGGCCCGGTGGGTCATTTCCCACCACTCATGTCAGGCCTCCAGCTGCTCCCTCTCAGTTGCGGCCCACATGGAGAAAAAGATTGGTGGGTTGGGCTGAGTCGGTCTGGGACCCCATGCTATTAACCGGAGGGCCAGTCCCAGGGTGGGAGGGACCAGCTCTCAG
The DNA here is from genome assembly GCF_029931775.1 of Euleptes europaea. Taxonomy (NCBI): domain Eukaryota; kingdom Metazoa; phylum Chordata; class Lepidosauria; order Squamata; family Sphaerodactylidae; genus Euleptes; species Euleptes europaea. The sequence goes on from NC_079321.1 coordinate 74,805,373, forward strand.
CTCTCCTCATGGGGGGGGGGCGGGTCCAGCTGTTGGAGGCACCCCTCCTTGGTGGCCTCTCTAGAGGAGCTCAAGGGTGCATGGAGTGGCACCTCTTCATCCCTGGCAGGCTTGGGAGATGAGGTAATGCCCAGAGAACTCAGGACCACCTTGCCAGCCTCCGTTCCCCACTCTCCTGGGCCCAGGGAACTCAGATACTGAAGGGCTGGTGGCTTGAAGGTCAGGGTGACAGGAGCCTGAACGACGTACAGAGTAAGCTCCATTGGGTCCTCCACGCACTCCCAACACCCCTCTCCCTCACCATTGAACGGGGCAGCCGTTGGTCCACAGTGGGCACCAGCCAAACCTCCCTTGCCAGGATGTGGGGTGGGGTCCTGGGAAGAGGTCATTGGGTGTGACAACTGCTGCGCCTAGCTGCCCACAACCCGGCTCCGGCCCATGCACGGCCACAACAATGCCTATCCAATCAGGAGTGCTATACCCGTGGCCGTGGCTGAAGGGGCACCAGTTTCCAAGTTCAGGTGTACAACCAAATGCCTCCTCTATTTGAGGGAAGCCCCATACACATGGGGCTGCTGAACCTGAATATTTGCTGTTGACATGTGTGACACAGCCAAGTTCTTCCCCCCACCCGGAAAACCCCCTCTCAGTAAAAGATAGTGCCATCCACAGTGGGGTCTGGTTAGGCTGCCCTAGAACAGTGGATGGCCTGCTTCAGTTCTCAGGGTGCGCAGCCATAGGCTCCTAGTGGGGGGCCCGTCCCATGCAATACAGATCACCTGTGCTAGGCAGCAGGGCCTCCTTGCCCTGGAATGGGCTGACAGATGGATTATCAACGGGGGGAGGGATGCTGGGCTGGGTGGGGTTCTGGGCGCCATATCGCTTCCGCCCCGTCAAAGGTCTCTCGCATGACCACTGATGGCACTGATGGCTGTCGGATGTTTGTGGCGGAACAGGACGTGAACCACCACAGAGAATCAGCCAATCGTCTATGGCTGCTCACCTTGACACCCCCACCCCCGCAATCGCCACTGTAGCTGCATCTGGGGCGACGGAAGCAATGGACCCTGGAACCCAGATTCTGTTTTAAGGGGAAAATAAGACTGTGACATAATCCTATTCTTGCACTGTAGGGTGTTTGGGGCTAGAAATGTTATTTAGTATGCTATGAATTTTATGACCTTTCCCCAAAATAATACCATATGCAATACAGCTATTTAAATATTTTATCAGTGCTCGTTAAGGAAGTAATTCCTGGTTGCCCCCTCCTCCCCAACAGATTGCCAATGGACAAAGGGACCTTATTGAGTCATACAGTGTGAAAAGAAGACATTTCATTGGGAACACAAGCATGGATGCTTGCTTGGCTTTTATCATGGCAAACCATGGAAGAGTAAAAACAAATGATATTGTGTTTGATCCATTTGTGGGAACAGGTATCTGGGTTATTTTCCTTGTTTGGGGAGGAAATGAAAACTTTATATATACATGTATGTACAGCCTGTCTGTATTTATGTTCAGCTTTCTCCCCAGGCTCTCAATCTTTTTTTTTTTTTCCGTAATGTAGACCAACCTATAAAAAGAACTGAAGAAAAGGTAGAAGAAATAGCTTTTGTTAAGGTTCCTTTGGAGCACGGCACACTTAATCCAAATGTGATTAAGCAGAGATCCTGATTAATGGTGCCTGCCTGCCCTGAGGCCCAAGAAAGTATTTTGGACATTCCATGAGGCCCTTGGGGGCAAATGTAGTTTTAAATTTAGATGTTACTTTTGCCCTCCATTTTGACCGGTTGCAATTCAGCCTTTAAAGTATATCCATGACAACACTTGTTCACAAGTGCACATTTTAGTGCAACAGCCTTCAGCTCAGTCCTTTCCTTCATTCCTTTCCTGCAGCAATTCTGGTGTGAAATCTTCAGAGCTAAGGGGATCCTTTGTCATCCTTTACATATTCAGGAGAATGGGAAGAAAATTAAGTAGCATCATAGCATTTACCTCAGTCTTGATCATTAGTATCTAAACAGTGGTATATTAGAAGTCTAAGGGGAGAAACAGGATAGCCCACATACAGGTTCTTTGGTGTAGTAGAAGTGTCCAGGCATGTTTTCTCTTCACTTTCTGTTTCCTGAACAAACAGGAGGGATGAGAGTATAGTTTGCAGGGTTATCCTAGTGTACATGACTTGTGGAAGGAGTATAGTACTGTCCAAATGATGTGGTATTAGTTAAATAACATTTTCCCCCTTGTGTGGGTCTACATTACAATTCAAAGTGATGTTACATCAGAAAATGTATTTTTTTTTATTTTCTTTTGAAGAACATGGATAAAATCATGCTTGATGTTCAGAAAAAAGTCCTGAAGTCTAGAGGTTTGCGTCATTTGAGCTCTTTTATTGTGGGAAAACGCACAAGTCATCAAAGCAACGAGAACTTGATTATTCTGATTTTCTTGAATAGTTCCTTGGTAACAGGCATTAGGCATTTTATCAAAGCTTTGTTTACTTCGTACTGTTAAAAACAAGGTGATTAGCGAATTAAAGAAAAGGCAAAAAAGCAGTTCAGAGGAGTAGCTACATATTCCTTCACATGTGTTTATTTTCTTCGGTTAGTGAACGTTTGCTGATTGTTCCAATAGGGGGAGCTTTTATTCCATGAATAAGGATTGTGTGAAAGTGGCTATTTGCAATAAAATGCCTGTTTAAGGTATGTTTTGCATCAAGTAGACATGAACCAAGGTTGTCATTAAGAGAGTCTAATAGTATTTTTGCTAATATGAGAAGGAAAGGCTTTTTAACAGAAGAAATTGGAAATTCAAGGAATCAAAAGCTCTGGACAGCTGTTTTAAGTCCTCTATAGAGTTTTGTGTAGAGCTTAAAAATAGGGTATTGCTTTTGTCTTGCAGCAAATCTCACTTAAATCATATGAGTGTAAGCAGATGTTTATGCCAGACAACCAGTGTTAAATATTTCTTGTGCATAATAGAACTCTTGCCTGCGCTACAAATCAAAACTTGTTTTTTTAAAAAACATTCAGCTATCATGGCTTCCCACACATACCCCAGAGACTATAGCTTTGTGAAAGTGCTAAAAATTCTATGTTAGAGATTCCCAAGACTCTTTCAGATCTGCTGTTCTTAGATTTCAAAGCAGGAATACATATAAACCATTTCAAATTTTAATAGCGATACAGCCAAAGGCAACTGCTTTTGCTGTCCAGCTCTGTGTACCAAGCAAAAGAACTATAGCTTCAAACACTATAAAGAATTATTTTACTAGTAGATACGTACTTCTGTTTTAGTGGTTTGCTATACGATTTGAATGGGAGTTTCAGTGGAGCAGAGACATATGCTTTCATGGAAGGTGTGCAGCTCCCTAAATACGTTCCCCTTCAGACCCTACAGGGGAAGCATGAGGTTCCTGTGCCCTTTCTGGAACACTCCAGGCACGTTTTATGTGTAAATTGTTGTCCCTGCTTTGTTCAGTTTTACCCTAAATGGAAACATCTATTCGGTGTTTCCAGTCTGTTTGGATTCTGTTGTCTATTTTATGCAACACATTTACCTCACAGATTGTGGTATTGAAAGAGTGAAGACAATTGACTAAACCTAGGCAAAATTAACAGCATCAAAACAGTACATTAATTGCCTTGCATTTTAGAGCTTAATGATTTTCCAGTGGTGTAAAAAATTGAAGAAAAAATGTCTGAAGGGCTAAAGATAGAAGTTGGGAGTGCGTGCCCTATGATTGGAGTCTCAGACGTCTAAGCTTCCTAGGTTGTCTTTGTTAAGTGCTCATAGGTTTTCATTGGTGAATCATTAAATATGCTCACCCTTGATTACTTCTTACTGATGGCTCTTTAAGACGTCTTATTTTTTTAAAAATTAAAAATTTATATTCTGCTTTTCTTCCTAATCAGGACTCAAAACAGTTTTTTCACATTATTTCCCCCTTCACCACTCTGTCCTCACGACAGCAGCCTTGTGAGGGTGGGTTAGGCTGAGGGATTGTGATGGGTCCCAAGGTCACAAGAGTGGGATTGAAACCTGGTCATCCCGGGTCCTAATCCTACAGTCTAACCACTACGCCAGCCTTTGTCTTGTACCTCTTTCATTCTAGAAACTGTTATCTTAAAATCATTTCTCTGTGAAAAAAGACAACACAGTGAAGGGAAAACAAATATATGAACGTTAACATAGTCCTGACTAATTAATTGCTGGCTAGTAATAAGAGGAAAAGGCTGATTTATTTACAGTCTTTTATTGAGGCTGGTGCATATCTGATTTTTTTTTTCAAATTCTTGCTGTGTTGGGAAGAAACTTTGTTTCCCCAATGCAATGTATGTATATCATATGCTTTTTGTTGTTGTATTCCTAAGAAGTTTTATCGTCGCCTGCAACCTGAATGTTTTGTCTCTTTTCTTTCCTTGGCAGGTGGGCTTCTTATAGCCTCAGCACACTTCGGAGCATACGTATGTGGTACAGATATAGATTATAGCACAGTACATGGGCTGGGTATGTTCCCTTCAGTATTAAGCAACAAGATTGTAATTATTTAGCATTTGGTAGCAGCAATTTAGTGTGTGCCAAACCAGCACAGAATCTTGGAAGAGAACCAGAGGTCATCATGTCCAAGTTTGCTCAATCATTCACCAGTCCTACTCAAATCAGGCTACGCAGTCCGCTTTTTCGCTGGCAGCAAGCCGATTTATCAGTGCTAAAGAGCTTCAAATGAAACTGCTTCAAATGAGTGAGGGACCCAACTACCCTTAGGGTTTCGTATTGGCTTTCTTGGCATTTAAGTTGCTATTTACACATACCAGATACTTTAAAAAAGTATTTATAAACATACAACAGTTTTATTATTTTTTCTTTTAAAAGAGCAACTTTTTAAATGCATCCAGCAACTTTAATTGAAAGTAATTTCTATAGAAATGCTGACTTTTAGATTGATTAATTTCTGTTGGCAAATCAGTATGTTAATTTAGTTGAATAATTAGGCTAGGTCTTTATGATCCAATGCTACTTGCTATCAACAGGAAAAATGATTTTTAAAATCTTGTGCATCTACAATTAACAATGCTGCCCTAAAGTTAGTATATTAAGTTCAAAAAATACAAATACGGGTTTGTCTCTACCCCATTTCTTGTAAATGACATTCATTACTTGTTATCAGGTTCCAGGTATTAAAACCCTCCTATTATCCTGACCCCACTTACTAGAGAATCCCATTAAATTTAGTGGGACTTCTGCATCATATGCCCTGTGGCGCAGAGTGGTAAGCTGCAGTACTGCAGTCCAAGCTCTGCTCACGACCTGAGTTCGATCCCAATGGAAGTTGGTTTCAGGTAGCCGGCTCAAGGTTGGCTCAGCCTTCCATCCTTCTGAGGTTGGTAAAATGAGTACTCAGCTTGCTGGAGGTAAAGTGTAGACAACTGGGGAAGGCAGTGGCAAACAACCACGTAAGTATAGTCTGCCTAGTAAACGTTGTGATGTGACATCATCCTGTAGGTCAGTAATGACCCAGTGCTTTCACAGGGACTACCTTTACTTCTGCAGAGGAGCTTGCTCTAAGAATATAGGTTGGCTGATGTAACATAAAACCATGGTTTTAATGAAACTAACGATTGTTAATATCTAAACCACCACATTTGTTGCCTGCTGGTGCTATGCACACGCCTCATCTACAGAGTCACACTGTAAGAGTGGCTCAGAAATGAAAATGCTCTTGCCTTCAGCCAACTTTCACTAGCCTCAAACCTCTCCCCGCCCTCAGTTCCAAGTCAGCAGCATTTTCTTCTGCTCTTTTAAAGACACATCAGCATGGCATGCTCCTTCCATTTGTCACTAAGGAACAAACTAATGTCAGTGGGACCCTGGCTACCTTGTCCTCCAGCAAGAATGCAGTTCATACAAGCACCCTCTTTAAGGGTGCTTAGTTAAGGTATGTGATAGGCAAGTGGTGTTTTCCTGGTTAGAAACATGCAGGGGCATCTGAGTGGGACTGAGCTGTGTGTGCCTTGGAGCAGAGATGGGATGCTTGTGAGGGAGTTTGGTAGGGTATGTGTGGCAGCATGAGTTTATTTTCGTGGGTTTGGGTCATTGCTAATTTTGGGTTAATGCAAAAGCCTTCAGCTTCCTTGGCTAGCCTCTGAAGGGGGACATGGGTCAGTGGCCGATTGCTGTCCCTGAGAGAAGCTACCCTGCTTTTTGTTGCCAGTGGCCAGTAAGCAAGTTGGTGACACGGCAGGGCTTTTCCAGCATTGGGTGCCATAGGGCAGGCGGGATAGCAGCTGGGTCTCTGGAGGGACGGTGAGGTAAAGAGCCACAGCCCTGCAGCCGGGATTTGTGGAGACAGCCCAGTATTCACTGATTTTCTGTGCCCTCAATCTTGGCTTTGCTAACTAACTGATATCTGTTGTTCTTTTGTAAAGTCTTTTTTATTCTACATGTTATGACTGCTAGAAAACAACTTGGTGATACTACTGGTATTGGGTTGCTTTCCCCACTCCTACACATGAAGCCTGCTGGCTGACCTTGGGCTACTCACAGTTCTCTCTGAACTCTCTCAGCCACACTTATCTCACAAGGTGTATGTTGTGAGGAGAGAAAAAGTAGGCGATTGTAAGCCAGTTTGAGTCTCCCTAAAAAGGTAAAGAAAAAGCGAGGTATAAAAACCAACCCTTCTTCTGGTAAGGAGATCCAGAATCCAAATGACAAATATTCGAGGCTAGAACCTAAAGAATCAGGCAAAATTAACAATTAGCTCCATGTATTCTAAAATTCTTTTTTGTGTGTGTCCAAAATGGCCATACTCTGTGCTGTCAAAGCAGTTGTGATATGGCACAAAGGCCCTTGGAAATCTTCTGAGAAATCTTCTGAGCCCATCCATAACCCCAAATATTCTTCTCTCTCTCTTAAGACCTTATTCCCCATAAGTTTTAGAGAACACAGTCATTTTTTTAAGCTTTCTGGGTATGCCAAAAAGAGATTTCTCAAAAGGGCGTAGTTCCCAAAAAAAAAAACCATGCCTGAAGGCCTATTCAGACTGCTGTCTCAGTGTGGGTCAGCCATGGAAAATGTCTGCATATAGTAGAATTTCCGCTTTGAATTATTGCTATAAAATGTGCCAGTAGGGAGTGTTTCCTCCTCTTTGGAGACATATGTGCTCTTCAGACAAGTATGGAACTCATACAAGGACTTTCAGAGAAACACATGGTCCAGATGTTTCTATAGCTGTCTCCCAGGAGAGGATGCACAAGTTCCACATTGCATGTTACACAGGAGCATGTACAGAGGAAACATGAGTCACTCATACTTCCCTGTTGCCACTTCTTTGAATTTCTAAAGCCACTGTTTAATTGCAGCTGTGATATAATTATATGCAAGTGAAACAATATGTATTGTTACACCATTCTTCTTTCGGCTACGGTATTTATAATTTTGAGTATCTCATATTAATGCAGCTCATATACTAAAAGCAGATCTATTAGTCTTTATGAGATATATCCCTTTACTCTTGTGGCAAATTTGAAGTAGAGGTGTTAGCTAGAGGTTATATGTGAGAGTTCCGAATTAGTTATGGTAAGACTGAAGGAACAGGAGAAAATGTTAATTCTGTTTGGAATTAAGTTAACTTGGCATTCTTCACTCTGACCACTCTTAGGCAAAGCCAGCAGGAAGAACCAGAAATGGAGAGGGCCTGATGAAAATATTAGAGCCAACCTTCGCCAGTACGGCTTAGAAAATTACTACCTTGATGTATTAGTTTCTGATGCATCAAAACCCATATGGAGGAAGGGAATGCAGTTTGATGCAATCATCACAGACCGTAAGTTGATGCATAACCCAAGAGGTATAAAATTGCAGTTTGAAATAATGACGATAATGGAAAAGTTTACCAGCTGGTAATATAGTTTAGCATCCAAAATGAGTATTAGAATAAAGGCATCCAGGTTGAGAAGCCTACTGACTAGATGTAAGGAATTAGTGGGTCAAGAGGTAAACTAGAGGACTGTGGACTTGACCCTAGGATAGTTGGTTGCAGAACTGCACTCAAAGAGTAGTTGTCAATGGCATTTCACCGAGATGTGTCCAGTGGGGTGCCATTGGGTTCAGTTCTGGGCCCAGTACTTTTCAGTATTTTTATAAATGATCTGGATGAGGGTGTGGAGGGACTACTCATTACATTTGCAGATGACACCTAATTGGGAGGAGCAGCGAACACACCAGTAGATAGAGATAGAGTTCAATGAGATCTGAACACACTGGAAAAGTGGGTGGATGTGTGTTAAGTGTCGTCAAATCGCTTCTGACTCATGGCGACCCTATGAATCAAAGTCCTCCAAAATGTCCTATCTTTCACAGTCCTGCTCAGATCTTGCAAATTGAGGGCTGTGGCTTCCTTTATTGAGTCAATCCATCTCTTGTTGGATCTTCCTCTTTTCCTGCTGCCTTCAACTTTTCCTAGCATGACTGTCTTTTCCAGTGACTCTTGTCTTGTCATAATGTAACCAAAATACGATAGCGTCATTTTAGCCAGTTCAGGCTTGATTTGATCTATAACCCACTGATTTGTTTTTTTGGCAGTCCACGGTATCCGTAACACTCTCCTTCATCACCACATTTCAAAGGAATCTACTTTCTTCCTATCAGCTTTCTTCAATGTCCAGCTTTCACACCCATACATAGTAATAGGGAATACGATGGCATGAATTAGCTTAATCTTGGTGGCCAGTGACACATCCTTACATTTTAGAACAGGATGCAATTCAACAAGGATAAGTGCCAAGTTCTACAGAAATGAGGGACATGCATACTGGATAGGGGACACACTTCTGGGCAGCAGTGTGTGTGCACAAGATCTTGGGGTACAGGTGACCGTAAGTTAAATATGAGCAGCCAGCGTGATGCAGCTACAAAAAAGCTAATGTGATCCTGGGGTGCGTCAACAGAGGCATAACATCCAAATCGCAAGATGTCATAGTTCCTCTGTACACTGCATTGGTCAGGCTGCACCTGGAGTATTGTGTGCAGTTCTGGAGGCCTCACTTCAAAAAGGATGTGGGCAGAATGGAGTGGGTGCAGAGGAGAGCAACGAGGATGATCAGGGGCCTGGAGGAAAGGCTGAGGGAGTTGGGAATGTTTAGTCTGGAGAAGAGGAGGTTGAGGGGGGACATGATTGCTCTCTTTAAGTATTTGAAAGGCTGTCACTTAGAGGAGGGCAAGGAGCTGTTCCTTTTGGTGTCAGGTTCTCCAGCCAACCTGGGCAATTCCCAAAAAGCCACTCGCTCAGACAGCCAAGTCAGAAGCAGGTAAATTTTATTGTAGAAGCAACAGGCCAAGCTAAGGCAACTTGCAGGTTCAAGCTGCTAATGACGAACCAGGCTACGAGGCATAACTTAAAAGCATGATTACATCACAGGTGCAGTTTCAAATGGCCTGGGAAATGACTAGATAACGGTGCTTGGCAGTGAGGGGGATGACGGAGCCTAAACACGGTGCTGCTCGTTAGCCGCTCAAGGCCAAGGCAAGGGAGGGGGAATGGAACAGGGAGTGTGGGAATAACAGAGCAAATGTACATCAAAGCACAATGCAAACATTGGCCGAACTCATGTCAAGAGCCTGGCCGCTTGTACGGGCCAGCCCAAGCATGGCTAGGCAAGGACTCAGAAGACAACCAAAAGGCAACCTCTGACCTGACAACCTCAGACACTCTGACAGTTGGCAGCAGAGGATAGGACTGACAATAATGGGTATAAATTACAGGCTGAAAGGTACTGGCTAGATATTAGGGGGGGGGGGAGTTTTTACAGCCCAAGTAGTTCATCAGTGGAATCGGCTGCCTAGGGAGGTGGTGAGCTCCCCCTCTCTAGCAGTCTTCAAGCAGCAGCTGAATGAACACCTGTCAGGGATGCTTTAGGCTGATTGAGCAGGGAGTTGGACTAGATGGTCTGTATGTCCCCTTCCAACTCTATGATTCTGTGATTCTGTTTAATTTATGTGAGATCAGGGCTTGCAAAGCCAGTTTTCAAGAACTTAGGGTTACTAATGGAATGAAGAATTTCTTGATGTAAGCATATTGCTATTTTTTCCCCAGACTACACCTTCTTTCCCATTGATATAAGTATGGTCATAGCCAAGTTACCTTAGTTGCATCTCATATGCTTACTTGGCATCTTCCTACAGAGGCTAACAGGGATCATGAGCGTGCATCAGAGAAAGTTGTATCCTGCAATTTAGCCATCTCTATCAGTACCCAGTGGATGTAAATTCTTAATGTTACACGAGTCTCTGCATTATTTAGTTATGTCTGGCTTCTTTTACTCTCCCCTTGAGTGCGTATGCTTTGGAACTGGGCTTTTGGGTCAGCCCCCCCTCCTTCAAAGAGTCTGTCTGCATTCTAAATCTTAGCCTGCATTATTTTGAAAGCCACGGTAATCTGCTGCTGTTGCTTACTGGAATATTTCCTAATTGGAAATGCTTAGGCCATAGTTTGATTGCAGGTTCAGTTGTCAGCAATGTATTAGATGTTTTGAATATGCTCGTTCATCTATAGATACTACTTATTCGTGAATTGGAGACCTAGCAAAACAAAATATGGCCTAAGAGAAAAACCTTAGAGGTTGGGAAAGAAAAGGTGTCTGGTGTTTAGCATTGATCTTCTCCTGGACTCAAACTGTATGCAGATAAGGAGTAGGATTTCATTAGATTCTGCCCAATTGGAGCTTTACCTTTCTTTGCAGATATTTGCCAGGGCTGTTTATGAAGAATGTAATATTCCTTGTAAAGCATCAGAACCCAGCCTTTATTTCTCCCTTTGACTTCATAGCCTTTAATTTGCAAGGTTATGGTGCTGGTCATAGCAATATATGTGAGAGGGAAAGAATCTTTTCAAAAGCAGAAGTGGAAATTAGTTCTCTAATGCTAATTTCAAGTCCATGTGAATTAAATACTCCACTCTCATTAGCGACTTTGAAAATATTTCCAAGGGTGCCTTCGGTAAGTCTAAAGCATCTTAGAAGGCAATCAATTCATTTTCATCCAGGAGTTGGGCTCTGTACAGTGATGTCTTCAGGATGGATATGTCATGTTGTTTTCAGCTTATTGCTAAAGAAAATTTATCCAGTCTGTTTTCCTGCATACAAGGGCAAAAGACATTCATTCCTAAATCAGACAATAAACTGCCTATCAAGGAAGGGACAAAGATATGCTATTTTATTGGGAAATATATGATGATTTATTTTGGCATATTTGGCTATGATTTTCTTCCTAAGGAGGACCGAAAACGGCTTATGAAATATACACAATATAATTTAACATTTTGAACATATGGGGAGGGGAAAAATTAAGAATACACTGAGCCACCACCTGGGTTGGTCCTGGATCAGCAAGCCAGTTGATGTGGACCATAGGATAACATCCAAGGGCCCCTTTGGGTGTGTGCCTCTGGCCCTGTCCAGGTTAAATACCTGCACCCAGAGCAGAAACAAATTCAGTCAATGTCTTATTCAGTTGCTGCTAGCAAGATGTTCCCACCTTCCTCCTTCTAGTGTTTTACAACGGCAGAAGTATAATACATTATTATAATAAATTTGTAATAAATTTACTTTTAAAAACCACTGAATCAAATGACACTGAATCAACCCTAGGCCTGGCAGCAACTTCTGGGTAACTTGTGATCACCTAACTTGTATGACTCAACTAGGCCTGGCTGCTTCCTGCTGTTTAACAGAAGCTACCCTATGAAAGCCAGTGTGGTGTAGTGGTCAGAGCTTCAGAGTTGGCTCTGGGAGACCTGGGTTTAAATCACCATTTTCCCATGGAAGCTCACTAGGTGGTGTTGTGTCAGTCACATACTATCAGTGTAATGCTACCTCAAAGGGGTGTTGTGAGGATAAAAAGGAGAAGAGGAGAATGATGCAAGCTTCTTTGGTCCCCACTGCGGAGAAAGGCAGGGTATAAATGAAGTAAATAAATAATAAATATAATGACGATAGGAGGCAAATAAAAGGTAGGTTGGTGAATGACAGAGAAGGACAGATAGGCAGGGAAAGGGAGAGGGTATGGTGGTTGGCAGGAGGAGAGAAAGAGGAAATCGTATAGGAAGGAGGATGCTAAGGGAAGGGAAAGTTCCCTCTACAAGTCCTTGTAGGTTCCCTACCACACAAGTGGGCCTGGCCCACCACAACATTGGGCCATAGTTTTCCGTTGCAGAGGCTGCTGGTGCAGGGGGGGAGCTGAAGACAAAAGGGCAGATAAAGGTAGGTTGTATGGTGGGTGGAATAGAGAGAAGGAAGCAGGAAAAGTGGAATGGTTATGGGGGTTTCAGAGAAGGGAAAGAGGGACTAGTGGGGGAGGGGGAAATGAGATGCCTCCCACAAGCCCATGTGGGTTCCTTCTTGTCAATATATTAATTCTCAACCTGGCCAAATCTGTGGATACTTAAATCCAGAGATTGGAGACATAAATGGGCAAGACAGTTCTTTCCACAAACCTGAAAATGCTCCTGGTTGCAGAAAAATCTGAAATCTAAAAAACAAAACAACTCACACACTTTGGGGAGTTTAACCTCCCCGCCCCCCCCCCCAAAAAAGAAGCAAAGCCTATCGCTTTAAGATCGAATGTCTTCTCAGTTAACATTGTGGGGGGTCCTAGGCAGCCACAACAGTATTGCTAGCATGTGTGTATCCAGGATGGGCTGTTTGCTTGCCTTGCTTTCTGCCATTAAAAGGCAGGGGGAGGGGGCCATTCCAGGTCTGCTTTGGCCTTTGAGGGAAGACGTACTGGAGTCAGGAAGTGAGGAAAGGGGGAAAGGCTGTGGGGGCTTTCAGGGAAGGGAAAGTGGAAATAGGGAGGGGAAAATGAGATGCCCCCACAAGTCTTTGCAAGTCCCCTTCTTGTACAATATATAATAACTATATAATATTTTGTAATACATTGATGATATTTTGTATTTAGTGGGGGCGAGTAAATGGATATCTGCCTAATATATTTGTTTTGCGTAGCTCCTTATGGTATACGAGAAGCCACCAGGAGAACGGGTTCACAGAAGGAAATGGCCAAAGTGACAGAAAGAGGGTAGGTAAGCCTTGTGCTGAGAATCTGATGTGTGAGTGGAAAGCCAGCTGTAGTTTCAGAAGCATTTTTCGTTTGCTAAACATTCTAGCCTTCTGCCAAACCATCGACAAATCCGACAGTGCTGTTTTTCATTATATCGCGCGTATGTAACAACCACTTTGTTAATTGCTGACATGCTTTGGAAGAAATGTGAGTACTATATGGGACACTGGGGCCGCATACATGGGGCCTTACAGCATGGTGCAATGTGGAAAACTGTGTGCATATTCTGTTGCCTAGCATGCACTGATAGTTGTGGATAGAGAGGTGGCTGGAAAAGCCACCAGTAATATTTCCCCCCCCCCCACACCCTGAATCTTTGCATCATGCCTACCATTAGGGCTCTCAGGACCAGGGATAGCAGTTACTAACATAATATTTGTTATATTATGAGGACGGTGCTACCAAATTAGGATATTGATGAGCCTCAGTTATACATTGGATCTTACAGTCTTCATCCCAGTGTAGTGTGACTTGCTTTAAAATTTTGGTAGGACAAGGCAGTGTTCTAAATTTTGGGGTTGGGTCCTACTAGCATTTCTGCTGACAAAAGAGCGGTCCCTTTTTACCACCAAAAAGTCTATGCTAGGGATCTTGAAATCCACATGGACAAAAACAACAACAAAAAAAGACAGGAGAGGAGCTGCAGTGAGGGGGACAGTTGAATGAGATCACACGGAAAAGCTGGTAGGATCCAGTCACTGGAATGAAAGCAATGTCATATTCTTTCCCTTTATGCAAGCCAATGTAACCGTCCCCATTTTATTGGGAGGAATTTGTAAAATCATGGTGCTAACTTACCTGTATCGTTTTTCAAATATTTTGTTTTTGACTTTAAACATTGTCTTGTTAAATTGGTTTCTGAATTTCCATTCCATTTGATTACTGTATTGCTTAAATTTCTAAAATTCTAGAAAAATGGTCTATCCAGCTTAGGATTGTCCTGTCTAACTGTCTAATCAAATGGAGAAAGGCATTTTCCAACACATGCTAATTTTTTGCATGTGAAGCTTGTGCTGCTCTGCCCCTTATGGCCCCTCTCATAAGTGTTCTTGGTTGCCCTGAGTTCACTAACTGTATGCTGTTTAAAAAAATGCAAATAGTATTGTAACTATTACTAATTAATAATTTTTAACTGCTACTTAGCACAGAAAATCACATCTCCATTTCTTCAAATTATCATCTGAGCGATATCCTTTTTGACCTGTTAAATTTTGCGGCTGAGTACCTGGTGATCGGAGGAAGGTTGGTCTACTGGCTTCCTGTGTACAAACCGGAGTACGTATGCATTGAGAAACAGGAATATATGGAATGCTGTGATCAAATGTATTTGCCTTGTATCAAGTCAGGCCATTGGTCCATCTAGCTTAGTACAGTCTGTTTTAGAGCTGTTCAGAATCTCAAGTATGAAATAATCTTCCCAGCTTCTTGAGATGTGTGAATCTGGAGATGCCAAGGTTTCAGCCTTCATTTAAAGTATGTGGTGTACCACCGAGCCGTGGCCTTTTCTGTGTGTGGAATGTGGATACGCTGGAAGATGGTAACTATTTCCAACCTTTTGCATTGGCATATAAAGAGGACTTTCCATTGGAATTGTTCTGATGATGTAGTGGCTTGGATCCACCAAAACAGTTCCACGGACAGAAGGCATTTCCATCTACAGAGTGTAAACTTCTCCATCTTCCTCTCTCACAGCAGCCCACAGTGTCTCTTAAAATACTACTCCTGGGATACAGGGAATCTCAAGGAGCAACATGAGGGGGAAGATGGTAGAAATTGCCCCCCCCCCCCGTGTGTGTACAAAAATTCTACAGTGGATCCAGGTTTGTATGTGGAGGCAGAGAACAGTTTGAAACTTTGAATGCCTAAGTGTACTTAGATGGAGGCAGGGTCAGCTGAGATCCATTTGTTTCATGTGTATTTAGAATTGGTTCTTGTAGGTTATCCGGGCTGTGTAACCGTGGTCTTGGAATTTTCTTTCCTGACGTTTCGCCAGCAACTGTGGCAGGCATCTTCAGAGTAGTAACACTGAGGGACAGTGTCTCTCAGTGTCAAGGGTGTAGGAAGAGTAATATATAGTCAGAAAGGGGTTGGGTTTGAGCTGAGTATTGTCCTGCAAAAGTATTGTCCTGTAAGTATCAAGATAATGTGCTAATGAGGGTATGGTATGTTAATATGGAACCATTGTATCCTGAAGTGACCTGTTAATGTGTGTAATCCAAAGATAATCTGTATGGCTATTGTTGAATGTTGTCTTTGTCTGGAGGTTCTTCAGGGCAGGAAGCCAAGCCTTATTCATTCTTAAACTCTCCTCTTTTCTGTTAAAGTTGTGCTGATGTTTATGAATTTCAATGGCTTCTCTGTGCAATCTGACAAAATAGTTGGTAGAATTGTCCAGTCTTTCAGTGTCTTGGAATAAGAAAGCCTTCGACAATATTTTGTATTTAGAATTGGTGGTATGAAATTGCTAGATAATGGCTGGAAAGATGTAGGACTTGGTTTATCCTTAATAAGTGTGGTGATAATGGTGTGGTGTCATCCTTTTGGCAGAGCAATACAAATATGTTTTCTAAAAACAGTGCATTACTGTATTGTCAGCTGTTGAATCCCGTGGGGTTTCAGTGACTACTAAATGAGTAGATGCTGCTGTAGATTAAATTACAAGTGAAATAATTTTCTCATTATTAGAATTATTCATCGGTAAAGAATGTACAGACTGGGGAGAATTTATTTATCTCATTTGTATCAATCTATCCTCCAAGGAACTTGAAGGCAAAGTAGCACATTGTAGGATATAAAGTTGAAAGACTGGTAAACATTTAACAAAGGACAATTCCTACTTTAATGTTTTTGTCAGCAAAATTTTTAAAAATGTTGCAAATGAACTGAGTGGTAAACTGGAACAGACAGCTACATGAAATGTACTTTCCCTATATATGGGCAATCTTTCACCTGTGCCCGTGTGTCTTGTTTTGTTCTCCCTTTGTGGCTACACATGCGGCTGTGGATTCTGAAAGCAATTAGCACACATTGTTTCTGGGAAATTTAATCAGGCTATGAACCATGTGGAAGTGTATAGTCTAACTCCGTTTGAACCAGTGCCTCTGGCTGTTCTGTTTCAGATTCACAAGTTACAGTTCATAAGCTCTTATAACCCTTTGACTGTTTATTTCTTCCAGATATACTGAAGAGATTATACCCCGGCACCCATGTCTGAAACTTATTAGCAACTGTGAACAGACGCTTTCCAGCCACACGTCAAGACACCTGATAACCATGGAAAAGGTGAAAGAATTTGAGGTAATTGTTTTGATGGGCTTTCATGGAAAGTTACAGTTGTCAGATTTGTAACAGATTTTTCTCCTTTAAAAACGTAGGGTGCCTACCTTAGCACATTATGTGCTAAAACACTTTATTTCGCCCGGTCCTGGTGCTAGTAAGGTATTTTATATGTTGGTTTTAGAAGGTTTGTAAAACAGTCATAAATGTCAAAACAGGAAGTTAAAGTGCTTGCTGTGCTGATGAACCTGGACAGCAGCCATTGAAGGCAAACTTTGAATCTTATTTTATTTGTACTACTGTATATATGGTTACGTGCGCTTGGGCTTGCAGTACTAGGCTGTTTTTTATTTCAATTTTATTGTTTTGCTTTCCTTTATCCCTTAGAAGCTCCTTGATCCATTGATCTTGAGCAGCATAGTTTTAAATCTAATGTTTGAGGGATATAAGGACTGAGATAAATCTTGCTGCTGTCAAATGTAGCCTGGGATCCCTAAAAAAAGGCATTGTATCAGACACAGAGGCATTGTATTATGTGTTAAAAGAGGATAAATATATCGTGAAATTTTATTGGTTGGTTTGAGCTGATGACCAGTTGCATCTAATACTGAAACGACAGGAATGTTGCAAAGGCACAGCTGTGTCCTGTTGGGCTTGTTTTTGGTCTGAGATGTAAGAGAGGGCACTATTAAATTCTGGTGACAATTGTGAAGTTGGAGCTTAGAAGTATTAATTTGACAATGCCATTTTTAATGTTCTGCTCCTGGCACAATCAGAAAAACCATTAATGTGCATTTTACTTGGATCTTGAATATTGTCAAATACTATAACTACTTCTCGGAGGGAAGGCAGCATGGTATAGTGCTGGTCACATGTTAAAAACATATTGTCTTCCCAGACCCCTGGTAGGCTAGCTTATTGTACTTTAAGACAACATTTGGATACTGTGGGTTATCAGTAGCATTGGAGTATCTTTAATTTGTTCCAAAACTAAGTTCCCGTTCTCAGAGGTATGGCTGTATATGATGTTACCATTAAAAGAGAGAGAACATAGATTAAAATGGACCCCCAGGATGGGTTGGTACCACAACCTTACCGAAGCTAAACATGTATGCGACTGGTCAGTGCCTGAATGGAAGACAGTGGGAATCCTGTGTATATTAATTTCAGTTCTTTAATGTAAGAAAGGCAAGAGGGGTTCACTGGTACAAGTTGTAACAATTACTGTTATTTGATTAGGCATTGTGTAATGAAGCACTTTATTTTGTTTACCCTGAATCAGTTCATCAACTTAATTGGGTCAGACTGAGAGAGCTCTAAGAGAGCTGTGACTTGCCCAAGGTCTTCCAGCAGGCTTCATGTGTAGGAGTGGGGAATCCAACCCAGTTCACCAGATTAGTGTCCACCGCTCATGTGGAGGAGTGGGGAATCAAACCTGGTTCTCCAGATTAGAATCCACCGCTCCAAACCACCGCTCTTAACCACTACACCACACTGGCTTTAAAAGGCTTTAAAGGTCAATACCAGCACCTTGAATCACCCTCAGAAACATATTGGGAGCCAGTGTGGATGGGCCAAGACTGGAGTGATATGGTCTTTACAGCCCATTCCAGTTAACATCCTGGTGGCAGCATTCTGCACCAATTGAAGTTTCTGAATATTTTTCCAAGGGCAGCCCTTTGGAGAGTGCAGTGCAGTAGTACAATCTAGATGTGACCAGGGCACGCGCCACAGTGGCCAGTGAAGCCTTGTAAAAGGCAACTCCTGGCCACAGCTGCCACCTGCACTTCCAGACTATACACCTGTTAACTTTAGAGGGAATTAGAGGGAATACAATTCCCTCCAGAACAAGTACACCTTAAATCCCGGGTCAGACCTTCCACTCACCAGTAATACTAGTGTCTTGTCAGGATTAATCTTTAGTTTATTCACCTGCATCCACTCCATAACTGCTTCCAGGCACCAGTTCAGGGTTTCTACAGCCTCCCTGGAATTAGCCAGAAGTGTGAGATAGATCTAAGTGTCATCCGCATATTGGTGACAACCCAGCCCAAACCTTCGGACAACCTCAACCAGTGGTTTCATGAAGAAGGAGCATAGGGAATAGGATGGAACTTTGCGGGACCCCTAGGCCAGAGGCCAAGGGGCTGAGCAGCATTCCCACCACCACCTTCTGAAATGTACCCTCTGAGTAGGACCAGAACCACTGCAGAATGGTGCCTTCCAATCCCAGCCCAGAAAGGTATTCCAAAAGGATACTATGATGATATCAAAAGCTACTGAAAGGTCCAGGAGAATCAACAGAGTCTATCTCCCAGTGCAGATGATCCACCAGGGTGACCAAGGCTGTTGCCCTATAAACAGGCCTAAAACCAGATTGGAAAGGATCTAAACAATTCACTACATCCAAGAAAGCTTAAGTTGTCCAGTTCAGTTGTCCTGCCTTCCCATTGGGACTCAAAGCCTCATTCTCCTCTCCTCCATTTTATCCTCTGAACAACCTTGTAAAGTAGGTTAGACTGAGGGAAAGTGACTGGCCCAAGGTCACCCAGCAAGCTTCCATGGCTGAGTGGGATTTGAATTTTGGTCTACCAGATCATAGGCTGACACTCTAACCACTGCATCACACTTGTGGCTGTACACTTTTATGCCAGCACGTTTGGCTGCAACACCGTTGTCTTGCTTGGTGACCCTTGTGCTAGTGCAGCACTCAGTGCACATTATCCCTTTTTTCCCTTGAGTTTTAGTCTGAGAATGCGAGCATGAGTTTGAAGAATATACTGGATAGCGTGTGTGTGTTTTAAGTAGCCTGGTTCTGTGTTTCACTTGACAATTATCTCCACGTTGATTGATCAGATTATGAGATCTCAGCATATGACAGCCTATTATTAGGGCTGCAAACACATAATCATCTTCACTTAAGAATGTTTGACTGGTAGGTTGGATTTCCTTGATGCCCTGCATTCTCCTACAGATTTACCCACATAATCTTTCTTCTGCTGACTCTGACCCCTCAACATATGAGTTCTTCACTAATCAGATTCATAAACATGTGGGATGAAGCGCCTGAAGATGTGTGTGCGTTTGCATATTTTGCTTCCTTAGTGGCTGCAGTTTAAGCCCATGCACGGTTAAAGGAGGAACAAGTTCAATGTTTCCAGGGAATATGCCTGGTCTGTTTTGGGCAGCAGTCATGACTCTGTGTCGTATCCACATTCTGGTGTGTTAAGAACTCTCATTTTATTTAACAATAACTGTTTTAAGGCTATAGTTCTAACAGTCTTATTTGGGTACATGTTCAAGAAAAATGTGGTGAAAACTGTAAAACTCCATTTATACCAAATGGCACAACAAAGACTTTTTCTGCGCTGTGAATTATTTTTAATGACTTTCTCCCAAATTTCAACTTCTTCTTCTTTCTCCTTTTTAAAAGAAAAAATTATTTGCATTGTTTTGAGGAAATACACTTTTGTAATATATAAAAATATGCCTCTTAAAGGGATGTATATATGTTTGTGAGAGAAAATCTAAATTTAAGCTAGTTAAATGCAAAATGTTATCAAATTCAGTGTTCTTTTATAAAGCATTTGATATTGTTTTAGATTAGATTCTTCACAGGTTAGTGTGGAACATTTTAATAATAAAGTTCATTGAACAGCAAAGCATATAGAAGTCCAGAGATACAAGGGGGAGGGGGGGCTCCGTGGTAGAGTATTGAGGTTGCCAACTCTGGATTGGGAAATTCCTGAAGTTTTGGAGGTGGAGTCTGGGGATGGTGGGGTTTGGGGAACAGAAGAACCTCAGTGGGATCATAATGCCAGCATCCACCTTCCACCTTCCAAAGCAGCCATTTTCTCCAGGGGAACTGATCTCTCATCTGAAGATCAGTTATAATTCTGGGAGATCTTCAGGCCCCACTTGGAGGTTGGCAATTCTAGCATTGTATGTTGAGGGTCCCAGGTTCAGTTCCTAGCATCCCTAGTTTAAAGGATCAGGTAGAGGTGTACCAGTAGCAATGATATCACTACTTTTGTCTTGCTGAGTTTGCAAGTTAACCGAGCGTTCACATACTTTTCAACAGTCAATAAACTCTGTTGGTTAGAGCTACTCTTACCTTGGAACAGTTAGAGTAAACAGTTAGATTAATTGCTTTTTAATAGAGTTTAAGAATTGAGATTGACTTTATCTTGCTATATCAGATGTATCTCATATGCACCTGCTGATTGGCTTATTTGCCCTATGTTGATTATCTCATATTTAGTTTAAAGCAGACATATTTAGTTATAAACCAATCAGTTATCTAGTCACATGATTATAATAAGATTTAGAGAAATATAACATTGATATTTTCCTATAAACGTGCATTCTTTTGACGAGCAAATCAGATTTCTCTGGCTGGAAGCCTCAGAAAAAGAATAGGTGAGATCTTTAGGTGATATAACTTGGGCTTTTAGATAATCCCTAAAAGCAATGAGACAAAAGCTGAAACCTGATTTGCTTTTAAAGCTGCTACTTACTATAATATTATTAACCAATGCTAGGAACTTTGATAATTTTAGTATATATCGTCACAGTAATTATAGGGTTAATTTTTTCATGCCTGTACTCTTTGCTTTCTTTCTCAATGAAAAGAATCTCCTTTTTCTCAATAAAAGATAAAGGTTTCTATAGATGTTCTTTCAGATTTGCTGGTTAAAAGGTCAAAGAACCAAACCCAAACTTCTCACTCTTGTATTATCAGAGTTTAAGGTGGTAAATCACTTTTAATACAATAAATCCTGGAGAACTCTGTTGCTAAACAGTTTTGCACAGGCAAAGCCTTTAGAATTGCTTGGTTCAGATCCTCTAATAGGATGCAGAACAGACTCTTTTGTTACAGCAGGTGATGAAGTGGAGAGACCCTGAAGAGCAGCTGCGCAGTCAGAGTAGGTAGTTTGGACCTTGATAAACCGATGGACTAATTCAGTATAAGGCAGTGTCATGTATTCATATGTGCTTACTTGGACAACTGGTCACATGTGTGGATGGGCTTATTTTTAATTGTAGCTCTTATATCTGTGTGAAAAGGGCCTACTAGATCATGGGTATAAATTATAGCTGCACTATTTAACAAAATCTTAGTTTAGACATGTTCAGATATTGAGCTCTCTCAGTTTAACATCATAAACCAACCCCAGCAGATGCTGCATAAATCTGCACCAATAATTTGGACGAGTACTTTTTTCATGGTAAACCATTTTGAGACGTCATTTAAAATGTGATTTCTTCGTCCATATTCTTTGGTTCTGTTTGGTAGTGAAAAGTGTCATCAAGTCGCAGAAGACTTATGGCAACCTTGTAGGTTTTCAAAGCAAGAGATGTTCAGAGGTGTTTTGCCATTGCCTGGCTCTGTGTAGCAACCCTGGAATTCCTTGGTGGTCTCCCATCGAAATACTACCCAGGCCAACCCTGCTTAGCTTCTGAGATCTGCTGGGGCAGGGCTAGCCTTGGCCGTCCAGTTCAAGGCTCTGGTTCTGTTTACATTGCAATGAATTCCAACATATTCCAATTTAATAGAATCTTGGCTTACCAGGGAAGTTGATTTTTATGCATTTCTGCTAGGAATGGTTGGTGAAAGAGTTTGCACTATAAAACTAATGACAAAATGTCAGTTCATTTAAGAGTATGCATACAAAAAGTGCTTGTAACCAAACAAGTGGTGGATCCATGTGATCTGAAACAGGGTTGACATTAGCGTACCCTGAGGTGGGGCAGCTTGTGTGACCTAAGGTTCTAGTGGGGACCACTACCATTATCCTCCCCAGCTCACATGTCTCCCCTGCCACCTTTTTACCCGTCCCTTACACATTCACAAATGCTGTGCCACCCACATTCCTGCCTGTACATGCTATCCAGCGTTGTCGGGGAAAGGTATGTGGGTAGTGCACAGTAGCAGCACTCCTGGCAGCAGCACTCACAGCCAAGTGCATTGCCCCGTGCCATCGAGGAAAGGACGTGCAGGCTGTGGGAAGGTTCGTGAGTGGAAGGGGTAAGGATGCAGGTAGAGTGGCCTATAGGTAGTTGGGGCAGGAAGGAAAGTGGGTGGGGGGAGGTCTGGGGGTGCAGGCACTCTTTGCTTGGGGCCACTCAGAACCTAGAACCAGCCCTGGTCTGACCAACTGTAGAAATGCTAACAAGCAATAACTTGCCATTCTGTCTTCATGATGAACACACTTGAGACACAGATGCGTCCAGTAGAGCTTTAACTGGTTGGTAGTTAGTGAACACCCTGCTAAAACAACGACAGGGATAGTGTAAAATTTAAGTCTCAGGCTGAAATCTGATCCAAGTTAGATTAACCAAAATTAGTCCTTAATTCAGATTTTTCCTGTGCTATGAATTTGCTAGGTAGCTTTTGACCTTCCTATTTTGGTTCTTAGCCTTGGGTAATATTCCTTACAAGATTTCCTTACAAAATAATGTAGATGACTTACTTTGGGTGCTGTAAAACGTGAAGCATAATAATAAGGGTAATATTTCATCGCTGCAGGGAACCATTGCCTCACAAATCGCAGGGGAGGGCTTTAAAAAACCTTGTTCCTTAAAAAAGCACCTTGTCTTTAAATTAAAAAACGGGTGTGTATTGTGATACAGATAGGGTTTTTGTGATTTAGTGACATGTATCAGACATGTATGTTCCATCCTATGCACTTGTTTGCTGGTGTAGCAGGCCTTAGGAACAAGCCATAAGCCGTATTAAGTGGTTTGAGATATTGCACATGAATCTCCTTGTAATGCCTAACAGTGTTTTAATACCCTGCAGGATGAAGACAGCTCTTCTCATATATTGAAAAGCCAGTACCTGTCATACAAAAGTCACAATTCCTTTCGTGAGAAATATTTCAGTGGAGTGACAAAGAGGATTGCCAAGGAAGAAAAAGACAACCAGAAGTAATTTTTTTAAAGACTAAAACGAAGGACTTGCAGGACTTGCATTTGGCTGGTAAAACATCTGGACCACAACATTACATGGATGCTTCACAGAACAAATACTGGTTTTAATTTTTAAAACTCGAAGCAAAAACTACACCATAAGTTAAGAACAGTTCTTTTTTGTTAGGTTTGTTTATACCAGATTTTATTACACAAGATTTTTGACCCTTGTTTAATTTATTTTTGTACTTCAAGTCCAAATGATGATTGACTATAATCTTTATTGCTACTATTTTTTTTACTCCATTATCTCCAGCAAAACCTAGTAGTATTGTTTGGCTTCTTAGACTGTGAACATCTGGAAGTCTTAGAGATGCATAATATAACAATCAAAAATTTCTTAGTAGGAAGATTGATTTCATTTGTTTTCTTCTTTTGTAACTGACACAAAATAAAGCCAACAAGGATTGTTGTGAGTTTTTAAATTGCATGCAGCAGCAATTTATCATTTCTTATTGACATATCCAAGGTCAAAACATCACCCCACCAACCTTCTAGGATCCAATGGTTATTAAACCTCACGAACCCTTTTATACATCTGAAGCTCATCTGTATCTTGGATCTACTCTTGCATTCCACTTTTGATCAAGCCAGCTTCCTGTAATTTTGAAAAGAGAACTTGATAATTAAAGTAGTAAGTACTACAAGGGAAAAAAGGGTAATGGATCCTTAATAGTATGTATCTAATCAGGTCTTCAAATCTGGAATGACTAAAATATAACAGTATCTTTCTCTTGAAAACTGCAAAACCCTTTAGTCCAGGATATTCAATGGCTTTTTTTTTTTGCTTTTAGTGCCGGTTATACTTTACTGGATCATTGATAAATATAATCGCTCAGCTTCCTTAATATGCCTACCATTTAAGTCTGTTGTCTCAAAACATTTCTATATAACCTGTTCATTGTAGGAGCCATTAGAGATCCATCTATTTATTGGTGGAGAAGTCATTGAGATTAATGTGACTACATTGACTTATTTCACCATCATTGGGGTCAACTCTGGGCATGATTATGAAGATGGTTTAAGCTTTGCAGCACATTATGAATTATTGTCTAAAGGATCAAAGAGCCATGCTTGAGATTTCTATGAATACTTGGTGTCATGGAAGCAAGTGTGTAAAAGAAGCAGCAGTTCTCAATTTAACTAGGGACTTGCCATATGGCTTGCAGACAGGGTCCTTACCTCATCTAACACCAGTCCATAAGAAAAGCCATGCTGGATCAGACCAAGGCCCATCAAGTCCAGCAGTCTGTTCACACAGTGGCCAACCAGGTGCCTCTAGGAAGCCCATAAACAAGACAACTGCAGCAGCATTATCCTGCCTGTGTTACACAGCACCTAATATAATAAGCATGCTCCTCTGATCCTGGTGAGAATAGGTATGCATCATGACTAGTATCCATTTTACTTGTAGCCATGGATAGCCCTATCCTCGAATGAACATGTCCATTCCCCTCTTAAAGCCTTCCAAGTTGGCAGCCATCACCACATCCACAATTTAACTATGCGCTGTGTGAAGACATATTTTCTTTTGTCTGATTTGAATATCTCACCCTCTAGCTTCAGCAGATGACCCCGCGTTCTAGTATTATGAGAGGGAGAAAAGCTTCTCCCTGTCCACTATTCCTGCCATGCATAATTTTATAGACTTCTATCATGTCTTCCCTTAACTGCCTTCTTTCCAAGCTAAACAGCCCTAAATGTTTTAACCGTTCCTAATAGGGCAGTTGCTCTAGCACCCTGATCATTTTGGTTGGTGGGGTAATGGGTCAGCAGATAGGCCCTCAGAGGGTAACCCCAGTCACCTGCGGTGAGATGAAAGCAGCCAGGATTAGTGGCTCACTCCAGGTGGAACTTCCACCCCATTCAGGACCCCCCCCCCCGCCTATCCACTCACCAAAAAGCCACCCCTTGCCCTCTGGCCACGTCTTGAGGAGATAGCAAAGGCCAGAGGCGTCAAATATCTGAGCGTCTTGGACAGGGCCCAGGAACTTGGCCACCAGGCTGGTGAAGATGCCGCGGTGGTTGCCCACTGCGTGAATATTGAGACTGTGGAAGTGGTGGCGATTGCGATAGACACGCTGATCCTCACATGCTGTTTGTGCAGCAATCCATGGCCCCAACGACACTGGGGAAGCCGGTCACAGACTGAAAACCTGCATGGATCGACACAAGCTGGGCCTCTTTGGTGGGGAACCGCACTTGGGTGCAAATGTTGGCGACCATGGCATCCAGGAAGGCATGAAGGCAGCGATAGGCAGAAGAGGGGGAGACCTCCAGGACATTGGCGATGACCCCCTGGAAGCTCCCAGGCCCCTCCTGCCTGAAGCGCTGGAACAATTTGTTTGGGCGGGCTCAGAAGCATGTGCGGTGTCTGATGGCTCAAGGGAACACCTTTGAACATGCTTTGACGGCAGGACTGGAGGGGCCAGAGTGCGGCTGTGTTACCTCATTCTGGCTGCCTCGGTGGCGGGCCAAGAGATGGATGTTATACACAGTGAGTCAGCCTTGACTGCCCAGTGGCCCCTCCCTGCATCCAGGCCAGGCCCCATGGCGATCTGACCCCACTCCCTTCTTCCAAAGCATGCAACTTCCAGACAGACCCCCCGGAGCCCCTCCCATCGCTGGGAAACCTGACCAGCTCCGATTCCCTGGGAAGCCAAAGTAGCCAGGGGCCCATGACTGTGCACACTAGTATCAAGGAAAAAAGGGGAAGGGAAGCAAGGCAAAAGCAAGCCGCCCTGTCTCCACAGGATGGTTCCTTGTTTATGGGGGGTCTTCCAAAATTACATCCACACAAGACACTGAGTCAGGGCACCTCCCTGCACTCAATGGGCCCGCTGCCACCAGCCCTTAATCGAACATCCAGGACCCCCGGGCAGAGGATAAGGGCAGCCTCTGTGTGCTGGCTCCAAATTATAGTACAATGCCTATCCTGCAGGGTATGACACCTGCCAGGCGAGAGCTGCACTAACAGAAGGTTTTTAGTTTGGTAGGTGGTCAAACATACACACACAAGGCACTTGGATTTAGGCTTGGAATCCCAAAGTCAAAAGACACAGCCAAATAAAGGCTAAAGATTTATTCATAAGATTTGTGCTGGTTACAGGAAAGAAAAGGTTTCATGAAGCATTAAGCAAGAAAATAATAAAACAGTTTAGCATAGCTAACTCATTCAAATTCCTATGGTTCAAAAGTTTGGCAAAGCTTCTTAAGTTCAAAGAAGTTACCAGTTTCCAAAAGTCTTTCAGCATTCAAGATTTCCAAAAGTTGTCCAAAGTTTCTCCAAAGGTCAATCCGACCAGAGTTCCCTCTTGAGGGCCAAAATCAAATGGGTTTGGATGCCACAGGCACGGCCTTCCAGCCGTACCCCAAATGAACATGATCAGGTTCAGAACTGGTCTGCCTTTATAGTCGTGTTCTCAATGGCATGAGCTCATGGTGGCCAGTGAGAAAACGAAAGTAATTTGCTGTTAATTAATCGTTTGGTCAGAATGCTGACTTGCTCCCAATAATTGATGTGTCCAGGTGCTCAGCCTGCAGTACCTTGCACCTGAATGTCGTCATAAGCATTAAGATTGTGGCAGATGGATTAGTTGCTCATGAGCTTCAATTAGGGAGGGGAAAGGAAGCCTTAACGAGAGACAGCGGGGCCCCTTATCTTGTTCCCTCCACAGAAGCAGCTTTTCAAAGTGAAACTATTTTACTGTTGTAATTTGGGCTGGGCCGACTACTTACCAGCCCTTCCAAGTCTCAATATTACAGAAACCATAGGCCTAGAGGCCTGAACCAAAATATTTATGAAACCCAAGGAATTGAGGAACCCCAATTCCTTGACAACTTGTCCCTGCGATCAGGACCCCAGCGAGGGAGGCTCGGCCAGGGGCGCCCAGGGTCCAATGGCAGCTCCAGCCGCTGGTGAGGGAGAGGGGTGTCGGTGGTCCATGGAGGAGCCAATGGAGCTGACTCTGTGCCTCATTCTGAACCCCCCCAACCTGGGCCCTCCCAGGAAAGTAGGAGTGTGGCTGGTGCCACCTTTGGGGGCATGGGGAGAGTGTGTGGCTTTGGTGGCAGCCTTCTTGCAGATGTTGCTCCTGTCACCGTGACCTTAGAGTCACCAGCCATCCAGCATCTGTGCTCCTGGGCCCTGCGGAGTGGGGAGCAGAGGCCAGCAAGGCGGTCCTGAGTTCCCTGGGCATTTCCTCATCTCCTAAGCCTGCCAGGGACGGAGAGGTGTCGCCCCGCACACCCTCAAGCTACTCCGGGAAGGCCACCTAGGAGGGCCAGCCGGACCCAGCCCCTCCCTCAAAGAGAGCCGCGGACTGGCCTTTCCCGCCCTGGGGCCGACCCTCCTGTCCATGAAGGGGAGGCTGGGCTGGGTCCTAGGCTCAGGGTCCCAGGCTCAGCCCATCCCCCCAACCTTCTCCATGTGGGCAGCTATCGAGAGGGAGTGGCTGGAGGCCCAACGTGAGTGGCAGGAAATGACCGACTGGGCCAATTGGTGGATGGAGACCCTGGCCAGTGATGTGGCTGCCTCCAGGGGCCACCTGGCCATGATGCTTAGAGTGACCCAGAACGTCGTTTAAGGGCAGGCGTGGGTACTGAATTTTCTGACCTCAGAAAATTTGAAAACCACTGGCTTAGAGAAATGCACACTTAATCACAGAACACGCTTAACTCATATACCTAATACCACATTTTCCTAACTCTGTAAGAAGCATTATAGACCTTTCCCCCCATCCTCTTCTCCTTTAATTCCCTGAATTCACCCACATACTATTTTAGAGCATTTTTCTCTTCCCCAAGTTCACCCAGCCCCTCCATTTTCCCCCAAAATGAAGACTTGTTATACTTTTGGAATCTCAGGTGCCTTATGAGTTCTGACATGGCATGAAATTAAAACTCAAAGATGCCTCATTAACTGTGTGAAATTTCTGTACCCTCCTCTGGGTATTTTTATCTAGATATTCAAATTTATTCACCAATTAGGAACCCAACAATCATTTTGATCATCATGAATCTATTGGCAACTCTGACTCTTTTGATATATATTTGTGGCTCTTATTTCTCATTTCTGTTCAAGGACACTGATGATGATGAACAATAAAAAGATTAAAACAGCCTAAGATACCCGGTAGTCTACACAATGGCAGCACTAGAGGAGTAAAAACAACACCCCAGGGATAAGCTCCAAATGAACATCCCTGAGTAAACAATAAGGCTGCAATGATAGTCCTGAAAGCAAATCCATGTCACGCTGGGGCTCTGTTGGGAGGCGGCAGCACCCTCCCTTCTATCAAGGAAGCCTTAGCCCAAGCACTGCTAAGTCTGCCTTCTTGAAAAAGAGGTACCTGGAGCAAGGCCTCTCTTGTTTAATCCTTGCCAGTTATCTGTGACCTCTTGCTTGACTAGAGCTGGATCGGTTCCCTTCCTGCCAGAAACTGGTCATTTGCAACCAAAGGTTCTTTGGCACCTTCTCGCCAAACTGACTCCAGTGTGCTAAGCTCCAAGTTTTTGCCCCTGGTGGAGACGGTCCGTTCAGAAGCTTGCTCTGAAATCATTGTTTTTGACAGCTCTTTGGGGTGCTTTGAAGATTTTTCCAGTGTTTAAAATATTGTTTTTGGAACACTTTTTTTCTTACTGCTCTTCTATTGCTGCAGTAAGCAAAGGAAAGAGAGATTAAAAATTCTTGTTTCACTGAGCAACAAACGTCAAAAGGTTTCTTGCCCCCGTATTAAGATAGTACTGTTTTCATGGCTTCTATGATACTTTGTCATTGTTCTCTCCTTTCCTGGTACCCTTGATTTGTCCAGGCAGTGTTTAAAGTATGGGTAGAAGATAAATAAAAACACTTTATTTGCATTGGCCCTTTTAAAAGGTTTTCTTTTCCTGTCGACAGCCAAGATGAAGACAAAGATAGCATTTTTAGAGCATAGGTGTGATTGCCTCACACAACAAAAGGAAATCTTTGTTCTTAAGGAGTGAACTGTAACAATTCTGCATGTTTTTTTATTAAATATTTTTATTAGTTTTCAATATTAAATAAGGATACAGGGAGAAAGAAAAAGGAAGGGGAAAAACCATCAGTTAAACCATCAGTTAACCATCAATTAAACAACACTGCGATAGATAGATATATAGTTCTACCCCCTTATAAAGTTCAAATTACCGTCACTTGTTAACATAATATATTTGATCGTCAACTTAGCTTTCATATTGTTCATCAGATTTTATTATTATTTTTTGATTTTGATATATTCATAGAAGGAATTCCATTTGTCTTTATTTGATCTTTGAGTATCTTTTTGTAATATTTCTGTTAGGTGTGCCATTGTTATAAATTCGTACGCGTTGTCAATCCAGGTTTCGATTTTTGGTATTTTATCTGTTTTCCACAGTGATGCTATCACTATTCTTGCCGCTGTGATTAGGTATTTTAATATGATCTGTTGGTCTTTGCTGCATTTGTCTGGTATTTTACTCAGGAGGAATAGTTTGGGATTATATGTGATAAGTTGACCAGTAATAATTTCTAGGTTCTTATGTATTTTCTTCCAAAATTTTTGGACTGTTGTACAAGTCCACCAACAGTGATAAAGGGTGCCTCTAGCTTTACCGCACTTCCAACACAAACCAGATGACGAATTCTGCATGTTTGAAGCAGAAAGTGCTATTGGTCCGGCTGGTTCCCATGATGTCACCAAGAAATTTTTCACTTCCAGTCCTTGGAGTAGTTTTGCACTTATTTATTTCATTTTTAAAAAAATTAAGTCATTTAGTCATTTATTAGTCTTTCTCACTTGGATTCAAGGCAGATTACACAGAGTCAATATAACCGACGGGACAATACAATAGGATTAGGGTTGTAGAACCAATCAGAAATCTAAAAACAAAAGTGAAATAAAGCATAAGTCTTAATATGGCCCATTAAATGAAACAAAACTTACAGTCGGGTCCTAGTTTCAGTAAGCTAAACACAGCAGCATAGACCCCAGGTCCCCAATAACTTATGTAAGTAACTTTGTGAATCATTTAGTACAGTGCAATTCTATTGCCTGCATAGAAAAGCTCTCTTGAATAATTCAGTTTGGCATACTTTGCAGAAAGCCAGGTGAGTGGGAGCTTTCCTGACCTCCTCAGGCAGGCCATTCCATAAAGGGGGGGCCACAACAGAGAAGGTATGTGTACGGGCAGTTTATTTTGCCCATTTGCAGGTTGGCACCAGCAGAAAACCTTGCTCAGATGAGTGAAGCTGTCATGGTACATAGGGGGAGAGGCGGTCTCACAAATATGCAGATCTAAGGCCACGAAGGGCTTTGTATGTGATAGCCAGTACTTCAAATTGAGCCCATTAACAGATGGGCAGCCAGTGGAGTGACTATAGAATGGGAGTAATATGCAGGCTCCATCTAGCTCCCAATAATAGCCGAGCTGTGCCATTCTGCACCAACTGGAGTTTCTAAATTGATTTTGAGGGAAGACCAATGTGTAGTGCATTGCAGTAGTCTAGTCTGGGTGTCACTGTGGTGTGGGTCCAGGTGGCCAGAGCAGCTGTATCAAGGTAAAGGGCCATCTTGCAGGCTCGGCTGAGTTGCGAGAAAGCCTTTTTTGCAGCTGCATTAACTAGCTTCTCCAGCAATAACACTGGCCCAGTATAACCCCAAGACTCTGAACCAAGTCACCAAGGGTCAGCTTAACTCCATCAAATCTGTTGTGAGCACAATGTCCTTCTCTTTTGCTAATACAGCAACAATGAAGAAAACAGCATTGATGGTGGTATTTTTATGTTTGTTTAAAAAGTAGACAACACATGCACATATAAAGCCTGGGCTGGGCATGACCAACATTTTAGTCATCATGTGTCATTTCAGTTGTAAAGGAACAGCTCGGCTCACCCAGTGCACAGAGACCTGTTGTTACTATAAAACGTCTGTCTTCACTCCTACTTTCAGAAGGCAGAGATTCACTAGGAAATTCCTTGTGCACTTTCTGCTAATACCTTTGACTTCAGAAACTAGTAATACAAAATCCTAAATTTATAAGGTGGTCTGATTTAGTAGAGACTAGATTTATATCTTAAAATTAAGTGTTGATTTACCACATTCACTGTTTGTGTGCAGGATTAGGAGGAGGAGGAGGTCCACAATTTTATAAACTTTACTATAGCAAAAAGTTCTGTTTCCACAAAACTTAAAGGGAGGACTGCAGAACCAAAGCTCTGATGACTTATTGCTATTTAGATCCCTTCTTAGCATTGTGTTTGTGTTTAGGGAACACTACCTGCATTTCTGCTGCTGTCTCTGACTGTTCCAGTGTTCTCTACTAGGGTTGTTTAGCTTAGTTTATTCAATTTTACCGTCCTTAGACCAAACATAAAATGTTTGCAGGTACATTGCCTTACCCAAACCAGCAGTATAAAACGATACCTTTTGGTTAAAACACTATACAAAATATTACTCTTTTTAAAAACTGGTGAGCAATATAAAATTAACCATTCCACTCTACAACTTTTCATTTCTAATTAGATTTCCTATAATTAAATACTATTCTACAAAACTTGGCCATTAACTTTGTTACCTGAGAAAATTCATCCTTAAGAAGGATGTTAACTCTAGGATAACCAGTGCTCTTTCTTAAAAGAGGGCCAAGAATCTTCTCCCTGTCCTCCCTATAGTAATAGCACCTAAGAAGGACACGTTCCAGCGTTTCTGGTTCACCTTGGTGAGAAGGGAGTCTTTTTGAATTTTCCTTCTAATACTGCAGAGGGCAGAGCTGAACGAGCTAGAGTAAATGCTCTCGTAGTAGTATTTCCTTCTAACATCTAAAGGTATGTCGCTGGGCAAGGGATGTACTTGGTTTGGGCAGATGCCCTAAAAAAAGGCGCTCTAGCTCGATCAAATTGCCTTTCAGTGGCTTTTATTCTTTGTTTTACTGCTTGTCTTGCTCTATCATAACCTAAAGCCCTCAGATTCTCTGGGGGGAAACCAAGATGTTCTATTTTGTTTCTAATGGCCTTAAGCCAGCTTGATGGGTAGTTATCCTCTAGAATCAAAGCTCAATTCATAATGAGTGTTCCATAATAAAATCTAGATTTTAATTTGGATTTTTTTTAAATTAAGAGAAACCTAGAGCCAAGATACTCTTGTTTTCTGCCTTCTTTGAACATTTGCTTTTCTTATATTTGGCAAAATCAATGACAGCTGTGATCTCGCCAAGCTCCTTTTCTGAAGCTCCTACTAATTTGGATTAAAGTGGATGTTTGAAAGCCTCAGATTGAAATCCTGGCAGCAGAACTGCTGAGGCCCCGCAGCATCAAGTCTTCCTGAAGTTATTATCTGCTGAGGCAATATAAGCAAAAAAATTGTTTTTCGTCTTCTCAGTTGTTTGCTATTTGTCCTCCTTGACTTTGAGATGTTAAGTTCTGTGCAAAATAGCACTAGCAGAGGCTCCATTTTCAAATGGTCTTTAATCTCTTTTTATAGAAGTCACTTAATTTTAAATGCAAGCATGCACATGGAACAGCTGTAGGTGTAAAATGCTCCTAGCTAAAGCTCCACCATACAAAGCAGATGATAAATTTTTTGGTGTTGGAGGATTCTTCAGTTAAGTGCATATCACCCTCAATTATGCAAGCCTCCCTGTGAAGTTTACACAGCAGCGGAATATTTCAATTGCCTGACTACATTTCTGATTTCGAAAGCAGGAAAAGGAATAAGCAGCAGGAAGAATGCCTGTTGCAGCAACTAAAGAAATTCAGGCAAATCGACCTTTGACAAGGGGGGTGTGTGTGCCTACATAATGTTTGTGTGTGCGTGAAGGAGCAGTTCCTCAACTTATCCTCTTAGCCATTTAGGGCCACCATTATTTCAAATCTAGAGGGAAAAATAGCCCTTTCTCTCCAGTGGCTTTTTGTCCTTGGGATCCCATGATCTCCAGCAATGCTGTTACAGGGGTCACAGATGGTAAATGTTGGAAAGGGAACCATAGGACCAATCCTTGAATAGGGTTGCCAACCTCCAGGTGGTGGCTGGAGATCTCCCACTATTACCACTGATCTCCAGGTGACAGAGATCTGTTCACCTGGAAAAAATGTCCACTTTGGCAATTGGACTCTTTCCTTCCAAGCTCCCATGACCCACAGGTCTTGAGCAGTTAATGGGGAGTTTTTTTTCCTTCTATTTCTTCAACGAAAATATGGTGGAGAGATACTTGGCTGCTGCCAATGTTATACTTGGATCTCTATCCACACAATTGGACTCTATGGCATTGAAGTCCCTCCCCTCTCCAAACCCTGCCCTCCTCAGACTCCACCCCCAAAATCTCCAGATAGTTCCCAACCTGGAGGTGGCAACCCTAGCCTTGAACTATAATTACTATAACACTTTGATTGGCCAAAATAACACAAAATATATCTTAATAAAAAGTACTGCATGGCTTTTGTTTTTGGATTTGGCATTGCTCCATGCAGGCTCAATCTATTATACTTTGACTTTTATTGGTGCCCCATTTCTCTTCTCCTTGGACTTACACATAGGGCAACTGGAAGAGGGTTGTGGGAGGGGATATGGGTGTGTGTGACATCACTTCTGGTGAAAAAAATGGAAGTGACATAAGTTATACCACAGATTTCCAGTGATTCCTAGAGCTACCCAATGTCACTTGCAGTTTTTTTACTGGAAGTGAGGCAGCGGTGCACATGATGTCATTTAATTTTTTTCTCCCACTGCCACTTGGAGCAGCAGCAGCCAATGGGAGTGGGGGGTTCTTACACTCCTGAAAGCCTTGTGGCCAGAACAAGTTTTTGCCCTTACCTATAATTCTCCCTCATATACCTAGCGTTGTTTAGTGATCTTTCCAGCTGTTTTATCACCAAGAGTTCTTCAACTCAGGCACACTGGTTATGACTAGAAGAGGATGGTCAAAGCAGCATCCAGGCAAAAAGATGGTATCTTTTGATTAGAAAAATGTCATATAACCAAAAGACTACCAAGACTGCAAAAGACCTAGTATTTACTAGCATCTAAATCCAAAGACATTATGACTAAAACTAAAACAAAAATCTAGTGTCATAGCCATGTTAGAATCCCGAAGCAAAAACAGAATCTTGGAGCATCCTGACTTTCTTTGTGTTGTTCACTTTCTCAGATGCTTGATGTGCTATTCTCAATTGATAGGTACAAATGGGTACAGAAAGAAGCTAACAGCAGCAAGAGGGTAGCATAGCTGTACGTTTTTAGAGCAGGTTCTATGTAGGAATCAGTTATTTTCCCGTTCTGTATCCATGTCTTTCTTTCTCCCTATGTGTGTGTTTATAAGTATACAGTCAGCCAACTGAGGATAACTAATATACATCTGGTGAAGAAAGCTCTAAACCAGAAGAATTTACATCCCAATAAACCCATTAATCTTTTACGGTGCTACAAGGCTTTATTGATGTTGGAATGAAAGGTCTATAGCACTGAGTGAGTACTTGAAATGACCTTAAAAATATAGGCCTTATCATTTGCCTTAGCAGTATTTTACCCCAATCTATAAACACAATTATATTCTGAGATATGTTGACATTGGCTATTCATTTGCTGCTTCATCTTCACCCCCACCCCTGCTCAGAGGCTTAGTACTATGTTGCCTTCAAGTACATTTGATCAAATCTGAAATCTAGAGCAGTGTTGACACTTAATTTCTACAGGGAGAATAGGCCCTTCAGAACCAGTTCTGTCACTCAGCAAAAATGACAAGGTGTGGATAAAAGAGGCACAACATTTCAGAGATCAGTTAGTATTCTTCACAAGATATGCCACATCAGCACAAGAAAAGCTGGTGAGGAATGGGGTCCCAGCAGCATATGCTCAGCAGATTATTTTCAAAGTGTTCCTTTTTATTTGTTCTTCCAAAAAAATAATTCCCCATATCTGATGAGTGATACTCTGTTTGTAAAAGGTGAAAGGAAAGACAATACCATATATTTGACCCATCCTGTTCCTTCTCATGCTAGCTTGTATTTTGTTTTAAAGAGTGTAGAATTTCAAGACTATTATTCACAGATTAGTACTTCGAATACAGATTGCATCAACGATCTTATTCTGAAATATACCATATAAAATGTAAATAATGCATTTACCCAAATACAACTTCCTTTTTTGAGAGGATGGCCAGGAAACACAAGCTCAGAATTCCACATTTTGCATTTTTAAAATATTAAACACATTGTCTAATGATATGGCTGATGTGTGGGATTAAAGAAACATGTCACAGACATAGTTCTTGCATTGTTTTGCAGAATACTCCCATTTGACAACAAATATGTATAGGCCTTAAACAGCAAAAACTATTGTGGCTCCTGTGTGTACCCTTTGTTATGCTGATTGGTTGCTAATAGGCAAGGGTCATCTGCTGATATTTCTTCAAGGGATGTTAATGGTTGGGATATTTATTTTCCTAAATGTTGCGCCAGCAGAGTAGGGTCTGAGGTTAGTACTCTGTAGATCTATATGTGGGCAGTTTGAATTCGGGGCCAGAGAGAGCTGTGAGTTCAGCTGGGCTGAAACCAACCTGGCAGCTGCATGGCCCCATGTTGTTGCTTTGAGGAATCTGAAGCAGGATTAATGGCTATGCTGCTTGCTTTCAGAGTTGGTTTGCTTTTATTATGTTCTGCTTGTATAAAACAGATATTACAAAAGTCATCATAAAATCCCAGAGTTTCCCGATCCATAAGAAACTACAGTAAGAGTGCAATCCTTAGAACACTTTCCAGGGAGAAAGGATTCTGAATCTACCTGCTGAGGATGGCTTTCTGTACTCTTCTCATCACTTAGTGGAGAACATTTAATACAGTAATGAAGTTCTGTATGGATGATCTTCGGAAGATATAGTTTCCAGTTAATTATAACAGTATGGGGATTGCTGGAAAAAGGTTGTATGAATCTGAAAGTGTCTTGAGGCAGAAACTTTCTGTACAGCCAGCTGCTTGGCAAGGTGCATTCTCTGATCCAGGGTCTTTATTTTCCATCATGATTCTGCTTCCAGGGAAGCAAGTATAGGGAAGCAAGAAAGAAATATAACCATTTGTATTCATAATGTATTATAAAAAACACAGGAGGAGCTACTGAGTAAAATGTCTAACAGTGGAGCATTCTCTTTATAATGCAAGACATTGTGTAAAATTGGTTGGGTAAAAGTAAGCGCTTCAAGAGTCTGTGTACAGAAGAATATTTCCACATCTTGATCAGGTTTATGAGAGCACAAAAGCCTGTGTTAAGGAATATGCTGGCCAGCAACATCTGGTGATATCCAGATGCATTGTGCTGGGATTCACACTGAAACTTCTCACACAGATGCATGAATAACAGAGTAGGGTATAAGGTCTTAGACTGAACAACAGTTTTCCCCTTTCTAAAAGTGTGAAAGGCCCATTCTGAAATGCTGCCACCTTTTGCCCAGTTCACACCTTTTGGTACTACACACCTTTTGCTCACTTCAGTCCCACTGAAATGAGAGGAAGTGGTTTGGACCTTAAATACTATGAAATGTTTTGTGTCATACATTTTAATGGACGAGAAAAGAACAAATAAAGTGGTTCACATGTGGAAGGACATTTTCACCAGTGACAAAATTAATGCAGCTAATCCTCGCCATGTGGGAGCAGCCTTTGTCAGGGCCAAACCATACATGACATTTGTTAGCTAGCTGAGTCTGGAACACACTTTCCCTGCAGCCACACAGCCCCTGAGGGCTCACTTAAGTTTGGGTCTAGAGGGCTGGCTCCCGCCTTCCCCTTGTGCCATTTTCCTCATCCAAAATAGCTCTAGTGGAAATTTATTTGTGTAACGGTCGAGCTGCATACGCTCAGAATACTCAGTGTGCAAAAAATGTAACATGTAGTTTGGCCCTCAGGTGTATGAAGTGAAGTGTGGGGATAAATATACCCTGAGCACAGTGAAAAGAAAATCTTTCCTTTTCCTCTGCAAGTCTTTTCCCATTAAAAATTAAACATTGTTTTGATTTTGATTTTTTTGGTGTCAGTTACGTATAAATGGAAAAGAAGAGTCAACGACAGGAACAAAAATAAGGTTAAAAATTAAAAATTAAACATTGTTTTGATTTTGATTTTTTGGGTGTCAATTACATATAAATGGAAAAGAAGAGTCAACGACAGGAACAAACATAAGGTGAACCCAAACCAATGAAAACAACAACCTGTAAAATGAGAAAGAAAGCAATTACTGTACACTCTCTACTAAATCCCAGCACACAAATGGTTGATTTCAGTCTCGGCAGTTCACATGCGGATCTAATGTCTAACAAGTTAAATGGGCCCAAAACCAGCATAGGGTTGGGGGGGCTTTCTATAACCTTGGGGAAATCTGCACATTCCAGGGGATACGGAGTATATGGAGGATAGGCCTGTTGATTCAGTTGATCCCGAACTAGAAATCCGCCGAATCCAGTTTGATTCATGTCTTCCGAGTTCGGGATGAACCGAAGGCAAAAACCTCTAGGGATTCCCAAAGCCAAACTAAGCAGCTTCGGGGATATGCTTATTAAATTCTGCGAGTTCGGGGGAATCCCCTATGCCTTCCTGCTTTCTTTGATACCAGAGAGTTAAGTTCTTTCTGCTGGCCACGTCAGAAGTTCAAATCGTAAATTGCCCTGGAGCTTTTCATTTGAAACAAAGAAAGCTCCCCTCCAGGGCAATTTACGATTTGAACTTCTATGGGCTGGGCTGGGCAGTGGGCACTGGTCTCTGAAGAAGACTTCTGGCTTTCTAATCCCTGCTGTGGCCTGGAGTTGGCATAGTCCAGAGTTAGGCGTGGCCTGTGGTCTCTTCTCATGATTTAAAAGTTGCAGTGTGTTCAAGCTGCAGGGAGATCTGTTTGCCTCGCCTTTCTTCAGCTAGTTGGAAGGCAGTTTCTCAATAGCTAGTTGCAGAGGGTAAGCTGGAGACATATACAAATGCAAAATAGGCAATCTCCTTGCGATTCATATGCAGATTGAGCCAGCTTCAAGCACACAGGAAAATGTCCTTTTAAAATCCAAGCCTCTTGCATGGGATGAAACCGGCTTCTATTCATTTCAGTGGGCGGATGGGGGGGACCCCTTCCAGACCCCATAACTCCGGAACCCCTGACCCAATCTTCACCAAACCTGGGGGTTCTTGCAAGGAGGGTCCCTCCAAGCTACCCTGAAAATGTGGGACCTCTAGCTCAAAAGATGCCCCCCCCGAGCCACGGAAAGCCGCGAATGGGTTGAAATGGCTTTAAATGGCTGGATTTTTCAGGAATCCCGAATTTATTACACAATTAC
Source organism: Euleptes europaea (assembly GCF_029931775.1). Classification (NCBI taxonomy): domain Eukaryota; kingdom Metazoa; phylum Chordata; class Lepidosauria; order Squamata; family Sphaerodactylidae; genus Euleptes; species Euleptes europaea. The sequence continues at coordinate 74,844,040 of NC_079321.1, forward strand.
AATGCAATATTGACTTCCAGGTGAAAACTGGTATTGCACAGTGGATTAAAGGCAAATAGGCAAATCTATTAATCAGGAAATTCCTAATCTAAATCTTGTCTCTGACATCACCTTACTAGGCAGTTTAATGCAAGTCACTAAGCCTCAGGATCTATCTGCAACATGGAGTTAACTAACCTTCCTCACAGGGTTGTTGTAAGGGCTATAGTATAATAATGTATGTGTAGTGGTTTGAACATCTGAAGTACTACATAAATGATAAGTGTTATCATTCACAGATGCTGGGAAAGGGTTACAGACTATTAAGCCCTGTAGCATCCCTGCAGCATCTGACTGGCAATTCTTGGAAGACAGGCTGCTGAGTTGGATGGGCCATTGTCTTAACTCAACAGGACGACCCTTATGTTTGCATGAAATGTGATTCTTCCTTGTTATAAGAAACCCATACTGATCTATGACACCAGACAGTGCAACATACCTGGCATTACTAGCTTTGTGGTCTGCAAAAATAAAAGAACCAGTCCCAACCGCTGCAATGTATATAGTTTGGAACTGATCGTGTTGAATTTCCTACATGAAAAGACCTGGTGTTCCTTTGGATCCAGCTGCTAACAGTGCACGAGGTTAATGTTTCTTCAATACTGATATTCATAGTAAGATCAACCTAAGCAACAATTTAGCACTGCGTAGCTGACAGTTTACTGGCTTGTGAGAGAGTTCCTGGACCATTTTCAAGGACATCACATCATTATGCACAGCATGTTCTACATCACTGCATCGCCGTTTGTTGCTTTCAGCCCCCGCTTCCTCTCCATTTTCTCTGAATAAACTGCTTTTTTCATACCATCCATATCTTCTGCCTCTTGTGACTACCTCGGCTCTTACCTTGGGGGGGGGGGCTACTCAGTGGTAAAGCATCTGCTTTGCATGCAGAATCTCCAGTTAAAGGGATGAGGTAGTAGGTGATCTGGATGGCCCAGGCTAGCCTGATCTCATCAGATCTCAGAAGCAGGGTCAGCCCTGGTTAGTACTTGGATGGAAGACCACCAAGGAATACCAGGGTTGCTGGGCAGTGGAAGGCACTGGCAAACCACCTCTGTTAGTCTCTTGCCATGAAAACCCCCAAAAGGGGTCGCCATAAATCGGCTGCGACTTGATGGCACTTTACACACACACACACACGATGTGAAACACTTCTGCCAGAGACTCTGGAGAGCCGCTGCCAGTCAGAGTGCAGAATATTTTGATGCTGGTTGGGAAGTTGATGTTCTCCCCATCTTGCTTCTCTGACATGACTTTATCCGAAAGTATTCATACTGAAAGTTATCATTGTGAAATCAAAAGTTTTCTTAGACCCACCTGTCAGATTATTGTAGCTGCTAGGATTAACGTTTTAACTGCCAAGAAAATTCATGTGAAAGTAGGTGGACCTTTCGGAAATCCTACATAAGCTACCTTGAGTTTCATGATGGAAGAAAGGGGGGTATAAACTCAATACATAAATAAAATATTGCCAGTAGAAATGCAAATAAACTATAATTTTATGCACTTAAATTAAAACAAATAGCCTTAAAATGGTGACTTTTTACAGTGCTGTCCTAAGCAGAGTTGCACCCTTTTAAGCTCATTCACTTCAACAGATTTAGAAGGGAATAACTCTGTTTAGGATTGCATGGTAGTCTTTCGCCCAGCTCTATCCTCTATATGGTTATCTGCCCAAAATGCCATCGTAACATTCTTGAAACCTTACAATGCTCTGGTTTACCATTCCACAGGGTTGCTGTGGTTATTACCACTGATTCTATGTGTTTATTTGCTGGGATCGCAAATTCTGCGATTATACTCTAGGTGATGTTAATCAGTCATGCTGTTCTGGTTAATGAACAACCAACATTCCTTTTGACTTCCTTTCCTTTTAGGATTAGGTGATTATTCAAAAATCTAAGCTCAGACAAAGTTATGATCAATAGTCTTGAGAAACCAGTAGGATGAGAATGTGATCCTTTGTGTGTCACTTAGCACCAGGATGGAATTTAATCATACAAAACAGCAGGTATTTTAGTGCTGTTTGTATGTTCAAAGGACTTCACAAAGATGATCATATTCTTGTATTTTACACATTGTATTTTACACATTCTTGTATTTTACACATCATATTCTTGTATTTTACACATCTTATAATAATTGAGGAAATAAATAGGTATGATAGGCTATTTATGAGTAGGAATAGTGTGTGCTAATATTCTAAAACAGTGGTTGTAGTCACAGAGTGATTAGGAAATATGTTTAATTGAACATGATGGCTTTTACTTTTTAGTAAAATCAGGTAACTAGGATTAGGGAAATGTTTACTGAAGGCTGTATGTGTTTTAATTCATCATCTAGAAAGCCCTGAAAAAATCCAAACACTTCAATGGACATTTTTCATTAACTTGGTTTTTTACTGTTTATTTTGCTATCAGTATGTTTTTATATATTGGTGACAGGATAATGATTGCAATAAAGAAACTATTGACCTCACTGTCATGCTGACCTTGGGTAATGAAATCTCTTTTGTTCATTTTTTCAGAGAAAGTTATTGGTTTTAATATTTTGCTGAAATAACAAATAGTGAAAAATGTTGAAATAGCACTGAGGCACACATGCGTATGATAAAGTTGCAATTGCTAAATAAAAATTCTGGCACTTTGGCAGGGTTGAGATTAGAAGCCCAGAGGTGGAGATGCAGAGCCCAAAGGAAATGCCCCATTTATTGAATGTGCTTGAAAGGCTCCTATTACCAACAGTATATTCATAAATGATATCAGGCTACCACTGATATAATTGTGTCTTTCAAGCAATAACTAAAAGTTCATGCAAAACAGATAACTCAAGCAGGTGAGTCTTGCTGTACATTACATGTCAAGTTACCATGTAAAACAGACTCATGTGCACATATTAAGTCAGAATTAAATATTTTGAAGACATTAAAATATCATCCTAGTTTGCAAATGGGAGCAACCTAGGCTTTGAAAAAGTACTCCTCTGTGTCGTTTCTTCTCATCTACAACAGACATGCACACTTTCAGCATGCTTGTAAAAATAAGTCCAATGGAACTTATTTACAAGCAGATTTCAACTGCTTTCTCTCAAGTACAGAGACTCACTCTTGGACATACAGTGCTACATACTCTCTTCCTCACCAAATATAGGAGAAAAGGGAATCCTGGTGTCCCTGGTGATGTGCTGACATCACTTGTGGGCGCAGGGAGTGAGTCAGCACATCCCCAATGATGTCATCTGCAAGGGCCCCTTCTGCTGGTAAGTCCCTCTGTCGGTGTTGAGGCCCTACCTGGGACCCCTATCCTCGGTTATAAGATTCAGGATGTTGAGAGGCCCAGAAGAACGTGAGAGTCCTGTCTGTTCGGCCTTCTTGGATCCTTGCTAGGGAACTGAGCTATAACTAGAAGAGTAAGGGTAGTAGGGTGACAGTTTAATATTTTAATTTTGAGACAGTCTACCATGCATTAAGCTTGCTCTCATATTTGCAACCTTTTGTTTCAAGTGTATTGAGTAGGCATGGTGGTTTATGGTTCCTCCCTCTACCACCTGATGTGTCCTCTACTGGGGACTGGCTTAGAACTGTACTGTGGACTTATGATTTATTTGTTTATGCACTGCTAGGGTTGCCAGGTGGGTGGTTTCAGTGGGCAACTGCCCGCCAATCCACCAGGCTGCTCTGGAGCGGGGATTGCATGTGTGTGACACAATTACATCACTTGCAGGTTTACCCCCAAAAGCACTGCATTGCTGCGGCCGCTTTAACACTCAAATCCCCCAAATGGCGGTGTTCAGGGGGTTTGAGTGCTAAAGCGGCCACAGCGATGTGGTGTTTCCGAGGGTAAACCTAGAAGTGATGTAATTGCATCGGGTGTGGCCACGGAATTGCCATAAAACACAAAAGGAGAAATCCCTATCTCCATGTCCTTTTTCCAAAAAATGGGCAGTGAGCGGGGCTTCAAAATTTCTGGAGCGAATTCTGGAAGAATGTTCAGAGATCCTGATCCTCACGGGACGTATGGTACTGCCAATGTATTTTAAACCACATTTACATTCCACGCAATAAACGACATTTTTTGAAGCACAATTAAATAATTTTTTTAGAAAAAAACGGAAACCAGTGGTAGTAGATGTAAGCTCTTTGACTGTAAGGCATAAATTAGGCATAAAAGCGGCCACAGCGATGCGATGTTTCCGAGGGTAAACCTAGAAGTGATGTAATTGCATCGGGTGTGGCCACGCGTGAGATCGCCCCAGCCTAGGGTTGTCAGATCCCTCTTCATCACCGGCGGGAGGTTTTTGGGGTACAGCCTGAGGAGGGCAGGGTTTAGGAGGGGAGGGACTTTAATGTCATAGAGCTCAATTACCAAAGCAGCCATTTTCTCCAGGTGAACTGATCTCTATCGGCTGGAGATCAGTTGAAATAGCACGAGATCTCCAGCTTGTACCTGGAGGTTGGCAACCCTACCCCAGCCCCCAAAAACCTCCCGCCGATAGAGAGGGGGGACCTGGCAACCCTATGCACTGCCTATTTTTGTACCCCGTATTATTTGCTGCAGCCATATACATTTTTCTAGTGGTTTTATAGCCATGCCTTCTCCCATTTCTTCCAATATCATGCAACTGATTATATGCATAGTGCATTGCACAAAAGTTTATTCTGATAAACTGTTTAATTTGTATCAGTAACACTTCGGCATGTGTGTCTTTCTACTGATGGTTGCCTACCCACCAGGGTAACAGGAACCCACAGGAACTCTGCCTAGGTTGTTCTCATCATATCCCAGCAGTCCTTGCTCATGGTTCAAGATATACCTATGCATTTCATATATCTATTGATATTCCCCCCCTTTTGGTTAAAGACTACTCAAGGCTCTATTCTTCCAAAACCCCATTCTGAATTCAGTCTCCATAGCTTTGTAATCCATACGCAGTGTAACATGGAGAGGTATCTCTTATGTATGGAGGTGAAAGCATGGCTCATGCGAGCTTAAGGTTTCACTCCAGGCTCCTTTGCCTCAAGTTCTCATGGGACAATGGACTATAGCCACCCAATCAAAGGCTTGGGATGTGTGGCTCTGGGTGGCTGGAATTGTATATAAGTGAGTGTTGAGCAGTGCCAGTTCAGTTCAGTTCAAGGTTGTTAATAAAAGTGGTTATTGTTGGAACTCTGTCTCTGGTCTCGTGCATTACCCCGCTTATATAACAATGGCAATGAGGATGGGATTCCGCTGGTAGGCAGCCCGGCTGAACCCAGCTGAAATCACAGGCGATTGCTGGTAGGCAGTGCAACTGGCCAGCTGAAATCACTGGTGACAGCATGATTAAGAGAGGCAACACAACCTGACATGGCCACTCAGGGCCACCTTGAGGAATTCAACACCAGAGAGCTGGGAGAGCTATGAAACGTGGCTCCCGTTCTACCTACAAGCTAACAAGATCACTGATGCTGATCTCAAGAGAGCAACATTCCTCAGCTTGTGCGGAGCTCATACGTTCGAACTCGCACAAGGTCTTCTGTCCCCGACTAAATTGGAAGAAACGCCACTCGAGACCATGCTGGAGGCCTTGAGGAAATCACTTCATTCCCAAGCCGTCTGAGATTGCCCGACGGCATGCTTTCTACTTACGAAATCAAGCTCTAGACAAGTCTGTCGCAGCTTACATCGCGGCCCTACTGCAACTTCACCGACCTCGACACTATGCTCCGAGATCGGCTGTTGCATACAGGCAGGTCTGAGTCTCTGCTTTCCACACAGCAATGTATCGGTGCTAGAGGAAGCAGACCCTGATGTGTATTTTACTCTTGCTGGGAGGGGCCAGCAACTCCCCAATAAGCACAGAACCAGTACACTCACCATAAAGGAACAAGGTCACATACAGAGATGAGCCCCTCGCCATCAAGGTCTTGGCTGCGGGCCATGGCTTTCTCCAAAGTTCAGCAACACGGAAAACAGGACTCCAAAAGAAGCTTCTCAAGATAAAGGCTAGAAATAAATCTCAGACGCCGTTGTCTGGCCGGCATGCAATAACATTGCTCCCATGAGGCGCTTATTGGTCAGTCTTGCTTATATTGTCTTCCTGACTCTCCAGGTGTTTCAGCTCAACTGTCGGCTTCACACTCTGACTCTTCCTGTGTCAACTAATGTCTTTTGTCCAACAGCCGGGCTGACCTTCTCCTTTGCTGCAGTGCCAATCTACCTTTTACTCTTATTCTCTCCACTGGTGGAGGAGACCCTGAAGGTGAAAGGTCTTCTCTTCCCTGTTTCTGTTCTCTTGATTCAGATGGCCAGTCTTTGGGCTCAGAGGCCCCGTCTTGCTGTTCCGGTGTTATCTCTTCAGAGGGAGTGAGGCCTTGTTCTGCCTCCTCTTCTTCTGAAGAGTGGCTCTCAGGTTGACTCATGACATTGGCTGATTTGCGGACTAAACAACGAGAAGGTCCAGAGATGCCTGTTCGCCAAGAAAGACATCACCTTCAACTCAGCATTATAGGAAGCCCTTGTAGGGAAGGCGGCCGAGAAGTCTACTCGGGAGGTGTGCCACCCCGATCAGCAGACTCCACCACCAACACAAAGCCCAGTTCCTTCCATTGCAAGGACAACAGCGAAGAGGAGGAGGTCCAGAAGATGTCCGCCCGGGGGTCCAAGCACACCAGCCTGAAGAACGCATTGGGAAGACCGTGCATGAGTTGCGGGGACCAGCCCGATCACCAAACATGCAGGTGCCAAAGTCAGGGCTATTCCCAAAGCTCCTACACCCAAGACCAAACAGGAACTCCAGGCATTCCTCGGGCTCCTACATTTCTACCACCTCATTCCTGTCCAACAAGGCATCTGTTGCTGAACCACAGCATCGCCTCCTAGACAAGACGGTCCCATGGTCCTGGGGGTGTCCACAACAACAAGCTTTCAATGCTGTCAAGAACCTACTGTCTTCCTCTAGTCTCCTCATTCACTTCGACGAACATAGGCTAGTGGTCCTAACCTGCGATGCCTCTCCTTATGGCATCGGTGCTATGTTGGGCCACTGGCTGCCAGATGGTCGGGAAGCTCCTATTGCCTTTTACTCCTGGACACTGCCGCCTGCTGATCACAACTACGCCCAGCTCGACAAGGAAGTGCTGGCAGTTGTTGCGGGTATAAAAAAGTTCAATGACTTTGTCTATGGTCGCCCATTCACCATTGTTACCCACCACAAGCAACTCCTGGGCCTCTTTGTTCTAGACCGTCAGATGCCACAGATCCTTTTCCCGAGGATGCTCCGGTGGTCCATTTTCCTCAACACATACTCCTTCCAGTTGCTTCACCACCCTGGCCCGGGCATTCGCCATGACGATGCCCTCAGTTGTCTACCCCTGGCCACCTCAGACCCAGACCTGTCGCCGGCCTGCAATATCTTGCTCTTAGAGGCATTGCCGGATTCGCTGCTCCATGCGTCTGTCATCGCCTTGCATATGGCTAGAGACCGCCTCCTCTCCAGTGTGCTGAACTGGGTGTGGAGGGGGTGGCTGTCAGGCTGGCCTGATGCCGTTTTCATTCCCTTTTCAACAAGCCAGCACGAATTCTTGGTACACAAGGGCTGCCTTCTGTGGGGAAGCCAGGTCATTATCCCAAGCCAGCTGCACACCAGAGTCTTGGAAGCCCTCCACGCCTGCCATCCAGGCATCGTCAGGATGAAGGCGTTAACGAGAAGCTACATTTGGTGGCCAGGCATCGATGCTGCAGTAGAAAAGTGGGTCAAATGCTGCAAGACCTACCAAGAATCTCAGCCTAAAATGCCGCACGCTCCGGTACAGACATGGGAGATCACACACGGCCTGTGGTCTCGCCTCCACATTGACTTTGTGGGTCAGTTCCAGGGACAGACCTTTTTGATTGTCATTGATTCATATTGAAAGTGGCTGGAAGTGATCCCCATCTTGTCTATGACTGCTCGGGTGGTCAGGCAAGCACTATGGCAGGTCTTCATGATACACGGCCTGCCAGACACAATCGTATCAGACAAAGGGGCACAGTTCACGTCTGCTGAGTTCCAGCAGTTCATGTCCTGAAATCTGATCCAGCACGTAACTTCAGCACTTTTCCACCCTTCAACAAACGGGCAGGCGGAAAGGATGGTGAGAACAACCAAGGACTCTCTGGGCAGACTAGTCTATGGGGACTGGGACGTGCGCCTAGCAGACTTCCTCCTGGTGCAGCATCTCCCTGCATACTACAGGGAGGAGCCCGGCAGAGCTGCTGATGGGCCGCCACCTGAAAACACTCCTAGACCGCATACACCTGGACCTGATGTCCAATTGACCTCCGAGTCGGGAGGATCTAGCGACCCCCAGTTCCTTGGCACATAACAAGGCCATCTATGAAAGGAACTACGGATCAGGGCCGGATCAGCAACAGTCAGCGAGGTCACTGGCCCAGTCTCATAGAAAGTTACTGCCGACGGCCGGGTTTTTTGTCAGCACATCGATCAGCTGCGGCACCGGCTCGAGAACCGTGCATCAGACCAGCCCGCCTCTGAGACATTGGCTGAGTCCAGACCACAAGGGGACAACTCAACAAATCCAGCATCCGCAGTAGTTGCCAACCCATCTCTGGGAAGATGAGGTCAGAGGTTACAGCCTGTCTCATGGAGTGCAGATAAACAAAAATAAAATTGAAGGGGTACAGTATGATGCAACATGTTGAAATTAGAAAATTAAAGTTTCTAAAAAGTGGATTATGTTGAGCTATTAGAAATTATAGTGAATATACAAATCCAAGTCTTTGGGTAAGCAAGGATGACAGCTGGTGTTTTATTTCTTGATGAGTTCTAATTCAGCACATTCATATTGTATAATTCCTTTGAAGGAATTTTTGTTGTTGTTTGTAGGATTGTGATTTTGAGATCTGCAACAGTATGTCCAGGAAGTATAAAACCTTTCCCCATTGGTTTCTGAATGTTGTGATTTCTTATGTCAGATTTGAATTTATTGTTGTGGGGACCAGCATGTTGGTTCCATGTAAATAGTACAAGCATACACCTCTGACATATTGTGGGTTTGGTTCCAGACCACCACAATAAAGCAAGTCACATGATTTTTTTGGTTTCCCAGTGCATATAAAAGTTATGGTTTACACTATACTGTAGTCTATTAAGTGTGTGATAGCAATGTGTCTAAAAAAACCACTGAAATAATAATGAAAAAAGTTTGAAATATTGCGAGAATGACCAAAATGTGGCAGAGACATGAAGTGAGCGCATACTGTTGGAAAAATTGCATGGATAGACTTGCTTGAAAACCCGATATCTGCAAAGTGTAATAAAGTGAAGGACAATAAAATGAGGTATGCTTGTAGAAGTTGGGGGGCTCTCTGTAAAGTATGAAGGGCCTGCTACCCAAGCCTCCTTAGCAACTGTTATTTAGAGGTACATTGCTTCTGAACATAGATGTCCATTTTTCTACCTAGGCAAACATACATCAATGTACCTATCCTCCATTAATTTCTGTAATCCAGTTTTAAAGAAGATCTCTGCTAAGTGGTCATCATTACATACACTGGCAGTGAGTTGCTCAGGATTTCCTAGTGCATGACTGACCACCAGTATTGCGATATGTGAATATCTGACCTGTATAAGATCCTAAAGATGAAGATGATGGGAAGAGGTAGAGAGCCAGGACTGACTGTTGTTGGTTTTCCTTTGAATGTCTATCAAAATTATTGTCTGGGCTCTTTATTTCTGCTTTGATTTTATTAGTTCGACAACCTGACTATACTAAGAAATGTGTGGAAGTAATAAACCCTGTGTCAGTCAGCACTAGCTATTTTTTTTTAACCAAGCTGGTGGAAATTTGTCTTTTGTCCACAGTTAGATGGAGCCCAAGCCTTTGAACATGTTCCTGTTTAATGGAAAACAAAATATTTTGTGGTTCCATTTGAAAAAGTATTTCCTTCAAAACAAAAAGACTATTTTTTTTCAGGTGAAATTATGCAGAAAACACTGAGCCTAGATCTATTGTGAGTGTAATAATCACAAATGGTAAAGAACTCCAGTCTTAATATTGTTGAAGGCTTTCATAAGAACCAATGAACTCCAGTCTTGTTTCTGCAGCAAACATGGTATACTATTTGATTCTCAGGAGACTGAAGAAGAAGAGTTGGTTTTTATACCCCACTTTTCTCTACCAAAAGTAGTCCCAAAGTAACTTACAATCGCTTTCACCCACCATAACAGGCATCTTGTGCGGTAAGAACATAAGAAAAGCCATGCTGGATCAGACCAGGGCCCATCAAGTCCAGCAGTCTGTTCACACAGTGACCAACCAGATGCCACTAGGAAGCCCACAAACAAGATGACTGCAGCAGCATTTTCCTGCCTGTGTTACACAGCACCTAATATAATAAGTGTGCTCCTCTGATACTGCAGAGAATAGGTATGCATCATAACTTGTATTAATTTTGACTAGTAGCCATGGATAGCCCTGTCCTCCATGAACATGCCCACTCCCCTCTTAAAGCCTTCAAAGTTGGCAGCCATCACCACATCCTAACTACCTCCTAACTATGCGTTGTATTAAGAAATACTTCCTTTTATCTGTTTTGAATCTCTCACCCTCCAGCTTCAGCAGACGACCCTGTGTTCTGGTATTATGAGAGAAGAAGAAAAGCTTCTCCCTGTCCACTCTCTCCGTACCATGCATAATTTTATAGACCTCTATCATATCTCCTCTTAACCAACTTCTTTCTAAGCTAAACAGCCTCACACTATTTAACCGCTCCTCTAGTCCCCTTATCATTTTGGTTGCTCTTTTCTGCACCTTGTCAAGTTCTGCAATATCTTTTTTTAGGTGTGGTGACCAGAACTGTACACAGTATTCCAAGTGTGGTCTCGCCATAGATTTGTACAAGGGCAGTACGACAGCAGCAGTTTTATTCTCTATTCCTTGTCTAATTATGGCTAGCATGGAGTTTGCCTTTTTACATCAGCCCCACATTAGGTTGACATCTTCATTGAGCTAACCACTACCACCCCGAGATCTCTTTCTTGGTCTGTCACTTCCAGCACAGATCCCATTACTGTATATGTGAAATTGGGATTTTTTGCCCCAATATGCATCACTTTACATTTGCTCACATTGAATCTCATTTACCATTTTAATGCCAACTCCTCCAGTTTGGAGAGATCTTTCTGGAGCTCTTGACAGTCCATTTTTGTTTTAACCACCCTAAATAATTTGGTGTCATCTGAAAACATGGGCCACCTTGCTGTTCACCCCCAGCTCCAGGCCATTGATGAACTGGTTGAAAAGAACTGGTAGGTGGGGCTGAGAGACCTCTGAGAGAATCGTGACTAGCCCAAGGTCACCCAACAGGCTTCATGTGGAGGAGTGGGGGAACCAACCTGGTTCACCAGGTTAGAGTCCGTTGCTCTTAACCACTACACCATGCTGGCTGTCACCCCATTAGAAAATAAATTGTTCAGATATTTCATAAGATTTTCTTTTGCTTGTCAGTTTATATTTAGATCATCTTACAATATGAGAAAGAAAAAAGACTGCAGTCCCACTTATGTTACCTTGTTGTACCCCCATGCATCTCCAGTTGTGTAAAATATTGGACAACCAATCCCAGTTTTGAATAAGTGAACTCAGCAGGCTGACTGAGACCCATAATCCTGTGCCACAAATGGTCTTACCTCCCCATGTTATAGCTTATTTTTCTTGACTTAAATGTATTATTAATGTTGTTAATCCATTATTAATATTCTTAATCTAACTTTAATTTCATTGCTTTTTATGCATATATGGAGTTGATTCTGTATCGAAAGAAATAAGTGAACTTAGCAGCTTCCTAATTCTCAAAACGGCTCCCTGAGGTACTATATGGGAGAAGGAGGAAATTGTTGCCTTTCTGGAGTCCATTGAATAGAGCCCTAGAATTTCCCCCCTTATGAGTAGTGTTTCAAAGAGCACTACTGTGCCCTGGGCCAGGATAAGCGACATAAGGATAGGTTAGGGTGGCCAGCTTCAAGTTGGGAGACTTGTGTGTTTGGGGCTCCCTGCCCTGCCTAGGAGGCATTATGAAGTATTATAACTAGCAATGAGCAGGCTTAGCCAAAGTATTCAAACAAGGATTCTCCAGATACGGTCGAGGTAATTATCAGAAATTAACATATACTGAATCAGACCATTGATCCATCAAGGACAGAGCAGTCTACTCAGATTGGCAGTGGCTCTCCAATGCTGGGAATTGAATGCGTAACCTTCTTTATATGCCAATCAGATGCTCGTCCACTGAGCCACAGCCCCTTATCACTCTATTAAATACTGTATTGTTTTTTTTTTAAGTATTTATTTTTTATGTAAGGGGATACAGAAAAAGAAAGGGTAGAACGGGGAAAGGGGGTAAAACATATTTCATCATCCGGGCCCCGACTTGATCCAAGCTTAACAAAAGAAAGGAAAAAAGAAAAAACTACTATCAAACTTCTGTCTTCCATCCAACACATTAAAACCTCTTAAAACTCACTGAGACATATTTCATCCCCCAAACCTCAGCGTTTATTAAACTGAAAAGAAAGAAACTGGTACCATAACTTCTATCGATTATCCTAAAGATTTAAAACGTCCTAAATCTCACTGAATGTATTCTTATGAATCGTTATTTTCTTAATATGAAAAGTAGTTCACTTGTCACATGAGTAATAGTAATTAAAAAGTTGATTTTCATGTTAATAAGGTGTGTTAATATGGTCATCAGTGCAAAATCTGAAAGTTGTTATTCCATAAATGTTGTATTGTTGTTAAGAGTTTTTTTTTTAAACACCACCACAGCATTGGTTCTTGTAGGTTATCCGGGCTGTGTAACCGTGGTCTTGGAATTTTCTTTCCTGACGTTTCGCCAGCAACTGTGGCAGGCATCTTCAGAGTAGTAACACTGAGACACTGTCCTTCAGTGTTACTACTCTGAAGATGCCTGCCACAGTTGCTGGCGAAACGTCAGGAAAGAAAATTCCAAGACCACGGTCACACAGCCCGGATAACCTACAAGAACCAATGAACTCTGACCGTGAAAGCCTTCGACAATACCACCACAGCAGTTCAGAACATACCCAATATTCCAATCTCGAGTGAGAACCAATTATTCATCTTAGTCCAATTAAACAGCAACCTGGGTCCTGAATCCCCCCCCCCCATGCAATCCTATACTAAAGCAGTGTGTTCCATAACTCCATCTTTAACCAGGGAAATCAATTCAATCCATGACCAGCCTATTTTTTAACACACTGCTCCCCACAGGATCTGTTAATGGTCTCCATTTCCTGCATTGTGCAGGGGGTTTGAGTAGATGGCCCTGGTAGTCCCTTCCAATTCTATGATTCTATGTACTCACACGTAAGTAAAAGGCAATGCCTCCACCCATTCTGCTTCGCCTCTGCCACGGTGGTTCTGCTCCTTGCCTAAGCAGTTAGCACTGTGATAAGGGCAGCCTTCCTCACTTGCAATCAACCCTGTGAGCTCCAACAATCTGCTCAAATCTTCTGGAACCTCCACGTCCAGGGCCCTCCAACCCCCCTACTTACATGCTGCCACCCTTCCCTGGAAAAATCGCAGAGAGCAGCCAAGCCAACTGTGGTATACTGGTACTCTTGCTTTAAGGACAACTCTAGAACTGAGAGGCTCAGGTCTTGTGACCATAACTGGGGGAGGAGTTTAGAGTGACCGAGACCTAGTTTAGTTAATTGGCTTTTGTGTTCCAATAATTGGCTTTTGTGTTCCAATAAGCATGGTTCTTATGAGCACTACTGCCTTTAAGGAGCCTTCCCCTCCTTAAAGGCATAACACCAATAAGCCCAACCTAACCGACCCAAAGGAAGCAAAAAGGGGAGGGAACAGGTTATTGGCTCTGTGAGTCTACTTGTGTGTAAAGTTAAACCCACCACCTGTTACACCTTGCCTCCTGCCATTCCAACTCAGATCATCTCCAAAAACACAGCCACGTGAAGTTAACAAAGCATGCTGTTCCTCTGCTGTTCTGAAGCAGACAAATCAGGGCTTCTTAAATACCTGGCTTGTGGGCCCAAGTGCAAAAGCTCAGGTCTGTAGACTGCCAGCCAAGTCAGCCCCTATTGAGCCATGGCCTGATTGGCCCATTTGAAATGTAGGGTGGGCCGGGAAGGTGAGCAGCAGGGCAGGTAAAATTCCAGCTGGAGTTAGAAATGCCATGACTCCTTCCCCAGCTTCCCCACCAGCCGCCATTTTGTGGTGGTGTGCTGGCCGCCCAGCTGAGCCCCCGGCACTCCCCATGACCCACGCCTCACCTGAACCTTGTGCCAGCTCCCAACCCTCCCCAATGCAGGCCAGCAAACTGGGGGCTCATTGGTAAGTCTGAGCCTGTGCATATTAAAGGGACCCAAAAGAAACAAACCTTGATCATCTTAAAAGACCAATCCATGTATCACATTCACTGGTATACTTTTAGGTGGGTTATTAGTCTCTTTCCTTTATCCCTTAGAAGCTGCTTGATCCATTGATCTTGAGCAGCGAGGGCTATTGGTCTGTGAACTGCTCTTTGCCTCTGTGCTGTTAGTTGGCCCTCTAGGGCAACTGTTTGGCCATGGTGCAAAACAGGATGCTGGACTAAATGGACCACTGGTCTGATCTAGCAGGGTTCTTCTTATGTACAATCTCAAGCAAAGTTACACCATTCTAAACTAGGCTCATTGACCTCAATGGATTCAGTGCTTAGATTTGCACTGATAAATACCTTCAGAGGCACTGGAAAAACAGTCGTTATGTGATGCTTGAGGAATATCTTATGGATAATAGAACAACATTAATTTCTGTTGATGCAATAGTTGCTATTTTGATGAATACTGATTATAGTGATCATAATTTTTAAAAAGCTTGTTACTGGATAAAATTCATATTTTGAACTGGTTTAAGGAAAAAGTAAAAACTACAAGCTGGCAGAGCCATTAGAAATGGAGGTTTATACTCCAAATGACTTGCCAATTAGAGTGCCTGTAGTTTTTAGGAATACAGTATTGGAGCTACTTATGGATTTTAACTTTGCCTTGTACATTAATTGCACCTCCAGGCTACATTTTGCTTGCCCAGTACAGTTGATCAGCTTACTCAATGTTTCTGATAGGCTGATACACTGCAGCGTCTCACTGAATGACTTGTACATGCAATGGTGCTTGTCCCAAAAGAAATCTATTTCTGGAGTGTAATTGTTCACAGAGATATTTGTGTTAGCTCCTAAAAAATGGCCATGAAGTGACAGTGTGATGTCACTTTCAGGAAAAACCTGGAAGTGACATCAGTCCTCTCTAAGAATCACCAGAAACACAATGGTTTTACCATTGAGTTTCTGGAAATGCCTAGAGAGGTGTGACATCACTTCTGTTTCCCCCCTGGAATGTTGTGCTGTCACTGGACCCCCACATGTCCCCCCAGTCTCCTGCTGGTTGCCATCCATGCCTGGCAACCATACCAGTCACAGATGACTATTTGCTAGCAGTCAGGGCTCCTTTGATGGTATAAAATTCTTGGGGCCTGGGTTGCTATGAGGATCCGAGAAGTCAAGTAGCCCACTTTCCTCATTTTGCCATCATGCAAGAGCAAAGGAGTAAACTGTCTTTTTGGACCAGGTCAATAGTTTAAATCTTAAAGCTTTAGCAACAGCTAGAAGCCTGTCTACCCTGACTTGGCTAGCCTAATCTTGTCAGATCTCGGAAGCTAAGCAGGGTTGGCCCTGGCTAGTATTTAGATGGGAGACCTCCAAGGAATACCAGGGTCATGATGCAGAGGCAGAGACTGTTTTACTGATTAAAGCATGTATCTGTGAGCACTTGTCCCCGTGGTAATCCCATAAACAACATCCACAGGCGAGTAATCCAAAAGAGAGTTGATTTATTAGAAAACCTACAGGTATACAGAGCTAACAGGTAAATTGGCACGAATGAGAACTAAAGGCACGGCTAAAGGCCTATATGGAAGAGCATTGGTGAAGGCAGCCATGGCAAACCCCCCCTTCCTACGAGAGCAGTTCCCACAGAGGAAAGGAATTTGGCAGTTACCAGGCTTGGCCTTGGGACGCACCTGGTGGGATCATAACACACACACAGTCTGGCTGTCTCAGCAGAGAGCAGGCCTGACAATATCCAGTAGAGGATACATTACAATATTGACGTACTAGGGTCTATCTAATGATTTCAAGCACCAAATGGTAATGACAATATAAATATCAGCCTTTTAGCCATGCATAATACAAAACCTCTCTGGATCTGTCTGATGGATCAGAGAGCCGTGGCTGATGATGAAAAATAAATTTTGGAACTAGGATGAACTCTCAACTCCCTTTCAGTTGTTCCTGTCATCACATTAAGATCGCAGGGCAAAGGGCTTTGCCTCTGAGAATAGCAGTCAACATGTCTTGGAGGCGCTGAACATTTCCTTTGCAGGAAGGACAGGAGGGGTCCAAGACAGATAATATATTATCGTTTCCATTTTTATGGTCTATAATTTTACTGCAGTGATAACACTTTTTAAAAAACTTGAAGGCTCAGAACTTGCAAAGAACAGAATTTATCTCTAGTAACAACAAACATTCCAGTGAGCACAGACAGTTCTTATGTAGTTCTGTACATCTTGCCTTCTTGTAACAGACTAGTAATTTAAGGACTTCAGTGTATTATGATAATGGTTTCCTTTTGTTCCTGGTACAATCAGGGCTTCTGCATATGATCAGTCAAAGCATGTTCCTACTCCATTTTGCCTTCTGCAAGGCAGTCATTATTCAAAGGCTGACTACATTACCTCCTTAATTTGGTACAAGGCTTCTGTACAGGTAAAAGACTGCATACCGGTACATTTCTTACTATCCTGACTTCCTAGGAGTCCAGCACCTGCGTGTACCCTTGTTCCAACTTCTAGGAGAAGGACACAGCAAACTGATTTCGTGCTACCCTGGGGTCCCAGGGAGTTCTTGTGTTTCTGACTCTTCCCAAGAGCCCAACACAAAATGAGAACACTTGCCCCTTTATCAACTTCCCTGATAAAGGAAATGAGGCGAGGCCTGTCACATGAGGCTGGTCTACTGAGAAATATTTGAAGAATTGGTTTATGACTCGGAAAAGCTCATATTGAACCAAATGCTTTGTTATTCTTTAAGATGCCACCTGTCCGGGCTATTCATCAAGCAGGTCAGGGCTCTGGGGGGGCAGGCAATGGTGAGTTCTACTAGAGCTGTTGATCCCACAATCACCCAAGCAGAACCTAGGCTATTCATGAAGGTGAGTGCATACAGCTGTCACTGAGACCAGAATCCTGCAAGTACTTACAGATGGACTTAGTCCAGCATCCTGCAAAACCTCATGATGTGTCTTGATCATCACAGTCTTTGTGGGTGGAGGAGAGGCCCTAGGCAGCCGACTGGACACTCCTCCACTGGAGCTGAGCCTTTGCCCAGGCTCTCTATCTCCTCTACTCCAGGAGCTCACAGGGTGCCTGTGAGTTCTCTGGTTTCACTAATGGGTTCGTCTACGGCCCCCGTGTCTGCCACCTGTTCATGGCCGCTTTGGTTTTGTGGACCCATGGTCTTGGCAGGTGGCCTGAGTCCTGGGTGTCTGAAGGCCCAATAACTGTGGGATCTTCATTTCTGCAGGGTTAGCCACCATGAATCTCTTGTCATTTGAGGAGGACTCACCCAGGCCCAATCCACTGGACTTTTTTTTTTATTTTGCAGCAACAGGTTAACAAGGCTACCTTTGCAATCTACTGGGAATGGGATGGGCACCAAATAAATATGGAGGAAGGGGGAAAAAGATTCAGTATGTATTGAGCAGGAAAGGGGTATCTTAACATAGCCCACATTCCTCCACTTCTTGCTTATTAAGGGAGCTTTGTGCATAGGCTTGCCAACCTCCAGGTACTAGCTGGAAATCTCCTGCTATTACAACTGATCTCCAGCCAATAGAGATCAGTTTCCCTGGAGAAAATGGCCACTTTGGCAATTGGACTCTATGGCATTGAAGTCCCTCCCCGCCCCAAACCCTGCCCTCCTCAGGCTCCACCCCAAAAACCTCCCGTTGATGGCAAAGAGGGACCTGGCAACCCTATTTGTCCAAGAGCCACTGAAGTCTTGAATCAGATCCTTGCTTCCTATTATTATTGCCGACCCAGCGTTTAATTGGGGAGTGGCCAGAGCTGGCTACACTGAACCTAACCCCACAACAAAACTGTAGCATGCAAATAGGCACAGACACATTGTTGGGATAAAAATGGCCACAACTTTTATTGGTTACAGCGTAAGAGCATTGGCATAGCATAGGGGTTGGATCCCGGGCATCGGCTGACCCGACTGCCAGCTGATGATGTTCCTCCTACTCTCAGCCCACCTGCTGGAGAGTAGCCTGTGAGGACCTCCTACTCCCAGCCCACCTGCTGGGAGTAGCCTGGGATGGCAGTATGCAGGATATCACTTGGACATGAGCCACTCTGTGAATCCCCTGCCACTTGAAGGGAGGCCACCCTGACAGCCCCCGATCTGGGCATGTCTTCTGCCAGGCCTCCCCCAGAATCCCTTATTGGGATCCCCAGATTGGGGAAAAGGGTGCATGCCGGCCGTCTTTTCCCCCAAACTGGATCCAGCCCCATGCAAACACCGCCAATAAGTTGTGACATGAAATAAAACAAGATAGAACAAACTGCAATGTAAAGGGAGGGAGGGTGGGACAAGCCAGGAGGCTGAATGTGTGGGGAGGCGAGCGAGGGCCGAAAAACTGAGGCGAGCGAGGGCTGCATTTATATCTGACTGGTAGACCCACGTAAAGCCCACAAGCCTGCAGTCTGCTGGCCCTCCCTGATTGGCCCCCTTTGAATCAGGGTCCTTACAAAGAAGCAAACGGCGGGGTGGGAAAGTTAGCTAGCAAGCCTGCGCAGATGCAGCAGGCTTCCCAGATGGCCGCCGCCATTGCCAGGAGTGCCCGCCTGGATCCTGGGGAGCTGGATACTCTACCCTGCCGCCCACTCCAGCCACCCCCCCATGTGGGTCAGCAAAATGTGGTGCAGGGTAATTCCTGAGCCAGTGCTTCTTATGATGCAATTGAAGAGGGATTTGCAATTCAGTACAGCAGTCTCTGCATCTCTTGTTAAAAGGTTCAGGCTCTTCATTTTGAACCCAGATCCTGAATTTCTCTCACAGGCCCTTAAAAAGTGGCACACAGCAAATAAGAACTAGACCTAACATTAAGGAGTTGGCTAATAGCCACTAGGCACAAGGATCTATTGAATGAAGTATGAGAATGTGGGTAGCATTTGTATATATCACAGATATATAAAGTTGCCTTGTCTGTACTACTGCTTCCTATTTTCTATTTTTTAATTTCTGGCTTTAATGGCATTCAACAACAATGTGGTGTTATGGTTGCCAACCTCCAGGTGAGTCCTGGAGATCTCCCAAAATTATGACTGATTTCCAGATGACAGAGATCAGTTCCTCTAGCGAAAATGGCTGCTTGAAGGGTAGACTCTATGGAATCATATTCCTGCCTCACCTGGCTCTACTCCCAAATCTCCAGGAATTTCCCAACCTGAAGCTGGCAACTCTATTTGGTGGGCAGTAGTGGAAGCACTGTCTTTCATCTCTTTAGACTCAGGAACCACTATTAACACTAATCTGAAACACGAGAACTAGTTTTTTTAAAGCATATATTATTTTATTTATTCAGTGCCTATTTACTGAAATTTGCCATTCTTTCTCCTTTTTCTTTCTTGCTATATCATTCTTCTCTTTCATTTTTGTACATCTTTCCTCTTCCTTCTCTCTTTTGCTTAGCAAAAGATGGTTATGATGCAATTCCCATTAGATAACATTTTGGCCAACTGCTGAAAACCAAGGCTCTAGAGAAACTACAGCTCAGGAGAGGTCATAGCTTAGAGGAGAGGTCACCACCAACCTTGGTGAGATTGTGGGCACTTCTGGAATTTTGAGAAACATTAGTGGTTGCCACCACAACAGGGCTGCCCTGGGGAACCGTAACATTTCCCCATACACATTTTAAAAATAAAGTTTTATTTAATCGAAACACACACCAGGGGACTATTTCAGTTTTTACAGCGTTTTAGAGCATTTTCATTCTGTTGAAGTTGAAGCAGGATGAAGTGGCATGGAATAGATGTTAAAGACCAAGAGAATCAAGAAAGAAGAGGGGCAGAGAAAGAGGAAGGCGGGAATGTGAAATGAAACTAACGGAAAGAGTATAAATGGGAAAGTATGAGTGAGGAGAAGAAGGACTGGTGGCTTGGATACTGAAGAGCATTTCCACTGACAGAAGGGGTTTCTGCCAGTGGAGTGGACCATTCATCCTGCCTCCCCCTTCTTGCTGCAGCCAAAATATACCCTCCTGAAATGCTGCTTCTAAGGGACAGGGGAACTCCCAGGGACAGCATGACGGGGGAGTCATAAGTCTGTTGACGGAGGGGAAATCCTCCATGGGATTCAACCAGAGGAGAAGAAGGAAGTTGAAGTCAGATAAGGACTGATTATGGAAAAGGAGGACAGTGGGGAAGCCAGAAGGCACCAGGAAATACATTGGTGAGTACAACAGCACCCAGCAGGAATTGCGCTAGGCATTCCACTCTCTTGTAAATACTCAGAACATAACAGTGTGAGACAATACACTGCAAAGAGTGTTGATCTGGGTATTTTAGGCTTTGATCAAGTCCCCATTCGGCCAAAGACTTGCAGGCAGTGTTGGGCACATTTCTCTCTTGTATTGCCTCTTTATAGAATTGTTGTTATGAAGATGACAGAGGGGAGAAATTGTATAGTTCTCTGAACCTTGAAAAATTCTACTGAAATTATTCCAGCATTGCTGAGAGAAGACAAGTTCATGTAGGATGGCTCTCTCAGTGGCTCTTAGCTATGGTAGATTAGAATTAAACCTCTATGGTCAAAAACGCATGGTCACTTAGCCCAGTTCCGGCCCAGTTCCATCCCCGTTCCACCCAGGATCCAATGAACCCGCATTACCTGGAATGAGCAGGGACTATGTGCAAAAGGATCCATGTAAACAGAAAATGCGGGTTCCTGCTGAGTAAGCCCTCCCCCCCCCCCCAGCTCCTGGTGATTGGTCCTTTCGAATTGACTAATGGAGGCTCCTCCCCCCTTGTTTGTAATTTTAAAAGCATTTTAAGAACTAAAAAACAAAAAACGGAGCTACCTGAAAGAAGGGTGGGGGGAATCCAAGCCTCGTTTTAAAAAAGACTTACTTTTTCTCAGAAAAAGCTCCCAAGTAGCAGCAGGCAGGAAGCATTTGAATTCCTGCCTCTTCGCAAACTGCCTCGTGATTGGCTGTGAGTGATGCCAATCATCTGTGTTCCCCCTATTTCTGTTTCTGTTTCTCCCAGAAGAGGAATGGGAAAAGGCGGGTTCATTTCGCTTCGATACAGGGCTGAAAGAAGAGTAAATAAGGTACCGTCCGTTTGCAAAGATTTGTTCCTGGGTGAAATTGGGAGGGAACTGGGCTGGAACGGGGCTGGAACTGGGCTAACTGACCATGCGTTTTAGACCTATGTTTACAGGAAGAGTCCCACTGATTGCCAGCAAGTGAGGAAATAAATGGAGGATGGCCTCTGGCTGGTACTGTTGCAAACAGAATGCTATCGATGGGCACTTCATTTGATGCGCCAATCAAAGCCTTGCGCTATTATGAAGTATCTCTATATCTCACTTGTCCTGGCACTGAGTGAAGGACTTGGGACATTGCTGGAACCAAAAGAATATTAAAGGCCTATTGTTTAAAATGACCATTGTTGCGTACAGGCAAGGAGTACAGGCAGTGCTTGAAGAGGGTTATCATATCACCTCTTCAGGCTAAACCTACCCAGCTCCTTCAACCTTTCCTCACAGGACTTGGTCACCAGACCCCTCACCATCTTTGTTGCCCTCCTCTGGACACGTTCCAGCTTGCCTACATCCTTCTTAAATTGCGGTGCCCAAAACTGAACACAGTACTCTGGGTGAGATCTAACCAGAGCAGAGTAAAGTGATACCATCACTTCGCGTGATCTGGACACTATACTTCTGTTGATGCAGCCCAAGATCTCATTTGCCTTGTTAGCTACCGCATCACACTTCTGACTCATGTTCATAATCGTAATCTAAAATACAAGCCTTTAGAAATTTCAGCCTACTCCACAGCTTTTTGTTGAGAGAAACATTGTTGGGGTCAAGATAAGTACTAAATGTATCCAGTCCAGTCCTCTTTCCTGTTGGCTTTTATACTGGTCCCACTTACAATATTCCTTATCCAAGTTTTCACCCAAAAGCCATCATAGCAGTTGAGAAATAAATTGAATATAAAGCAATTTCTTGTAAAGTTAATATAAAACCAACTTGGACACAGAGGTTAACGCAAGCATTGCCCCCTTTTAATATAGTTTGGAAGACATCTGGAAAAGTCTTTAATTAAGTCCAGTATAAGCCCATTTGTTTATAGTCCCTGTGACTCCACAAAAGTCCACTAAAATATATTAAGAAAGATGCTCCTGTAACAGAACTGTTCTTGTCAGATAAATGGTGTTGATTTAGCTACATTGTGAAATCAGTTTAGACTAACTAATTATCAGTACTCCCTGAACATACAGTTCATTTGTTTTGTACTGTTCTTTTGTTAGTTTGACAAGCTGAATGAGCATGTCAAACCAACTGTATAAATTATTATTTTCAGCCACAATATATATTTTCCCTCTGTGCCTCTTTATCTTCCTTAAAGGCATATTCTCATTTGTTTATTTAGAAACATTTTCAGTTGCCTCTCCAAGGAGGTGGCTCATAAAGAAAAAAACTATATAACAATTACATTATAAAAAACAATTACATAAAATACATTTAAAAACTGCCATCAAAGAACACATCAGGATAAAAAAAAACCCGGCATAAAAGTAGCATCCAGCAGCATAATGCAATAAAAATGGTTTTAAAATCCAAAAACGTTGCCTCATCATGGCTCACTAGAGTTTTATATACTATTTCAGGTTTCTGTTGCAATCCAAAATGGTGCCCGCTCTGCTAGTTTGCTTCTTGCCCTGTTTGCATATTCAGATATGCGCTAGGTTTGTGTGTGTGTGATTTACCCCTTGTGGCCCTTTTTATTCACTCAGAGACCTTACCACCCTCTACAACCTCCTCACACAGGTTCAGGGTTACAGATAGGTCAGGGATGGTTCACTACCTTGCTGGTCTCTATTTAATAGGCAGAGAGGCTTGACCCTTTTACACACATAGGGTTCTTCTCTCTCCTCATTCCCAGAGTCTTTACCGGACAGGGCAGCTCAGTTTCCTATGCTGACGACCCCTCACCCGGACACTTCACAAAGCTGTTGGGGCTAAGAACTAAACATTGTTTTTCTTTTTCCCATTTGTTCATACATATGATATGTATACCAACTGAGGCTTTACAGGCATGTGTGAATGCACATGTGCATTACAACCAGGCCACAGTTAAACAAAAAAGGAGTTATCTTTTATTGAAGCTTTAACACAGGGGTGGGGAACCTTTTTCCTGCCAAGGGCCATTTGCACATTTATGACATCATTCAGGGGCCATACCAGGTATAATCTCCTGGTGGGGGGGAGAGGCTAGGGTTGCCAGGTCTCCAGCCACCACCTGGAGGTTGGCAAACCCAGGGGAGGCCACACAGAGAAGGCCTGCAGGGCGCCCCCGCTCCCCCCTCCCAGGCGGGAGAAAGAGAGGGAGAGAAAGGAGGAGTGACAGAAAAAGAGGAAGAAAAGAGAGAAAAGCCTCCCCCCACACACACACCCATGCACGCAGGCCCCACACCGGGCCCCAGTCTCCATGCCCTCCCCCCCCAGAGTCCACAAAAGCCCCCCCCCCCCGAAGCCCAGTCGGCTCCCGCATGCATGCTCTGCTGCCGGGAGCCACCGGCCTCTTTCCACCACCCCACCTTGCTGCTCAACAGCTGACAGGCAGCAAGAGGGGCTTATAATGTGCTGTGGCGTTCCTGCACGCCGCGACTGTAGAGGACAGCCTTGGGGGAAGCGTCCCTCCCCCTCCCCTCGCCGACCAACAGCCGACAGTCGTCGAGAGGAGGTCCAAAGGGTGCCGCAGCAAGCCTGTAAGCCGCGGCCCCAGGAACACCCTTGCGGAGGGTCGCCCTGTGCCCCGCCTCCATGGCAGGGCTCCGAAGCTCCCGAGGGCCGAAAAAAATGTCCTCGGGGGCCGCATACGGCCCCCGGGCCTGAGGTTCCCCATCCCTGCTTTAACACAACAGGGGAGTGATTCATAAATATATATATACAACATTTCTTGGTTCTTAAACTTTTTTTTTCTTTTTTAAATTTTTTTATTGCTTTTATAATACATACAAAATACATACAAAAAAGAAAAAAAGAAAGAAAAAAATAAAAAATATAGTAATAATAATAAAATCATAATCCAATACAGAAAAAAACCTTTTGAACTCTAATTCAAGTTCATGCTTCTAGAACTCCTTGTAACAAGATAACTTTTCCTCAGCAAGTGACAGGGTACTTTTCTGGCTCTCCCTAGCTCAGAACTGTCAGCTCTTACTCAGCTGCTCTACAATTCCCCTTGATGAACTTTCCCTCTGCAATTCTGTCTCCCTCCTCTCCACATTCTGTTAGCTCATATTGGCTGTTCTTAGGGAGAGGAGGAACTGCAGCTGTCTCATTCCGTGCATTTATTTTCCCCCTGCATTCCTACTTTCAGGGTTTGCAGAACCCCGTTACCACAGTCATAAGAACGGCCCTGCTGGATCAGACCAAGGCCCATCAAGTCCAGCAGTCTGTTCACACAGTGGCCAACCAGGTGCCTCTAGGAAGCCACAAACAAGACGAGTGCAGCAGCACCATCCTGCCTGTTTTCCATCGCACCCAAGATAATGGGCATGCTCCTCTGATACTAGAGAGAATAGGTATGCAGCATGACCAGTATCCATTCTAACTAATAGCCATGAATACCCCTTTCCTCCATGAATATGTCCACTCCCCTCTTAAAGCCCTCCAAGCTGGCAGCCATCACCACATCCTGGGGCAGGGAGTTCCACAATTTAACTATGCGTTGTGTGAAAAAATACTTCCTTTTATCTGTTTTGAATCTCTCACCCTCCATGGCTGGTCCCATGATGCAGATTAAGGGTGATCTAAATATGGCCCAGTCCTTCACCAGTAAATACAGCAATAAGAAAATACTAAAAGAACTGAATTTATGTTGGGAAAGTGATTAAAAATAATTTTCACATACATGAAGCATTGCCTTAAGGAAGATAGCAGTTATTTGTTGTCTACTATAAGCTGTAAACAAAAAGGTTAAGACTGGGCACTAAGAAGAGTATCTGGAATAGATTGCTTTGGGATTTGTTGGATTGCCATTCCTGGATGTGGTTAAGAGCAAGTTATACAAATGTTTGGTTGGATTAGTTTAGGTAGTTTCCCACCTATAAAAGGCAGGAGGATTGAATGAAGGGTTGTATAATAACTGCCTGTTCAACATACAGTCTTGCCTATCAGTGGAGATGGAGGGTTATAAGCTTTTCACAATGATACATTTAGGTATAATGCGTGTTGAGAGGAGTGAGACAGTTAGAATTGCTGAGGGAAAGTTCATCAAGGGGAATTGTAGAGCAGCTGAGTTCAATTCCATGACCCTTGAGGAACCATCCAACCAGATGTTTCTATATTTCTATGAAAGTGAGAACACTAAATGTCTGGTATTCCTGAGTCAATTGGCATTGTGTGTGATCAGATCTTCCAGAGTTCAAGGCATCGTTAATAAGGCCATTCAAAGACTAGTCATTCCAAATGGTTAGAGAAATATTAGTGGGCAAATGACTTATTTAAGCCTATCCAGAATGTCAAGTTAAGGGTTAGGAGTTTTATTCTTTGTTTTATGCCCTTTTGTTTAAACCATGTTTCTGACTGGTTTGGACTAAAATTAAAGTCAACTGTCAAGTATGATATTCATGCCATATGTGAAAAACATCATAACAAATCTGTTGGCCATATAAGAAAGATACCACACATGGGAACAATAACCTTTCCTTGAAAACCACATAATTTTGATCTAAAGCTACCATGCTTCATTAAGGACTAATAATGCACCCATTTTGTAAACAGACACCAGTTTTTGAGTCAACTAGAAGGAACTGGAATAAAAAAGAATATTTAAAAATGTGAAGAATGTTGACTGTCAAATTGAACAATACCCTTCTTCTGAAATCTGGTGCCAAGTTGCAACTCCAATGAAATGCCTTTACAAATATGGGAATGTATTAAAATATTATTCTTTACCAACTCAAGAAGAACAAGGTATTGTGACTGAATATAATATAATTAACAGTGTGCAATCCTAAAGAGGAGTTAAACACTTTGAATTCCAATGATTCATTTTAGGATTGCATTGTAACATTTCTTCCACCCAAGGATGATTCCCGCTTTTGCTTTCATTGCCATTATGAATTTAAATAATTTTGCAGTGGACAGGAAGCATGGGGATTTTCTCCTTGCTTTCCCCGCCATATCTTTCCACCTCTAGTGTGTAGGAAATGCATGGAAGTGGAGGAGAAAGCACAGGAGGGAGAGTGAAGGTTTTCTAGCAGCTGAGAAAAAGATTTCTCATAGGCCTGGTATCAATGAAGGATTCTGAAACTGTTCTCCTCCAGTATTTGTAAAAAAGGAAAAACAGCCCAGTTAGTGCTCCATTCCAGAAGTTCACTGAATGGCTGGTTCATAATCTATATAATGAGTACAGTTAGTCCTAGAAGAGATTTACAGACTGGATGTCATTGGGACAAGGAAACAATCAAACAGAGATTCTTGGACCATGCCCTTCAATCAGATAGGGATCAGGTTCATAAATATTCAACCATCTTGCAATACATCAAACCTTTCCACCCTGCAGACTACCTTGGATTCCTGGAAGTATCCAAATATCGAAGGGCCTTTACTCTTGCGCGTTTCAACGCCTTACCTTCAGCTCTCCTGGAAGGATGGTATCTCCATACTCCCTTTCATCAACGACTATGCCCATGCAAAACAGAGAAAGTGGAAACAATAGAACATGTTCTGCTGCAATGTCCCTTCTAAAACGACATAAGATCGCAGTACATTCTCCCCATATTGTCATCCTTTCCTGGGAGAATGGAAGAAGCGAAAGTTTCCCTTCTCTTAGCAGACTCCTCTCGGGAGACAACCATTCAAGTAGGCAAATTCTGCCTCCGGTCTAGTGGGATTCATAAATGGCTAACTGAAAATGTTTCCCAGTAGAAGATCTTTCCTCCTGTTTTTTAAACCATCCTCCCAGAATCATCAACTTTTATTATTTTATTTGATTATATTTACCTGACTTTGATTTTTACCTAGAGCTGATATTGTATCGGAATAAAACTTGACTGGATGTCTGACAAGTATGGAAATATGGTTTTAAGGATCTGGAGGTTGAGGAAAGATATGCAGGAATTCTGCATGGAAGAAAGGTTCAAGTTCTATGAATCTAAGCCTATTGAATTTGTTTTCTATTTCTGATATTTCAGTTTGTTTCTGAAACTGTTATGTTCCCCAGTGAAATATTTATTTAGTTCAGCAGGACAATGGACATATTCTGTTTCACTATGTCTGTTCCATTTGCTACATAATATTGATTATAGATTATGGTTGGCCATGTATATATTGCACATTTCCTCCTTATAGTAATTATTTGTTCTCTGAGTATGAGGCAGGCTGAGGCTGCTAACATGATGGTGGTTTTCCACAGGGGGACAGAATTGTTCTAGTTTCCCTGTTCCTGCTGAAACTGCTAATACACCCCAGCAGCATCAGGGCTTCCTGCACAACAGGTTTCCCTGCAGTTTCCCCGCCTCAATCCCCTGACAGTGGCCTTCCTTCCCCCTGGCATCACTAGGGCTTTTTTAGGTTTTTGTTTTAAATCAGCAATTGAATATCATTCTTTCATAATGATATAGCAATCTGTGTATCAGGTTTTTTGAATTCCAAGCTTTCATTTAAAAAAAAGTCTCTAGCACCTTTTCTTGCAGAGCTATAAGGAGAAAAGATGAGAAATGAACGATGAGAATTCAGAGAACCTGATCCACAGATTATATTATTGTAACATTATAACCATATTCAATTACCTATTAAAAAAACAAAAAAGTCCCCCTTGGCAAGGCGGGGAGGAAGGGGGACAGGGGATGGGAAAATGGCCTGCCATGCGGGCAGGACTGGGGAAATTTAAGTTTTTCCACTGACCCTGGAGCCATCCAGGCTTTGCTAAGATCTTTCCCAAAATTTCACAGTAAAGTAATTTTGGGAGATATCGTAGAAAACCCCAGGAAGCACACAAACGCAGCACGATGCTGCAGGAAAGAAAGGGGGGGGCACTTCCTAATAGTAGTGAACTTGGGGCAAGTAACCTGTGTGGAAATGGCCAATGTCTATATTTTTTGCCCCTTTTTCTTGTTGCTTTTGATTAGCATGATTTTCACATAGTTTGTTCAGACAACTGTTTTTGAGAAAAGTTTTCTGAACTCTAAATTAGGAAGGAGGTATGGGCTACTGCTTCATAGGAGTGCCATAGCTGCTCTGTGGATTCTCTTCTCTCTTCTCTGAAGGGCTGGAATTTATCATGCCTTCAGGAAGCAGAAGCAGGGATTTGGGCTGCCGATGTCATAATCTGGGGGAATCACCTCACCACAGCAGAAGGCTGACCACAACATCTTCACTTCAATGGTAGCCATGTTTATTTAGATGTAAGTCTGACTGATTTCTATGGGACTTCTTTGCAAATAAAAGGTGTTTAGACTTGCAGCCTTGATGTTCCTGCCTTTAGGACAGCATCGGCAAGCTAGGGATCAAAGTGAAGTGATCTTGTGGGAGTGTGGACTTATTTACAGTCTCTTTGATTTCTCCTATCCCTAACTAATTCTCATTTAGTTTGGATATTTTAGAACAACAAAACAAAATAGGTCTGTGGGATTTACTTCCTGAGTTAGACAACAAACTTGGTATACCTGAAAAGAATTCAAATAACAGATGGAACTATCTTGCCTTTCAGGACTCACTGAATTTCACAACCAGAATAAATTCACATTGTGCTATTGCATGTGTTGACTCTCCAAAATCTGTTATGGATTATTAGTTGACCTTCTTTTATAACTTGAAAGCTGACTGTATCTGCTGTCCTCTTCACTACCTTGTTTTGTTTTTGCATTGGATAAGTCAAAAGCAATTAATTATTCTAACACTTGTGATATTGGATTAGGAAACATTAACTAATGTGTGCATTAATAGTTGGACTCTGGGAGAAAGACAGGTACACCATGCATATGCAGTGAATATCCATGCCAATGTATGTAATTTGTGAATTTTTTGGGGGGGGAACTCACTAGTTTTGACCATGTGTATGTGCAGTAGATAACTGGGATCAATGGTACTTTGGACATAATAAAAATGGCAGGCATTACAGTGTATCCCTTGGGTAGGCGTAAGAGTCATTCAGGATACTAGATCTGGAAGCAGTTGCAGGGGGAAAGGTGCAGACACCCAGATGGAATGTATTGAAAAACAGGCAAGCATTCTGGGGAGAGAGACCAACAATCATTCAGGCTCCCTGGCCTGGGTAGAAATAAAGGGCTCACCTGTGAAGGCAGAGAGCATCTCAGCACCACCTACGGACAAGGCATTTTAGGACCTGGGTTCTACAAGGCAACAGAGGACAAGCTACCCTGCCTAAACTAAGTGGGCATCCAGCTGGGTCTTTCAATTCTAAATCTCCCATCCCTATTTTTGGGATTTAGCCCAATAAGCCTTAGGCAGGTCTTAAAAAGGCCCCCAACTTGGCTAGTCATTGGACTGTCTCCCTTCTGAAGCCCCACAACAATTTTACATTTTAAATTTAAAGTATTCACTCCTTTCTCTGGATGCTTCAAAAAGAAATACTAAAAAAAAAGCCCTTCTGCACTTATCTCCACATGTTTCCCCCCGACCTCAGAAACTTGTTCTTGTTTGAACATAATGGAAGTTCAGGATGAGGTTTATCCATCTGCATAATTCTAAAAGGTTCCCAGCCTTTATCTGTCTGCTCTTTTAGATTCTGTGGCATCTCCTGAGAGTTTCTTACTCCATTAAACAGGATAAGAGGTTTTACTGTTATCTCACACTTGCTACATGGTTTTTAATTTTTCTGTCATGGTGGGATTGGGAGGGAGTTGTGCTATTTTTCAGAATTAGATCGGTCAATCTTTTAGCAGAGTAGTAAAAGGACACTGTGCTGGAGAAAAGAACAAAAGATAATCACACCTCACCAGGGAATCAATTCATTATTTCATTGATAAGAGAACTGCTGTTGCAGCAAGACCACACTGCAGCTAGAACAAGTTAATCCTCTTGCCTCGTGTCATAGAATAGATAACAAAGGAGAATTTAACAATGCCAGAGGAGGTGGCACTGAGCAATATTTATGTTTAGCCAATGTCAGGAATACTGACCAGGAAACATTTTTAAAGCTTCCACTACTAATCTGCGTAAAAAAGTGCTGGCCAAAAAAGAGATAAAAAGAGCTCTTGGATAAGAAGAGAGCCAGTATGGTGAAGAAATGTTGTCCTAGGATAGAGAAGACCTTTGTTTACAGTTACTGTGTCACTTTGCACCAGCCTAACCTACTTTTATAGGGTAGCTAGGTATGTGTGTGTGTGTGTGGGGGGGGAATGGGATAACCCTTCCAAGTATTCTATCATGAAGAGGGATGGTAAATTATAGAACGGAGGAGCAAAATGAATATATACTTACCACATGTATTCTAGACTTCTTCCAAGGACCTTCTACCCATTTTATGGCCTTCTGCTCATTTTGTCTTCATGACAAACCTATGAAATACATTAGGCTGCTGTCCTGTCTCAGGCTCCTCAGTGAGCTTCACAGTCCGTTCAATCAGCCTGCCTACCATTTCATGTGCATGTGTGTGTGTTAAGTGTTGTTAAGTCGTTTCCAACTCATGGCAACCCTATAAATTAATGTCCTCCAAAATGTCCTATCGTTAACAGCCTTGCTCAGGTCTTGCAAACTGAGGGCTGTGGCTTCCTTTATAGAGTCAATCCATCTAATGTTGGGTCTTCCTCTTTTCCTGCTGCCTTCAACTTTTCCTAGCATTATTGTCTTTTCCAGCAACTCTTGTCTTCTCATAATATGACCATGATAGCCTCAGTTTAGTCATTTTAGCTTCAAGGGACAGTTCAGGCTTGACTTGATCTACAACCCACTTGTTCGTTTGTTTTTTGGCGATCCAAGGTATTCGTAACACTCTCTTCCAACACTACATTTCAAAGGAATCTACTTTCTTCCTGTCAGCTTTCTTCATTGTCCAGCTTTCACACCCATACATAGTAATAGGGAATACTATGGCATGAATTAATTTGAAAAAAGTTTCTAGCTCCTTCATGGCTGCCCTTCCCAGTCTCAATCTCCTTCTGATTTCTTGGTTGCAGTCTCCCTTTTGGTTGATGAGGGAGCCATAATGACCCATGAAATTCCAACAATCTATACTTAGTTCATGTATTAAAATATTATTTGGTTTAATGTTGCAATAGAAAGCAGCAGCCCAGCATCTCTTTCCCGTAAGATTGAATAAATGAAAAGTCTTTGCGCTTTAATGTCCCTACCCCCAAGCTACAGCCTACAAAATGGACTGGGAACAGAGAAGTTCAAAGGATTTTATTATGTCACTGAGTTTTCCTTACCAAACTTAACAGGTGAAAGAGACACAGAAAAAACACAGGACTGCTTCTTTTAATGGTTGCTGAACCATCTTGCTTTCATTCCATCCTTTACTTTTGACTACAACTGACTGGATTGTATATTCAATTTAGCCATCAAAATGGATGTGTCCCTATGTCTCTCTATCTAATTTTATAAAACCTGATGGTTTACATGGTGTGTAAATGTACTTTACTTACTTTTAAGTGTGAATACCAATTGTTTATAAAGGGAATGCATTACAAACAACCCTGGATTCATTAGTGGGCAAAGGCCTTGCTTGCAATAGCTCTTTACTGTGTAATGCCAGTTTGAAATCTGTCTAGCATATACTGTTGGAAATAATATAGAAATTAGGGTGTCTTTCAACTCAGGTAATGGCAGAGCATTCAATTTCTCCGATTGCTTGGATTAATGTTAAGGTTCCCAGGTCCCTCTTCACCACAGGTGGGAGGTTTTCAGGGCAGAGCCTGAAAAGGGCAGGGTTTCTGGAGGGGAGAGACTTCAATGCTATAGAGTCCAATTGCCAAAACAGCCATTTTCTCCAGGTGAACTGATCTGAATTGGCTGGAGATCAGCTGTAATAGCAGGAGATCTCCAGCTATTACCTAGAGGCTAGCACGGGTAAAAGGTATACAAATTCTCAGAGCCAGTTAACAAAATACAAAAATTATTATTGAGTGCTAGACAAAAGGGACAATATGAAGTGAATATACTTAACAACTGTGACTAAGCAAAATACAATATGTACAAGGAATGAGTTATTTTCTGGGCAATAAAGTCCTCTTCTTAAAGATGATCCGTTTCAATGGTATGATTAATTTTCAGATATTAATCCAACAGGTATGGATCCACAGTTTTATAAGTCAAGACATAGGGGGACGGCCGTTTCACCTTGGTTTCTTCAGCCCCATATTATTTCCTATATATACATGTTAACATTAAAATAGTTTCATATCCATATAGCCATTGGTACTTATAAAGTAAAAAAATATATATATACTTACATCCATACAAAGGTAATTTCACAGCCTAATCAAGTCCATAAAGGTTCAATCTTAAGCCACAGCAATGTCCACAAGTTCCCCTAAGGGATACTAACATGGTAAAACACTTCACTCTTTGCTCATAGTTAAATACAAAACAGGTGTTATTCTGCGGCTCCTGCATGCATCTTCCCCTGAGTTACCGTATATACTCTATTACAGGCATCCTCACTGTATAGTGGCTACCGTATAACA
This sequence comes from Euleptes europaea, assembly GCF_029931775.1. NCBI lineage: Eukaryota > Metazoa > Chordata > Lepidosauria > Squamata > Sphaerodactylidae > Euleptes > Euleptes europaea. The sequence continues at coordinate 74,877,092 of NC_079321.1, forward strand.
TGTAAATTATATAAAACACGAAAGATCATTTTCCTGGTTCAAGCCTCTAGGTTTGACAGAATCAAAAAGGTGGATAAAAAAAGCCTCTTTCTGCCTCAAAATTCTTTCTGTATTTCTTCTGTCATGATGTTTTCCCTTGAGATGCCAGATAATAAAAAATCGGAGATCATTTTCAGAATGGCGGGCGGAAACAAAATGGTCTACAACCGGGGCTGTAAGGACCTTCGTGCGTATGCGCGCACGGTGCTCTAATATTCTATTTTTAATGGGTCTAATACTTGAACCAATGTATAAAAATCCACACGGACAGATGAGGCAATAAACAGAGTTTTTGGTGTTACAGTTTGTAAAATTAAGCAACTTGAAGGTAAATTGTTTATCAGTACGCTGAAATTCCTTCACTTCCAAGCATAGACTACATGCCAAACAATTATGGCATTTAAAATGACCTCTGCTAATGTTCCTGGATTCAGTTGTTCGTGTCATATCAGTGTGTACTAACCTATCTTTTATAGAGGTGGTCTTTCTATATCCAAATCTGGGCATATTTTCACAACCTGGAATACCCGAAAGCATATGCCAATGTCTTTTTATGATGTTACTAATTCGTCCCGATAGATGTGTATGTTGGAGTGCGAAAGTGAGCCTGTTGTCACCATCATTAGCAGATTTATGATCCTGATACAGTAAAGTCTGGCGATTCAGTTTTTGGGCGCGATTACGTGCCCTTCTGATTGTATATTCTGGATAGCCTCTTGTGATAAGTGCATCAGATAGTCTGTTAGCTGCCTGTTGATAATCTTGATCATTAGTACAGTTTCTTTTGAGTCTTATATATTGTCCATAGGGAAGATTTTCCCGTAAATGTCTGGGGTGATGTGATTCAAAATGCAATAATGCATTTCGATCTGTTGGCTTGGTATAGATGCGAACTGATAGTTGATTCTGTGAGTTCCGATACACTAAGGTATCTAAAAAAGGTATAGAATTACTGTCACATTTACCTGTAAATTTTAAAGTGGAACATGAATTCAGCCATTGCATAAATGCTTCAAAATCTATATCAGCTGCTAATACAAAAATCAAATCATCTATAAAACGTCGAAAACCAATGATGTAATCAGAAAATGGATTATTATTATAAATGTAATATTGCTCGAAATGTGCCATAAAAATATTAGCTATGGTCGGGGCACTGGCTGCGCCCATAGCAATGCCATATGTCTGTAAGTATAATTGATAGTCAAATCTGAAATAATTATATTTTAATACTATCTCCAAAAGTTTTATCAAAAACCCACTATCTGGGTTGTTATCTATACGGGATTCCAATAGGGACTGTATAATACTAATTGTATTATCAATGGGAACATTAGTATACAATGCTGTTACATCTACTGGTTTTCGACGTTTTATAGATGATTTGATTTTTGTATTAGCAGCTGATATAGATTTTGAAGCATTTATGCAATGGCTGAATTCATGTTCCACTTTAAAATTTACAGGTAAATCTATACCTTTTTTAGATACCTTAGTGTATCGGAACTCACAGAATCAACTATCAGTTCGCATCTATACCAAGCCAACAGATCGAAATGCATTATTGCATTTTGAATCACATCACCCCAGACATTTACGGGAAAATCTTCCCTATGGACAATATATAAGACTCAAAAGAAACTGTACTAATGATCAAGATTATCAACAGGCAGCTAACAGACTATCTGATGCACTTATCACAAGAGGCTATCCAGAATATACAATCAGAAGGGCACGTAATCGCGCCCAAAAACTGAATCGCCAGACTTTACTGTATCAGGATCATAAATCTGCTAATGATGGTGACAACAGGCTCACTTTCGCACTCCAACATACACATCTATCGGGACGAATTAGTAACATCATAAAAAGACATTGGCATATGCTTTCGGGTATTCCAGGTTGTGAAAATATGCCCAGATTTGGATATAGAAAGACCACCTCTATAAAAGATAGGTTAGTACACACTGATATGACACGAACAACTGAATCCAGGAACATTAGCAGAGGTCATTTTAAATGCCATAATTGTTTGGCATGTAGTCTATGCTTGGAAGTGAAGGAATTTCAGCGTACTGATAAACAATTTACCTTCAAGTTGCTTAATTTTACAAACTGTAACACCAAAAACTCTGTTTATTGCCTCATCTGTCCGTGTGGATTTTTATACATTGGTTCAAGTATTAGACCCATTAAAAATAGAATATTAGAGCACCGTGCGCGCATACGCACGAAGGTCCTTACAGCCCCGGTTGTAGACCATTTTGTTTCCGCCCGCCATTCTGAAAATGATCTCCGATTTTTTATTATCTGGCATCTCAAGGGAAAACATCATGACAGAAGAAATACAGAAAGAATTTTGAGGCAGAAAGAGGCTTTTTTTTATCCACCTTTTTGATTCTGTCAAACCTAGAGGCTTGAACCAGGAAAATGATCTTTCGTGTTTTATATAATTTACATGTTATACGGTAGCCACTATACAGTGAGGATGCCTGTAATAGAGTATATACGGTAACTCAGGGGAAGATGCATGCAGGAGCCGCAGAATAACACCTGTTTTGTATTTAACTATGAGCAAAGAGTGAAGTGTTTTACCATGTTAGTATCCCTTAGGGGAACTTGTGGACATTGCTGTGGCTTAAGATTGAACCTTTATGGACTTGATTAGGCTGTGAAATTACCTTTGTATGGATGTAAGTATATATATATTTTTTTACTTTATAAGTACCAATGGCTATATGGATATGAAACTATTTTAATGTTAACATGTATATATAGGAAATAATATGGGGCTGAAGAAACCAAGGTGAAACGGCCGTCCCCCTATGTCTTGACTTATAAAACTGTGGATCCATACCTGTTGGATTAATATCTGAAAATTAATCATACCATTGAAACGGATCATCTTTAAGAAGAGGACTTTATTGCCCAGAAAATAACTCATTCCTTGTACATATTGTATTTTGCTTAGTCACAGTTGTTAAGTATATTCACTTCATATTGTCCCTTTTGTCTAGCACTCAATAATAATTTTTGTATTTTGTTAACTGGCTCTGAGAATTTGTATACCTTTTACCCGTGCTAATTTCCAAACCGGTTAGGTATAGGCACGGAGGTGCTTTCGTTTTGGCTTTGCTAATTACCTAGAGGCTGGCAACCTTAGTTAACGTCAACCCTTGGTTTCTGTCAGTAAAAGGCAGAGGAAGGTGGACAGGGCCCTTTCCAGGACTTTTTTGACGTCCCCGTGTGTACCTGCCCCTGCTGCCCTGGAGAAGGAACTGATCCGAGCCAGGCCTGTTATCAACCAGGTGACTCACTACCACATGACTTATATAATTCACCCCTGCCCAGCAGCAAAAATAGCATTTGCAGTAATTCTCTGGTGGATCCAAACCAGAGTCAATGAAAGGGGCTCTTTAGCCTGAACACATATATTTCATGGTACTTCACCAAACTAGATCCAGTCTTGAGACTGATGTTGCAGTTCAAGCCACAACTCCAATGGTAATTTTGTCATAGCAAATGCATTATGAACTTCGGAAAATGCTCAGGAAAGATCTGCCTTCCTCTGTGCATGAGAGTGTGCTCCCTAATCATTGCTTTCTTCCAGCAGGAAGAATTCAAGATTGTTCTTCTCTGGGATTTGGTTCAGAAGAACCTTCAAACACTCATAGGTTACAGGTTGCTAGAGGCTCAGTACTAGAACTGGTATTGAGAACAGGGAGAAGACGGGTAGCAACTCTACACATAATATGTGTATATTGACTTAAAGGGAGAGAAAGATCAAAGGAAACTTCAATAATGAGTAAGACAGAAAAATAAGAATCAACTGAAGTTGTCATAGAATACTGCAGAAGGGAATGTTTTATCTTTGGCTACCTCTAGAAATATTTATGGCATTGGGTTTGTGGTAGAAGGGCTTTTGTTTGTTTTCATCAGGATAAAGCATCAATGATTTTCCAGTTTGCCATGGAATGTTAAAATGTTAAGAGGTGTATGAACTATAGCATACTTTCAGAGGATTAACACCTCATGACACCGAACTGTGCTGATTGTATCCAACCATCCTCTGATAGAAAAACACATATTTTCCCAACATTCACCTTCCTCTGGCAGTCAGTTGACTCCTGGAAAGATGATGCCTAGACTCTCGTGGACAAAAAGCCCAGAGGTTGCAGTGAGTGGGAATCAAGGAAAGCTTCTAATGTTCTGAAAACAGAGCTCAGCAAATAGAAAAGTGATGGAGGAGGTTTCTAGTAATTTTACCTCCCCCCTTCAGTCCCACCACCCCTACAATGTTTTATCCATGTGGGCCCCACAACTCCAGGCATCATCTTTCCAAGGGTTTTTAAATGTGGGGTGGATATGCGGGGTGGATATGCTTGTGGGGTGGATATACTTGTTGTACTAGTGGTTGGGTATGTACAACCTACTGACATTGTCTATCTTGGACTCTCACTAAAATATTGATAGACCTTGGGTGATTTTTCTAATAGTTATTTGCTTTGTGAATTGTTTAGTGTAATAAAGGTAGACCCATTCCATTAAATTTATTCTAGAGGAAAACTGCAGGATTCAAGCTTAGTTAGTGGTTTTTTCTTTGCTCCTATGAGAAGAACCCTAGTCGGGATACACATAAATATTTCATATCGTATATAATTTTTATGGTAGTCCTAATTGCCAGGTATACACTCCACAATATTATATTTTGGATTGGACCCAATTCTATTTAAATCAATCTGTAATGAAACAATTTAAGGGTTAAAGGTAAAAATATATAGTTCCTTTTTATTACTGAAACAAAATATTTTAAATTAATTTCATATAGAGTCATAAAACTATAATGGCACTGTACAGAGTATTGCACATGTCCCCATTTGTTACATGCTGTGTACATAAAAGGAAACAAAGCCATTCTACAGGAAAATAAAAATTGGGTTATGAAATTATCAAGCTGTGTCTAAGTGGAACCACATTGTAGAATGGAAATGTGAGAGGAAACCAGAATATCAATGTGGGATGGAAGCGCTGAGGAAAACAAAAATAATTCTGTCTTGATTTCTGTATATTTTGGAATATAGTTTAAACTGGAGAAATATATAATCAGGAATTCTATAACTTGCTATAGATCCAACAAGGGAAAACACCAGAATTTTAGACACTGATTCTGAGGGTCTACTTAGAAGACAAGACCGTTCAGAGATGTTAGTCCAGGTTGCAAGAAAAGTGCTATAGTTGCCCACTGTATTAGAAGCTGTTTATGTAGGTTAATAAAAATATTTACTATTTCAGTAATTCCTTCAGTGATGTGATAAAAATATGTTACTGTGAATCACTGGAAGAATGGATTTTGGACATACCACGTGCAGCTATTTATTGATTTAATTTTTACAGCATTTATTCAACAAGATCTGAACACACTGGATAATCTGTGGGCTTGATGAGCAAAGCTTTCTACCCTTTCTGTCACATCCTGGATGTGTGCACCTGGTAGACAGTATATCTCTCGAGATGACAAGTCCAGTCAACACACTTTAGACTCTACCCCTCTCAGTAGGGAATCCTCAATTAACAGAACACGCCTCTTCCTAAACTGGGGGAGTGGAAGCTCAAGTCCTTGTTGGAAAATATGCCCTTCTTAACGGTGTCTTGCCTCCACATTCAGAGGGGGGAACTGACCATAGAGTCAGATAGATAGATAGGATACAGAAGGTCGTCTCCAGTTACACCTTTCCCTCATTTCCTGTCCCCTTTGATGTTTAGAGTTATATTGTCAGGGAAACTTCCCTTCTCTCTCTCTTCCCTTCCGCCCCTCATCCAAGCAAGCCGCTAGAGGGATGGAGGGCAGGTTACCTTTTTATATCTAGAAAGCTAGCAAGATAGATTAGGATAAGGGACCCTGTTTGTCCTTTCCTATCCTCATTGTATTTCACCAAATAAATGAGTATAATTTAAATAGAACAGAAGCCTGATGCTTCTTTTGTTTCAGACTTGCACACACACACATACGTGTTCAGAATCTAGAGAATGGTTCCGTTGCGCTGAATATTGGAATATCATACCCTAGATATTCCAACAGTCCTCTCATCCAAAGGGGCCTGAGAAATTTCCTTCAAGCTTTGGGGAGGTTGGGGGGTAGCCCTTTTCCCAGTGGTCCAGAGTGAACATCTATGGGGAGATCCTCATAACAATATTATGTACAGTAAAAATAAGGCATGTTACATAAAAACATTTATACAATAACAATAGCCCCTAAGCTACTACTCCTTTGTGCTAGACATAACTAGGGCTGTTGAAAAAAAATCGGTAAAATTCGGATTTGGCAAAATTTGGCTTGTTTTAATTCGGGAAATGCTGAAATCCAAACTCCCCCGATTCGGATCCATGGAATTTGGCGCCCAGTTCCAAGTTCGGGGAAAAATTCGGCCGAATAAAGCCATTAAAAACACATTTGTGCCTTTTCGTGGCTCTGGGGGGGCATTTTTGGGGGTAGAGGTCCGAAACTTTCAGGGTAACTTGAGGGGACCTTGCAAGAACCCCCAGGTTTTGCGAAGATTGGATCATAGGGTCCCGAGATATGGGGCCAGGAAGGGGTCGCCCCCCCCCAAATAGCCCACAGGAATAAAGCCATTAAAAACACAGTAGTGCCTTTCCATGGCTCCGGGGAGGGATTTTGGGGGGTAGAGGTCCCAAACTTTCAGGGTAGCTTGAGGGGACTCTTCTTGCAAGAACCCCCAAGTTTTGTGAAGTTTGGATCAGAGGGTCCCGAGATATGCCCCCCCCAACTGTCCATTGGAATGAATGGGATCAGGCGATCCTGAATGTGCATCTCTACAGAGCGGCAAATCCAAGGCGAAAATCTCCCATGCATAAATGGCCAGAGAGTCGTTAGAGATCCTGAGCAGCTGCTGCTGCCCTGCTTCTGCTGGAACAGAAGACATCCACAGTTTGACCCATTTTGGGGCTTTTATCTATAACTTTTTTTATGCATGGGTGTTTTACCTGAGGATTTTTGCTCGCTGGACCCACACTTTCTATTCACCAGCAGTCTCCAAGCTCAAATCAAGTCCCACCCCTTTAAATGCTGTTTTGTAACTGGCTTACTTTGTAGAGTTTACTGTGAGAGAAAATCCCCCCCAACCCAACTGTCACATAAAAAAACATTTTAAGAACAACAACATAAAAAATGGAGCAATCTGAAAAGGGGGGCGAGAAATCCAAGCCTCGGTTTTAAAAAGATTTTCTTCTGCTCAGAAAGAGCTCCGAGGAAACAGGACGTATTTCAATCTCTGCCTCTGGACATGCTGCCTTGTAATTGGTTGTGAGCAAAACCAAGCTTGCATGCCCCACACTTTGCCTTATGCATGAGGATTTCACCCGGGCTTTGCTCAGGGAAGATGGAAGAGGTGGGTTAACAGAGGAATGGGAAGACCCGGACATTGCAAGGGCTGGCTGTGAGGTCATCTCTAGTGGACGGAAAACTCATGCATATCTCCAAGGAACAACCAAGACACACCGGGGGCAAACGTGAGTGAAAATACCCATGCATAAATGACCTTAAACTGGTTATATGATGACAGGGGAAATGTGGGATATTGTTGGCTAAGTGCAAAATGACTTCATAAAACCGTAAATGGTCTTATACAGTGCAGGCTACTATATCATCCAGTTAAACCTATAAGGGGAGGATCACCTTTTATCTTCCAAAGATGCTGAACATCTGGTAACCAGCTTTCATGTTGCAGATTTTGTTGGCCCCCTAAAATTTTAGTTTTAAAGGAAAAGCCATTACACAGCTATCTCTTACAATAAATATCTTGAGAGAGCCATTGATACGTTTGATGATAATCCACTTATTTATGGACATGTTGGCAACTTTATAGGTAAAGCAAGTTATGCCTAAATGGTCTGTTTTAATCCAGATACGTGTCCGTCCAAGTTATGGAGAAGAAATACAGTTATCTGTTCTCCAAAGGAATGCATTTTCAAACTAAGTGGTATGATGCAATCCAACTGTAGGATTTAAGCAGTACTGAAAACATACCGTACCAAAAGCTATTTAAACACCAATAACCCTGATAAACTTCCTGCTTTGCCCTGCGAAAGATCACACAAGACATGCAGGAGAAGTTGTGGATATGGCTGGAAGGTGAAGGCATAGTATATGGGTTCATAGCCATACACTGAGGAAGAAGAAGAAGAGGTGGTTTTTATATGCCAACTTTCTCTACCACTTAAGGAAGAATCAAACTGGCTTACAATCACCTTCCCTTCCCCTCCCCACAACAGACACCATGTGAGGTAGGTGGGGCTGAGAGAGCTCTAAGAGCTGTGACTAGCCCAAGGTCACCCAGCTGGCTTTGTGTGTAGGAGTGGGGAAACCAATACGGTCCACCAGATTAGCGTCCACCGCTCATGTGGAGAAGTGGGGAATCAAACCCGGTTCTCCAGATTAGAGTCCACCACTCCAAACCACCACTCTGAACCACTATACCATGCTGGCTCTCTTGAGCTTAAGGAAATGTTTGCAAACCCTTAGCTTGCTGTGATTGTCTTTTTCTGATTGGTTCTCTAATACCTATTCTGATTCTGTCACTACTTCTTAATTAGATTTTTATAATTACTGGATTTTCTTATAATTAGATGTTCTTGCAATTACCATAATTAATTACTTTTCTATAATTAAATATAGAAGTAGTTAAAGGGATGGCTCCTCCAGTTCAGGATACAGGTGAACATATGAAGTAGCCTTATGCTGACCAATACCATTGGTCCATCTTATACAGAAATGTCTATTCTGATTAGCAATGATTCTCCCAGTCTTCAGCCAGAAAAGTGTCTTTTTCACACCCCTATACTCTATTCACTGGAGTTCCCTGGGATTGAAACTAGAACTTCAGTCTAGGGATGTAAGACAACATCAAATATACTGTTTAATGCAAACTTCCCTGAATTTCTTTTTACTTGTAATTTCTGAAGCAAATATAAGTCCCCAGTTAAGGTCATGTATGGAGTTATTTCCTTTTATTAAATTGATGTTTGACTTTTGATTAAAAAACACACTTTAATATTTCCCATGACCAATGTAAGCAGTATAGCATTTCATATTAATCTTCATAGTTGAATTTCAAATTTAAAATGTCACATTCTGAATTCAAATGGCGACACAATGTCTATTACAGATCTGCTTGGCAATTCCATTTTTTTCCTTTTCAGCAAGGTTCATTGCATTTCAGTATCAAACATGCCTGATTTCTTTTGGTAAATTGCTTGGGGCATGAAATGTTACTGGGAAAAGGCATCAGATCTGGGCCCCTACATGCTTCACCCTCAACATCACTAACTCCTGCTAAGAAAGAATAAAAATAAAACATTTATGGTCCAGGTTTGGAGGCCTACATCATTCAGGTTGTCATTTGAAAAACCCATTATCAGGGATGGTTCTCCTCCAGTTTCCAACCACAAATGTCCAACAGAGGGTGGAGGATTGAGATAAAAGGCTTGGGGCTTTGCTACTTTGCTTTAATACATATGTTTAAAAGAGCTGTTTGGGTTTTATTTCTGCCAAGCCGCAGCATTCAGGTTTGGCTCTGAAAAACAAAAACAACTAGAGGGGGGTTTGAGATTTAGTTCCATTTTATCTGAATCAATAAAGTGAGGCAGTAGGATTGGATAAAACCTTCTAGTTTTGCTCCCACCTTTAAATGAGATAATAGAATAATACTGTAATATTTCTTTCCAGAAGGGAAGAAAACATTAAAAATAGATCTCTTTATTTAATATAGTGCTTTCTCTAGCATAGCGGTGAGAAGATTATATGACTACAACAACCATGAGATACTTGGGTGACTAATGGTATTATCTTACATAACAGAATCTGGACATAAAGAAACAAATTAATGAGTCTGTTAGTACATCTATATGTGATCACTCTGAATAAATTCCCTTAGTTTAAAACCGCAATGAAGGAAGCCAAATGAAATAGATGTGCTTTGGGCTGGAAGTAAAGCTGAGGGTAAAGACATTCAACTGGTTCTGGCCAGGGTTACACTCCACTGAAGGGTTGGTATATAGCCTGGACATCTTTGGATAAGCATGTATCTAAGGTTGCCGGGAGTGTCTTTTACCTGGTAGACTGGTATGACAAAAGCAGCCATTCCTAGAGAAAGCAAACCTACCCTCAGTCACAAAACTTTGATAACATCCAGTGAGAAACAGTGTGGTGTAGGAGTTGCTCGACAAGTACCTCGGTCGCCACTAACCCATGAAGCTCACTGAGTGACCTTCAGCCAGGCACTGCCTCTTGGCCTAATCCACCTCAGAGGGTTGTTGTTAGGGTTGCCAGGTGGGTGGTATTGGTGGGAAATTGCTCGCCAATCCACCCAGCCGCTTCGGGGCTGTGACTGTGTGCATGTGTGGGCACGCACACGTGATGACGGTAGTTCCATTTTTACTTCCGGAAGTGCCACATCGCCATGGCTGCTTTTGCTCTTAAACCCCCAAATTTTTAAGGCTTGAGTGTTAAATCAGCTGCGGCAATGAGGTGCTTCCAGAAGTAAAACCGGAAGTGCTGTTGTTGCATGCGCGCGCCTGCACACACACACAGCCGCTTCAGCCCCGCCCCCTAAAACCTCCCACCAATCGGGAGGAGGGACCTGGCAACCCTAGTAGTTGTGAAGTATGCAGCCCTGAGATCCGTTGAAGAGGACTGAGATTAAAAAACACAATAGATAGATAGGTATGGATTTGATTACTGAACATGCTCCACCTTTGAAGACGTCTGGAATCTGTACTTTGAACAGAATTTGGCAGCAAGTGTGAAACAATCCTACATAATCTATAGAAGTTCAAAGGTTTTTGCATAAAAACTGATGCTGTGGGGCAATGCAGTGGCAATGGACATGTAGTATTTTACCACCTGGTGCCTTTAGGGGTTAGAAGGTGTTACAGAGCTCCAGAGAACATTTTTCTTCCATGGGCTAAATATGCATCTGAAACATTGCTTAATCCGAGCTGAATTTACTGTCAGGTTTTGCAGAATTGGTAAAGCTAGAATTTTTCTTAAACTCTCCTTCATTTTATTATCTTAACATTTAAAATGGCATCACCTGTTGTAAATAAATCTAGTAAAGTTAATCTCAGAAGCAGAATGTAAAATATTTTTTAAAAAAACATTGAAGTGATAAAATGGGTAATTTGTTTAGATGTGAGGGTTCCTTTCTTGTATGACAAAAACACACTGTTTTGTGATAGGATTAACAGCACCAATCTACCAAATATTAGGATAAATTGAGAATGCTCATGAGAGATCATTAAAATATAATCAGAAAAAGGGAAGATTCTTAGAAGGTCAGTCAGAAAATGGGAGACATTGTCTTGAGGATACCAGTTGGGAACAACCAGTTGGAAACAACATAGTGTGTGTTCTACAGTGGAGTGTTCTATGACACACAATCTTAGTCCTAGTTGCCCAACTCCACTAGTTGCATAATTAAGGCTGCATATTTAAGATCTCAGCAGATGACATAGTCTTAAACAAATTGCTGTCTATTACATGTTCTCTGTATATAGGTAAAGTAAAGGTAAAGGTCCCCTGTGCAAGCACCGGGTCATTCCTGACCCATGGAGTGATATCACATCCCGACGTTTACTAGGCAGACTTTGTTTATGGGGTGGTTTGCCAGTGCCTTCCCCAGTCATCTTCCCTTTACTCCCAGCAAGCCGGGAACTCATTTTACCGACCTTAGAAGGATGGAAGGCTGAGTCAACCTTGAGCCTGCTACCTGAAACCAACTTCTGTCGGAATCAAACTCCGGTTGTGAGCAGAGCTTGGACTGCAGTACTGCAGCTTACCACTCTGCGCCACGGGGCTCATGTCTATGTATAGACTGTGTATAGACTGGGACCAAATTCACATGTGCCGCTTAGAGGGTCAGATCTAGTTCAGCATTTTTACAGGTGCAAAGACTTCTGTCGGTGAAGTATGACTTTCTTGGCTCCCCCTCCAGAGGCAGTTTGAACCCCCCTCAAAATCCTGCACCTGAGGTTCCTCTCTCCTTCTGATTGCCATTGGAGATGGGGAGCTGAGGAAGTTGCCCTCTACAGGCAAAAGTCTTTGTGCCTGTGGAAATGCTTCTCTAGATCCACCCCAAAGGGTTTTTCTGTGTTTCTCCTGCTGTTGGTGTAGGAAAAATAGAGAGGCAATTTTAAATGCAGAGGCCTGGCCTCTCCCGGATTACAGGAGGTGTTAAAGACACTCACCACAGTGTTATAAACACACTACTCAGGTAGAAGACCATGTGCTTCCATCCTCCCATTCCTGGTATGTACGTATCTGTCTGAACTATGAAAGGGGGCCCAAAGTCTGGGGCTAGGGCTGTCGATTTGGTTCATCTCAAACCGAAAAACAGCCGAATTTTCCCCGATTTGGCGGTTTCTAGTTCAGATGGAACCGCATTCAAAAAAGACAGGAAAACAACGAGCTGAATTCGATGAGTTTGGGGCGATCGCTGAATAAATTCAGCAAATTCGGGGGGCCCGAATCAGCAGCATAACCGTCAGTAAGCAACTAGCAGCATTTGGCCGTTTAAAGCCATTAAAAACTCATTTGCGCCTTTCCCCGGCTCTGGGGGACATTTTTGGAGGTAGAGGTCCCAAAATTTCAGTGTAGCTTGAGGGGACCCTTCTTGCAAGAACCCCCACGTTTTGTAAAGATTGGGTCAGGGGGTCACGAGATATGGGGCCCGGAAGGGCTCCCCAGCAAAATTGCCAATTGGAATAAAGGAATTAAAAACACATTCGCGCCTTTCCGCAGCTCTGGGGGGTGGGCATCTTTGGAGTTCTTGCAAGAACTATCTTCACAAAACTTGGGGGTTCTTGCAAGAAGGGTCCCCTCAAGCTACGCTGAAATTTTGGGACCTCTATCTCCAAACATGCCCCCCAGAGCCGCGGAAAGGCGCGAATGTGTATTTAATGCCTTTATTCCAATTGGCAGTTTTGGGGGGCACTTGAGCCCCCATCCTTGCCCCATTCTCCACCACTGTGGCTCCTCATGCAGAAAGGGGGACATTATAGGCACCCTCCATGGTGTTCCAAATTCACTGCCAAGCCGAGAAATTCATACATACACCTTTATTTGGTATATACCGAGTACAGCTGCCTGTAGTTTTCTCCACTCAGGCCCTACCCCAGCCCTCCTGGGTGCCTTGATATAATGCTGTATTTCTGCCTCTTTTCTTCACTACTTCCACTCCCTCCTCTTTGTGTTCTTCCTACTGGTTCTGGCCTTTTTCACCTTTTCTACTGCTCCAGCTCCCTTGTTGTTTCTTCCCACCTGGCCTTTTTTTTCTTTTTTAATATGTTTTATTTAATATATTTAACATACATACAACACATACATTCCAAAGGATGCCAATATTTGAAGCAATTTGTCATCATATTACAGATTATACTCATAAAACAACACAGTTACTATCAGTGTTCCATAGTATTCGTATCCCATATTTACTGATCCAAATAATAATTCCTAGTTTTTATATATCCATTTTGATACGTTATTGATTCTATTTTATAAAAGTCGCTTTCAAATCTACCCTACACATTGCTACCATTTAATTGTTGATATTCTTGCTTAATAATTCTTATTATTCCCACTTAGCTTTGCTACTTAACGTTACTTAACTTTCTGTCCAAAACAACTATAATCTGCTAAACATCTTTAAGAGTTTAGTTTAACATAGTCAGAATACAATTTCCATCTTTTCTGAAATTCTCCTATAGGTTTTCTATTTAGTAAATGAGTGAGTTTTGCCATCACTGCATATTCAGCCATTTTCTTGCTCCATCTTTCTATTTCAGGGGTTTCTTCGTTTCCACATTGTTGCCAAGACTACTGTGGCTGCCATTGTCGTATAGCTTAACAGTTCTCTAAGATTTTCGTCCAAATCTTCAGGTATTATACCCAATAACATTGTCTCTGGGTCTAGAGGAAAGCTGAATTTTAGCACTTTCTGCATCTCTGAATGAATATTTATCCAAAATCTTTTTACTTTTTGGTTGACCACCAGATATGAAAATAGGTTCCATCGGTTTCTTTGCACTTCCAGCATAACCTATCTACTTGTTTATACATTTTGTTGATGTCTATTGTTGCCAGGTACCATCTATAAAACTGTTTATACCAATTCTCTCTCAGGTTACTACTTCCCACCTGGCCTTGATATTTATTTATTTGTTTGTTTGTTTTTTCGATTTCTAGCCCGCCCTCGTCCCCAACTGAAGCTGGGCTTGGGGCGGGTTACAACAGTTCATACAATAAAACAATTAAAATCTATTGTATCTTAATTAAAATATTAAAACAGTAAGAATAATTTAATCTAGGTACACAGATGGAGCTCAATCAACAGCAGATGCTGGAAAATTCAAAACAACATTAAGACCCCACACCAGGATATCAAAGTGTGGGAGAGACAGGGGGAAGTGGGAGGCCAGCACTGATGACAACCCATGGCTGCCCTCAGTCATAGGCCTGGTGGAATAGCTCCACCTTACAGGCCCTGTGGAACTCTTTAAGTTCCTGCAGGTCCTTGATGTCATTAGGAAGAGAGTTCCACCAGGCCAGGGCTGAAAAAGCTGTCCTTGTTGAGGACAGCCACACACTCCTAGGGCTGGGGACCAACAACAAGTTGGTATTAGCAGAACGCAGTGTCCTCTGTTCTTTGATAGCCTGGTGCTGCTGTGGTGCACAGCCTTGTTCTTCCCAGGCTGCTTTATCATAAACTGTCTGGGCTCTCCAGTGCCCCCCACAGCCCCGCCTCTAAGCTGCAGCCTGAACACAAGCATCTAACTTGGTCTTGGCCACCTCTACCTCCCTGCATGCTGCTCTAGGAGTCACCTGCCTTTCAGCCACACCTGTCCCCAGGTAAGGCTGGTCACTTGGTGCTGCCTCAGCAGTGCTGCCACAACAGCGTGTGATTTGGTCTTAGTGTTGCATGGTAGTGCTAGCGAAACACTCTGCGTTAAACAGGTATTATGTAACTGTTATTAAACAAAATGCAAAGATAATTTCAAAAAATAAATAAATCTTCTACTCCAATGTTTTACTAATACAGAAGACACGTACAGACCTTAACATGAATCTGTGTCTTATGAATTACTGAAATTTGGCCATCTTCCTATGAAAGAGTGACTCATTGTAAAAAGAAGTTTATTTTAAAAGAGAGAAAAGTCTGTGAGGATGTCTAGTTGACATAAAAATCCACTTTGAATGTAATTTAACTTCAAACAGAAACCAAGCAAATTGAGGAAGCTAAAAATAAAATAATATTGAAACTACTTACAATGGCACCCAAGTTGATACCAGGGTTATGTTTCAATAGGGCAGGAATTTCAACAATAAAATGGTTGTATCAGTATCTTGAGAATGTCTGTAAAACATACCTGCCTTGAAACTGTGTACTGGAAAAAAATAGAGATAAAGTCACTTTATGGTTCCAAGTTTTGTTACTTATGTCTACATTTTAGTTTGAGTTCTTTAGGTTATATCTTGTAGAATTCTTTAGGGCAAGTCTTGTAGTATCAGGACAACCTTTGCATGAAGCCAAAGAAAATAAAATCCAGGTATGACATTAGTCTTGTCTATCTGATGCACCCAATATCATTGTATTGTGTGAACTGGTTTTCCGGGGTTCTGGCTTGTGAATATGTTGGAAGTACACACATGGAAAATCCATGTTTTGCCCAGTTCACACAATATGACGATTTTGGGGACTATGCCCTCCTGCTATGAATGGTCGGTGAGCTCCCAATTTGTATGAATAAAATGTCTGTACAGCTCTATTAGCTTTCATAGATGTTAGGTCCATGTTCTGGGCAAACGAGCCTAGTTTCTCAAAAAAGTCACACAAATAACCCAGTTTCAGATAGGTAGCCCTGCTGGTCTGCAGTAGAAGAGCAAGGTGCTCAAATCTTGCAAAAATAGCCAATCATCTGAAAGAAACCTCTCCTTGTCTCCCTCATTCCTTCTCAGCTGATACTGCTGACTTAGGCTTTAACACCTGGCTAGAGAGAAACGTGCCCAAATCTGGACTTAGACCAACTCACAGGCTCTGGAACAAGTTTGGATAAGCAAGACCAAGGCAAGCATATCATAGAACAATCAAGGATAGTTTATCTGAGGGGATGCAGGATACAGGCATGCACATCAAAGAGCATATAAGTAGTATTAAACATGGAAAACCCCATAAATGCATAGCTATTTCCAAAACCCACAAAATGGATTTATATAGTGCATCATGTAACTTGAGAGGTAGCAATAGTAAGGGGGAAAAGAGAAAGAACAAAAAGGGCAATTGTATCTTTCCTGTTCCATGTGGGGAAGTCCTGGTAGCTGATGATGGTAAGCTCTCCTTCCCTGGAGGTTTTTAAGCAGAGACTAGATGGCCATCTGACAGCAATGCTGATTCTATGACTTTAGGCAGATCATGAGAGGGAGGGCATCTTGGCTATCTTCTGGGCATGGAGTAGGGGTCACTGGGTGTGTGTGTGGGAGGTAGTTGTGAAATTCCTGCATTGTGCAGGGGGTTGGACTAGATGACCCTGGTGGTCCCTTCCAACTCTATGGTTCTATGATGCAGGCAGGCTTTAGACCTGCACACAAACTGTGGACTTGGGAGTTGCAGAAAGGGCACTTGACAGGACAGCCAAGCAGTAATCCAGGCAGTTCAGTATGATAATCCAAGGAGATCCAGAGTAGAAAGCTGGGTTTGGCAGGCAAGTCAGAACTCAGGGAAGGCAGCAGTTGAGCACTTCTGAGCTGAGAATACTTGGTGGGAGTTCAGTTATAGGAGAGGAGAAATAACAGAAACAAAGGTTTGGATTTCCTGGATTTGGGGAGAGGTGGAGAAGTTCAGGGACAACTCTTCTGGTTGGTATTGAGGAAGGCTAGTGTGGGGGAGAAGCCATACCGGTAGGTCTTTCAGGTGGAAAGATTCCAGTTAAGGAGAGCCGGAAGGTGTGTTTAGAAGAGACGGGTGTCAGCTCTTTGGGGGGAAATGTCATTATATCAGTGGCTGATTTAACTGAGGGTCCTTTCATTCAGAGGAACACGACAAGCCAATTGAGTACCCTGCCTAAGAACATCTTGACTGTATTTAAAGGCTTAGAATAATCATGGAGCTTGTAATGCTTGTTAGGGTCATTTATCTCAGGGTTTCTCCATAGTGTCAAATAGCATATTCCTACAACCAAGCTAGTTAGCCATTGTACTTTATGCTTAAAATTCAGTCTTTTGAAGTGGTGTGTTTGCTCCTGACTATTTTTGCTGTACTTCACAAATACCCTCCAGGACAACAACAAGATGAGACCTGGTCAGACCCATCTCGTTTGGCAGAACAGCTTGGCTGGAAACAAACTAAGGTGTAGAAACTGATGTCAATAAATTAGAGGCTTAAGAGTCATGGCAACAAACTGAAATTATTGAGATCAGACATTTGAAAATTCTCTTTTTAAAATGACTGTACAAAATAAAGATGATACAGGTAGAGTTACACACTTCCCATATAATATAATTTTTCAAAAACTGCAAAACCCTTCCTTGCGGGGACATGCATACAAAGCCCTGTTTAATTATTGGCATAAATTGAAGAGAGCACCAGCAATCCAGCTTTCAAGCATTTATTTTACAATAAGCCTAAAAGATCCCTTGTGGTCAAACAACTACAATAAAATCCTTCAATTATACAGTTTGCCAGATGCTGTTCGAGGGGCTTTCCAGGCTAACTTTAATTGCAGGGCCCAGATCTAAAGGAACGATGAAGCATTTGATAGGTAACTTATACTAGGATCCAAATTCTCATTTTGGTTTAAACTATTTAAAGTTGATCATTCTTTTTTAAGCAGAGGTTTTTTATCAGAGGTTAGATGGCCATCTGTCAGCAGTGCTGATTTTATGACCTTAGGCAAATCACGAGAGGGAGGGCAGGAAGGTTTGCATCAGTGTTTGGCTGTCAGGGCCCTATCTTGTATGCCCAGGGTAGTGCTGATCGCCACTGTAGAGTCAGGAAGGGGGGTTTCTGGGTGTGGGCCGGGGGGAGGAGCCGCCGGTTAGGCGGCTTCCTATCCCAGTTCACCGCAGTACGCCGGCGTCGGGAATGGCGGTGCTGCGCCTGCTTTTTAGCAGACGCAGTCTCGCTTTTAGCCCCGTTGAAAACAAAAAAGCCGCGAAACGGCTTTTTTCGTTCCTCCAGCGTGCACAAATCGGCTTAGGAAGAGGTGCCGCTGCGCCTCTTCCCCGCCGACTCTGCACGCCGTTGTTTCAGGAATGGGCTGTTAAATCACAACAGGCCTGTGATCTCATTACTGGGGTTTTCTGTAACACAAAGCCTCAATGCCAAGTGGTTCTGTTGGTTACTGTATGTCAGTTAATTTTTAGATAACTCTAAAACTCTAGAGTTCATTCACAAGTTCAGACCAATAGACCCTTCCCCCCAGGGCTGAATAGGACCATAGGATTCTTGTCTCACTACAGATGCTAACTTTCTGCCCCCAAGCATTTCCCCTCTGCTCCAATCAAGCTGATTACAATATACATGGTATCACTGCATCCTTTACAAGCATTCTTTACAACACCCCACCCACCTTCTGACTAGAAAGAATTCAGAATCAGAACTCTATCCCTACTTGTATCTGATGAAGGGAGCTTTGACTCTCAAAAGCTTATACCCTGAAAATCTTGTTGGTCTCTAAGGTGCTACTGGACTCAAATCTAACTGCTGAACATCATAAAATCCCTGCAACTTCCCACTAGTAGGCTCAGGTTAGTGAGCCTACTAGTGAGCCTAGTAACCACAATGGTTAGTGAGATGTATCTTCCTTGGACCATGCAATGTGTAATCATTACTGCCATTTCCTTTCAAGCATTTTTTCCACCACAATGAAACTGAAAAAAAAATTATGGAAGAGGAATCTGGGAATCATAGGACACTCTGGGACACAACGCATTCATAATTCATAGGGCAATCATAGTTTGGCAAATAAACAACAGTGTCTACAAACTGGAGAGTAACTATTCATATCAGATTCCCAGCTTGGCCAGAAGATGCAAGACTATTTATTTGCCATTAAAAATATATTCATTTCTTGCTGTTCTTGGCTGACTTCCCCTCCCTGTCCCTCCTCCCCTCTCTGGGTCTGATACTACTTAACAATCGTCTAATCTTTTCCTGCTTCCATTTATCAATGTTCCAAGGTGGATGAAAGCCATGATACTCATCTAAACTGTTGTTTATTTACTTTGCAATCTTTTCTCTTGCTTGGTTGATGTTACAACAAGTTCTGCTAATTAATTATTGTAAAATTATTGCATGGAATAAAATCCACATCCCATGAAGATCAATGGCAAAATTTCCTTTGCGTTTGAGACAAATATTGCAATAATCATTTCTAATTATTTTCCTAAATCTCTTTTAAACACTCTTTTTAACAAACAAGCAAACTTTAGGTGTCTTTTATTTGGTACTTTTGTATCCAGATAAGGTAGATTATCTCAAATAATACTTTAAAAATGTATAACTACTCAACCCTAAACCCATGTCACCTTACTCTATGAATATGCTTTCACTTTTATCTTAGCCTTCCCCCAAGTCTTTCAGGGCAGCACTCACAGTTCCGCCAACTTCCATTTTTTTCTCATAACAAGCTGGTGAGGTAAATGAGGATGTGAAATAGTCAATGGCCCAAGTTCATCCAATAAGTTACATGACAGTGTGGGGATTTGAACGGAGGTTTGCCCTTTCCTGGTCCAAATGTCTACCTAGTATACCAAAGCGGTGCTATGTGAATCTTATGTGTAAGACCTGGTTCCATAAATCATTTCTGGGTCTTTTCATATTTCCCATCACTCTGTGACACTCCAAATTGGCATGCATGTCATTAATCTTTACTTTGGATACTACCAAAGTTTGTTTATATGATATTGCTGTAATTTATCCTAACCAAGGGTTCTGGGGGAACCATGCATCCATCAAAAGTCTATCTGCATTGACACTGTTAAAGAAAAATCGTTATCTTTTTCACAGCAGCTTGTTTACATTTCCCTATTTATTATATCTCTATCTCACCCTTCCTTTGGGTGGTATACATAGGCTGCCTCCCCTCCCACTTTATCCTTACAATGACTAGCTCAAGTCACCCAGAGGCTTCACGACTGATTGGGAATTGCAATTCAGACCTGTCCTTCCCTTCTAATGTTCACAATAGATGAAATAGGGATTTCATAGCACTTTTCAAGGAGCATAATAGGACTTTGATCTGGATTGGAGCTGTGTGGGGAAAAGGGAGAAGTGGGTTTAATCCTTCTACCATGCAAACTTTAAAAAACCCCTCCCTTTCCAATCCTTTGAGACTTGGAATGAAAAAAGATGGGCAACTATCTTTTCCCCCTTGCAAGATACCCTCTCTCATCCCTGCTTCAATCTGCATTGCTGCCACAAACCTGAAATGTACCTTTAAAATAGGAAGAAATATAAGCATCTACTCTAGTTTGACTCTGAGTCCAGCTCTATTTAAACAATGTAGGATAAGGGCAACTGCGTGCTATGTACATTGGGGGTGACATGTTTGTCTTAATAACAGGTAAGGTATTCTCTCTCTATTTTGTCATACTAGAGGGTTGTACTAAACAATTAGTACGGCCCTCTAGTATGACAAAATAGAGAGAGAACACCTTACATTGAGAGGAACTTGAGAGTTTCCTGTGGTCCAGCTCACTTCTTCTTCTATCTCTCTGGCCACTTTGGGGCTTTGCCTTGATTATGCATGCCTTTTCTGACCGTCAGGGATCGCCTTGCTCTCCCCGTGCATTTCCACGCTTTTTGCATGGGGTTTTCTGGATGCTGGCTAACAGCCATACATAAATGACCCCCCTCTCTCTCCAGTGAGAAAAGGCAGGCAAGCCCAGAAATGCCTGACTACTAAGGTTTCCAGGTGGCTTGCAATTGCCTGCCAATTCATCGGCCAGCTTACAGCAAGGATCGCGCATGCGTGTGTGGCTGTGAGTGATGT
The DNA here is from genome assembly GCF_029931775.1 of Euleptes europaea. NCBI lineage: Eukaryota > Metazoa > Chordata > Lepidosauria > Squamata > Sphaerodactylidae > Euleptes > Euleptes europaea. The sequence goes on from NC_079321.1 coordinate 74,898,191, forward strand.
GATCTTGTAACTTCTGGTTTACTTCTGGAAGTGCTGCAGTACAAAGGGATGATTTACCACTCAAATGGGGGTTTGAGTGGTAAATCATCCCATTGCACTGCGGCACTGCCAAAAGTAAACCAGAAGTGATGGGATCACGTCGCTCACGACTACGTGCGATCCCCACCCCAAAAATCATATGGGAGAAGGCAGTTCTTAAGATATGCTGGTCCCAAGCCATATAGGGCCTTAAAAGTCAATACCAGTACTTTACATTAGGCCCAGAAGCAAAATGGTAACCAGTGTAGACAGAACAAGACTGAAGTGATATGGTCTATACAATCCACTCTGACGACAGCATTCTGTACCAGTTTACAGGAGGTCTTCAAAGGCACCCAACATTGAGTGCCTTTCACTAATCTAATCTAGATGTTGGGCAAACCCCAAAGTGACAAGATCTTTGGCCTCCAGGAAGGGCTGCAGCTGGCTTAACCAGCCCAAGCTGGTGAAAGGGCACCCTTGGCCACTGCTGCCACACATTTATCCAACAAAGTTACAGTAGTTTTTTCTTGATAGATTAGTTCCCAGTGACATCTATTTAGGAATTTCATAAACCCACATTGTTTCATGCACAGATGTTAGCACACCAATGAATAAGGAGATTCACTGATACCTACAGGAGGATACTGACATAATCAGCACCATTGGTATCTATAAACATGATGAAATGACAGTGACAAATGGTGCCTGATACATTCCAAACAGAATATTTTTCTTTAAAAGCTATGCTAGGCCACAGAGAGGTTTGACTTTGGAAAGAGAAATCATTATCTATGAGCACTTTTTCCTGTCTACTTTTTCCTACCTACCTGCCTGCCTACCTACCTACCTTCTGCTTATACAGCTACATCCTCTCTTAAGTACACTCCGCTTCTGTAAGCGTTTCCAGGGGTATTGTGTGGCAAGATTTCATTTCTTTTAAAGGCGAGAGCACCAGAGATGTCTTCCGTCTTTGTAATGTCTTATTTTTACACATTATTCATTTAAATTAACAGCATAGTGAAAGCAGGCAGCAAAATTACTATGCCTGCTTTAGATTTCTAGAAAGAGCCCTGTTTTGACCTCATTCACCTCACAGTTCTGTCTCAATTCAAGCTGCAAATTGGCTCCAAGTCCAAACAGTTTATCTGTAGTCCACTTAATTCTGAGGGATATCATCTCCCCAAATTCAGATAAGTATTGCATTCCAAAGGCTAAAAAGAGATTCCCCAGCTATCAAAGTCCCTGGTAATTAAGGAGCATTAGGGTTCCTCTGTTAAGGGCCTTGGGAACTCATTACATGGACTAAGGTAGCCAAACTCACCTAAAACCACCTGGCTGCCTCTCTGCCTCTCTCTCTCGGAACTGAATCTTCTGCAGCCATATTTTCTGCAGTGTTGAATGCTGGCATGGAAATATATTTCCAGAAGGGGCAGTTTTGAAAGTTTGGATGTTCGTTAACCTGAATTAGGAAACAAAAGTAGGTGAGGGATTACAGCGTCTTTTGAAAGTATTAGTCCAAATGTTTTGGTTGTGTTTTTTTTTTTGGCAGACCTCACTAAGCCTGGTTGAGGCTCCACACAGGCTCTGATTATCCCTGTGAAAAACATGTGGGACAGTTATTAGCAGAGGAAAAATGAGAGGTGGCTGAGGACAAAGGACTGATCCGAATGGATACTTTTGGCAATATTATCAATAAGGTACAAGCTGTGGCTCAGTTGCCTAGCACATGCTTTGAATGCAAAAGAACCCAGGATCTTTGCTAAAAGATGTAAGGTAACAGGACTAGCAAAGACTTGAGTGGACTGACTTATCATAAATCAGCTTTAGATTTTCCATATAGCAATTGCTTTTTTTTCTTATAGATTTGCAGATATAAAGGCCATAAGAATCAACACATATGAGATGAATGATGAAGACATCAGTTTGATGTCTATACTGGGAAAAGCTTTTAGACAAATCATCAAACAGTCAGTCTTTGAGCATTTAGAAAGGATGGATCTGATTACTAAGAGCCAGCACGGGCTTCTCAAGAACAAGTCATGTCAGACTAATCTTATCTCCTTTTTTTGACAAAGTTACTACCTTGCTGGACCAGGGGAATGGATTAGATATAGTTTATCTTGATTTCAGTAAGGTTTTTGATAAGGTTCCCCATAATATTTTTGTTGACAAATTGGTAAAATGTGGTTTGGATCCTATTACTGTTAGTTGGATCTGTAAATGGTTGACAGATCACACCCAAAGAGTGATTGTTAATGGTTCCTCATCCACTTGGAGAGGAATGACAAGTAAAGTGTCTCAGGGATCTGTTCTGGGCACTGTGTTGTTCAATATCTTTGTAAATGATTTAGATGAAAGAATAGAGGGGATCTTTATTACATTTGCTGATGATACTAAATTGTGGGGGGGGGGTAGCAAATACAGTAGAAAACAGAGCCAGGATACAGGATGATCTTGACAGGCTGGAGAATTGGGCTAAAACTAATAACATGCATTTCAACAGAGATAAATGTTAAGTTCTGCATTTAGGTAGGAAAAATCAAATGCATAATTATAGGATGGGAGAGACTTGTCTTAGCAGTAGTGTGTGCGAAAAGGATCTTGGGGTCTTAGTAGACCAAATACTGAACATGAGTCAGCAGTGTGATGCGGCAGCTAAAAAGGCAAATGGGATCTTGGGCTGCATCAACAGACGTGTAGTGGTGGTATCTCTTTACTCTGCTCTGGTTAGACCTCACCTAGAGTATTGTGTTCAGTTTTGAGCCCCACAGTTTAAGAAGGATGTAGACAAGCTGGAACGTCTCCAGAGGAGGGCAACAAAGATGGTGAGGGGTCTGGAGACCAAGTCCTATGAGGAAAGGTTGAAGGAGCTGGGTATGTGTAGCCTGAAGAGGAGAAGACTGAGAGGGGATATGATAACCATGTTCAAGTACTTGAAGGGCTGTCATACAGAGGAGGGTGCTGAGTTGTTTTCTGTTGCCCCAGAAGGTCGGACCAGAACCAACGGTTTGAAATTAAATCAAAAGAGTTTCCGTCTAGACATTAGGAAAAATTTTCTAACAGTTAGAGCGGTTCCTCAGCGGAACAGGCTTCCTCGGGAGGTGGTAAGCTCTCCTTCCCTGGAGGTTTTTAAGAAGAGGATAGATGGCCATCTGTCAGCAATGCTGATTCTATTACCTTAGGCAGATGATGAGAGGGAGGGCATCTTGGCCATCTTCTGGGCATGGAGTAGGAGTCACGGGTGGTGGTGGTGGGAGGTAGTTGTGAATTTCCTGCATTTTGCAGGGGGTTGGACTAGATGACCCTGGTGGTCCCTTCCAACTCTATGATTCTATGAAAACATGAATGAATTCCTTCTCCAGTTGTTTTACAAGGTGCTGAAGACAAGAGCCTCTTAAAGATTTTATTGTGAATCCCTTTATTCCAAACAACAGTCAATTATCTTCTTCCTTTTTAATAAGCAAACCTGCAGGAATGGAAACTTAGAAAGCCAACTGCAGTAAGGAAAAGGATCAATATTTTGTGGGTGGGCAAAGGAAAATATGTTAATCTTTATAAATGATTTTTTAAAGTCTTGGGGTCCATCCATACAGTAAAAGGATTACAGTTATTGTTACGTATGCAGCAGGAAGTTGGAATCATGTTGAGCTTGGAGTCTCTCCAGGCTCCTGAACTTGTGTTCTAATTGGTTCAAGGGGCTTGCAGCCACCTAATCATGGACTTGGGGGACATGGCCCCAGGTGGCTGGGTTGGCATATAAGCCGGGTTTGTTGCACTGTTCTCCAGTTCAGTTCTTGTTCACCTAATAAAGCAGTTGCTGTTGGAACGCCGTCTCCCGTCTTGTGTATCGCCCACGCATACATAATATTGGCGACGAGAATGGGATTTTGAGCTCGTAGGCAGCCCTGCTCATCCCTGCTGAAATCACTATGATGGCTGGTAAGCAGCCTGGCTCACCCCTGCTGAAATCACTGCAGTAGCTGGTAGGCAGCCCAGCTGAATCACTGGTGATACCACGAAAGGGAGACTCAACACAACTCGCTATGGCAAGTCAGGGCCACATCGAGGAATTCAACATGGCCACTGCAGAGAGGTGGGAGAGCTATGCAACATGGCTCACCTTCTACCTGCAAGCAAATAAGATCACTGACGCTGATCTTAAACGAGCGACCAGATGGGTCCATGGCAACATTCGTCACAGCCCCGCGCAAGGCCGCCTGCTACTGCAACTTCACCGACCTCGACACCATGCTCCGGGATCAGCTAGTCTACAACCTCTGAAACGAGAAGGTACAGAGATGCCTCTTCGCAAAGAAAGACGTCACCTTCAACTCGGCTCTGGAGAAAGTCCTGGCCGCGGAAGCGGCTGACAAGCTGACTTGCAAGGTGCGCCATACAAACCAGGTGGCTACGCCGCCATCTCAGTCCTCAGTTCCTGTCCACTATGAGGATGACAGTGAAGAGGAGGAGGTCCACAAGATGTCTGCCAGGGGAGCCAGGCCAAGGAGCCTGGCAGGGAAGCAGTGTGTAAGCTGTGGGGACCAGCACAACCGCCAAACGTGCAGGTTCCACGACACGGGATGCTGAACGTGCAGCAAAGTCGGCCATATCGCCAGAGCCTGCCGCTCCACAAAAAGAGGGGGAACTTCTAATTTTCCCACCAAATGCGACGGCAATGTCCAGCCCACTCACTCCCTAGTGGCCAAGCACTTCGAGAAGGAGAGGGAGGCGAGAAGGCGCTGGAGGTTGCTGCGGCATCACATCCAGAGCATGGAGCATGCAAGATCCACTCTGTCAACAAGATCTGGGTGACTGTCCACATCCAGGGCACCCCGTGCGAGATGGAGGTCGACTAGGGTTCCACACTCTCCATAGTCTCAGCCGAACCATTCAAACAGCTGTGCGCTCATGGAGGGGCACCCCGCCTGCAGCAGAGCAGCCTCATCCTCACAGATTTCCAGAGACAGAGGGTCCTGGTCAGAGGCATTGCCAATGTCCACGTGCGCCACAAGCAGTTCTCGGGAGACTTGCACCTCGTCATCGTTGAGGGCCAACGCGCCAGCCTCCTGGGGCTCAAGTGGTTCTAAGAGCTGGGAATCCACGTGGTTGGAGTCCAGCACATCAATCAGGGGCAGTCCGAGACCATCTGGAAGCAGCCAAGACCACCACCAGCTGCCAAGCACATGGCGGCCGCTGCCACTAAGCCACACCGCTCACAGAGAGCCCAGTTGTGACCAAGCTACCTGAAGGACTATGCCTGCTGATGCGGGTGAGCTCCAACTTAGTGGGGAGGGGTGTTATGTATTCAGTGGGAAGCTGGAATCATGTTGAGCTTGGAGTCTCTCCAGGCTCCAGCACTTGCGTGTTCTAGTTGGTTCAAGGGGTTTGCAGCCACCCAGTCATGGACTTGGGGGATGTGGCCCCGGGTGGCTGGGTTGGCATATATGCCGGGTTTGTTGCACTGTTCTCCAGTTCAGTTCTTGTTCACCTAATAAAGCAGTTGCTGTTGGAACTCCTTCTCCGGTCTCGTTATTATAGGGTTAAATGAAGGATTATATAATTTAAACGTAAAGATTACTCAGAGGCAAATACCATGGGGTGGCCAACTCCGGGTTGGAAATTCCTGGAGATTTGGTGTTGGAGCTTGGGAAAGGTGGGGTTTGCGGAGGGGAGGTACCTCATTGTGGTATAATGCCATAGAATTCACCCTCCGAAGTAGCCATTTTCTTCAGGGAACCAATTTATGTCATCTGGAGATAAATTGTGATTCCAGGAGATAATCGGGTGCTACCTGGAGGTTGGCAACCCAGACATGATGAAGACCTTGAGGTTTAAAAACTTTACACATGTTTTCGTGGCTGGATGGGTTTACAAAAGAAGGAGTATCAAATTGCCCTTGACAAAGAGAGGCATGCATATTGGCCAAACTTCAGGCAACACTATTTTCAGCTATCTTCCATTGGCTCAATTTTGGGTCAGTGGGATTCCATTAGGCTTGGAGCAGAGATTGCTACTTTTGTTCTGACAATGAAGGTGAGCTATTTTCTGAATACCCTCATCAATTTGCCATGGATTGACAAGGTTACAGGTGTTACATGACATAAACACTGTGAAGAAAGTTTATCTGAGGAACTTCTCTTAAAGCAGGGAGGAAGCACCAGTAATTGCCCAGTACTGCTAGAACCCCTCTCCCAATATTTAAATTATCTGAGGCCTCCTTGAATTGCTTCAATTCAAGTCTATATAACCTGACAGCATGAATAATTTTGCTCCAAACAAATTTCAGTAAAAGGCATCTCCATATAGATGTTATGTTGTGTAATAAAAAGAAGCTGTCGATATTTCAAAAAATATTTAGCGTTAAAATACTGGATTTCATTTATTGGATTTAGGCATTTCAATGCCGCTTTTCTTGTGAGGGACCCAAAATGGCTTATAGACATTTTCAAACCAAATTAAACATTTAATCAATCAAATCAAATACACCCTGGGTGGCTCATACTTCACTAGGGTGCCTATTGTAAGGCCCTAGGCTGCGAGCCCCAGGCTGACAACCCTTTGGTTCATTACCTCACCACTTTTGTGTCAATCCACTGAGGCTGAGACCTTTAATTAGTTGACTAATCAACTATTTTAATCGATTAATCAATTATTTTAATTAGTATAGGAAATTTTTATTTGGTAGGTATGTGAGATAAGGGCTCGTGTTTATTTTTGGGGGTTGTTTTGTTCTTATGCATTAACTGGGATAGAGCAAAGAAAATATAAAATATGATCCTTCCTTGGTGGTTCTATACATTCCCAGTCGTGGTGAGATTTTGGAAATATTGCAATGGTGTGTCAATATTCCTAAAAAGAAAGTGATTCCCATATTTGTAGTTCTGCTTTACACATGCATGTATGGAGCTAAACACCCAGTGAATATTTGAATGTGTGACTAGCGCACAACAGTCATAATACTATAGATAGGATTCTCACATCATCTCAAATATAATATGTTAAAGTGATAGTTCACACACTGCCAGTAATCACATGAAGCTGCCTTATTGCTCCATCAGTTTCAGTATATTGTTTTCTCAGATTGGCAGCAGCTCTCCAGGGTCTCAGGTAAAGGTCTTCTACATCACCTATTACCAGATCCCTTATTTTAACTGGAGATGCCAGTGATTGAACTAGGGACCTGCTGCATTCCAAGCAGATGCTCTACCTCTGAGTAGCGTCCACACCTCAGCCCATCAAGACTTGGTTGACACATACATGCGTACCACTTGGGGATTGCAGCATCAAGTGAAGTTTCTAAGTTTTTTCACTCATTAATCATGCAGTCATGAAGTGCAATCAAGTGATGTGCATGCATGTGTGAGCTGATGTGACATCAAACACTAGCAACTCATTAATCATGCAGTCATGAAGTCAAGTGATGTGCATGCATGTATGGAGCTGATGTGACATCAAACAATAGCAACTCTTTGAAAAATAAAGGTTGTATATTGTTATTATTACTATTATTAATAATGATAATAATAATAAATGAATAGATCCTAATGTACCGCAATAGACATTTTAAAAAAAGTTTTCCATACTTTCACCCAAAACAGATGGTTTGTCATAGTTATTGCCTTTTGACAGATGAGAAATTGGGCTGAGAATGCAGAATTTGAAGCTAAGCCTTTCTAGATGACAAAGGTTAAAGATACAGCCAGTTAATGAAATTAATAATTAAAGGTGACTTGGTTTCTATGCCCTGCAAATATTTCTTTTTATAAATTAGTAGGAAAATTATTTCCATTTGCTGTTGTGCTCTATGCTTTTCCTACCCTGCTGTCTTGGGCTTTCAGTTGCCAAGAGCAGAATGATTTGATTCATATACTTTTAAATTGAAATGTCTGTTGCACACAGTCAGAACACAGCATTTCTGTTGCTGTTGAAGGTAATGGGAATTGTGCCATTGACTTCAATGGGAAGCAGAACTTGGCTCAAAGGCAGCAAGTAGGAAATTGTTTTGGGGTAATCAAACCTCTGTGCTTCATTTGTGGGGACACGGCAAGCCCAGTAATGTCTTGATTTTCTGCCAGTCATCTGCATCTCCAAGAAATCTGCTGCTTTGCTCTGGACTTATTGCAGGATGTTGTGGTTGTTGAGCAATAAACCTTTTCGCTGGGTCTCCAGCCCTGCTACTGGGGGTCGAGTCCAAGCCAGGGATTGCTCTGAGTTTGGGATACAAAGCTCTGGCTGTGACATCAGAAAGTTAGAGGCTCATAGTTAACTTCATTGCAGCACTGGGCTTCCTGCAACGGAGTACAGCTGTCATTAATCCTGGCAGAAATTGGTCGAGTTCATCCATGAGGCTTTCTTTGGGCTGATGCACAGTGGAGGACCTAGGCTGTAATCCTAAGAACACATTCCATTGAATAAAATGGGGCTTACTTCCAATAATATAGCTGTTTAGGATTGCTCTCTTGGATACCTACCCAGGTGCCAGTAACATCCCAGCTTTGGCTAACAATTATTATTAAAACCTCAGCCAAGGCGAAAACATGGATCCACGTTTGAATTCATAAACAAATTGCACAAAGCAAAAATGGATTCACAAGTCCTTCAATGGGGAAATTTAAGTTTCTTGGCTCAATTTCACAATAAGAAATTTTAATTTTGAAATGCAGATTTTAAGATTTCCTCCTGTATGTTTGACTTTTGCAGGATCAGTAACCATTCATTAACCATTCAACAGCCTTCTTTTCAAAGCTTCATGATATGATCATATCTGTACCATGTTGGTTCGGGAAGCTTCTCTGTGTGTGTGGTTTGGCACATCTTTGATAAAGCTTTCTGCCCTATTAGAGAACCTATCAGATTCTGGTGAGTCTCTAGTACAGTCCTGTTTGGTGCAATTCTCAGTCAATGAAGCTATGGTCCAGTGTCAGGTTACATGTAAAAATGGAATGCTGCATAATTTTTAGAAATAAATTCCATCTCGCTTTTGAAAAACCATCTTAGGTTTAACCAGGTATTTCCCAATGAGATATTTCCCAACCTGGAGGTGGCAACCCTACCCAGCAGGCTTCATGTGGACGAGTGAGAAATCAAACCTGGTTCTCCAGATTAGAGTCTACCACTCATCAGGAGGACAGGGAATCAAACCAGTTCTCCAGATTAGAGTCCGCCGCTCTTAACTAATACACCATGCTGACTTTCAAGCCCAAAGCAAGACATTACAGTGGATGCTGGACAAGCACAGGAGGTGGAGTTGTGTATAGTTTTCTTCTTTGTCTAAATTATGTTTTTGTGTTTCTTTGTAAGCTATTTTGAGTCCCCGGTAGGTAGAAAAGCAGGATAGAAATATTGTATATTGTGTGCAACACAGTGACATCATTTCTGGTCATATAATTGGAAGTGATATCACATAGTCATGTGACACTCGAGCAATTTCCCAAAGCTCTATGATTTTTATCAAGCTGCAGAGCGAGCCTGGGAGCTAGGGGCAGGCAACCTGGCAAGGCTACATCTATAGGATGATTTAAAAGAAAGTTAGTTCAGAACTAAAACAGTAGTGAAATCATCCTATAGTGAGCCCCTACCAGTGCAATCCTAAACAGATTTACACCCTTCTATGTCCACCGAAGTACTAGGGTTGCCAGCTCTGGGTTGGGAAATACATGGAGATTTTTGGGGTGGAACCTGAGGAGGACAGGGTTTGGGGAGGGGAGGGATTTCAGTACCATAGAGCCCAATTGCCAAAGTGGCCATTTTCTCCAGGTGAACTGATCTCTGTCGGCAAGAGATCAGTTGTAATAGCAGGAGATCTCCAGCTAGTACCTGGAGGTTAGCAGCACAAAAACAAACACCTCTATACCTAGAATAATTAGATAACAAATTAGTATAGGTCCACACAATGTATCATAGATATATAAAGACTTCAATTGCTTTTTCAAAAATCATACAGCATAAACATCAACAATTCCATCTATCCGATATGTAACAAAAAGGATCCAAATTGGTTACATAACAACAAATTAGGACACTCCTCCACTCTTCACAAAAAAACTCCAAATGAGTTTACAAAGGCACGCTTCTCCAGCAGACTGGTTGCAGCTTCTCACATTGGTGCCTCTAATTAGTTAGGAATCCAGAGTGGCTTCACATACACTGAACACGAAGTGGGGCAATAGCAGCACAATGTACAAACGGCAATTCTACATAATTCACTGTTTCCAATCTTCCTCAGTGTGCATTATTATCAGCTAATCAAAACAAAATAGGACATGTCAATATCCACTGGATCCTGAGTATGTAAAGCGATACAAAACCAAATAGAGCTTACCCTACAGAAAGCATCAATTTACATATGCTAAATTACATTCCATTTTGCCCTGATACTGGTGTAATGTGTGGTGAAATGGTGTCTCCATTATGGGTATAGTGATCCTATCATGGTATTTTAACATGCACAGGTGTGTCTCCTTGGGATAGACTTGATCCTGACCCAACATACAAATAACAAGAAAGATCTATCTCTGAATTAAGGCCATTGGGATCTAATGTATCCAGCAAAGAAATAAAAAACATCTTTCTGCAATAGAATATGATCTACATCTAGTACCTGATGGGGTTTTCGATTCAAACACCATAATACAAAAAACAACAACAACACACACACAGATGTCTTGTTCTGTATGTTTATATTGCAAAAAATGTTATACCATTGGAGCCTCTTTTAACCCAGCCCTAATTCTAGAACGATGTTCCAAAATGCGTGTCTTAACAGACCTCCAGGTGGATCCTATATATAATTTACTGCAAGGGCATACCACACAAATCACAAATTTAGTATTGCAGTTTGTAAATTGACGTAATTGAAATTTGAAATCTGAACCTATTTTTTGAAATTCTTTGACTTTTAGTGCATATGGACACTCTGCACAACCTTGACATCTAAAATGCCCCAGGGGTAATGATTCTATAGGTCTCGATTCAAATGACAGAGTGTCAGTACGTACCAGCCTGTTACGGAGTGCTGGTGTTTTGCGATAACCTATAAGGCGTGGTGTCTGACAACCCGGGATACCGGCCACAAGATGCCAGTGCAATCCTAAACAGACTTATACCCGTCTATGTCTACTAAAATACTAGGGTTGCCAGCTCTGGTACTAGCTGGAGATCTCCTGCTATTACAACTGATCTCCAGCCAATAGAGATCAGGTCACCTTGAGAAAATGGCCACTTTGTCAATTGGACTCTATGACATTGAAGTCCCTCCCCTCCCCAAACCCCACATTCCTCAGGCTCTGCCCCAAAAACCTCCCAACTGTGGCAAAGAGGAACCTGGCAACCCTACTTGCTAGCCACAGAAATTAGATAGCAACTGCTAAACCTATCCTTGTCCAGCCTAGTTTTATAGTATTGATAGCAAGTAGATTTTAAAAGGTCTGTGTTTCAGTTAGAGTAAACAGTCACAGTTTGCAGCTGGAGTTCATTATTTTGATTTTTTTTCAGAATATTATTTCAGAAGCATAGCTGAGCTATGAACTTGTCAGCATTATAGGTGATCTGTGGACAGGACTATTAGCTTATCACCTTTAAAAATGATTTTATTATTCACATTGGATTGATTAGAACTAGAAACACTCTCTCTGGATCTCAACCTTTTCTGCACTATGACCACATGTTAGAGCAAAAACAAGATTCTGGCATTCACTTCTACAGTCTAGAGGCTCCATCGCCTTTTCCTGTCTAGACATAAAGGAAGGGTGGTCCCCTGGATCTTTACATGGCTATCTCAAGGGTCATGAAATCCAAACCTGTGTCCTATTGTAAAATTCAGCAGAAAGGATAAAATACTGACAGTGACAATAATGTAGGGTTTGCTCTCATCTTATTCCAAGGATGTCTTACACTCTTTTCCTAAACATTCTTGCCTGGAAAGAAAACCCAGCTGAAATCAATAAGGCTTGATTCCACATGTTTATATTACTGCTTCATGTCTCATCATTCAATTATTCTGTGCTAGATGACTCACAGGTGACTGTGTGAGCTGCTTCCATTGAAAAATCATAATGGTGATATGAAAATTCAGTCTTGAAGGTTTGGGGAAGTGATAGCCATTTCACACATGCATGCTGGTTGTTTCTTATTGATGAATTTATGTGCAAACGGACAAAGACTTATTTTCAAGTAGAAGTGTTTGAGGTTCATCATTAATTTATCCCTTACCATATTTTTATTCATTTTTGCTTGATGTTCACAAGGCTTGGCCTTGCTGCCTGGCTTCTAAAGAACTCCAAATTTTCAACCAAACTGGACCAAGTGGAAAAATTTTACAAGCCCCTGAACAAAGTGTCCCCAGCCATTGTAATTGCCCTTTCATGAGTCCCTGTGGGGTTTTTTTTTTTTTTTTGAAACGTGGAATGGCTATTTTTCAACCAAGTGGCACCAAAATTGTGTCGGAGTGGCTGCTTCCTGTCTTCTAGAGAATCTCTAAGTTTCAAGCAAATTGGACCATGCAGAAATATTCTACAAGCCCCTAAACAAGTTGCCCCCAGCTGTCTGTTTTCCCAGCCATAGGAGTTCCAAAGAACAAAAGGGCTGCTCCCCCACAAAGGAGGGAGGGAAAGAGATCTGTGGCTCTCTGTGGATTGTCTCCACAGGTGATTGACTGGGAGTGCTCTCCTCCTCCCTTGCTAGGATATGTCTGAAAGGGAGAAATACCATTGCTCGGCAAATCAGTAGCATTAAAGGAGAATATGAGCATATGCTGTAGCCAGCTAGCAGTACCCAAATTTGAAGATAACGTGGATTTCTTTGGGGAGGGTAGCCATGTTTCACTAAGAATTCTGGATTCTTAATACCATTCTGGAAAATCACGGTAAAGTCCTGAAACAGCAACTTCAGTTTATATCTTTGGCTTGGGTTTTTAAAACTATGCACACCTCTAGCAAAGAGTGAATCTTGGTTTTCTTCACCTCATTGGTACAACAAATCCTTCAGAAGACCCCAGGAAGCTGCCCCATGGAGTCTGCAAGGGAAACAGCAGTTTCCATCACAGGAGAATACTTGGGACCTCCCAACCTTTTATAATTTTCACTCCACAGCAGCCATTTTTTTGGTCCCATCTCACACGGCAGCCGGTTTGTAATGGTGTCTGCTATTCTTTCTTAAAATTCCAAAAGTATGAACAGGCTCATCAAGATTTTTCTAACCTCTCTATCAGAAGAATTATTTAAAAATAAAAACGTGGTTCCCAATCTAACAATTTTTTACATTAATTTTTAATGCCTATTTTTAACACCTTGGATGCTTTGTCAAGATTTAACAAGATACTTTCTTTATCCTTTTAAATTTTCTAATGATACTTTAATTTTAACTCCCTTGAAGTAAGATAGATGACACTTTTGCAATCATATTTTCCACTACAAAAGCCTATTTATTCCCATGAAAATATGGCTGAATATCTTCAGAGAACGGTAGTAACCCAGAGCCTTAGGTACACGTGTGTAATAAAATATGTCCTTTCTGTGTGCTCTAAAATGTTACTCAAGGGAGCTGGGAATGCTAAAACAATCAGAATGGATTCAGCTGTTCTGTATTATTTTTAAAAAATAGTATTGAACTGTTTTTAAGCTGAAATCTACAGTGTATATATTTAACTTCACTCCAAAGTAGCTTATCTTATCCCTAAGGTGGAGAATATTCTTTTCCAGCCACTTCAAACTGTGAGATAGCTTTGCCAACCTCCAGGTGGGGCCTGGAGATCTCCTGGAATTACAAATGATCTCTGGATTACAATCAGTTTCCCAGAAGAAAATGACTGCATCAGAGGCTAGATTCTATGGCATTATACCCTGCTGAGGTCCCCTATCTCCCCAAACCATGCTGTCCCTAGGGTTTGCTCCTAAATCTCCTGGAATTACCCAATCTGGAGTTGGCAACCCTATTTTAGCTGATACTCAACTGCAGTGGTAGCACTTGGGAGTGTCATTCATGTTACATGACAAGAATAGCAGCTCCCAGAGATGAATGACGGTCTCTGGGACTGGCATCAGTGCTCTGGGATTGGTATGACAGTCCCTAGAGTGGAATGACAATCCTCGAGACTAGCAAAATGTTCTGCAATTGGGATGACAACTAATGATGTGTGCTTGGCTATAACTGAGCTGAATATATATCCAAAAAACACCCTATTCGTATTCTTCAGATATATTCTGGTCTCCTAGAATATGCCAGAAAATACCAAAAAATAGTTCCTGAAAAATTCTGGAAATATTTGGGATTAACTGGCTCTTGCAGGCTCCCAGAACGATTTTTTTCCTTCCCCCTTTTTTACCTGTGTTCTGGGTCTAGGAAACAATGGAGGTCAGCTTGGGTGCCTTGTTCAGGGGCCCATAGAATTGGACCCCTTGGCCCAATTGATTTGAAATTTTGGGGTGATTTAAAAGACAAGCACCTGCAGGTCACTGACAATTTTAGTGCCAATACCTTTAAAAACACCCCCAGCCACCTGGAAAGATTCACCTATAGTGAATAACAATATAAGAGGGAATTTTTATTATCTGTGTGCCATCTTAGCCAGTTAAGTTTTTAACTATGTAAATTTCGATATCTAGTTTTGTGATTGTTTTATATATATTACATAAATATATTGTTAACTGTCCTGAACCCAACTTTGTCAGAAAAGGGTGGGATAGAAATAAAATAAATAATAATAATAAATAACATAGAGAATAATGGAGTCAAAAAATCTAGTAAACTCAAAAAACTCTGGATCCAAATATCAGCATGGGAAAACTGATATCTTTTGGCTCCAATATGTCCAGATCTGAAAAATACGTTTTTGTTTTTGCTGCACACCCCTAATGACATCCCCCAAAGTGGAATGACAGTCCCTGGGACTGGAACCCATGCTCTTGCCAGCAGTAAGTTCCCCTCGCTGGTGGGCAACTCGAACTCACAGGGACTGGTATTCCATCTGGGGGGCTGTCATTCCAGGTCCAGAGCAGATTTCTCCAAATCCCTTCTGCAGTTTCACTGCATTTTTCCTGTCCTATAATGTATTTCAGTGGAGCCCATGCAAGTCAATTGGATTGCTTAACTCCCTGTGTGAGTCACACCCAGCCTTGACTTCCACAACTACCAACCTGGAACTTGGTCATTTTTTCACGGAGGTTTGCAACTGTTTCACTTTTGTTTTGCCACGCTGCTAATTTTTGATTTTTCATGACTGCTTCAAATTTGAGAAAAAAAACCGCTTCATCCCCGCATCAAGTCAAACCTGTTTTGGTCCATTCTTTTCTTTTGCTATGCGGTTTTTGGCGCAGATCTCCATGAAAAACTCCCTGGAGTTGGATGTATTCTCCCCACCCATGCAGGCAAATTTCTCCTCCTTCCCCGTGACGCACGCAAATGGTGATTGGACAAGGGGAGTAGCACATTAAACACAGTATTAAAACTAATGCCAAATGAAAACAGAATCTACCAAACAAAATGGCAATAAAACAATTTAGCAAAAGACTTAAAACAGCAGTCATAAAACAGCCCTCAGGTTAACCTGTAATGACAAGCCTGGGTAAA
This sequence comes from Euleptes europaea, assembly GCF_029931775.1. NCBI lineage: Eukaryota > Metazoa > Chordata > Lepidosauria > Squamata > Sphaerodactylidae > Euleptes > Euleptes europaea. The sequence goes on from NC_079321.1 coordinate 74,913,776, forward strand.
GCTTTGTCCTAAAAAGCAAAGAGGTAGGCAGCTTGTGTGCCTCAAGAGGGAAGGCATTCTCTCTAGCTGCTGCCCAGCTCTCCTTCGCAGGCAGGGGCACATAAAGGAAGGCTTGTGAGGAAGATCTTAACTGAGCTGGACAATGCAGCATCACAGTACATGGTCATTTTGTTGATGACAGGATATTAAGCTGAAAAACAAATACTTCCTTCCTTTTAAAATGGTTCAGAGGAGATTAGTTGGACAGTGACCTTCATATGAGAATGGAAGCATTACAAACATGGCCTTATTTTCATCCATAAAATATTGGAGGGTGTGTGATTTGACTGTCCTGCCCTGGATAGCCCCAGGCTATCCTAACCTTGTCAGATCTCAGAAGTTAAGCAGGGTCGACCCTGGCTAGTACTTAGATCAGAGACCTCCAAGGAATACCAGGGTTGTGATGTGGAGGCAGACAATGCCACCTCTGAATGTCTCTTGCCTTGAAAACCCTACGGGGTCGCCATAAGGTAGCTGTGACTTGACAGCAAAATAAAAAAGTGATTTGCCTAATCTATGTATCTACCCACTCTTCTCCTATTGGGCCTATCTGGTCCATTGAAGCCTCAGGCACTATAGCAGATAAATGGGAGTTTGCGTTTCCTAACAGCAATTCAGACCACACTCCTGCTTGAAGAAGAAGAGTTGGTTTTTATATGCTGACTTTCTCTGCCACTTAAGGGAGAATCAAACTGACTTACAATCACCTTCCCTTCCCGTCCCCACAACAGACATCTTGTGAGGTAGGTGTGGCTGACAGAGTGTGACTCGCCCAAGGTTACTGTCAGAAACACCAATCAATAATCAATAATCAACACTCTTATCCCCTTTACCCAATCTTATTTAGGGATAGAAAAGACCAGACAAGAGAGATCTGTTGAAAGCATTTATTTGGCCTTAATAAATGGGAGACAGCTTAGCACATGATCATCCCAATCTTTAAAAAGGGTCAGTGCTCTGACCCAAGCTGTTATCGTCCAATCAGCCTTTTGTCTTGCTTAGGCAAATTGTATTCCTCCTACTTATTAAAGAGGCTGTTGGACTGGGTTGAGAGTAATGACATCCTTGGCTGGGAACAGATTGGCTTTAGAAGGGGTTGGTCTGTCATGGACCACTGTTTAGTGCTCTTCCATCTAGCCGAGAAATATTCCTCCCCCCGAAATGGCGGGTTTTATGGATCTTAAGGGAGCTTTTGATACCATCCCGAGGGAGAGGCTATGGTTGAAACTATCACATTCTACTATGGATAGGAGGTTACTATGGCTTATTCAGCAATTTCATACTGACCTCACAGTTCAGGTTCGCTGTGGCAACCAAGGAGAACTAACCGAGCCCTTTGAACTGGTCAAGAGAGTTAGACAAGGTTGCCTCCTTGCTCCTCTCTTGTTTAATCTATACCTGAATGATATGGCAACCAATTTCTCAGAGTTTTGCCACCCCCCAAAGTTTGCAAGTCATCCCACCCCAATTCTACTCTATGCTGACTATTCAGTTCTCCTGTCCCGCACAAGAATTGGTTTGAAAAGATCGTTGCAAACTTTTTCTGAGTACTGCTCTAGGGAAGGTCTTACAATAAACCATCATAAATCTAAGATTATGATCTTCACTAAGAGAAGAAAAATGCCTCTTTTTCGCTGGGTATTAGATGGCTTTGAGGCTGACCAAGTCAAGGAGTTTGTTTACCTTGGCATTCTGTTTTTCCATAACCTAAATTGGAATGCCCATCAAAAAGCAGTGTCCAACAAAATTAAACCTGGGGTTGGTGCTATTGTCAATTTTTTTCACACCAATCTGGATTACAGTCATCAATGAATCTATAGATCGTTCACTGCTTCAGTTCTTACAAAAACTCCTAAATGCCCCTCGATGTGTTGCTGGCGTTACTCTTCGTTCTGAGTTTGCCAAATGTCACTTGAAGCTAGGGCGTGGTTGGCCGCCTTTTAACTACACAAACTGTGCTTTAGCACTGAGGGGTTCCTAGCTTCTCTGAAGCATGACCCTTTTAAATCCTCATGGCAAAAAATCTTAGATGAGAAACTGGCGTTGTTGGGCTTCTCGCAGGATATGTTATTAGATCTTGGGAAAACGGAAGCTTTTGCCAAAATTAAAAAGCGCATTAAAGAGCTCAATTATAACAGCACTACTTTTTGTGCTTGCCACGTCTGTTCATCCCAGTTCTTCGGAATACCCCCTCCACGTGGTCTGCCTGCCTATACATATTATCTGACAACTCCTCGTCTCTGTAGAGCTTTTTGCTTGGCTAGATTGAATGCTAACCCTTCTATGGTAATGCAGGGCAGAATTCTGAATATACCATACTCAGACAGGATCTGCCCTTGCTCTTCTGTCTCTATTGACTCATTAGCCCATGCCCTTTTGGAATGCCACCTTTACGAGGAACTTCAATTGCACTATATTTCCCCCCTTTTAATATACAAATCCAACGCCTCTGTGACTGACATAATGCAATAGGGACCCCAAGGCTACATTGTCAGTGGCAAGATTTGTTTCAGTCCTTGTATCCCTCCAACACTAGATATATGCTGCTCAAGATCAATTGATCAAGGAGCTTCTAAGGGATAAAAGGAAAAGGCTTAGCACATGCAAGTGCTTCTAGATGCTCAAAGCAAATGGTCCAGTGCTCGCTCTTTTATAGCCCTTTAGAGGCTCAGCCCCTACTGATGCCCGAACGCCAGCCCCTTTTGGCTTCCCATGATTGGATAAGCCAAAATTACAGTCTTTCCCGACCGCCCTACAATCCATACATGGTATTCATTGACATCATTGAAACACCCATTTCTAAAATGGTTAGTTTGCTGATCATTGAAGTTTCAATTCTCATGTCTCCTTGAGTTGTTTATTGTCCATGTGTGGTATCTTACAAAATACTTGCTGACAGTGTAAGTTATTTCTGATGTTTTAGACCCTATGACTGTCTGGTTTCTACTGTTCACTTCCCCTATTTCCACGACCATCTGTTAAGATTTCCTTGGGTAGATTCCAGACTCCCTAGACTCCCCCTCCCATCTCTGACCATCTATCTTAAGTTCTGTCTGAACTTTTAACCTCTCCTTTAATTCTATATGGGAATCTAAAATCTTCTAATACTTTATTGCTAAACCCAAAAATCAATAGTTGAAGTCACTTGGCATTATCCCCCTACCTAAACTATGAAGCAGCTAGCCTGTGTGTAAACTACTTCCTCAATATTCCAAACCATTAGACCTTTACACAAACATTCATTTAAACAGTATATTGGTGCAGTCTATTTGTTCTTAATAGTTCTTATACTGCCTTCAAAAACAGACTATTCAATCTTAACAACGGCATTTAGTGGCATAGTTTGTATTTCCCATAGAAATCTAGGCTGCTTATCTTAACTCTGCATATTTGATGTCTTTCCTCTTTCAGTATCTTGAAAGAACTCTATTTTGTTCCTCAATGTCACTTTGGCTAAAGCTGAATATTTCTAAACTAGCATTTAATCTATATTTTATTTCCAAAAATCATTTCAGTTCTGCTCTGAACTTTCTTTCAGTGTGTCTCTCAGAAATAATTCTATTTTTGGCCCTTATGTCTGTGAGATCTTTACAGGAAAATGGGGAACTGCCTTAGCCTTTTAGATTTCTCTTAAAGTATTTATTTATAAGCTAATACTTACAATATATGGGTTTAATATACTGTTGCTATTAACTATTAAGTTCAAACCTGCATTTCTATTCTATTTTCCTAAGTATAATTTTTATTTTACCCTTAATTGCCAAGCTTAGATTCGATTCCTCTTTTTCCCACATGCTTTGTATCTCTAGGTGCCTCTCAACTTTTTGCACCCGCTGTCTGGGTTTGATGGGATCTTGCAGAATCTCACACTGGAAGTCTAGGAGCCAGACCAGTGAACAGAGATATTTTTGGGATGAAATGGCCCCACTCAGCAACTGAATTAGGATACCCCCCCTTCTCTCTGCTATCTTCACTCTTTTGCTCTCCCAACCTCAGTGAGACTCATGCTTGCAAGTCCATTTATCAACCTTCTCATAGACAGCCTGCATAGTCTTTCAAGCATGGGAAAAGAGAACCTTGTCCATGCTCTTATTTCTTTAATCTATCCATATATATATATATATATGAAACATTCCTATACTTTGAATAAAGTATTTATGCTTTAAAGCAGAATAAATCTTAAACATTCTTCTCTTAACCCCCCCTCCTGCCGGTGCTATTTTAAATTCTCTCTGTCTGCTACCATGAGCTCAACAGGAAATCTGTGCCTAGCCACAGAAAAAGCGGAACTTCTGAGAGGCCCTATGTGTTTCACAGACTGGACATTTTTCAGCTCTGTCCCTTTGCCTTCGAAACTCTCCAGGTCTCACCGGGAGACTTTGGTTAACTCAAGCCATTCTATATATATATTCTTGCCACCTTTATATATACTGTCATGGGTAAACAGGTAGCTGTGTCCATCAGTTACCCAGCTGGCTTCATGTGTAGGAGTGGGGAAACAAATCCAGTTCACCAGATTAGCCTCCGCCACTCATGTGGAGGCGTGGGGAATCAAACCTGGTTCTCCAGATCAGACTCCACTGCTCCAAACCACTGCTCTTAACCACTACACCACACTGGCTCGATAGATCCTTGTGTTGTGTGGCTGCATTTGATCTATACCATATTTCCTATTTTTATGAACAGCGCTGTTGGGAACTCAAAGTCCAGGCAGTTGCCCAGCATACTGGCATATACATACATTCATATCCCAACTAATTCTCCTCATAACAGAAGAAACCTATGTGGCTCCTTGCACTTCTAGAGGATGGCGCTCCCTGAGTGACTGAAGGAAACAAGAACTCCAAGCAACATTTAGAATACTGATCATATATGACAAAAAATTATCACCAGATGGAGGAAAAATGTGACCAATGTTGAACGAAAGGTTTTGCAACATGGAAAGGAAATGGAAATAGAACGAGTCGGTGAAAAGGAGAGATATCAATGACTTTTGTGCTGCAATAATCTGCAAAATACTTCAGAAAAAAAGGCACTGTTACAAAGGACCTCTTGCTCATACATGAACCTGCTTGACAGACAAGATCTTCAGGGGAAGTCCTGTTTTGTGTGCCTCCATGTTCTGAAATAATGAGACAACCAGGGACACAGCCTTCTTCATTGTGGGCCCCCATCTGTGAACTCCTTACCTACATCCGCTTTCCTGGTGCCAACACGTTTTAGTTGCCAAGTGAAGATAATTGTATTCTGCAAGGCCTTTGGCAAAAGGTATGTATGTAGGACTAGGGCTGTTGATTCGGTTCGGCCCGAACTGAAAATCAGCCGAATTTCCCCTGATTCGGTGGTTTTTAGTTCGGGAGGAACCGAACTCAAAACTGGTGGGCAACCGGGGAGCCGAATTCAGCGAGTTCGGGAGTTCACGAATAAATCCGGCAAATTCGGGGCTGTCAGTAAGCAGCATAACCGTCAGTAAGCAGAATTCTCCTGCCCCGGCCAATCAGTGCCCAAGCTGGGTCTTCTTCTGGCCAATCAGTCAGGATTGAGTACTGGAGGAATCAGCTGATGTGCGGCCCGGCCAGGGAGAGAGAGAGAGAGAGGGAAATCCTCATGTGTGTGTGTGTGTGTGTGTGGGGGGGTGCTTGTGCACATTCACTCCTTTCTGTGGCTGCAGGGGGCGTATTTTTTGGGGTACAGACACAAAACTTTCAGTGGAGCTTCAGATGAAGCTTCTTAAGATACCCCCCAAGTTTTGTAAACATTGGGTCAGGGGGTCCCAAGATATGGGCTCCCCCCTTTTTCTTTCCATGGCTGCAGGGGGTGCATTTTTGGGGGTACAGACCCCAAACTTTCAGTGGAGCTTCAGATGAAGCTTCTTAAGATACCCCCCAAGTTTTGTAAACATTGGGTCAGGGGGTCTCGAGATATGGGCTCTCCCCCTTTTCCCTCCCCCCCTTTTCCATTTATGTGGCTGCAGGGGGCGCTTTTTTGGGGATATAGCCCCCAAACTTTCAGCATAGCTTCAGACAATCATTCTTAAGATACCAACCAAGTTTGTAAAGATGGGTTCAGTGGGGGCAGAAATATCGCCTCCCCCCCTTTTCTCTTTCCGTGGCTGCAGGGGGCACATTTTTGGGGGTGCAGATCCCAAACTTTGAGCGGAGTTTCAGACAAGTGTTCTTAAGAGACCACCCAAGTTTTGTGAACATTGGGTCAGGGGGTCCCGAGATATGGGCTTTCCCCTTTCCCCTTTCCCCTATTGGGATGAATGGATCAGCCGATCCTGTGTGCATCTCCAGAGCAAAACGTCCCGTGCCTAATTGGAATCATCTTGGATTACAAGTCCTCCCCAGCCCCTCCTGATGGAACAGAAGACAGCCACAGTAAGACCCCTTTGGGGGCTTTAATCTATAATTTTTCTCCTGTGTATGTGTGTGGGGGAAAGCAGAGTCTGTGTGTGTGTGGGGAGGGAGCAGTTTCTGTGGGTGGGGGGGAAGCCAAAGGGGGCTTTCGTCGGTTCTGCCTGGGGTGTGTGTTCCCCCTCGAGTCTCTCGCTCCCTGGTTTGAGGGGGGAGGTTTCAGTTGTGTGTCTTCTGGTTTTCCCTGTTGCAAAGGTGTTGTTTTACAAGGTTGTGTTGCTTTGCAGTGCTTTGCAAACTTCTCAGCTGTTGTCGGGGCTGGGAGCTTTGTGCGTGGGCAGCAAGCTCTGCTGAGAGATGCACATTCAGGGTGGGAGGGACCCCTTTCAGGGCCCATATCTCAGCCCCCCCTGACCCAATCTTTACAAAACTTGGGGAGTCTTTCAATAAACGTCCTTTGAAGCTCTGCTGAAAGTTTGGGACCTCTAACCCCAAAAATGCCCCCCCAGAGCCGCAGAAAGGCGCAATTGTGTTTTTAATGGCTTTATTCGGCCAAATCTTTTTTCCGAACTTTGAATTCCCGCCGAATTGAACGGACCCGAAGTGGGGGAGTTCGGACTTCGGCATATCCCGAATCTAAACGGGCCGAATTCGGCCGAATCCAAACTATACCGAATTTTTTTTAATTCAACAGCCCTATGTAGGACTGCCAACCTCCAGGTGGTGGCTGGAGATCTCCTGCTATTACAACTGATCTCCAGCTGATAGAGATTAGTTCTCCTAGAGAAAATGGCCACTTTGGAAATTGGACTCTATGGCATGGAAGTCCCTCCCCCCTCCAAACCCCGCCCTCCTCAGGCTCCACCCCCAAAATCTCCAGGTATTTCCCAACCATGAGCTGGCAACCCTATATGTATGTGGTGGTGGGGTCCCCTTTTCTGCCCCTGGCTGTCAGACAAATCACAGATTAGTTTATCATATCCAAGATCTACTTAGCTGTTAATTCGTGTTTCAGTGTTTTTGCTTTAGGTTTATTTTAGATCATTGGATTTTTACCATTGTTTTGTTTTCTTGTTTTAAATGGAATTTTAGTTTTTCTTGAAAGGTGGCATAGAAAGGCCTTAAATAAATAATAAATCACTGTAGCTTGTTACTAGGTGGTCAGTGAAGGGCAGTTTCTATGAGGGCCTTTTGAGGAAGTGTTCCAGATTAGGAATCTGTACGGCCCTGGTTTCCATAGGCCATTCCCTATACAAATATACTGTTCCACTGCAGTGGGTACTATGGTGCTATCTGCTTTGAGTGTCTACACTATATAGCCACAGCTCTGTTTTCTTTCAAAGTTCTGATTAATTTCTCTGTGTCAGTGTAAGACTCCATGGAATGTACATTTTAATGAAATATAATCAGACTCCTTGGAGCCTGGGAATATGCCTAGTTCCCAAAAAAGCCAAATAGTTATAAATTTTCAGGTTCGGCTATTCTCCTTTGCTCAGATGCACAACTCTGTACTTTCTCCTATTTTTCTATCTTTTGACTAGTTTTGTTAGGGCCCCATAGTTGGGGCCCTTTTGAGGTTGGGGTCATGTAATCAGAGCCAACTTGGTCTGACCAACCATCCCCTTTCAGCAGATTAATCTGGATCAATCATAAGGGTTATTTAAAAGACGGGGCTCACCAAGTCCCATCTGGAGGGATATACCCTCCAACTAAAAAGAATCGGCGTCAACAGCTGCTCACACCAACCAGGCTTTCCGATGGAGACTTCTTCACCCACGCAAATGAGCAATCTCCTTCAGACAGTCCCCATGGTCGAGACTTTGGCTGTGTCAGACTCAGGCATCTGTCCCTAGCATCCCAAAAAGCACACATGCCCAGGCAGGTGATCCTAAGCAATGCTACTTTATTAGGAGCAAAAAGACAGATTAAAAGAAACTGACTGCCTCACATGCAGGCGAGGCTGCTAATGGGGGTCTATGCAGGTAGGTTACAGTATAAAAGCATTCTAGGCAAGAAAGTAAAACAAAGTGAAACCACAGTGCAGTAACTACGAGATAACGGTTCCCAGAGAATCGAAGACATAACACGGGCACATCTGTGATAAACAGGAGAATTGAAACTGTACACAGGATTTGCAGCATGAGAACTAGCAGCCAGAACTAGCAGCCAGAACCTGCCTTGACAGGAAGCCAGCCTCTGGCCTGCAATTGCCAAACCCCTACTCCAGCAGGTAGCAAAGACCTGACAGGCTGGCTCTAATATCATTCTCCCCCCCCCCAAAAAAAAACCTGCTCTCAAACTGAAGGTCACCCTGAGTAGAGGCCACCCTGAGTTACCTGCACTGTGACCATCTCTTGAAATCAGATTTTTTTTGATGACTATAATAAAGGACTGTTCACAGGATGTCATTTGCCTTATTTTTCTTGCATTTAAGTCTTTTTCCTCAGTTTGTAAGCTAATTTGCATGGACATCAATCAGGCTATGTGCCCTAGATATGAACAGAGCCCCCAGACTTTGAGGCGCCAGCCTGCCACTTGGCTGTTTCTACCAGACCTCAGCAACACTGAACTTCTGAACCTGAAAACCGATGGACAGCTCGGCTCACAAATTCCTGAAGGATGGGGGCAACCCCTTTGCGGGCCCATAAAATTGGACCCCTGTCCCAAAGTTCACCAAACATCGGTGACCATCTAAATAGAGTCCGTTGCAGCCATGCTTCGAATTTAGTGACTCTACCTCCAAAAATGTCCCCACATGGGGCTTCAAAAAAATACACTATTATGGGCCTGAATTTTTTTGGTAAACTCGGAAATAAACCGAATACCCATATTTGCCAGTATGGGTATATTACCGAAAAAAATCCGGGAACTGAAAGATGCAAGACTAGGAAAATTTTACAACAGAATGGCTAAAGACTGTAACTGATTGGAAATGTGTTTGAAATTTTTAATGGATTTTTGAAATCCTTTTTCATACTGTAATACTGGTTAGTGTTGAGAAAATATTATTAATACCTGATGCCTCTTCTGTGGCTTTCATGTGAAAGTAATTTGGTGACCTCAGTCCAATTCTTAATAAATAAGTATTCTGCATTATGATAATTCACCAGATGAAGAGGTCACACAAATTTAAAATGAAATAGTACAAAGCACTTTTGCAAAGAATATTGTGTCCATGCACAAGGGAAGTGGGATTAGATGTAAGGAAAATGTTAACAGTTGATGCTTCAGCTGTGTCCCTTCTGAGAACTATCAACTGAACCTGTTTCTCTGAGGAGCCCACTCTTACAAGTCACTTTAAAATGTAGCTTTGCTCAAGTGAGAGGCCTTATGATTTTAGTTGTAACTTATCTGAAGATTAGAAAACACATGAAGTGCAGTCCTCCTGGGACTCTACCACTAAATGCAGCAGGGGAAATCGTATAACTGAATCTTGTCCAACATCCAGAAGTCAGTATTTATGTACAGCAGCAAGTCGGGGAGATGGATACTAGCCAAACTTGCTTCTTGACAACATACTATTTTTCTGTATTCACAGAGGAAAGATTAAATATCCTCCCCTATTTATCCATGCCTCCATTTCTCTCTCCTCCCCTTTCTGACTCTCTTACGGAAATTTTTAGATTGTAAACTCTGTGACATTGCAGTCTGTCTTTTTGTACTCTATAAGGCACTGTGCACATTGATACAGACACACACACAAATACTAGTAGTGGTGCAGCAGTGGTTATAGTATATATAAACAGTATCACCACTGCCACCACCACTACTAGTACTAATACACAAACATTCAAAATTATCTAATTTTTAATCTAAGTTTTTGAATGAGATATTTACTAACAAAATGTGAATTTGTGTTTTTAATCTGAAATGTATAACTTAAACTCCATCTCATCTCTCTCCCCATCTTGCATAATTTTATAAGCCTCTACCAGGCTAGCCCGATCTCATCAGATCTGGGAAGCTAAACAGAGTCAGCCCTACTTAGTATTTGGATGAAAGACCACCAAAGAATTCCAGGGTTGCTATGCAGAGGCAGGTACCTCTAAACACCTCTTGCCTTGAAAACCCTATAGGGTTGCCACAAGTCAGCTGCAACTTGACAGCACTTTTCATCACTACCACATCATGTCATCTTTTTTTCAAAACTGAAAAGACACACACACACAAAAATTCTTGTCCACAAAATTCTGTAATACCACAACCTAGATTAGTGAAAGTTAAAATCAATCCCAATTACAGTTGGGGAACCTGCAAGACTTAGGAGGGAGGGGGAAATCCCACCCTCCCCCCGAGATTATTCAACCAGACACCTGAAAGTCAGCCTGCCTGCCTGCAGTGAGGAATCTGAAGAAGTGAGCAGAGCTGGTGATGATCCCACCTGTTCAGCTTTGCCTGATTTCCTATGGAAATTCCTAAAGGGGGCTATTTTTGGTTTCAGACCTCTAATGTCCTCTGCCTGACAGTCTTAACCATCCACGCACATTTTGCATTGCTTGAAGTGTAAGTGTGGCAGGATACCCAGAAACAAACTGCCTGGCAGGAAAGGCCATTGGGCCCAGCAGCAACTCACCTGGGTGGAACAGGTTGAGACCAAGGGCAGAAAGGTGTAGTCAGAATAGCCACAGGACAGCCTTTGCAGTCTGGCCCAGTGAGGAAGCCTGGGTGGAAGAACAGTGGCTGGCTCTGTGGCCCAGGTGTTTTAAGGCAGGGAAGAGCTTAATTCAAGGCAGGTCTGAAGCTGGGGTTTTAAAAAGAGAGGAAGGGGAAACAGGAGGAGGCTGGCAGGTTGCAAAAGTAGGAGGCAGGTTGCGGCATCGTGGCTCGTCTTCTGTGCCATGCAGTGTAACCCTGAGGTGTGTGAAGTGAACCACACCTTCAGGTACCTGGATTGGTAAATAATCTTAAGACGCCACGGACTCCAGGTATGATGATCCCCTGCCCTCGGAGGGCACGACAGTAGGATAGAAAAAAAGGGAGGAGCCACTTGCGTTATGAGCTTGTGTTACGTTCAGTCAAAATAACAAAAGCTGATAGTACAAGTAAGCCCTCACTGTTCTCAATTGCCAGGCAGTAGCTATATTTTAAGAGAGAATAACAGTGTCAAAGAAGATTCTCAGGTTCCACACAGCAATTTTATTTCAAATGCCAGTTTAACTTGGCATAGCTGTTATTTAAAAGGGTTTAAGACTGCAAAGACCATTGGCTCATTCTTTGGATTTTCATCTACACGCCAGGAATAAAATTGTTACATTGGTTCACAGCCATCAGTACCATTTTTTCATTCACATTAGCGGATAAAAAGCTATCTGGAACATTGTTGTTTGAAAGAAACTACAATCAGAGATAGCTGTTGTGTGAAGCAGAACTACTAGAGAGTTGTTGCTGAGTGAAGCGGGCTTGTGTGACTGAGGTTAATTGCTGGCCCTCTGCTGTTGAGGGGTGAAGCTGAGAGCCTTTAATTAACAAGGCTGCTCTTGCCAGAGGCAGAGCTGGGTCAGAGGTGTGGCAGCTGTGGTGTGAGACAGAACTACTAGAGAGGTTAGATCAACACACCAAGGTCTTTCTAGAGTGAAGAATTTACTATGAGGGTGATGATGGATGTTCCTGGACCATTCCTGGACCATTATGAAACTCTATAGGTTTCATAAAGTTTTGGCAGAGATTGCTAGAGAGTCTGCATCGCTTTCAGGTAACCCCAGAAGTGACATCGGCACATCACGCACCTCCACCTTGCTCTCTTTTTTTATCCGCTTACCAGCTGGCAGCTTGGTGGATTGGGGGGCTTTTGCCTGCCCCCACTGGGCAATTGGCAAGCTTAGCCTGGTGGGAGGGAGATGGTCCTACAGAGGTGCCTTCCTCCACTCCTGCTCAGGCTGCTATTGCCTTCTCACAAGGTGCCCCACCATGACCTGGAGCAGCAACTGCCTTTTGCCCAGAAGGTGGGGCCTCCTCTGGCGCCTCAACTACTGCCTCTGAGCCACAGGGTTCCAGGCACGCTCCTGGCAACCCTAGATAATACGCCAGGCCTTTGTTTGGCCTAATGAGGCCTAGCTGTGGCTATTATTTCTACCAACATGCTAGCACTATTAATAGCATTCTGGGGCTTACATGGCCCAAGCAAAGTCCTGGTACACAAATGTGGGCAAACAATATTATTGACTCATAGCACACATCAGGCAAGTATAGCTAAAAGAAAGTAATGGCTTGATTCCATGGTCTGTACTATCATAGGACCAGGGGTAAGGATTGTGGCACTCAGATAATCCACCAAAACACCACCCCTAGAAGCACTACTATGCACCAGCCAAAGAAGCACCAATGTCGGTACAACCTTAAGTGCTGGAAAAATAGCCAGTTAGCCTAACATCTGTTCCATATAAAATTGTAGAAACATTACTTTCTATGAATTCATTATGAAAGCAACCTAATTTCTTTCACTAAACAAACACCCCCAACCATTTTAAAGCCACTTTTAATTTTTGCTGATTGTTCTTCATGTACCATGATTCATTTTGTTAGCCTGAAATAAAATGCCCAAACTTTCAAACAGCCCATTCCTGAGGTTGGGGGCTGAATGGGTTTAGGAGTTGGTGTGACCCCTATGCCGGTGTCCATGCCATTTGCGCCATACAAACTGGCACAGATGCCGGCATAGGGGCACTTATGCTGGTCCCCCTGGACCATGGCGGCAGTGCAGCCCTCGGATACCGCTCCGGACTCCTGCTGGCATCCTCCCAGTGAATGTCCCCTGCCATCATCCCAGGAGGCATTCCCATGGTGTTCCAGTGGGTGGAGCTGCTGGTAGGCAGCTTCTTAACCCCTTTCAGCCCGGGAATGTCCCCTTAAGCAATGGCATTGCCTTGCTACTTTTTTGTTGGCACAGCATTGCTGTTTGCTATGGAGCTTCCCTCCCTTTTTCTATTTCTTATCTTTAAAAACACCTCCCCCCCCCGCCGCAGCAGCTGCAAAACATCTTTGGAGGCGCCGCAGCACCACCACGGCCACGCTGTCCCCGGCTGCTGCAGCTTTGAGGAATGGGCTGAAAAATACTTTATGTGCAATATCACTCTCATTCTAATAGCACTACAATATATAAATAGAATACTAATGTCACTGTCCACTTGAGGGAGATAGTGTGTTTTGTCTAGATCATGAAGCTAAAACACTTTTTACTAAGTACTCCTTTTCCAGATGGAAAATCAGATTTTAAAATTTGCAGTGGATTAAAAGTGCTGTTTTCCTTATTATGACACTGTGTGGCCTTCTATAATAAATATTAAGAAACCAATATTTCTGGTCTCTGTTTAAGACAGATTCTGCCAGCCATCTCTGATTTAGCAATTGCTTCATAAATTGACTTGCACTAGTACCACACATGGTGGTGGTCATGTGATGGTTGCTAATATGCACAAAATGAATTTTCAGTTTCAAGCCCTCAAGACTAAAAGTGGATGTGCACCAAATTCACAGCATGCTATAGAAATCTATTAAGCCCCAAGTGTTTGTGAGATTTGTGATGTGGAATGGTATATTATAGCCCGATTTCGTCAGATCTCAGAAGCTAAGCAGGGTTGGTACCTAGATGAGAGACGACTAAGGAAGACTTTGCAGCGGGTGGCGATGGCAAAACTACCTCTGCTTACTCCTATGCAAAACCGTATTGCAAAACCCTATTGGGTCGCCATAAATCTTCTGTGACTTGATGGTACTTTACACACATGACATCTGTGAGATCTGGCCCTAAGGACCAATTCATTTTGCATCTCGAGAATGTGAACCGAATGGGTCTATGTACAGTTTGGCGCAGGGGATGCTTCATAGCTGAATATTCATCACTTGATTGCTTCATCAAATGGTGACTTACATCTACTAAGGAGCTAGATCAAATACTGCCATTGAAGAGATACATACATATCACAACACTCTCATCAGTAGAACTGGCCGCCATAAGAAATTTTATTAGGTCTCTGGAGAAGCAGCATATAAATCACCTTAATTAACTCTTTAAGTTCTCAAAGGCTATCTTTGATCAGTGTTTGACTCTTACCTCTGCAATGAGCTCACCAGGTAGCCTTAGGAAAGCTACTTTCTTAAGCTTTAGCCTTTGCATCTGCAATGCAGGATAATAATACAGAAGAAGGAGTGCCATCCTAAGCAGAGTTGCACGTTTCATCCATTGAAATGAATGGGATTAAGAAGGTGTAACTCTACTTAGGACAGCATTGTAAATTACACAGTGCTTGTAAATATTCTAACGTTCTTCGTCTTATTCATTGCTTTTAGAGTGTAGTAAGTATTGCTCATATATTATCCTGTTTCATGTGAAACACTTCGACAACTCTGAAAGTACTGTATAAGTTATTATTATTATATCAAGAAATCATTTTATGCAGCATGTCTAAAAATTCATTCCTTACCTAGAACTTGTCAAGCTGGGCTACAGATGCTTCCTGACCCCAACATGGCAATCAGCATTATCCTGGCCATGTCAAAAAGGGCCATGAGAGCCAAACACTTACACAACCCTTCCTGTCCGCCATCTCATGATCTGCCTAAATTCACAGAATCAGCATTGCAGACAGATGGCCATCTAGTCTTCACTTAAAAATCTACCGAAAAGGAGAGCCCACCAATTCCCCCAATTCCCAAGGAAGCCTGTTCTACTGAGGAACTGCTCTAACCATCAGAAAGTTCTTCCTAATGTTTAGCTGAAAACTCTTTTGATTTAATTTCAACCCATAGGTTCTGGTCCAACCTTCTGGGGCAACAGAAAACAATTCTGTACCCTCCTCTATATGACAGCCCTTCAAGTACTTGAAGGTGGTTATCATATCACCTCTCAGTCGTCTCCTCTCCAGGCTAAACATACCCAGCTCCTTCAACATTTCCTCATAGGACTTGTATAGTTGCCACAGCCCTCCACTCCTGTAGCGCTCAATGCAGAGAAGGTTCTATCCAACCTTACTCCAGCTTTACTAGTCTGCCAATTCTACACAAAGGGGAACAAACTTCATGACTCTGAATTCCTTCTGTTCCTGCGTAGGTTTGACCTTTTATGTCTACAGGAAACATGGATGCAGGGGTCAGGCTCTCCAGTCCTTCAGGGTTACTGTGCCTTTGCTGTACCAGCCATTAAAACCTGTGCAAAAGGTCAAGAGAACAGCGGTTTGGTAATGTTTGTTTCAGTTGATTTAAATGTAGATGTCCAGCTCTTGGAAAGTGGGTCCTAGGACTACATACAGGTTCTACTGATCCAAGGTCAATGTATAGCTTCTCTTCTCTGTGTTAGCGTCTACATTCCTCCTAAACTCTTAAAACCACAGTGCACTGAGAACTTCTGGGATCTTCTGTCTACCACCCTTGACAAATTAGCTCTGAAATTCCCTGGTTTCCATCTTGTCTTATGTGGGCATTTCAATGCTAGAACAGGCCCTGGTACTGTATTTCTGTTGGGATTCAGTGCGAGTTCCATTTCTGTCAGGGCAGTTAAAGGGTTAACTTGTTTACCTCCATAGTTTAGATTGTCTTAAGGTGATGATGTGAGAGACAGATGTAAGTATTCTATTGGCTGGAGAATCGCCATTGCAAACGTGCACTAAGTCACGAAGTCAGAACTGCTTTTATGACCCTGTTCTTTTGTTTAAGGTGTAACTTTGGGGCAGGGTGATCTGTTGCTTTTTCAATCTCAAACAAGCAAGTTGCCTGCTCTCAGCCCTCTTGGGCTAAGAGACAGACAAAAGGGATTTTAAGCCTTAGGAACCTGCTAATACTTTTAGCAAGACTTATAGGGAACTAGATAGAAAGATGTTAATTGTTTTATCCATGCCCGTTTACGCACTAGCAACTTACTTCGTAATTGCAACGTGTCCAGTCCACAAGAATCCAACTCGATTTTAAATTTCTGTTACCACTGCTCTGCCTTTCTTCGCTGCATGTGATAAGCTGGGAGCAACGGGCTCCCACACATGCCCAGTCGGCTCTGGAAGCAAGAGGACGGCGATTGGTCCAGTTTCCCTTAGGGAGGCGGGAGGAGTGGGGTGGTTGGCTGGCAGCAGGAAGTGGGCTGGCAGCAGGAAGTGGATTCAACACTGATTGCATGTTCCCACTGTAAGGCTCCCGGTGAGGAAGACGCTTTATTTTTTTACTTTGCCTTATAAGCGGATCCTCTTACTGCGGAGAAAGTGCGCTCTGATGACGCTTCAGAGATCCTTCGAACAGAGTAAGTGCGAACATGCAAGGAAAGCCCGCGGAAGCCAGCGCCGCAAATGGTAAGTGCGGACACGGCCCATGTTACCTTTCCTAATTTTAGTACAGTAAAGGATTTTTGTTTGATTAAGAAACAAGTCTTTGACTCTGTTTTATTGTGTGCTTTACCTGAATTCTTTCTAACTGCAATCACGATTCATTGGACCTCTATAGATTCCAATAAGTGGTAGCTGAGTTACGGTTGGAGATCTTTATGATCTTTATGATTGCTGGTTATGAAAGCTGAGTCTAAAAGCACAACTTTTGATTTTTGAATCATGTCCCATCGGAGAACTGAGGATTACAAAAGGATAAAAGAAAGCAGCCTGCAGACCCTCTCTCTCTCTCAGCGCTTTCAGCAGGGAACTCTCTGAAAGACAGAGAATTGAAAAGGGGCCATGCTCTCTGCAAGGACGAAATCAGAAGATCATCCTACAAGATGACGGAATCCAGTAACATGAGTGCAAAAATTAGTCAAACTGTGCCAATTCCGCCTATAGACAAAGTTCCTTTTTCTATATGGAAAACCGCAGTTGAGAATGCCTTTCATGTGCTGGACATTAAGCATGTCCTAACGGATTCTAAGCCAAGTGATGATAAAAGCCCAGCGTATACGAAATTCCTAAAAGATGAGTCCCATGCAATTTGCATACTCATAAGCTCACTTAGCTCTTCTGAAAACAGCCTCATTCTGTCCCACAAATCTGCTAAAGAGATTTGGGATTCACTTAATCAACTTTATGGTCATAAGACAAAAGGGCAGATAAGATTAATGAAGGCCACTTTCTATTCTAAGAGGATGGAGACAAATGTTTCTTTAACAAAGCATTTGTGGGATATGCAAAATCTCCGCGCTGAGATAAATTTAGCAGGCGGCAAAATCTTGGATGAGGAATTTATTACGGTATTTTTGGCCAGTCTCCACTCCCGGTACAAAACTGAAAGGAGGACTTTATTAGGCAGAGACGATATAACTTTGCCAGGCATGATTGCTGCTTTATGCGAATATGAAACAGATGAACTACAAGGTGAAGTAACCAATGGGATCTCAGTAATGCATGTACGTGATCAGAAATCTGTAAAATGTTATAATTGTGGGAGATATGGTCACAAATCTGATAAATGCAAATACAAAGATTCCAAGGGTAACTGACAAACTCAAAAGTCTGCCAATTCTACACAAAGGGAATGGCAAGACAGGCAGTGACACCAGTCAGCCACAAGAGAAGGCCAGAGCGAAAGCCAAGGCAAACCCAAATGGCCACATCAATTCAAAGCCTTGATGGTTAGGAGTGTACTTTCAAACAAAAATAATTCAAAGCGTGTTCAAAGATTGCTTCTAGACAGTGGAACGGATGTCCACATGTGCGGTTTGGAAGATGCATTTGATTTTTTGGAGCCTTGCAATGAGACGCTAGTAATGGCAAGTGGTGAAAGATATTTATGCACTTAAAAGGGAGAAATTTCTGTTTCCATCCAGAGTTTTTGTGGAACTGTAATGGATTTAAAACTGCAAAATGTATTTCATGTGCCAAATTCTGAAGAATGTCTGCTATCTGTGAAGAGGCTAGTGAATGCTGATTTTGAAGTGACAATAAAGAAGGACAGATGCTATCTATTTGACGCAGAAGACAGAGAGTACCAGGTTTTCTCAGAAGGCTCTCATTACTACTTGAAAAATGTTGCAGATGAGACTATGGACTTTGATAATAATTCTGGAGACAGTGCTAGCTCTGATGAAAATGGCTTTTGTGATATTGAAAACCTTTAATGGCATAAGTAATATTAAATGGCTTTTGTGGAAATAATGATGATGTTGTTGGTGGTGAGAAAGAATACTTTGTTGGCTACAATAAGGAGATCAGAAGTTTAAATACTAAGGATTGTAAACATGACAGTTGCGTGTATTTTGGGCATTTAAAGTTGGGACACCGGAATATGGAGTCTGTAAGGCAGCAACTACGTGAGTTTGGCTTGCCAGTAAAGGACTGTATAAAAAGCTTTGAACAATGGGAGATGTATGTTGAAACTTCTGAGCGTGTGCAGAGTGCAAGTGAATTGGAAGCTGAAATGCTGATGTGTGTGCAGAGTGACTCAATAGAACCTCTAGCGCCATCTGCTGGTGAAAGAAATGTTAGCCTCTCGGAAAACAAAAGGGGGGAGGAAACCCCCACAGTGAATGGGATGAATTGCGCAGAGCCTCAGAGAATGGGTGATGTGATGGTTGGAAGAAGCGAATCCTCAGCGTGGGAGCAAAAGCCTCCTGATGCAACGAAGTGTCTACAGGATACAGCATCGATAGGGGGCAGTCCTGAAGCTGATGGAGACGTAAAGGTCTCAACCACCTCAAACCATTCTGAAGTGAATAGTGACTTCTCAAGCTGGGAGAACAGAGAAGGAAAGTTTCTCAGTGGGGAGAAGAAATCATTGCAACAGCATGCAGCGATAAACATACTTTTGAATATTGCAACTTCAAAGAAAATGCCAGTAATGATGCTCAACGTGACAAATAACCATGAGCTTTTCTCAATATTACAGAAGCAAGGCTTCAAAAGGGGAAATAAAGAGAAATGTCTATTCAGCAGAAAGGAAAATGGACTATGGCAATACCTTTTAATATTAATGGACAATGTTTTGATTTGTTGTGACAGAGTCAACTGCAAAGAAAATTGCTGAGCAGCTGAACAAGTCAACAGGGTCCAAACCACTTGAAAAGATAAAGAACTGTTTTGACATGGAAACAGAAAAAGACCAAAGTGATGGATTTACAAATAATCAAGCAAGACAAGGAAGAAATCTTCAACTCAAAACTAATACAGTGAATGACAAGCAACAAAGAGGACTTATTGATATGATATGATGTATTAATAAATGTTACATGTGATATGTTAATAACAAATCTGACGGCAATGTAACTCAAAAAGGGGTTTGTTGGGATTCAGTGTGAGTTCCATTTCTGTCAGGGCAGTTAAAGGGTTAACTTGTTTACCTCCATAGTTTAGATTGCCTCATCCTGAGCAAGCAAGGCTTTAGAAAAGGGCAAAGTACCATCTAAAGCAGGCTTTAGAAAAGGGCAAAGTACCATCGATCACTGTCAAATCTTTAATCACCCAGCCTTTCAAAATATCAAGGGCCCGACTCAATCTTTATATGTGGCCTTTGTAGATTTGACAGCTGCCTTTGACTCTATTGATAGAGATCACATTTGGATGAAGTTGCTTGGCACAAACATAAACGTCTACTATTCCGGCTACAGCACTGGTTCCCAACCAGGGGTCCACAAGAACTAAACCAGGGGTCCGCGAAACAAAGGTATAAACCCATAATAAATTAATTTTTACGCGGGCGGCATGGCGGCGGCTCGCGGGCGCAGAGCGCGGCGGCGTGCGGTGGTGACTCACGGGAGCGGTGCGCAACAAGGAACATGCGGGGGTGGGGAGGCCGGGGGAGGGTGCAAGCGAGCCTCACACAACCACACACAATAGGAGAAACACTCATCAAACCTTGTTTGATGATAGCTGTCGAAGAGGTTTTAGGGATGGAAGCCAAAAAGAAAATACAAGAAATACCTCTATCGAACAAGACGGTAAAAGCTTGAATTGAAATTATGTCAAATGACATCAAGGAGCAGCTTGTTTCGAAAATAAAAAATTCGTCATGTTTCGCTTTGCAGTGTGATGAATTGACAGACGTTTCTAATTGCAGTCAGTTGCTCGTATTTGTCTGCTTTTTAGACTACAACAACACTATTAAAGAGGAATTATTGATTTCGCGGAAACTGGAAACGACGTCAAAAGGTATCAACGTCATGAATATAATAGCGGAGTATTTTGAGAAACATAGCATTATGTGGGAAAAGCTCACCGGCTTCTGTACAGATGGCGCTCCAGCCATGATCACCACAAATATACAAGACAAAATCAGAAGTCATCTGCAAATGCTGGTCGATGAATTCCACCGTTACTTCCCGGAATATAACCAGACAGAATCAAAAGATTCCCAAAAGCTGATTCACAATCCTTTTCGTATTGCTGTTGAAGAGGTTGCAGAAGAAATCCAGGAAGAGCTCATTGAATTCCAAAATGATAGGCACTGTAAGGATGAGTTTGAATCAGTTTCTATTGAAGAGTTCTGGTGTAAAAAAGCAATTTCATATCTTACAGTTCGGGGATTCGCCTTGCGATATCTTATTCTCTTCTCCACAACGTATTTATGCGAACAAGGGTTTTCTGCTTTGCTTATAATTAAGAACTCGACAAGAAATCGATTGGAAGCAAGTGATGATATTCGTGTAGCTCTGAGCAACAGTATTAGCCCCAGAATTGCCCAGCTTGTAAAAAGGATGCAAGCTCAAAAATCACATTGATTTACAATTAAAAGTTCTCTATTATAAAAAATATATTCAAATATTATTCTAAGTTTAATGTTTAACTAACAGTTATGATTAAAGTTTATTTTCAAATTCTCTGAATTTTTATTTTGAACCTTGGGGTCCCTGCACCGAACAAAAAAGTCCTAGTGGTCCCTGTTCAAAAAAAGGTTGGGAACCACTGGGCTACAGGAACTACACAATAACATCTCTCCGAAGATTTGGGTGGGTATCTCAGGTTCTTTAACGGAGGAAATACCAATTACGAGAGGAGTAAAGCAGGGGTGTGTCTTGGCCCCCCTGCTGTTTAACTTATATCTAAATGACATAATCCCAAAGCTATCTGGCTCTGAGTTTGTTTCTCCCTCTTTAGGCTCTCAGAAAATATCAGTCCTCTTATACGCTGATTATATGGCTCTGGTCTCTCTTACTCATGTAGGCCTAAGAAGGTTGTTGCACAAACTGGGTGACTACTGTAAAGAGGCCTTAAATATAAACTATGCCAATACTAAAGTGATGGTCTTTGGGAAATGGCCTCACAAGTTTAAGTGGTCCATAGATGGAACCCCTATAGAGCATTGCAGCACCTTCAAATCTCTAGGGGTAAAGTTCCGTGAAACTTTAATCTGGAGGGCTCATGTGGCAATTACCAGAGCCACAGTCTTAAGATCCATAGGGGCTATTCTGAAATTTTATTATACAAAAGGAGGATTCCTGATTGATCCAGCTCTGAAACTATATCAAAGTAAAACAGTTCCCCAACTTTTGTATGATGCTGAGGTTTGGGGTTGAAAGGATCGTCTGGTTACAAAGCTGGAATCAGTCCAAAACCACTCCTTGAGGAGAATTCTAGCTTTACCCAGAGGCACCCCTGCAGCCATGATGCGAGCAGAACTCAGTTTGCCCTCAATCAGGGCTCGTGTACATGTAGCCCTGTTATGATTTTGGAGAAAGCAAAGGAATGAAACCACCAATCTACATCGCAGGCAATGTTTCAAACTGATGATGCACAATGATGCTGCCAAGCTAGCCTGTTACAACAACATTCTGCATTGCTACTCCATATCGGATGACGCCCAGGCTGTCCTCATAGCAGGTACCAACATTCCTGATTGAGTGTGATGTTGCATCAGGCAGGCAGTCAATCTCCCAGTCCAAATTCTCACCATGGTTTAAACAGTTTAAAAGGGATCATGTCAGAGCTTCATACCTGGTCAGTATCCCCTTCCATAATCTCAGAATAGCTTTTACCTCCTTCTGGTTTCAAACTATGCCAACGGCTTTGTTAGCTGGACGTAACTAACCACGGGCCTCTCATTTATGTATTTTTGGAGCTGCAGTTGCAGAGGACCTAACACATTACACTTTATTCTGTCCTCATTATTCAGAGCCCAGATCTAAATTTCTCAGTGTTTTTAAAGGGCTTATTTTTTTTCTAAAT
Source organism: Euleptes europaea (assembly GCF_029931775.1). Lineage (NCBI taxonomy): Eukaryota > Metazoa > Chordata > Lepidosauria > Squamata > Sphaerodactylidae > Euleptes > Euleptes europaea. Next base: position 74,936,229 of record NC_079321.1, read on the forward strand.
TCAGAGAAGCTGCTCTTTCTCCTCTTAGATGCCGATCCAGCTGTTTCTCACAAAGTGTCACTCTTTGCCATAGCAGCCAAGAAAATCTGGACTAAAGCTGTTTTTAATCAGGTTGTTTAATGTATTTAATTACTAAATTGGGGGTGTGTCAGACTGTTTTAATGTTATTATTTATGAATAAGTTTTATATGACAGATTATGATGGCCTTTGGCCACAAACAAACTTTTATCTGATCTGATCATAGGACTTGGTCTTCAGACCCCTCACCATCTTCGTTGCCCTCCTCTAGACACATTCTAGCTTGTGTACTTTCTTCTTGCATTGTGGTGCCCAAAACTGAATATAATACTCTAGGTGGGGTCTAACCAGAGCAGAGTAAAGCAATACCATCACTTCCCATGATCTGGACACTATACTTCTGTTGATACAGCCCTAAATCGCATTTGTCTTTTTAGCTACTGCATCACGCTGCTGACTCCTGTTCACTGTTTGGTCTACAAAGACCCCAAGATCCTTTTTGCACACACTACTGTTGAGACAAGTCTCCCCAATCCTATAATTATGCATTTGATTTTTCCTACCTAAATGCAGAACTTTACATTTATCTCTGTTGAAATGCATTTTATTGGTTTCAGCCCAATTCTCCAGCCTGTCAAGATTATCCTGTATCCTGGCTCTGTTTTCTTCCTTATTTACTACCCCTCCCAATTTAGTATCATCTGCAAATGTAATAAACATCCCCTCTATTCCTTCATCTAAATCATTTACAAAGATATTGAACAACACAGTGCCCAGAACAGATCCCTGAGACACTTTACTTGTCATTCCTCTCCAAGTGGATGAGGAACCATTAACAATCACTCTTTGGGTGTGATCTGTCAACCGTTTACAGATCCACCTAACAGTAATAGGATCCAAACCATATTTTACCAACTTGACAACAAGAATATTATGGGGAACCTTATCAAAAGCCTTACTGAAATCAAGATAAACTATGTCCACAGCATTCCCCTGGTCTAGCAAGGTAGTAACTTTGTCAAAAAAGGAGATAAGATTAGTCTGACATGACTTCTCCTTGAGAAACCTGTGCTGGCTCTTAGTAATCAGATCCATCCTTTCTAAATGCTCAAGGGCTGACTGACTGATAATTTGTTCTAAAACTTTTCCAGGGTGCCCCCCATTCATCCTCCATTGAAAACAATGGAAGAAAAATGGGGGACCATAGAATTGGATCCCCTGACCCAATCTTTACCAAACTTGGGGGTTCTTCTAAGGAGAGTGACCAGTAGCTGTGCTGAAAATTTGGTGCCTCTACCTTAAAAACAGCCCCCCAGAAAGATTTCCCATAGGTTATAATGAAGCCAAAGGGGGATTTAAACTTATATTTTAAAGCCCTGCAACCCAGCACAATGAGGCCCTGGCTCTCATCGAGGACAGCTGCACACTCTTAGAGCCAGGGACCACCAGTAAGTTGTTATCTGATGACTGTAAAGATCTTCTGGGGGTATACCAGGAGAGGCGGTCCCACAGATACGAAGGTCCCAGGCCATGTAAGGCTTTAATGGTCAAATCCAGCACCTTGAACCTGATCCAATACTCCAGCTGGAGCCAGTGCAGTTGACGGCTAAGGCATTTTTGAATATATATTTGGACCAGAAATATCTAAATGCACATCCCTGTTAACTGTATCAAGTAGATTATGTGAGCTTGCTAAGAAAACATGACTGCCGGGGCATTTTGGCATTTTGTTACCCATCAGGGTTCAATTTTGTGACCTCCTCCTCCCAGTTAGTTCCTAACTGGGTGTAATTTCCTGGGATATTTTCTTTTTTAAAATTTCAAATATATTTGTTAATCAATTGAAAGGATCAACTTCATGGCAGAAGGTATTCTAATTGATGTTACAACTGCTCTCCTTCCTCAACAAAAAGAAGTTTTGGGGCATCTCAAAGACCACCAGATTTATTTAAACATGAATAAAAGCAGAATAAATAATTTGGTGAAACAGACTTTACCAATAGATTTAATAGTATCAGTCAGGGCTTAGACATTGTTACGTCTGTTGTGAATGATCATTATGCTTCTCTGTACTCTTAGATTCGTCCTTAGTGGAAAAAAGAGGGGGTGGGTGGTAAAGCAGTGTGAACCAGACTGCTGTTTAACTTCCTGTTTGATTATTTCACTTTACACTCATCTGACAACTCAGGCCCACATTTATGCTATGATTTTATTGGGCTCAGTGGTGAAACTTTACATGCAGGATTGTGAGCTAAGGAAAACTTGCTTGATTACTCTTCCTCATCAGCCAGCCAAATTCTGAATGGATTCAAGCCACATTTTCAACATGCCTGTTTGATTATGTGAATTGGACAGTGTTGTACTGGAAAGGAAGCAAGTAAACATTAGACAATGTAGTGTCGCAGGATTTTGGATTATCACCGTCACCAAAGATTTTGGATTATCCCTTTCACACACTTTTTGAGAACCCTCAGCATAAAGGAAGATGGCGGCCAATAATTCTTCTAGTAAAATGGAAACTAAATTGACGAAATAAAATAAAAAAAACAAGGAAAGAATATTCCATAAATATAAGCATTTGTGTGTTTACAAAGGATGTGAAATTGTGTCACTGAGATTGCCATTCTTTGTCATCAGATTTCTGGGCATGCTCTTTGGTTCTCCTTTTATTTTTTTCCCCCTCTAGGAAGAATTTTTTGTTTGTTAAAGAGAACTCCTGTATTAATTTCCAAGAAATCTCTAGGAGGGATGAAGCTGTACATTTTCATTATCTTTTCGCAACAAGAAAGTGATGTTACACTGGTGGTAATAAACATCCGTTCCTATTCACATCTGTTCTGACTATGGAAATTCTTGTTTCCTGCACAACAGTTTCTCACCATAGAATAGCAGTGCAGCAGAAGTCTGTGGCTGCATCTCATTTATGGTGAGAACACTGTCATGCAGGAAACAAGAACACATGCTATTCTAATAACGCTTCCACATATGTGCATGCTTGCACACATGAGCGCAATTTTTTCCAAGACTGATGGGTGACATTTCCTTATATAGTTAGGAGTGAGACGCTCTTTCTGAAAATGGAATGTAAAACTTTCCCTTTTTTAGGAGCAAGCACCACTTTGGCAAAACAACCAACCTGAAGCACATTCGTTCCTTTGGTCAAAACATTAACAGAGCCCTTTGTTAACAAAATGTTCAGGTCATGACGAGGCCACCCCATGAACTGTGTAAGCCGTTTTATGAGCTAACTCTTTCCAAATAGCACTCCAAGTCGAAAGTGCTGAAAGTAAACTTTCATCCTGTAAACAGGCAACGGCTGAGCCGGAGGACGTTGCCATGATTCAGCATGGATGATTCTGCAGTGCCACAGACTTGGTCCGGGGGCAAAATTAAATAGCAACAACAATCAAAAAGCCACTCTCGTATCACTCCCCTGCCCCTGTCCACAAAGCATGCAAGTAACTATTTACATGGGGCTGGGTTGAAACAAAATTTGAAACCCCGTTTATTTAAATTGGCTTGTCTTTCATTTCATATTGAAGCGAATCCTTAACTTGAGCTGGATCATACCTTTGTTTTCGAAAATAACCCCTCGGTCCAACAATTTATCAGTATTAGATCTGCAGTTGAAATAAATTGTATGAATAAGCATATTCAGTGTGCCAAAAGCCTCTGCTAACTAAAATTACCAACAGTATAGCTGCATATTTAATGCAGTAAAATTAGATGTATATTTCAGTCTGGAAACAATCATGGGTACGCTTTGGGAATGGCAGAGGGGAATTTCAGACCACATACATTATTTCTCACAAGCACCTATATAGCTGATTATGAGGCATTAAAAGTCAGAGCAACTAACGCTCTTAAAATACAATGCTAGTTTGTAATTTAATCTTCAATATAGGCAAGAGTTGGCCTGTAGACTTTGCTATGAATCTTGTTTCTCTCTCCCTCATAGCTATACTTGAAATGATGCCTCTGGGAACAATTCCCAATGATGTAGCTGAGATATAAACTCTCCCCCCCCCTTTGAAAAGTAAAATTATAGACAATTGGCAACAAATTGGGAAATGCACACACAGCATCTGCTGAATGTTAGCAATTAATATGAGTTCAAATAAATACAAATACCTTCATTGGCATAATATGTTTAAAGGAATATACAAAAGCTGAAATTAAAATTTGAATGTTAAAAGCTAGTTTAAATACAGTTTATTATTTGGTGCTGAGATCCTCTTTCTGACTGAGTTCCCATTGGTTGATTGCTGTCATCAGGAATTTCGCCACACTTTCTGTAATTCTGTAATATGAGTTTTTGTCAAGGGTTCTAGTTTTCAGGATTTGAAAAAATGGCACATGGGATGGAGTAGATAGAAAGAACACTCCCTGTCACATAGCACTAGAACTTGAACATCATCTAATGAAGATGATTGGCAGTACAGACAAAGGAAGCTCTTATTCACACAAGACACCACTATCACAACGGAGGGTGATGATGGCCTTTAGTTTAAACAGACAGAAAGGGCTGAAGACATTTCCTCTATGGCAAAAGGCAGTATAGTGCTGAGTGCCAGACCCTGGGGCTAAACCACAACAACAGATGATCATCATGCCCAGAGGTTGAGACTCCAGAGACAGCTAATGTTGGAGACAAAATGCCGGACAGGATCAACTTGAGTCTATTCCAGCAATTCTTATGTTGTGCCCTTGTAAAGGGCCTTGTCTCCCAATGGACCCTAGCTCCTGTTCTCTTGCCATTTCTTGAAGTCCCATAGAAACGAAAAGGTAGGATATGTTTGTGTAAAGGGCCTTCAAGTCGTAGCCGACTCATGGGGTTTTCAAGGCAAGAGACTAACAGAGGTGGTTTGGAATTGCCTTCCTCTGCATAGTAACCCTGGATTTCCTTGGTGGTCTCCCATCCAAGTACTAAACTAAAGCTGACCCTGCTTAGCTTCCAAGATCTGACAAGATGAGGCTATACCTTGCTGCCTTCCCTCCAAAAGGTAGGATACGCATCTTCTAATTAAACTCAGTGGCTATTAATATTGGCTTCAAACACTCTTGAACCATACAGAGTCCCATTTCAAGACCGCAAAGAGGCAACTATGGTGTAAGTCATTTAGGACTGTACACAAAATAATTTTGGCATGTCCACTTAAAAAATGTCACTAATATTGTAGAAAAATTGGGCTTACTAAAAATATAGAAAGGGCCACCACACACACATGTGCACATATACAGCAATTATTGCGATCAGTATGGCAGGAAGATATGAAAGTGCCTTCCCCTTCCTAAGAATGTGCTGTGGTACAAAATGGCCAGAGTTTGAAAATTAGGACCTTTTCTTTTTTAAAGAATAAAATATGGTTAATGTCTCTTCCATTCAGAATTAGGTTTTGCATTTATTATCAAAATTAAGTTTGTCTCAAAGCTACTGCTAGGGAGGGAGGGGGAGAGAGAGAGAGACTAATGAATCACATTTCAGTGTGATAATATGACCTTTGGCAATTGTCATAAAATAAACAAATAATGGCCAAGATCCACCTAAAGTTAGGAGCCAAAAATCTCAATATTTTAGTGGCACATCCTTAATTCTCTCCCATTTGAATCAATGGGATTTTGAACAGGTTAATGTTGTTCACATCATATAAAAATTGCTAATAACAAAGGTTTCTTTCTAAATTCTAATTAAATGACTTTCCATTTAGAATTACTTATTCAGCAACATCCTTTCATACACATCATTAAATAACAATATGATAAAAAAGAGAAATAGTTTAGCATGACCCTTAGAAATGACTGCCTTTATTGATATTACCATGAAGCCATTGAATTCTGATCCCATATTCAACAGCGCCTAAATTTTAGCAAAATGTAGACTTCTTTCTGAGATGGTATACAAGAAAGAACCCTGACCTGGATGGCCCAGGCTAGCCTGATCTCATCAGATCTCAGAAGCTAAGCAGCGTCAGTCCTGGCTAGTACTTGGATGGGAATACCAGGGTCGCTATACAGAGGAAGGCAATGGCAAAACCACCTCTGTTAGTCTCTTACCTTGAAAACCCTACAGCAGTGATGGCGAACCTTTTAGAGACCGAGTGCCCAAACTGCAACCCAAAACCCACTCATTTATTGCAAAGTGCCAGCATGGCAATTTAACCTGAATACTGAGGTTTTACTTTAGAAAAAACAACTTCCCTGGACTCCCAGCTGGGCGGTGGGGAGTGCAGGGAAGGGGGCCGGGAGCTTTGAACCGGTTCAAAGCCTCTGCCACCCAGCTGTTCAAAGCCCCTGCCGCCCAGCTGGATGGCGGGGAGTGCAGGGAAGGGGGCGGGAGCTTTGAAGGGAAGGGGGCGGGAGCAGCACGTGCCGGCAGAGAGGGCTACGCGTGCCGGAGATGGCACACGTGCCATAGGTTCGCCAACACGGCCCTACAGGGTTGCCATAAGTCTGCTGCGACTTGACAGCATTTTACACACACACATACAAGAAAGATTTGCAAAATCAGGATATTGTGAGAAGCAATATGATACAAAGGATAGAATGTTGAAATTGGATCAGGTTCAAATCACAACTCAGTCAGAAGCTCACTGCATGACCTTGGGAGACACAGGGCGAAAACGCAGTCGCTTTATCCTCCTTTAATCCCTGTTTCAGCCAGGATCGAACGCATCCGTTTCTCCTAATGTGCGTTCAATCCTGGCTAAAACAGGGATTAAAGGAGGATAAAGCGACCATGCGTTTTCGCCCTCACACTCATCACAAAATTTAGAGGATGATAAGCATGGGGGGGGAATACACCATTCAAAAATCTTTGGATGAGATTCAAATAAGTTGTGCCATACTTTCTACTGCTCTTTCAAAGTCACTGCCTGAAATCTTGTCCAATATACAGATCACAATTGTCAGCATCTCTGAAACGTTTGATGCCTCTTCTGCTCCTAGCAGGGCTTTATTAATAAAAACTTTATTTCTATTCACTCTCTTCTCACTCCTCCTCCCATTCTTCCATGGCAATAGTTCAGACTGGATCCATCACTGGTAAGATCACTTGAATTGGAGACGCCGGGCAGGCTTTCAACACAGTCACTCTTGTTTATGACCTCGTCTGCTTTCTTCCTCTTCTCCCACAAGCCCTGGTGTTAGCACATGCGTTCCATGACAGAGTTACTGCAATCCCCTTCAGCTCCTTCAAGGTTACAGCCCATTAAAAAGACATAAGGAAACACAGGGGGAGGGAGAGAAAAGGTATGTCTTCCTGTAACAAAAGAGCCTCTCAGAGTAAGTAGATCCTCTCTCTTTGTCAGGTGAGAATATGTTTTTATAAAAGCTCCTTTATCAGTCAGCTTGATCTGGAGAATAAAAGCAGCCTTTGAAACAACTTAGTAAGGAATGAGGGACCTGGTAGGAAATTTTAGGCATAGCTAGCATTCTCATGGTAACCTTTGCTTTGCAGTCCTTGCCCTTCTGTCATTTGCTGCTAGCTTTTCAACACGAAGCCTGTTGGGCTAGTGAACAGCATTACAATGTTTCATAACCCTGTTGAAGGCAAAGCAAACAGAGGCTACATATGGCAGCAAGGCAGGATGAAGAAACTGAAGGAAACTGGTGATCTTCAGTGTGAAAGTTGTTCCGTGAGGTTTCACAGGGTACAGTCTTATCCTCCATGTTATTCAGCCTCTGTGTAAAGCCTTCAGGAGAAATAATTCATATCTTTGGAACTGGATGCCATCAGTATGCCAATTATACCCACCTCTACGTCTCTGTATCCAACTCTGTATTAATAGCTGACTTTAGCAGTCTGCTGATGCTAATATATTTTGTCACTTCTTCTTTTAAGGAAGAGGGCAGTGTGCTCTGGGGTGGATGGGAGTACGGGGCAGCTGGGAATGGGTGGTTGCAGGAGGAGCTGGGGAAGGAGAGAATCAGGAGGGAAGATGGATGGAGTTTTCTTTAGAGTAGGAATAGGTCTAGTATTACAGATTTCCTTTTGACAATTTCTTTATTTCTTTATATATTTTGATATTTACGCACCATTTTTCTCCCCAGTGGGGACCCAAAGTGACTTATGGCATGGTCTTCCCCTTCTCCATTTTTATCCTCAAAACAACCCTATGAGGTAGATCAGGCTGAGAGAGAGACTGGTCCAAGGCCACCCAGTGAGATTCCCTATCAGAATGGAGATTTGAACATGTATCTTCCAGATCCCGGTCCAACACTTTAACCACTACACCATACTGGCCATTTCTCTTGAAATTAAACCAATGAAATTGTTAACCAATGATTTGTTCTCCATTGGGCTCATGTTGCAAGGATTTTAATATCGTACCCCAAGGAAATTTTTTAGAGCAGGGCCAGTATTGTATGAAAAGCACACACATGTATTTCCTCTTTCCCTTTCCTAAAAGCCCCCATAGCATTCCCCCTTTCCTGATTCTTTCTTGCCTTCTAGAGTTGCCAGTCTCCACATGGAGCCTGGAGATCTCCTGGAACCAAAAGAGATCTCTCAACTACATAGATCAGTTCCCCCTTAAAGTTGCCAGCTCCAAGTAGGGATATTTCTGGAGATTTGGGGGAGCAGCCTTGGGAGGGAGAGGTTTGGGGATGGAAGCCACCTCAGCAGGGTATAATGTCATACAGTCCACTCTCCAAAGCAGCCATTTTTTCCAGGGTGCTTTGGAAGACGGAGTATATAGCATTATACCCCTCTGAGGTCCCTCCCTCCTCACCCCCCATGCTACACCCCCCAAATCATCATGTATTTCTTAACCTAGAGCTGGCAACCCTAACTTCTTCCCACCCAACCTACCTTTATCTCCTCCTCTGTCTTCAGCTTTCAGCTTCAGATTTCACATTTTTTCTACAAACCTAGGGCCCCTTTCAGTGTTGTAGAAAGATCTGTCTTGCCTGTTCACATCTCCAATTACTGGATTTAAGTATCCAAACATTTGGCTGACTTTGCTATCACAATATAAGATCTGCTTGAGGTTAATCTCCTTGAGGAGGCAACAGCAGTTGAGGGAGATGTGAAGGCCTCAATGTTCTTTGTTACGTTCTTCCTCTGCCCAACTTGTGTGGTTATTGAGACTACTAGAGCAAAATAGCCTTTCGCTGAGTCACAGTTGTAAATAACAGCCTCAATTGAAAATGTTCAGTCTACTGAAAAAAGCAAAGGAAGAGCAATATCCAACATTAACCAGTTTCCAAAGAGCTTTTTAACTGTGTCCAAGGGCTTGTGCTAGTCAGGTGAGATTTTTTACATTTTCGTCTTTGAACAGCACCTCCCCCACCCCCGCCCCTGTACATGCCATATTACTAGGTCAAAGCCACTTTAGATGCATGGAAAGAATTGCATAGTTTGCTGTATCTTGGCCAATATATTTTTTATATATAAATTTTTATTATTTTTATAGTAAAAAACAAATATTACAAAGTTTCACAGTGAAAACCCTCCACCCACCTTAATACAGTGTCCCATCACCACGGTGAACTTCCGGAGAAGTGTTATAACAGTTTTAAAAAAATTAGTATACTAACAACATTATAAAAAATATTAACCATTTATCTATAACTCATTAACTAAATTAGTAAAATTCATTTTCGCTAGTTTGTCCCAAAATGCGACGGCCTTTGACCATGTTTTTTTAAATTCTTCCATATCCTTTCCATGTAAAGAATCTGTTAATTTGGCCATCCGCATATACATCCATAGTTTCTCTCTCCAGTCAATAATTGAAGGTTTATTTACTTGCTTCCAGGTTTTAGCTATTATAATTGTTGCTGCTGCAAAACTATATTGACATATGACTCTATCTATTTTATCATTAGGTATTCCCAGTAAACAAAAGGAAGGATCCTTTTTTACTTTGGAGTTAATCAAGTTGTTAGTTTCATTTAATACTTTTCTCCAAAATCTTTTAATTTTTTTACCCATCCACCATGCATGCATAAATGTTCCTTTTTCATTTCCACATTTCCAGAATCGCCTTTTTTCGAATCGCCTTTTTTCATTTTACTTATCATGACAGGGGTAATATACCATCTATAAAACATTTTATATAAATTCTCTTATTTCATTAGTAATTGTAAATTTATATTCCTTTCCCCACAAATTTTCCCATATTTCCAAATCAATATTATATCCTAACTCCTCCATCCATTTCACCATCACTGGTTTAATCCTTTCTTGTTCTAGATTCACTTCAATTAATAGTTTATAAATCCTTCCTATCAATCCTTTATTTCCCTTATTTAATATAATTTATAATTTAGATTTATTTTTATTAAACCCCTTCACCTTATCTATAGTAAATATATCTTTTAATTTATAATACATAAACCAATCTTTTATTTTAAGCTCTTCTCTACTCTAACGACCAAACCCCTTCCCTGCACTCTGTAATCTCTCTATAAATATCCATATCTAAATTTAATTGTATATATCTCTTCATAAAAGCTTCTACTGGATTATTCCAACCTGGAGTTTTATTTTCCAAAAACCCTTTATATTTTTCCCAAATTTGAAATAATCCAAATCTGATGATATGAGAATTAAATTCTTTGTTTACTTTCTCCTTCTCATACCATAAATATGCATGCCATCCAAAACATAAATTAAATCCTTCCATTTCTAATAGTTTGGGATTCTCTAATAAAATCCAATTCTTTAAGCAGATAAAACAAGCTGCTTCATAATACATTCTCAAATCGGGTAAACCCAAACCTCCTGTCTCCTTTAGTTCAATTAAATTGTTATAAGCTATTCTATGTCTTTCTTTTCCCCATAAAAAGTTTAAAATATCTTTCTTCCAATTTTTTAGAATTGGTAAGTTTTGAAACAAAAAAAGCATCTTGGGTAATATCATCATTTTAATCACAGAAATTCTACCCCATAACGATAGCAGTATTTTTTCCCAACTTTTAAGATCTATTACAACTTGTTGCCATTGCTTAATATAATTATTTTGAAATAAATTAAGGTTGTTTGGGGATAACCATATACCCAGATATTTTATTTTATGTTCAATAATGAAGCCTGTCTTTTTTATTAATTCCTGTTGCTGTGAGAGAGTTATATTTTTAACCAATACTTTAGTTTTGTTTTTATTTATTTTAAAACCTACAAGTTTTCCATAAACCTCCACTATTTTATTCCAGTTTTCAACTTGATCATTAGGATTAGTCAAAAAACATACAAGGTCATCTGCATATGCTTTAATCTTATAATGGTTTCTCCCAAATTGAAATCCATTTAAGTCTTCCGTTTGTCTAATCTTTTTCAATAAAACTTCCAACACTAATATAAACAGTAAAGGAGAAAGAGGACAGCCTTGTCTGGTACCTTTTTGGATTTCAAATTGTGGTGATAATATACAATTTATCAACAGCCTAGCTGTCTGGTAACTATATATATTTTCAATAGCTGTCTTAAAATTTGTTCCCACACTTATAAACTCTAACATTTTCTTCATAAATTTCCAATTCACATTGTCAAATGCTTTTTCAGCGTCCAGAAATATCATATTGGAATTGGAACATATTCTGCATATTCTAAAATATCTGTTACCACTCTGACATTTTGGCTAATCAATCTACCTGGTAAAAACCCAGCTTGATCTTCATATATAGTCTGATTTAAGACTCTTTTAATCTGGATGCTAAAATCTCAGCAAAAAGTTTATAATCATTGTTCAATAGTGAAATAGGTCTATAATTTTTTACATCTAATAAATCCGAATTCAGTTTTGTGTTAATACTATATTTGCTTGTTTCCAGGTTTGAGGATTAGATCCACTCTGCAAGCAAGAGTTCATTACTCTTAATAGGTGTGGAGATAATTGCTCTTGAAAAGTTTTATAATAAAATGCTGTAAATCCATCCGCCCCTGGAGATTTATTTAATTTACTTTTACCTATAGCATCTTTTAGTTCTTCCATAGTTATTTTAGATTCTAATAGTTCCCTATTCTCTTGTGATATTTTTTCCCAGTCGAATAGGTAAAGATAAACACCCATTTCCTTTTCTGACGCTAAATTTTTCCTATACATTTTTTGTTTATCTATTATTATTTTACCATCTTTTTTAATTTTCAAAATTGGTATTTTTTTCTCTTTGTGTATGAGCTGCCATGCTAACAGTTTACCCGGTTTATTCGCATGCTCAAAAAATCTTTGTCTGTTGAATATTATTTTCCTTTCAATTTCTGTAGTTATTAAAAATTCATATTGATGTTGTAATTTTTTCAAATTATTTATCTGTTCCTGCTTTGCTAATTTATCATGTAAATTCCTAAGCTGTCTTTCTCCTTGTCTGATGTCTTTTAATATATTTTTCTTTTGTGCTTCCTTCTCTTTAAAACATCTTGTATTTTGTTGTATTAAGAGTCCTAATTACTGCTTTGCTGGCATCCCATACTACCTCTTCCTTTATACCCTTATCCACATTGTCAATAAAATAATTTTGTATGTCTATCTTTAGTTTATCTACTATTTTTTTATTTTTTAATAAAAATTCATTTATTACCCAGGGTTTGTTCCTCCTATCACCTATCTTAACCCTTACTGAAACAGCATTATGATCTGACAATACCCTGGGTAAAATCTCCGCATTCTCTGAAATATTTATCAAACCTTTAGAAAGCCATAACATATCTATTCTTGAATAGGTAAGATGTCTAGATGAAAAAAATGTATATCCCTTTTTATTACCATGTAACAGTCTCCAAACATCAAACATTTCCCATTGATCTATAAGATCATTAAAAATACCAGGTAATTTACCCTCACAATTTCCCTTTTTTTTCTTTGCAGATCTGTCCATCTGCAGATCTGCAGATCTTCTATTACCCCATTAAAATCTCCCATCCAAATCATTTTGTCTGTTGCATATTCAGCTAAAATTGTTGTCAAATTGTTATAAAATGTTTTTTGGTTTATATTAGGGGCATAAATTCCTACCAGCAATACCTTTTGAAAGCCACAGGTAATTTCTATCAGCAAAATTCTTCCCTTTTTATCTTTAAATATAATCTTAGGCTCCAGTACCAAAGGGACATACATAGCTGTTCCATTAACTTTTTTTGTTTTGTTACAAGATGTGAAAAGTTTGCCTAATTTTGGTTGTTCCAACCTGAATATATCCTTTGGTAAAATGTGAGTTTCCTATAAACAAAAAATGTTGGCTTTAGTTTTTTGTAAATGAAAAAAAAATACCTTCCTCTTCTTGTTGGGGGAATTCAAACCATTAATATTCCATGACAATACCTGTAACATATTAAAATTCAGTTATTCCCATTTTTAAATTTTTATTTCCCCCCAAAATTATTGTCTATCTTTTTTTTTCATAACCCCCTCCCACCCCCCCTCTTCTCATTAAGTTCATTTTATATCCATTCAGCCATCTTTATCATTTGACAGGGAATCCTCCTCTGTTTTGTCTGTTAGATTGCCCCCCCCCCACTTGCTTCTGGTGCCTTGTCCTCTTCAGGAAGATCTTTTTGAGATGGTTGATTTGATGGCTTAAGGAGATCCTTCTCATATCTTCTCAAAAATTGATCAGCCTTAGTCGTGTCTATGATCTTGAATCTTTTGGCCTTGAAAAGGAAAGAGATGCCTTGTGGATATTCCCATCTGTATTGAATCCCATTAAACTTCAGTCTTTCTACAATCTTTGAGAAATCGTTTCTTTTTCTGAGTAATCTTCCATCTTCATCATTTTCATAGGAGTGCCCTCTATTGTGAGAGGAGTTTTGTAGTGCTTGCTCAAAATAAGATCACAGTGACTTCTAGAAAACAGCTGAACCAATCTTTTGGCACATTATTTTTGGCTGCAAAAGTAGAGTTAATCCTGTAGGCTGTTATGATAATTCCTTCAACAACATCTTCATCTTCTTGTAGAAATTCTGCCAAAAGTACCTTTAAAAGGTTTTTTAAGTCTCTTCCTTCAGATTTTTCTTTCAAGCCATGTATGCAAATGGAATTTTCCTTTATTTTGAGTTCAAGCATTGCACCTGAATTTTATTAATTAATTTATTTATTTTATTGGATTTTTAGGCCACCCTTCCTGACCAGGTCAGGTTTAGAATGGTCTCTCATAGGATATAAAGGTGACTTATAATTTGCTTTTCAATTCAATTTTATTATGACTTCAAATGCTGTTGTTCTGCAAATAAATAAGATTTCATTAAAAAAAATTATAAATCCACACACTCAAGTGTGCATTAAAAATACAGCTTTCTGAAGAATCCAATTGCTCCAATATTTTCCCCAAAGACGCTTTTTTCATCACAGAGTTTGGTTGATAAGGGAATTGAACATGACAGTGATTTTTTTATTTGTAAGAGTATTAACAAAGCAGAATAGAAAAAAACCAGAGAGTAATACAAAACAAGGAAAACCATATCATGATCTCATTTACAGTTGAGACAATTAAGACAGTTATACTAAAGGAAAAAATATACCAATGATTGCATAATGAACTGTACATGATAAAAGATAAGGGCAATTGTAAGCAATATAACCAGTATAATAGAAACCATTAAGTAATAATTATCCTAATATTTTATCATAAATCATAAAATTATTTGTCTGATACTTAATAACCACAGTATTTGTATTCACCAGTATATTAAAAATAATTATGAAATAATATAGGTAAATCAATTATTGTATTATATGTCGAATAGCTTACATTATTGTTTTATATTTCTAATAATTCTTCCCAATCATTGAAAATTGAATTTTTCTCACCATATTTGATATATATACAATACAATATATCAAGAAGATTTTTCAAAATTTCTAAATATCATATCAACAACCTCTTTTTCTGTTCCCCAAGTGGTGATAGAGACAGGACATTTTCTGTGGTGGCACCTTGCATCTGGAACGTCCTCCCTCTTGAGGCTCCTTTGGTCCCTACTTTACTTTCTTTTAGGTGCCAAGCCAAAACACATATTTCTACTCAGGCTTTGAATTAGATGTTTTATCTTACCAACCTTTAAATGGTCTTCTTCTGTTTTATGGTGAGTTTTTTGTTGTTTCTATCCAATGACTTGTTTTTAAATGGCTTGATTTAATATTATAATGACATTTTAATTGTAACCTGCCTCAAGCAGGGCTCTGAAGAGGCAGGATAGATATATCCTAAAAATAAACAAACAAATAAATAATTAAATGTGCTCAACACTTTGTAGAGTAACAAACAAGAAGATATGTCCTTGTCCTTGGGAGCTAACTATTCAACACAGTGAGAGGCTACCAAAAGAATTAAAGAAGATGGCAGCAAGGATAATGGGAAGAATGCCCTTAGGGTTAATCTTAAGGTAAAGCTTTATGGAAAAGGAAAACTTTGAAGGAAAAAATAAGAGTAATATTGGCTTGGGTCCAGACTTCTACCAGATTTCTACCTGTGGGGCATGACTTTGTCACATGTCCCCTCCCACACGACCTGAAATGTCTCCCAAAATTCTGTTTCAATGAGAATACATCTTTCCTATATTAAAGCAGCTGCATCGGTACCAGTTTGTTTCTGAGTTCAGTCCAAGGTGCTGGTTATGACCTTTACATTACCAAGCAGGAGCGCTGTCTTCCATCCAAGTTTTTCCAAGGTTATAGGCGAACTGGTATAAAATTCAGTCAATGTTCACTGAAACCACAGTAGTCACCTTCAATGCCAAACACATTTCCTTTGTGAAGATTTGCCCTTTTTGAATATATTTCCCCATATAACAGTCAAAGCAGGATAAATTACTGTCAAAGGGGGGAGGGAAACAACCAAATGATGGACAAATGGAATTTATTGTCTTATATAGTAGTCTGATCATTATGGCAAAACATCTCTCTGAAAGATATTCAACATTTAAGACAAAAAAGTCTGATAAATATAACATCAAACAAAGGCCGAAAGGAAGTATGCATGTGACTGCTATAAATGGCATGCATCATTCTGCCCAAATGTTATATTGTAAAGCATCTGTTATTAGAAGTCTGATCAAGGCCAGAGATTTATTCTTTTTAGTATCCATTGAAAACAACAACAACAACAAAAAACAGTTATGCAGACACACTTATCCAAGCTTACAGTTTCACTGGATGGATCGGCGAGGGAGGATCCAGAAACAGCAGTTGATTCTCAAGGAAAACAGAGTCTTGGTGGTCTTGAGTAGCTGTAATCATTGTTACCAGCTAGAGATATAGCACACAGAAACAAATCAGAATAATGAGCTGAAATCCATTCAAAATATGCAGAACTGGAGAGATGAAGAAGGCATGGCAAATTAGTGGGGCATCATGGCCTCCCAAGTTGCTAGGACCTACTGGCTGTCTTTTCCCCAATGGTTCTGAGTGGTATGTGCAGATATGAACATCACCACTATGCCTGCCAGGAGTTCCACCATTCCTTCCCTGGTAGTATGGGAATGGCCTCACCAAAATTAACCCCTATCCACACAAACTGGGTTTCTAAGGCTGAAATCTTAAGGATATTTTCCTGGAAGTAATTCCTGCTGAATAAAATCAGACTTAGTTTTGAGAAAACCTATTTAGGATTATTTACTGGAGTTGCCAAATCTGGTTTAAGATATTCCTGCCTATTTAGAGGTGGTTTCTGGGGAGGGTGGAGTTTGGGGAGGGGATCTCAGCAAAGACATGATCCCATAGATTATGCCCTCTAAAGTTCCCATTTCCTCTGGGGTAACTTATCCCTGTCATATGGAGATCAGCTGTAATTCCAGAAGAACTCCAGGTCCCACCTTGAAGCTGGTAACTCTACCCTAAACCTGGATTTACCAGTGGTTAGTAAACCCAGTTTAATGGATAACCAGAATAATTAATGAATAAATTTTATTTGCATGTAGCCATAGGCTACAAACATGTCAGCAATTACCTATAATAGTTATAAATATAAATAATAAAAAAGGAAAGTATTCTAAAATAGTAAAATGCAAAACTAGCTAAAAATTGCAGCCAAGTCCCAGAAAACCAATAAGACCTATCAACCATTAAAATCAGCTCACAGGATCGGCTCTCTTAGCAGCTATGTTGGACCTTATTTTCTTTGCTGCCAAGGCAAACACGGAGGTCTTATAGGAAACAAACCCATCAGAGTCTGTTAATAAAAATATTAATTTCTCAACACTAGAGCAAGTATTTAGACCAGAAACCAACCCAGCAAGAAATTTAGCCCTAGGTTCCACATACAGAGGACAATCGAATATATAGTGATACAAATCCTCCAGAGCAAGTGATCAACAAATTCAAAAGCGTTGATCTTTTGGTATTCAACAATAGTGCCCGGCCAATACAACCGTTGGCATTGATTGAAAGCGTAGGGATGTAAAGGCTGCTCTGAGCTTTGGATTTGATATATTGACTAAGTAGGGAGCTCTAAGGAGCCCTGTAGCGCAGAGAGGTAAGCTGCAGTACTGCAGTCCAAGCTCTGCTCACGACCTGAGTTCGATCCCGACGGAAGTCAGTTTCAGGTAGCCGGCTCAAGGTTGACTCAGCCTTCCATCCTTCCGAGGTCGGTAAAATGAGTATCCAGCTTGCTGGGGGTAAAGGGAAGATGACTGGGGAAGGCACTGGCAAATCACCCTGTAAACAAAGTCTGCCTAGTGCATAAAAGAGTGTAGGTGCCAGGTGAGTCTCAAGGGTTGGGGTGTTCTGCAAGCGAGGAGCTATGACTGAAAAAGGCCTGTCTCTGGTTGTCACCCATCTCACCTTTGAAGGCAGGGCACAGAGAGCAGGATTGGTGAAGCAGATCTTAACTGGTGGACTGGACAATAAGGGAGGAGGTTGTCCTTCATGCAGTCTTTTAAAGCTCAGTTACAGCCATGTATAGCCCCAGTTTGGATAGGGGCCATTTGGAGAGGTCCTGCATGGTTTCACTAAGGCAAATTGTCCAACATGTTTTTATTTATTTTATTAATTAAGCAAATACATATGCTGACTCTCTAGAGCCCTGCTCAAGGAGGTTCACAAAATAATATAAATAAAACTATAAAAAAAAACATCATAAAAACAACCACCACAAAATTATCAATACAAAAACAAGCTGTATTATTTAAATTCAGCCCCAGAACTGAACCCTGGACACCTCCCTCCATTCAGATGAATTGCCACTTACAACTACTCTTTGAGTGCTGATCTCCAACCAGTTCCCTAGCCACCTAACTATCCTACGGTCCAGTCCACGGTCCTCTAGTTTACCCATCAGAAAAACATGGGGAACCCTGTTAAAAGCTTCACTGAAATCCCGGTAAACAACATGAACCACATTCCCTTGATCCAGTAAGCTTGTCACTTGATCAAAGAAGGAAATGAGGTTGGTCTGGCAGGTCCTATTGGGGACAAATCCATGTTGATTTCCCCGGACACAAGTTGTCTTTCAGATGCTGGCAGATTGATCTCTTTAATATCTGCTCCAGTATCCTCCCTGGGGTAGAGGACAAACTGACTGGCTTGTAGTTTCCTGGGTCATCCCTCCTCCCTTTTTTGAAAATTGGGCTAATGTTCGGCCTCCTCCAGTCTTGTGGCACATCTCTGTTCTCCAAGAGATCTGGAAGATGGTGGACAAAGGCTCTGCAAGCTCTCTAGAAAGCTCTTTGAGCACTCTCGGGTGCATACCGTCTGGCCCAGGGAGATTTGTACTCATCCAGTGCAACCAGGTGCTTCTCACCTACCTCTCTGTTCATGTCAACCGGCAGCCCAGTTGCCATGCCTTGCCTACTATCATCTCTTGATGAGCCTGTTGTCTTTTTCAGGGGGGAAAACTGAGGCAAAATAGGCATGGAGCCTTTCTGCTTTCTCTCTGTCCTCTGTCAGAGTTTCTCCATTTTCACCCCAAAGTGGGCCTATGGCCTCTTTTCTCTTGCGTTTGCTCCTTACATATCTGAGGAAGCTTTTCTTGTTGTAGTGAGCCCCCCTGGCCAGCATCAGCTTACTGTGAGCTTTGGCCAAAGAAAAGAAGATAGCCTTAGCTTTAGGCAGGTACCCATCTTATTTCCTGAAAGAATTATTATAGTGTGAGAAGCCAGTTCTCACAGGCCCATGGGTGAATTTTCTCTTCACCCATGGGCCTGGATTTTGTGTGGTTGTAAATGACCTGATAAAGGATCTCCCCGGCGTCTTGTCAGTTTTAACCCTCAGCTGCTGCCTCTGTAACGATAGGCATTTTACATGTTAGCCATTGTTTTCCAGTTAAGGAAAATGCTTATCTTTTACTTCTGGAACAATTTCTTTGAGAGAAAATAATATTTTAACCCGCTTTAATGTTTTCACCCTCTGAGACCAATTAGGACTGCGAAGACGTCTTCAGCTGAATAGCCAGTTAGAGTGAGCTGTAATTCCTCTACCCATGCCCCAGCTTTGTGATCTCCTGACTTCAGCACATTTACCAGCCAGCAGGAATTCTCTTCATAGTGCTGACTTTGAAATAGAACCTGAAAAGTCCCTTTGGAAATGAGAACATTTCCTGCCCAGCGCTTCATGGGGAATGTGGAATGCCTGTACAACTGATACCATGTTTCTTTGTCCTGTTGTAAAGGTACAGTCAATCTATAAAAAGGAAAGTGGATGGGGGAAGGGTGAGGCAGTTTTCACCATATGCAGTTTATTAAAAGTAGAGCAGTATGGTAAATCTGCTCTTGATTAATGTTTAGCCCCCTCTCTTCCCAAAGCTCCTCCCAGGATAAATACTGATATATCCTCTTTAAGCTAACTCCTCAGCCAAAGTGTCAACAAATCATGGAAAGATTTAAAGTTCATGCTGAACCCAAATAAAACTCAAGTTGCTCAAATGTGCAACAATAATGTGACCATAATCCCAAGAGCTTCAAACCAATGATGCCCTAGGTACATTTGTTAGAGACTTCAATAATCTTAGAAGCCAGCAGAGCAAGAATATGCTATTCAAATGTTCAATAAAGAACAAATAATGGCAAGGTGAACCCTGGAAGTGGATTGCTTACAGTCTTTTATAAATAGCTCGCCCCTTAGTAGCAGTCTACTTTCAGTACTGGACAAATCCCCCTCCCTCTCTGATAAGCCTTGTCTCTTTGTGCATCATTAATTTCCTTGGGAATTTAAACAGCTGTCACTTGTGATACTTTTCAGGTGTACATGTGGGAAAGATTACAGAGTTGCAAGTCAATCTGTTCCTTAAATGCTTACCTATGCAAAACTTCCTTCCTAGCTCAGGCTTGCAAATCTCCCATAGATAACTGGAGATCCCTGTTCACTTATGCAAGTGAGTTGTCAACATTGGGGTTATTAATATCAACTGTCCACTGCAAAATATTCATGGTTTCCAAACTATCTCTCTTTAGTTGTGGTATGGGCTCTTTTGAAACATACCCACTTGGGCTTCTGGTCAACTTTGTTTCATTTTTAAACCAGCATTTTAAAAGTCATTATTTTTAATTCCAAACAGAATGGGTCAGTACTAAGATTCTGAAGATGACATATAGACAATGACTGGTCTGAGACTTGTAGGTAGTATTGAAGAGTTGTCATTGCCTGGCATAAAGACATACGTTTCCCCTATACTTAGGGTTGCCGGGTGCCTGTTAATGGCGGGGAAAACAGGCCAGCTAAAGGGGGGGGGGACAATCCCTCAGCGTGCGGCCTGGCATGGTGCAATAATGTCTCTATGGAAACTATAGAGTTTTTGGAGGAATATTCCAAAGCATCCCCATCACTTCCAGGTTTGACAGGAATACTCTAGCACATCCCTCCAAAAACTCTATGGGTAGCGTTGAGTTTGTTGAGGGACATGCTAGAGTGTCCCCATCGCTTCTGGGTTTACCCCGGAAGGGACATTATTGCATGCATGCTACCGCTTGCAAATCACTCCCCCCACCAAAGCTCCCACCGATGACATGGTGGGGGGCCTGGCAACCCTACCTATACCACTGCATTCGCCAGCCACATCAATTTTTACTTTATTTTATTGATTTATGTTACTTCATTTATGCCCCACCTTTCCCCCCAAGGGCACCCAAAGAGGCTTACATTGTTCTCCCCACCTCCATTTTATCCTCACAACAACCATGGGAGATCTATTAGGCTGATAGTGTGTGACAGGACCAAGGTCACCCAACAAGCTTCCACAGCAGAATGGGGATTTAGACCTGGGTCTTCCATTATGCCACACTTCAAGGCCTGACAACCAATGGAAGATGTACTGAGTGGGGGATAGCTGGTGACGTAGTGACCCAGGTGGGGAATCCTTCACATCACTCCCCATGCAAAAATGATGTCAGCACATTACCGTAGAGTTTTTGCAGAGTGCTAGAGCATCCTGTATCACTTCCAGGTTAACCTGGAAGTAACATGGGCGCACCACAGTGCCACTGAGATGCCAGGTCTTTCCTCCCTCCCCAAATGATCCCACAAATGCCTGAGGCACTGGCAGGCATCAAAGAAGGCCCACTATATCAGGAGGCCTGGTAACCCTACTCTCTGACTACCCCACACTGGCTCTCTCTGTTGTAGGTTTTGGTACTGCCTTTAGTACTACTTGAGCAAAACGAAAACTAGATCCCAGCCCTGCAGCAACAGAATCAAGTATATCTTTATATGTGTAGATTTTGGTGTGACTGTCCCAAAACTCTTAATGGATAATGCTCATGATGTTGTGTCCTGCCTCTGCCCAGAATAGCTTAAAATTGTTATATTTTTTATGCTGTGGCGACGCTATTGTCATAGTAGCATAAAAGGGAGGAGTAGCTCTCATTACTCTTTGGAAATTATCTTCCATGCACACTCTAGTAAACCACAATTAGAAGGGCTTGATCTAGTAGGCAAAAATCAAGGGAGCCAGAATGTTTTTGTTTCTGGCCACCTTCCTCTCCCCTGTTCCCTCTGGACTTTCAGAGATACTGAATAGCAAAACTTAACTATTATATTGTGTGTCTCTTTTTTGTCCAATAATGTCTACTGGTGTGGTTCTGGTTACAAAAACCAGATCCCACCAATCAGCACAGTAGAACAGGGATTGACAGTGGTTGACCTTTACTTTCATTCCAGCCGTCTACTTTTTCTGTGCTCTGTGTCCAGACCTATGATGCTTTCCATGCCAGCTGCCTGCTCATAAAGACATATTCCATTTCTGCTTCAGTCATCTTAGTCCCTTTCAAAACCTTCCAAATTCTGCAAAACTCAGATATAGTATGTGGAACAAATCAAGCAAACTATTATTGATAGTTGCCATTTATTCAGAGAGCAGAAAATATATATCACCTCCCTATTGAATTCAGTGCAATCCAGCATGGTGATAAGAGCCTGAACTGGTAGCTTGTAGAATTAAAGCCTTAAAATGATGTCTGTACAAACACAGCTTTACTTTCTCTGGAGAAAATCAAGCTGTGATGTTTCTATTGTTATACTTTTTACATACCGACTGAAACATTTGTCAGCTTTTGATACTTTGTTGTGTGTGTGAATATGCACACATGCACAGACGTTAGTAACATTACTCTGGAGCAATGAGATTTTCACTATGTGTATATTTATATCCTTGGGTTAACACTAGATTTATATGGGCTATAATGCCTCCTTCCTTTTACTACATTTCCTCACCATTTAAACTGCTTTTTGAAAACAGGGATTCTATCAGAGACTGATGGGGGGGGGAGGGCAATTCTTAGAACATTATGGTCAATAAGTGCCCTCTATAGTCTTGTCTCTTAAGCCAGTCCAGCATTTAAATTATATTGCTGCAAAGAAACTAGAAATAAAAAATATAATATGTACTGTATCTGGGGCTTTAATTTCAAATTCTGTCACATATATTATCATAGGAATCCTTACAACAGCTCTGAAAGTCCTGTCAGTATATTATCCCCAAATTGCAGATGAGAGATAGAGGTTTGCCTAAGGTGTCCAATGAATTCATAGCAGAAGGTGGATTAGCATGTGAGGTTTTCTTAGCTCAGGCCCAGTTTTCACAAAGATGACATGTTACCGCGTTGTCTCCATGTAGGGTTGTCAACTCTGAAAAGGAGAGAAAAGGGATGATAATTTCCAGGGAAATTACTGGAGAGTGTTTTGGGGAGGGGAGGTGGAGCCTGGGCAGGGTGTTTTGGGGAGGGGAGGGACCTCAGTGCAGTATAATGCCATAGAATCCATCCTCCAACATAGCCATATTCTCCAAGGGAACTGATCTAGAGATCAGTTATACTTCTGGGAGATATCCAGGCCCCACCCAGAGATTGGCAACCCTATTTCCACGCTGACAGTGCTTCCCCATCCTGCTCCCCAGCCTCCCACAGGTTTCCAGCTGATGGCTGGAAACTCTACCAACAGTTTTTTCCTGCCTCCACTCAGTTGCTTCCCTCTCTTATCCTCCCTTTTCCTTTTTCTTTCTCTCTCTTCCTCCTGGTCTCCTCCATTTTCAACCTCTCTTTGTTCCTCCAATCTATTTTATTTTGTCTTCCCTTCTTCCCTTCCTCTTCTATTTTCAAGGAAAACTTAGGAACAAACTGGATGTTACATCACTCAGACAGCAGCTGTTGGAAACTAATTTCCCAAGCACTGAAGGAGCCTGATTTGGATTAGGACAACAGCAAGGGGAGAGAAGAGCCTTTGGCCTTCTCCAAATACCATTTTCCTGACACAAAACAGACCTAGGGTGAGTCACTGGCCACCCTGGGGGGCTGCACATAACACACACCCCAGGGCCATTTCAGTACTTTGGATATTAGTTCCCAGCAGCTGCCATAGGACTGCTGTCTGACTGAGGGCAGTGACAAGTCAAGTCAGGGGAGCTCCAACCCAATTTGTTAAAAGGTTAATGGTATAAAGCTTAATACCTGGGACTGGGAAGGGAGAGACTGTTATCACCTGGGTCTGCACATACCTTCTTTTTCTAATTCTTGTCAGTAGGGGTATTTTGGTGATGTAGTATTTCCCCTTAAAATCAACTGCTGCTCTAGAGATGGTTTTGCAGTTGGTAAAATAGTTGTTTAAGTTGTAAGTAATATAAGGGACTGTGTGCCAGTTGGAGCTTTGTAATCATAGTGGCAGTGGTAATGGGCATCTTGCTGAATTTGAATCATTATACTATTAAAAGGAATGTGAAGCAGAGAGCAAAGGTGAATAACCAAACCCCAAAAGGCTGAATAATTAATAATTATAATAATTATTCGATCCCGACGGAAGTCGGTTTCAGGTAGCTAGCTCAAGGTTGACTCAGCCTTCCAAATTATGGCAAACCAGTAGTGTTTTCAAGGCAAGAGACTAACAGAGGAGGTTTGCCAGTGCCTTCCTCTGCATAGTGACCCTGGTATTCCTTGGTGGTCTCCCATGCAAGTACTAACTAGGGCCAACCCTGCTTAGCTTCTGATGTCTGATGAGATCAGGTTAGCTTGGGCCATCCAGACTATACAATGCAGAAAAGTATAAGTAATAACTCCCCATCTTTCCCCCCTCTTATGCTTACTCCCCTCTCACTTTCTCCTGTTCTTTGAGGTATGTACTACTCTGTAGAGGTTGTCAGGATCAGGTACTGGTATTGATATGCTGTGTGGTATTTTGTGCTGAAATGTACTGGAGTATGACTCTGTCTGCTTGCCTGTAGCCCTAATTCTCTTCAATAAACTATTTATAATTATTCCAGTTTTATTACCGCCTCTGTTTCCCTCTCTAAGCTTCTTAGACACTCCTGGTCAAACAGTATCCATTCCCCTCCATCTGAGCTTTGACCTAAGTCTTGTTCACATGGACAATCAAGTTTATATGTGTTCCCTTGAACACACTTGGTTACACTGGAGGACTGCACCATGATATATGCTCACCCAATTAATAATCCAACTAGGCTCTCAGCATTTATTTATTTATTTAGAAAATGTATATTTCACCTCTCCAGAGACCTGTTCAAAGGCAGTTCACAAAGTAAAAACAATACAATGAAATAATAAACACAGTAACATAAGAATTATCAGCATTAAAACAAGACAGAAGCATAAAAACAGCTGGCACAACATTCAGCAGCTTAAAATAATATCCATTAAAAAGTTCTCAGATTAGAAGTAGATCATAGAAACTGTTTTAAAAGATGAAACCCATCAGTTAAAATCCTGGCTAAAAAGAAATGTGTTGGCCTAATACCAAAAATGCAGTAAAGTGGGCTCCAGGTGAGCCTCCAGGGGGAAGCATTGCAAAAGCAAGGTGCCACCACCCCAAAAAATCCCTGTCTCTTGTCGCCACCAGTCACATATTTTCAGGTAGGGACACAGAAAGCAGGACTTGGGAAGAGGATCTGATCAACAACAACATGTTTCAAAGAAAGATTCTGCTTCAGCTGTCAAACTGATGTATTAATTCTATACTTGCAGAAATTTGTTTTGTGTTCTCATGTACACAGTCCTCCAGACTGTTGTCAGGGGCTGGCTTGTCCTGAATGTTATTTTATGCCCCTGGCAAAAGGCCCACTACTGACCAAAGATGCTCAGCCTATTGTATCCCATAATGAAAGATTGCCCCAGAGACCCCTGAGAGCTTACATTTAATGCATTGTCTTTAGCCAATTGGGCTTAAAGAAATGTGAATGAGTCCTTGCTCTGCTCTCTTCCTCTAGGAAGATTGGGACCATGTGCACGATGGGGGCAGCATGCTTTAGTGTATGAGGACTGGGGCAGGGGGCAACTTGTCCATGGTCAACTAAAACTTGAGTTAAATGGTACAGTCCAGGAACACTTTTGCCTCCTCGTTTACTGTTTGTGTGAACCTCAGCCTCTTAGCCACTGTATTGCACCCAGTCTCCGTTTAGTTCTATAGCAGCTGAGGATTGACCCCTAAGTGAGAATAAACTAAAAAGGTCCTTAAGTGGTCAGATTGGGTGGCCTGAAAATATTTGGTTTAAGGAGCAAGGCCATTATTTTTATTCAGAGTGTATAATCCTACAGATAAACAGAAGGGAAATATAAGCCTCAATTGCGGCATTTTTGCATTGTCTCGTATGTGTCTTCTTGTGTCACTATCAATCAGGACCTCGCAGGGCCATGAACGGGAGCAAGAAAGCAGAAGGAACCTTGCAAGAATCCATTGAAGCCCATTTTCATTTGGAGACAGGCTTAAAGAAGATTTTCCCGAAGAAAGCTGTGTCAGAAGTTGTTTAAACGTACAATAGTAAACAATTTATATGAACAAATTGGCTGAAGGGGGAAAATCTAACTGCTTCGTCTCATAAAAGATCTTATCGACACAACCAGCCATAGTGACAAGGGTAACAACATTTATTAAACACACTTTAAGGTTCTCTTGCTGTGAAAAGTTTCTGTTGCAAAAACCAAAACATTGCCATGCTCTTTCAATATTTTCATTTTATTTAATATTTTTGCACCACACATGCCCTATAGAAAGGGGAGAGAAATCACGCTGAATGTCTACAGTCAAATATGCTTCATATATAATACATTTGAAAGCCAAAACCAGTTTAAAATTAAATTGATTGAAGTATGTAGGCCTAACATGTGTTCTGATTATGGCCTTAGTACCTACAAAACCACATATTTACAAACCAGTCTTAGGACTGGACTGGACGAGACACTGGAAGGTCCAGGTCTGGAGCCTCCAGAGCTTTTAACAATGTAATTATCAGTCATGTGTATTCTGACTGGAGCCATGGCAGAGGGAAGAGGGCATTAAGCCTTCCTTCTCTGGTACTATTTTCCTGATCTTGCCCCAGAGGGAAAACATTGATTTATTTCTATCCTACTTTCCACTGCACTGGTGAACTCAAACTGATTGATAAATAAACAGAAAGATATAATTTAGGCAAAGGAAAATGCAACACAATTCCAACACTTGGTCTGCTCATGGATCCATGGTAGGGTTGCCAAGTGCCCGGTGGTGGCGGGCAAAATCCTGCCAATCCACCAGGCTGCCCGCTGACCACCTGCGGCTGGCAGGCAATACGTTCCCGCACGACACGTCCACGTCCCTTTCGGTTTTACCCGGAAGTGACGTGGAAGCTCTAGCAGCCTCCACCGTAACTCTATGAAAACCATAGAGTTTCGGCAGAGAATGACAGAGCGTCCACATCTGTTCCCTGCCCCAGTCCTCCAGCAGCAGCTACCCCCCCCACACACAACTAGGACTCTATTAGTTTTTAAAAAATGTGTAATGGGTATAACAGATTTTATGAAACCCCAGATTTCATGTTTTTTTTAAAAGTAAGTTTTTAGCTCCTTTCATTGCAGAGATATACCTTTTCCCTCATATCTACATAACAAAAAGAGCCAAAGGGTTACATGTTTAAAAAATGAAAGCTGAAAATTCAGAAATATATAACATTGATATAACATTATAACAGATTGTTATAATGTTATAACAATATCCAGTAACCAATTAGAAATTATTAAAAAACCCTGGTGGCATTAGAAGGAAATGGATGTGGTGGGAAAAATGGCTGCCACATGGGCAGAAGCAGGATGAGCCAAACTTTCCTGTCCAAAAAATGGCCATCCAGGCTTTGCTGTGATCTTTTCAAATATCACAGTAAATTAGGTTTGGGAAAGATATGGATAAAGCTGTGGAAACTGGGAGGTGCACAAATGTACCACAATCCTCTGGGGAAGCAGCTGGGGGACACTTCCCAATAGCATCAAACCCAGGGAAGAGTTGGAATCAATTCACAATTTTCAGTTTAACGTACTTCAAAAGAGTATAGTAGTGTTACCCAAAGTAGGCAGTCTTCACTTTTAGTTGGGGGAATTAGCTGGAGACAGAAAGTGAGAGGGAATAACTGGGATCGATAAACTATGTATACCAGGATAGTCTTGGGTGAAAACTCTCAAATAAGCAGGCAGTTGTATAATTAAGATATGGTTCCATTAATGAATAAAAATAGTAAAACAAGAAAGATATTTTAAGCAATGGACATATGCATACAAAGCATACAAAAGCTAAGAGAAAAGGGAGGAATTTGGATAGGGTTTCAGGGATGGGTGATAGTTACCAGTCTTGAAGGGACATCCAGGGAAAGCAACACTGAAGAGGAAAACAACCACCGTTACCAGGAGGAAAGGAAAGAGTCCACACACAAGTGGGGGTGCACACACAGATCCAGAACACACACACACTATGAATGGCCAAAGCACCTGTCCCGAGACCGACCCTAGTCAGGTCTGTCCAGGACTCCCAATGCTGCCCAGAGAGACTCCCACCCCTCCTGCCACGAACCCACGAGGGGTTGAGGTGACAAGGCAACACAGCCCCAAGGCGTCCAGCTTACCAGCAGGGCTTCTTGTCTCTGCAGGGGGCCGGATGGGACCAGGACCCAGGGCAGCAGCCGAGCAGCCCGGATGGCCAGAAGAGGCAGGGGAAGACCAACCGGCTGGGCTTATTGGGGGCAGGCAGGGAGGAGCACCCCAAGGGAAGCAATGAGCCGATGAAGAAGATCGCTGGCGGGGCCGTGCAGAGCCAGCTGGACGCATTGGAACGCCACGAGCAGGCGTTCCCCGTCCCGACAAACAGCTGAGAGGCAGTCGGGCCCGTCCAGGGTGCGGCTGCGCATGCAGGGCATCCGGGAGCTCATCGAGCCCCGGCGGATGTGAGGGAGGAGCCAGGCCAGCCCTAATAAGGGCTCGGGGGTGGGGCCACCAGGGGGAAGGTTGGGAGCTGCACCCATAAAGGGCAGTGGAATGGAGGCCGAGGAGGAGCTCGGTCAGGAGTCTCCTAGCTGATGGCAGTCAGAGTGCGAGACCCTGGCTTCCACGGAGGAGGAGAGTGACTCAGACTCCCCCTCCGCCTGGTCTGAGGCCAAGGAAGCTCTTCCGGTGCAGCCCCACACGCCCCCAGGGAAGACACAGGCGGCACCTCCGGGGGTCCCTCCCCTCACAGTACCAATATTTATACCTCCAAATGGGTCCTGAGGTGGTATGAGGTAAACTGGCCGGAAAGCCAGGGACAAAGAATTGATTTCTTTCCCGGGGTTCCGACAATAAGATAGGCAAGGCATGATGAGTTGTCAGGACCCAAGAGAATGCCTGGGCTATTCTCTTGAATACTGATTGATTGTTGGGATGGTGTGAGCACTTGCCCTGTGACAATCCCATAAACAACATCCACAGACAAGTAGTCCAAAAGAGAGTTGATTTGTTGGAGAATCATTGCAACCACTTCCCAGGGTCTGGTGGGGGTTTCCAAAGGTTGTAACAGTCCGGATGATTTGCCCTGGGGTCTTTTGGCAGCAGCACACACTGGGCAACTGCGGATGAATGAATCCACGTCAGATCACATGCCCGCCCACCAAAACTGTCTCCTTAGTAAATGTAACGTCTTAAGAAAACCAAAATGTCCTGCGGTTTTGGCCCCATGAACCAGATGTAGAACCTCCCTCCGTAGTACCTTAGGCACATACAATCTGGAGTCTTTATACCAATAACCCCCGTGTTCTATTAGTGAGGTTGGGAGGGTCTTTGCAGAGAGTTCGGCTTGGCAACCACCATGGAGAGATTCCCTGAAGGAATCTCCATGTCCCTCCATGTCTGGCATAGTGGGCACCACGCTAGCAGGGTTCGTTGCAGGAGAAGGAGTCGGTGCCGTTGGGAGGGTTTGGGCTGTCAGTTCGCCTGGGCGGATGGGCCCCTGCCCCTCAGGACTGGCATTTCGGGATTGCATGGGAGGTGGAGCCAGAGCCTGTGAAGGAGGCACGGGAAGCGGGGTGGACGGGCCGACCGACGTGGTCGGGCTTTGGGCTTTTCCCCCCTGAGAAGGCTGTGTTGGAGCCTGGTTCTGCGACTGGGTTTTCACTGCCAGGGTGGACAGTAAACCCCTCTGAGCTGGAGTGAAGAGGGACTCGGTGGGGCACTCAACCTTGGTAGGGTATTGGGGGAGTCTAGACAAAGCATCAGCCAGCAAGTTTTGCTTCCCCGGCACATACTTCAGTACAAAGCGGAATTGAGCAAAGAAGTCCGCCCATCGTACCTGTTTCGCGGACAGTTTGTGAGCCCCCGTCAACGCCTCCAGGTTTCTGTGATCGCTCCATACCTCAAAAGGGACTTTAGAACCCTCTAAAAATTGTCTCCACACGGTGAGGGCATGCTTGACCGCGGCCGCCTCCTTTTCCCAGATCGGTCAATTGAGCTGAGAATGTGTGAACTTCTTTGAGAAGTAAGCACACAGGTGGAGTTGACCGTCTCTCCCTCGCTGCAATAAAGCACCCCCCCATCGCAACATCTGAAGCATCTACCTGGACTATAAACATTTGTTCTGTGTCAGGGTGCTTCAATACTGGTTCGGAGGTAAACAGTCATTTGAGACTGTCAAAAGCAGTTTGGCACTGGGGTGTCCAATTCACTTTAGCTGAAGGCAGGGTGGCTGTGCTCCCCTTGCCTTTAGTCTTAAGGAGGTCTGTGATGGGCAGTGCAATTGGAGCAAAGCTGGGAATGAAACCCCTGTAGAAATTTGCGAATCTGAGAAACCTTTGAATTTGTTTACGAGTTGAGGGTGGTTCCCAAGTGGTTACTGCTTGCACTTTCTCCGGGTCCATCGTGAGTCCATAGTGTGAAATTATATAGCCCAGAAAAGTCAATTGCTTTTGGTGAAATTCACACTTGGATACCTTAGCATAGAGTTGATTGCGTCTAAGACGTTGTAAGACTTCCCTAACCAGGGCGACGTGTTCAACCATGGTTTTAGAGTAAATAAGAATGTCATCTAAATAAACCACCACTCCTTTGTATAGCAAGTCATGCAGTATTTCATTAATGAGTTGCATGAAGACCCCCGGAGCCCCCTTCAATCCAAACGGCATCACTAAAAATTCAAACATACCAAAGCAACTAGAAAAGGCTGTGAGGGGCTCATCTCCTTCTCGGATCCTGACTCTATAATAGTCCCTCCTTTAACTGTCCCAAAATATCTGAGATCAAAGGAATGGGGTAGGCATTGGTTTGGGTGACTGCATTGAGTTTTCGAAAGTCAATGCATAATCACAAGTCACCGGTCTTTTTGCGCATGAAGAAAGCTGGAGCTGAATTCGGGGCAGTAGAGGGTTGGATAAAACCTCGAGCCAAATTCTTGTCTAAGAAGTCACGAAGCACTGTTCGTTCAGACACGCTCATGGGATAAATCTTGCTTTTGGGTAGTTTCCCCTCCCCCCACCTCTTCCGGTAGGACTTCCGGTAGGTTTGTTTGAACGAAACGCAGCTTCTCCCCGGTACTCCCGGCGGAGAACCAAGAATCGTCTTGAAAAGGGCCCCCCCGGGTCCCCTGATTCCTAAACAGTGGAACGGGACAACAGGATTACTCCTGCTGCCGATCAAGAGCGGTTTGACTCCCGAACTCTCCAAGAGTGCTTTTTTAAGACTCTCGGAGGTTCGGATGCTGTCGCTGCCGGCTAAGGGGTTTACATCGCCGCAGACGTTTTCCTGGCATAGATTTCGTTCTCTCCTACCCAATGCCATCAAATAAATTAATAAAAGCAAAGAAAGCCTCGACCTTCGAAATCCTAGTGAGTACTAAGAACCTCTTCGCTTAATTATCTACAATTAAATGAACTTAATATAGATTGAAATGAGAACCTGACCTCCCACCTAAATATCTGACTAAGGACCCTTAGATTTGAGCACATTTCTAAGTAAAACTGCGGCAAGAAAGTTCTAAAAAATACTACTTGGAGTTAGACTAAACAAAAGTCTTGGAACTGATGTACTAATCTCCAATGAAATGACTGGAAAATTGGGAGAGAAGGAGGAAATCCCACCTCTTTGAAATGGCGATCGAGAGGAGAAGAAACTAACTGCGACATCACATAGAGTTAACTGCTCCTGGTTGTAGATAGGGAACCCTGGCTGCAAAGCGAGACCGACGGATCGGAAATGCTCCTCCCAGTGTAGCAGGTAAAATCATTCGACTACTATGGACACAGAGAGGAGGAGATAGAAAGTCCGAGGTACTTCCTACTTCCTGTCCTAGAAGCCGACCTAGAGCGTCTTGATACTCTATGGTACATGAATTTTTAAAACTAAGTTTTATATTGCAATCTGAAAGCTAATTCTTAAATAAACTAAGCGAAATAGGTGGGAGAACCTGTGACAATTGACTATTGAATTTTAATGGGATTGGAGCCGCATTTATATTTAACTTAAGAACTGCTAGTTTGCATGTCTGCACCAAGGCAGCGCTCAGGCTCTTTACATAGCCCAGTAACAGCCAAGCCGACCACAGACATGGCATCAGACAAACTGGATAAAAAATGCAAGATCTTTTGACCAGACAGACTGAGACCTTCACTAAACTTATGGAAAAGCAGATGACACAGCAGACTGAGCTGCTGGTTGGAAAAATGGATAACGTTACAAAGGAAGTTCAAGAGATGAAGACCCAGATGACTACACTTCAAACAGACATGAAGGCAATGGATACTTCCTTCAAGAAAATGACTGAAGAGCATAAAGAAGTTAAGAAAAAAATTGAAATGCATGACAAGCAATTGGATAAAATGTTGTCACAAGAGGAATCCACAAAAGACCAATTAGCAATGATGGTCATGAAAGTCAGAGAACCTAACCTACGCATATGAAATTTACCTGAAGATTGTGGTACCACCAGAGAATCACTCATAAAAGAATTAGCAGGGATGTTCCACCTAAGTGAACAGGGCTTGGATAACACTGTAAATAGAATTTACAGGATGCCCTTGCCTCTGAACTTAAAAAGAGCCAAAGCAAGAGATGTGATGATATCTTTTTATGACATTAGAATGAAGGATATGATGATGCAACATCACTATAAAGATCCAATAATTTTGGAAGGTAATCCATTAATTTTATTAAAGGACATCCCAAGACACCTAATGACAAAATGGGCACTGTTCAAGGATTTTACATCAACTTTGAGAAAGAGTGGAATTAAATATAGGTGGTTGTTACCACAAGGCCTAGCCTTTACCTTTAAGGAGGTGAAATTCACCATAACAACCAAAGAAGATGTTGGGAAGTTCATGAGGAAATATAAAAAAAGAGTTGTTAGGATCTACATTGGAACACCACCATGATGCTAGTCAAGATGAAGATGAGGAATCTTCAAAAGGTGCAGTAGGTAGACTTTAAAATTTTAACTCTGACACTATGGCTAAAGTTATTTCGTGGAATGTGAATGGACTTAATGAAAAAGTGAAAAGGGGATGGATTTTTAAATTTTTACAACAACAAAGATTTTCCTTGATATGTTTGCAAGAAACACATATTGCAAGGAAAGAAATATCTTCAAAGGAATTCTTTGGGGCAAGTTTTCATTGCCTCTGCGAATACAAAGACTAAAGGATTACTCATCTATGCACATCCCTCTTTAGCACCTGAATTTGTATATAAAGATGAGGAAGGTAGAATTTTGATGATAAGACTTAAAGTGTTAGGCCAAAAAACGCTGGTGGTAGGGATCTACGCACCAAATGAAGGCAAAGTGCAATTTTACCAACAATTGCATGAGACTTTACAACAACATACACAAGAACAAATATTGCTCATGGGTGACTTTAATGGAGTTGTAGATTGTGCTATAGATAAAAAAATCAAAGGCCAAAGATGATAAAGAGGGTTCTTTACCTAAAACCTTCTTCCAACTGGCAGAGGAACTTAAAATACAAGACATCTGGAGAACAATCAACACAACAGTGAAGGAATATACGTTTTATTCCACAAGACATAATTCACACTCTCGGATTGACATGATATGGGCAAGTAAATCAATATTTACCCAACTTCATAAGGTACATATTTTCCCTAAGACTTTTTCTGACCATAATCCGGTCTCTTTTGAGTGGAATAATAGACAAGCATTTTGGTGCAGATTAAATGATAGACTACTGTGAGATGATAATATACAAAAAGAACCACACAAACTACTAAAGGATTATTTTGAAATTAATATGGATGGAGAAACCAATTTGAATATAGTTTGGGATGCCTTCAAAGCTGTTTTAAGGGGATTCATGATTCAAAAGAATACTGCCTGGAAGAAAAAACGGCTGCAACAAACCAATGAAATACTATGGAAATTACAAAAATTAGAACAGCAACTAATTCAAGAACAAAATCATGTCAAAAGACTTGAAATAACTCAGAAAATAAAGATAGTGAAACACCAATTAAACTTAGTAGTCATGGAGGAAATGAATAAAAATTTGAAATACGCGAAGCAGAGATATTTTGAACAAGCAAATCGACCAGGAAAACTTCTTGCTAGTCAACTGAGGGACTCTAGACAAAAGCAAATAATAAACAAACTACAGACGGTGAAAGGACCGGTCTTTACAACTACTGCTATACAGAAAGAATTTGAATTATTTTATACAAAATTGTACCAAAAAGACGATCTCTGAGAAGAAAATTGAATCTTTTTTGAGTACCGTAAATATCAACAGGTTAACCTCAGAGCAGCGAGATATGATTGATGCTTCAATTACAACAACGGAATTCGAAGAAGTTATCTAGGCAAAAGATTGATAAAACACCTGGCCCGGATGGTATTACAGCCATGTTTTTTAAATTATTTAAAGAAGATTTAAAGATTCCCTTTTTGAAGGTATGTAATTCTATATTACAAACAGGTCAAGCTCCAGAGACATGGTCACATGCGTTTATATCACTTATTCCTAAGGTTGGAAAGGATCCAGAGAGAGTAACAAACTATAGGCCTATATCATTATTGAATGTGGATTATAAAATATATGCCTCAATATTATCAAACCGGTTAAAGCAGATTATAACAACCTTGATACATGAGGATCAAGCGGGTTTTGTACCTGGAAGGCAGATAAAGGACAACTTGAGGATATTATTTGATGCAATAGAATATTATGAACAAAATATACAACGTAAAGTGGCTTTCATTTTTTTTGGATGCGGAGAAAGCTTTTGACATGGTTTCTTGGGAGTTTATGAAAAAGGTTTTGGAAAAGATGAATTTTGGAAATAAATTCCGAACAGGGATTGATGCCATCTACAATGTGCAAAAAGCTAAAATATTAGTAAATGAATCAATGTCAGCTGTGAGATACAAAAAGGAACAAGACAAGGTTGTCCTCTTTTGCCTTTATTGTTTATTTTGACTTTGGAGACTCTCTGTAGTAAAATACGTGATATGGAGGCAATTCGTGGTTTAAAAGTAAACAAACATGAGTACAAATTAAGAGCCTTTGCAGATGACTTGTTGCTTATTTTGGATGACCCAAATCGCTCTATAAATGAATTGATGCTTTTGTTGAAACAATATGGTGAAGTTTCAGGATTTAAGATAAATCAAGATAAGACTCAGATATTATTCAAGAATCTTCCTAAAGAAGGACTTTCTGGATATCACTAATTGGGCGAAAATGAGTAAGGTACTATACTTGGGAGTTTGGATTACAAATAAAACCAAGGATTTATTGACTAATAATTATTTTAAACTTCGGGAAGTAGTTAAAAAAGATATGATACTGTGGTCAAATAAAAACATTTCATTATTGGGTCGTATTGCTGTAACACAAATGAACATTTTGCCAAGATTGTTGTTTTTGTTTCAGAATTTACCAATATTAACGCAGACAAAATATTTTGACACATGGAGGAAAGACCTGTTGAGCTTTATTTGGCAAGGGAAAAAACCAAGAATTGCATATAAATATTTGGTAGATGTGAAAGAGCGAGGTGGTTTTGCTCTTCCTAATTTTAAACTCTATGCGGAAGCTTCAGCTATGGTATGGCTAAAAGATTGGATAATGTTGAAAAATGCATTTTTACTGGACTTGGAAGGCTTTGATAATAGATTTGGGTGGCATGGGTATTTGTGGTATGATAAAACTAAAATGCATGTGGCTTTTCAACACCATATTATTAGATCATCTTTGATAAAAACTTGGTTGAGATATAAACATTTGTTGGAGACAAAGACACCATTATGGATATCTTCACAAGAAATGTTAACTTGGCGACCATTAAGACCATCACAATTTATAATATATCAAGATCTTTAAAAATGGGAAGAGAATAAATGTGCCCTGAAGGACTTTGATGATGTTAAAGACTACTTTACATGGTTTCAATATTACCAAATACAATCTGTATATATTCAAGATATGAAAAAGGGATTTCTTAAAGAAAAATCAATTCTACAACAGATACTTTTGGATAATACTGATCATTTAATCTCTAGGATGTATAAGCTTTTATTGTTGTTGTATACAGAACAAGAAAGAATCAAGCCAACAATGATTACCTGGGCACAAACAATTGGTCATGCTATTTCCTTGAAATGTTGGGAAAGACTTTGGTCAAGAGACATGAAAAAGATTCTTTCCCAATCGATAAGGGAGAATATTTACAAAATGATTTACAGATGGTACTTGACACCGAAAAAATTGTCTACAATGTACAGTACAATGTCACCAAACTGCTGGAAATGTCAGGATAAAGTTGGTTCTTTTCACCATGTTTGGTGGCTTTGTGATAAAGCTAAAAACTTATGGGACATGATATACAACAAGTTAAGACTAATTTTACAACAAAATATCCTAAAACTTCAGAGATGATGTTGTTAAGCATTATACCAGATCATATTATAACACAACGAACCTTTTTACTCTATGCCACCACAGCTGCGAGAATGGTCTATGCAGCTAAATGGAAAATGACTGAAACACAGGACAAAACTGACTGGATTCATAAAATGTTTGAACTAGCAGAAATGGTAAAACTGACTGCGTTAGTAAATCAAAAAGACAATGATGAATTTGTTAAGGAATGGGAGGCGTGGATTGTTTATTGAAAAAATGAACTTAATGTGCAAAATGTTAAAGGCTATGACTTAGACTAATTCAAATTGTTATAAGTTAAGTTAAATTTTTTTCTTCTTTTTTTAACAACTGTAGAATGTTTTATAAATCTTTTATAAAGAATTAGAAAATAATTGCTAAGAGGATTATGAAGATAAGTTAGAGATAGAAGAAGGAAGAGGGGAAGTCAAAGTGGGGATGATTGTTGCATATACAGTAGATTTAACTGAGAATTGGAAGAGATTAAAGGACAATGTTAACTGGTTGTATAGAATGTATGAAAAAACAATAATTTTTTTATTAAAAAAATAGCATAGTCTGTTCTGCGGTGGGGGGGGGGTAGTACACTCTTGTACATCAAAGACATCCGCAAAGTCCTGGTATTCAGCAGGTAGTTGGGATGACCCAGAGGCATCCAAAACCAAGGCAGGGGTTGTCGGGGGTATGGTTTTAACAGCCACCTCATACCGATGCCATTCGCAACTTGGGCTGGAAAATGATAAAGTCACGGCCTCCCAGTTAATGGAGGGGCTGTGTCCCCTCAGCCAATTAATTCCCAATACGACAGCATATCGTATATTGGGAGCTATAGTGAAGTCGATTTGCTCCCAATGGTGACCGATGCCCATCACCACTCCCCGAGTGCGACGGTCAACAGGTCCACCTTTAAAGTCGTTGCCATCCATTTGGGCGAAATGAACGGGGGTTGGTAGAGGCACTGATTTTACCTTGAGTTCCTTGAAAGTGGCTTCATTGATCAAAGAGCGGGCACATCCCGAGTCTATAAGAGCTTTAACTCATAACGGGAGTCCCTTGCTATGATGTTGTAATTCCACATCCACATATACAGTCTCTCCCACTTCACTCACCTTTACAGGACCCTTGGGTTTGGCAGAAACATCTGCGGAGGTCTGTGGGGCCGCTCCACTCACCACAGACCCAGTCCGTTTTTTGACAGATCCAGGGGAGACTCCAGGTTCAAGGCAGAATCCCAGTGGCGGTCCTCATCCGACGATGCTGAACCATCCCCTGTTGGGGCAATTGTAATCCGGGACCCCGACAGGACAATTGTAATCCGGGACCCCGATGGGTCCGCTGGCAAAATCTCGTGTTCCGACTCCTCGATGTGGAGGGCTGGGGGCGCTCTCCGCCCTGGTGAGGCACTGCGATCCATCGCGGCGCTTCTCCTCCGAGCACGTCCCCTTCCGTGGGGTGCCCCCTCCAGGTGGGGAGTGGGAGTTGGCTGCTCCGGACAAGATGAGCAGGCCGCAGCAAAATGATCCATGCCACCGCAAACGAGGCAGGCTCCCCTTTGAAAACGCGACACTCGGTCTTCGGCAGGTTGAGCCAGCCTTTGCGGGATGGGAGCCACGGCTTTTGGAAGGGCTTTCTGGCTTGCTCCCTCCTTGGCTTGACGTCGGGCCAAGATTATGAACTGGCGGCGGCTCTCAACTTCTTCTGCCAGTAGGATCCACTCCTCCAGGGTGGCTGGATCCTGTTGCATATAAGCCCAGTTCAATATCTTGGGATGCAAGGCTTCACGGAAATAATGCACCCGAGTAGCCTCAGTCCAATCCACTATCTTACTTGCTAGTCGTTGAAACTCATCAGCAAAGTCTCTGACTGAAGAGGATCCTTGACGGAGCTGAAGGAGGGCGGCTTTGGCCTTCTCCCCTTGGAACGGGTCTTCAAACCGTCGCCGTAACGCTTGCATAAACTCATTAAGCGAGCGAATGGATCGGGCCCTTATGTCGAACTGAAGGACCATCCAATCCACGGCCTTTGCCACCAAGAGTGAAGAGACGAATTGAACCCTGCTATTTTCCATGGGAAAGTGGTGCCCCTGTTCCCTCATATAACTGTCCACTTGGTGCAGAAAACAGGGTAACGTCTCCACGGAGCCGTCATAAGTCACTCGTAGACGGGGTTGATTCCACTGCACAACTGGGGCCGCTGGAGGAGGTGCCGGAGGCTGTCCAGAGAGTGGTTGGGCCGGCGGCGCCAGGGGCGGCTGGACCGGTCTCACTGAGGGCGCTTACGGTGGAAGTGCCGTCAGTGGCACTTGCGGTGGTGGCACTTGTGGTGGTGGCACTTGCTGTGGCGCCGTCGGAGTCGTTCGAGCTGTAGACGGTTGTATTCCCGCATCAGTACGTCCATTTGGTCTTGCACACGGGCCAAGCGGTCCGTTAAGTCCCGGTTTTGGAACCGTAGGAGATGAACCTCTTCTTCAGATGCCCCGGTGCGGCGGGCTTGGCTGACACGGAAGTTGGTATTCCATTCGTCCCCCTCACTGTAAAAATCCTCCTCATCCGAATATTCCAGCACGTCGGAAGAGAAGGCGAGCTGTTGTCTGCACTCCGCCTCCCGGGGCAGACCTCGATCCGGTGAAAACGAGGGGAAATACTGTCCCAGCCCCCTGGACGCCTTCGGGCACACATTGGTTCCTGCCGCTGCTCGCGCCCGAGTGGCAGCCTCATCGGCCAAACGTTGCTCCTCCGCTCGCTTTTGGTCAGCAAGGGCTTGATCCACCTGAAGTTTGGCGGCGGCAGCCGTTGTCACGATCGGTAGGGCCTCACGTTGCAAGAGCAACTCAATCTCCTTGGATTGGCTCAACAGCGGCTGAACCTGGGCAGCTAGATCCGTTGAGGCAGAGCCAAACTCAGGGACCAGTAGCTTCTCGACCTCGGATGCCGTTGTCATGGCGGCAAGTCCAGGAGGACCATAACCGTCCTGGCTGTCACGTTCTGAGCTTCCCGCTGGCACCAAACGGGATCGGAAATGGTTGACGGGATATCTCCTCCTACAGCTCCCGCCATAGTGGAAAACTTTGCGGGGGCCCGGATTGGGACCACTGGCGTACGTGGTAACTCACAGAGGGTGAGCTCCGCCAATAACCGAATCAAGGTGGCTAGGTCCTCTTGCGCCAGTCGGACTTCTTCGAGTAAACTGTCTAGTTGCTGAAGGTCGTCCTGGGCAAGCTGATCGGCGTCCGAAGACTTCCAGGGGAACGCCGCGGCCAGACGACGCCACTGGTCACTTACAAAACTGACAAGCCGGGTAGCCTCCATAGCGTTTCTTCCAAAACGTCCTGCAACAAAGCGGGATCTCGTCTCGTAGGCCACGTTGTGACATATCTGAGACCATATGTCATTAATACCCCCAGCTATGTCCGAGACACCACAGACTTCCTAAGGAAACTACAGTCCATCAACCGTCTCTCAGAAAACAGCATTATAGTCACCATGGATGTGGAGTCTCTATACACCAACATCCCCCATGACGACGGGCTACAAGCCATTAGAAATACCATCCC
The DNA here is from genome assembly GCF_029931775.1 of Euleptes europaea. Lineage (NCBI taxonomy): Eukaryota > Metazoa > Chordata > Lepidosauria > Squamata > Sphaerodactylidae > Euleptes > Euleptes europaea. Next base: position 74,976,320 of record NC_079321.1, read on the forward strand.
TGACAACCACACTGCAGATCTGGCTACACAACTCTGCAGGTTTTTTCTCACAACTACTTCCAGTTTGGTAAGGACTTATACCTTCAAATCAATGGCACTGCCATGGGCACTCGCATGGCTCCACAATATGCCAACATTTTCATGGCAGATCTAGAACAACGTTTTCTGAACTCATACCCACTGGCACCTCTCCTTTACTTGAGATTCACTGATGACATTTTCTTTGTCTGGATTCATGGCAAAGAAGCCCTTGAAAGATTTCACCAGGCTTTCAACGACTTCCACCCCACCATCAATCTAACTATGAATTACTCCGAACAAGAAATCAACTTCCTAGACACCACAGTACGGATCCACGGGGGACACACAAGCACCACATTGTACCGGAAACCGACGGATTGGCAAACGTATCTACATACGTCCAGCCACCACCCCAACCATATCAGACAATCCATTGTCTATAGCCAAGCCCTACACTATAGTCACATCTGCTCCAATCCTTCAGACAGAGATACACACTTGAGAGACCTACAGCAAACATTTTTGCAACTACAATATCCTGCTGATATGGTGAGAAAGATGATTGAGAAGGCCAGAATGATACCCAGGCACAACTTACTACAAGATAAGCCCAGAGAGAATGACAACAGAACACCTCTGGTTGTCACTTATAGCTCCCAACTAAAACCAGTCCAACGTACAGTAAAACCAGTAAAACCTACAACCAATGCTGGATTGTGACACTTCCCTCGCTGAAGCACTGGGGGGGGGGGACGTCCCTTTCTTGCTTACAGACAGCTGGCTAACCTAAAACAACTTCTCACCCATGATGATAAACTACTTAACAGGAACATGGACTCTGGCACCAAGGCCTGCAATAAACCAAGGTGCCAACTTTGCCCTTATATAGATTCTAGGAACATCATCTCTGGACCCACCAATGTCAGCCATACTATCTCAGGTTCATACTCCTGCTCTTCTTCTAATGTGATTTATGCCATCACATGCCAGCAATGCCCTTCCACAATCTACATTGGACAAACAGGTCAGTCTCTTAGACAAAGATTAAATGGACATAAGTCTGACATCAGAAACCACAATATTAAAAAACCAGTGGGAGAACATTTCAACCTTCCAGGACATTCTGTTGCAGATTTAAGAGTAGCAGTTCTCTTACAAAGGAATTTCAAAGGGAGATTGGAAAGAGAAACTGCTGAATTACAGTTGATATTCAAACTAAAGTCAATGCATTTACCTGGGCTGAATAAAGACCTTGCATTCATGGCTCATTACCAATGCTGATTTCTCCACACCCATCTCTCCCCTGGACATCACAGACTCTTCTGCATACCACACCTAATCCCATCATGCCTGCTATTCACATTTACATACTGTTAACATTTACATACTAATGCTTGTCTGAATTCACTCTCCTCTACTTAAAGACAGATGGATTCACATTCTAGCTGTATCTGAAGAAGTGAGCTGTGGCTCACGAAAGCTCATACCCTACCAGAAAATATTTTTGTTAGTCTTTAAGGTGCTACTGGACTCTTGCCCCTTTCTACTACTGCAGACAGACTAACACGGCTACCCACTGTGAACAGTACTATTTATGTTAATGTTTGATCCTGTGGGCCAGAAAGTGGAGGGATCCTTAGCAAATAAACATCCCGGCCAATGAGAAATTTGTATTTTTACTGTAGGATGGAAAGAGCTGTCAAATGGATACAGCCCTCTGGAACTCAAGGTGGCACTGCGAGTCTGAATGCTTTTCTACAGGTTTGGAATGCAGCTGTTCTTGGTACCTTTCTGTATTGGTATCTCCACAAACCTTTGGTATATGCAAGGCATTATATGAATAAAATGGACTGTCTACTTAAATGACCTGACCACAAAGAATATCTGTAAATCCTCTGTAAATCTCGGGATCCCACTACCTTTGGATTGTCTGGCGCCTTGCTTCCATCACTTGGTTAACTCGCAACAACAAACAGTTTTTATGCTTGCGAGGTTTAACGTTTTACCCTCAGCTGTACTTTTTGGGAGGTTTAAGAAAATCCCATATTCTAAAAGACTCTGATGTGCAGTATAGGCAATGTAGAATCACTACATTTTTTTTGTATTATCCTTTCTATGTTGACATCCGAGCCACACTTCTTAAGTCACTTTTAGATTAATGGAACGGCGTTTCAGACAATTGTAAAATTCAGGGTTTTTTTCCTCTGGACAAAACTTCGATATAATGGATAGAGTAGCAAAATTTCTACAACTAGCTTCGAGAATATAAATTCTGATCCTTTCTGGTTTTTTCTCCTTGTTTTTTTAGCCCCTGTATTAATTGCTTATATGCCAATAAAGGTGCTGTTGAATAGTCGAACAGAATACCTGTAAATAAGGGATCGTTGTTATTGAACAGCAGTGTTCTCTGATAATTCTGTTTTTCTTTTGGGCAGCCATAGTCCCGTCTCCCCTGCCCCCCCCCCGAGTTGTCTTTCTACCTTTGGCAACAGTTGTGATAATACACCATACTGAAGATCCTCATCTCTTCTCAGACAAGGGCAAGAAGAATTAGGAGTTTGACCTTTAAACATGATTTGGAGCCAGCCCTTTTATTACTGTTGGATGCAATGTTAGGACCCAGATGTTGGGGCATGTTTTGTATAGGTCTTGTATATTCAAAGACTGTGAACATCTGTGCCGAACAGCATTCTTTTCCTTATTTTTCTTGTATTATACAGCACATGGGGATCCTGATATACTATCTAATCCTAATTCTGTTCTCTCTTTAGCATGACAAAACAGTCATCTTATAAGAAGTTTTGATCTAGTTTCACTTGTTCAGGTACATCTTGGCAGACTTCCAAGTAAAGGTTTTTCATTCTGTTATTTCTGGTTGACCGCTAGCAACCCTGGGACAAAGGAAATACATCCATGTGCTGTGGGACGGAAATCTTCAATCTAATTCAGTTTTTAAAATTCTTGTCTGATTCCAACCTTAGGTCTAAATTACACTATGAGGGAGATCCATGATTGTATCTCCAACATTTTCTTTCAGAGTAAAAGTTGTTGTGGAGAACCCTTCAATAAGATCAGGACTATGGCATCAGAGAAGGGGGGTTAATTCCTTTCACCTGCCCTTTCCCCCATTGAAATATCTCTTCTTACCCAAGCTGCTATTAGCCAGGAATGGGATAGGGTTGCCAGCTGTACTCTGGCAAGTGCCAGAACATTTGGGGGGCATTGCCTGAGGAGGGTGGTTTTAGGAGTGACTTCCTCTATGCCCCTCTAGGAATTTTTTTGATCTCTATGGTCTTTACCATATAGTTTGGGAAAATTTCTAGAACATCACCAGGAAGTAATGTAACTTCTGGATGGGGTGGTTGTGATGACACGTCTGGGTGATGCTGTATGAATTTCCCCAATCTCTATGGTAAAGACCATAGAGATTGGGGGAAATTCCATGATTAATACCATGGAGCACCATGATTAATACCATTTACCATGCCTTCCCCCCTTCTAAAATTAGAGAGGGTAGGGGACTGATGGCAGAAGTGGGAGGTTGTCCGCTATCACTGGGCAAATGACAACCTGCAAAGGGGGAGATGACAGGTAATCTGTTCAGGTCTGTCATAAACCAGCCTTTTTCATCTACAACAGCTAACATCAATTTAGGTGATGATTTCTATTGAGAAAATGGTGCACAAGGGAAAGTGTTCAGCTCACTCTCCTGTAGTATAGTAATATACTACACCAAAATACTACCCTCCTTTAGTACAGTAATATATTACACCAATGTTAATGTTGAAGGTGTCATTGGATTACTTGTTTTTAGTCCCTTAATTGTAGAGATATGTTATAGATTTTTAATGAAATCTGTTTATTGTATCGTAGCTGCATTTTAATAGGAATATATTGAAATTATGCTCTGAATGTAAGCCCCCCTGAGCCCGACCCTAGTTGGGAAAGGGCGGATTAAAAATCTAATAAACAAACAAACAAATTTGCGATGCCCAACAAGTTTTTTTTGCTTTGTTTTTAAAAAATACTTGGATGTCTGATCATAAATCTACTGCATAATGTTCTGTCTCTCTTGTGTAGGCTCATGGTATGGTCCCTTCTGCCTCTTAAATTATTTTCTTTACAAATTATCAGTTTTTAGCAACAGTTGAAATATATTTCCTCAAACCAAAACCATTTCAAGTGTGGGGAAAAAAAAAAAAACAGGCAAAGGTCTAACCAGCTCAGTTCTAATGGGGATTTTGAGAGCTTGGGTGATTTTTTAACCATGCTGCCATAAATCAGACTGCAGAGCACTGAAACTCTGTGGCTCTGCAGTGAGGTGAGTGGGTTTTGTTACATTCTCTTTGTTAAAAGCTGTTGAAGTTTAGCTGGGGAGGTGAACTTTCGGCTGCATTAAAACAAGCGTGGGAGAAAATTAGAGGAGCCTTGAATAAGGGACTGCCCATATGAAAACAAACACTTCACCAGAGCATTATACATTTGAACTTTGTCCTGCTAAGTAGCCCATGGGAATAACAAAATGGATTTAAAAAAAAACCAGACCATTTTCCATTGAGAGTCCATCATTTACATTTTCCAGTGTTCATCCTCATCGTTTTTCCTTCATGGCACCTAGCTGCAAATTAGACCCAGTGCTCTCAAAGATAAATTCATAATACATAAATTCATAATTCATAATACTTCAGAACTCTTAATAGGATTGTGGAGATGCACAGCACAAGAGCACTGCATATGCGATTATTGCAGGGAAGGTGTTGTGAGAGAGTACAGCTGGGCTCAATAATAAGTGCTGCTCGTCCAGGTGCGCAGTCTCCAGCCTATAGTGAGAGACAATTTTCATATACTCTGCTTAGCAAGAAGTCTACGAGGGGACAGGGTAAAAGGCGGAACGGGCCGGAATGGGCATTAAACAAATAATAGTTCCACAGAAAGCAGTGGCATGCATTGCAGATACACCAGAACAATATTTTAGAAAACAAAACGCGGAGACAGAGTGCATTTATTAACCCTTTCCAGGCCAAAATGCCTCTGGAACACCCCGGAACAGGCATTAAACAAATAATAGGAGCACAAAAAACTGTGGGATGTGTTAAAAGTCCTCCAGAACAATATTTGGAAACTAATACGCAGAAATAGTGTGCATTTATTAACCCATTCAGGGCCAAAATGCCCCCAGAACGTTCATCTTTCATTTTTAAAATAGCAATTGAATATGTCATTATGACATAACAGTGTGTTTCTCTGGATCTCCAAATTCCCAGCTTTCTTTTTTTTAAAAAGTGTCTAGCTACCTTTGTTGCAAATATGTTTCCCCCTTATATCTCTGCAATGAAAAAGGCTAGAGACTTACTTGTTAAAAATGAAAGCTGGAAATTCAGAGAATCTGCAAGATACATTGTTATAACATAAGACTGATATAATGATGTTCATATGCTGGTAGAGTCATGGTGCCAGAGGGAGTGAACTACTGCTTCCGGGGAAAGGGGAAAGTAAGATGGCTGTTGTGTGGGTTGGCCTGGCAAAATCCAAACTTTCCTACTCACATTACAGTCATCCAGGGTTTGCTGAGATCTTTCTCACAAATTTGCAGCCAAGCAGATTTGGGAAAAATTAGAGACAAGCAGGGGAACCCCAGAGATGCACAAATGCACACTAACGCAGTGAGGAAGCACGAAAAAAACACTTCCCAACAGCACCAAGCGTGGGCCAAATACTGTGTGTGGACATGTCTGGGAGAAATGCTAAGCAGATCTACTCAGAAGTCCCATTTTATTCAGTGAGGCTTAGTCCCAGGAATATGTTCTCAGGCTCATGACCTCCTGCATCACTGAAGTACTCCGACATCACTGAAGTTCTTGAGCCGGCATGGTGTAATGGTTAAGAGCCAGGTTTATTTCCCCTCTCCTCCACATGAAGCCTACTGGGTGACCTGCTGGGTGACCTGCTGGGTGACCTCCACATGAAGCCTGCTGGGCTAGTCTCTCAGAACTCTCTCAGCTCCACCTACCTCACAAGGTGTCTGTTGTGGGGGGGAGAAGGGATTGTGATTGTAAACTGCTTTGAGACTCCTCCAGGTAGAGAAAAGGTGGGTATAAAAAACCAACTGTTCTTCTTATCTTCATGCATGCTTAGATCCTCTCTCTGGGCACCTCCTGTCCCTTTTGTCAAATCCCTCTTCAAATACCTTCATGCAGCTTTCTAACCAACTCAAAGCCAGCAGTTGCATTACTGTTTTCATTCACTTCCATCCACTGTACACAAGGCACATCCTCCCCCCTTCCCTTTAGAATTGCACTCATTTTCATTCTCATCCACTGCCTGAATTAAGATGGTATATTCTAGGTGGCCCTACAGAAGGGGCTACAATCCCCCGGTTCAAGATACTACAGAAGGTTCAACGTTTGGCATGTCCAGTTAAAGAAGAATTGCTGCAAGCCAGGTTAAAGAATATCTGTGTTAGAAAACCTGGGACAACCACTGCCAGCCTGAGTAAAGGAAGGGCCATAGCTCAGTGGTAGAGCATCTGTTCTCTCCGCGTTTTGATTTCTAAAATATTGTTCTCGTGTGCCTTTAAGGCATGCCACTGTTTTTTGTGGAACTATTATTTGTTTAATGCCTGTTCCAGGTTGTTCTGGAAGGATTTTGGCCTGGATAGGGGAAATAAATGCACGCTCTCTCCATGTTTTGATTACTAAAACATTGTTCTGGGGTGTCTGTAAGGCACGCTACCATTTTTTGCAGAACAATAATTTGTTTAATGCCTGTTCCAGGCCGTTCCAGGGTGTTCTGGAGGCATTTTGGCCTGGAAAGGGTTAATAAATGTGTGCTGTCTCTGCATTTGGATTACTAAATTATTCTTCTGGAGTGCCTGTTTGTTGCGGAACGATGATTGGTTTAATGCCCGTTCCAGGCCGTTCTGGGGTGTTCCTCAGCATTTTGGCCTGGAAAGGGTTAATAAATGCATGCTCTCTCCACTTTTTGATTTCTAAAATATTGTTCTGGAGTGTCTGTAAGGCACGCCACTGTTTTTTGTGGAACTATTATTTGTTTAATGCCTGTTCTGGCCCGTTCTGGCTTTTACCCTGTCTTGTCTAGGGGACAAAATAAAGGAGTCACTGGGAGATTCATGATTGGATTTTCCTAGCATTTTAAAAAAGTTTAATAGCAGCTTCATGGGACTCCTGTTCAAACTGGGACCATGTTGTGTGTGTGTGGGGGGGAAGAGGTGTATCCCCCTCCATTTCCGCATGCTTTTACTAATCAAAATTGATCCATGTATTGTTGTTAGTAGTCACAAGGGTGGGGGGAGACAGGCATCTTTTTTATTTATACACTTTGGGAGATTAAAATAATTTCAGGTTTCATTAGGGTATATTTTATTTATTGTAACTTTTAATATTTAAAATTTGTATACAGGTAGCGTGAGTTTCTTTATTATTTATTTAGAAAATGTATATGCTGCACTTCCAGAGACTTGCTCAAGGCAGGTCACAATGTAAAACCACACAACAAAATAATAGGAACAACACAAACATTTTTTGTGGCTCACTTCTTTATTTATGCTTGCAGACCAAACGGTCAAAAGCAAATACAGGGAAAAAAACAAGGTACATAATTATAAATGATGTAGTTACATTATGAGACGCCATTGTTAACACAAACATTAATAACAGACAAATTTAAAACCCAATCTGGGCATAAAAACAAAATTAAACAATCCAATGTGTAAAAACAACATAAAATCCAGCTAAAGCATAAAAGCAGCCTGCCCAAGCAACAGTCAGCAGCCTAAAAGATCTTGCTAAAACAGTCCTCAGGTTAGATGCAGACTATCCAGGGACAAGGTCCCTTCCATCCTGCACTTGCCTCCTTCTGAGGAACCCAGCAAGTCTGCCAGCCTTCTGTAGCCTCCGCTGCTGGCTGGCCCCACCCAGGTGGCAGGAGCCTTGGGCAACCGAACTTGGCCGCCAGAGAATGAGCAGGGGAGCGAAGGTGAAGCGACACCAATGGAGGACAGTTGGGCAGCAATGGGAAACTGGGGGAAGGAAGGGCAACCTCTAGAGACGCCCTGGAGCAGGAGGAAGGCCCAGCAGGCCAGCAACAAACTGGGGAAATATGAGATGGGCTTTAGCCCTGAGGAGATATGGCTAGGAGAGGCTTTTAAAGACTTGGAGGGTGGAGGAATGAGAGCCATTTGGCCAGGAGGACTGCTTGGGATGCATTGGTAGAAGCCCAGGGAAGTCCCGACCCAGGTATTCCTTTATAAGGCCTGCCTGGAAATAGCCAAGGAAGAAGGAGGCCAGGACTTGTCCACAAAACCAGAGATCAGGTAGAGGTTGAACCAGGCTGAAAGAATCCCCCCTACTCCCCATTGCTGAGGCTCGCTCACAGGCATGCTGGAAAAAGAGAAGCTGACAGGCGAGTCCCCCTCTCCTGGACTCCGGCCCCTGACCAGTGGAGTCTGACACAGACCATAAAACAATTTAAAAAGATAGAACCACTTAGCTAAAATCTGAGTTAAAAGAAATGTGCTGGCCTAAAGGAGAGTAAGGTAGGGGTGGCAAGTGACTTTCAAAGGACAGGTGCTATGACAGGCTGCTCTGCATACTTCTAAGCAGCTTGACCACTTCATCAGGACTTTCAAACTGAAAGTCACCCATGCAACTATGATCAGACTTTGCTCCACTAACACCTTGAGATTGACCTGAACCAACAATAGTATACTCACAGCAAATGCAAAAAAACAAAAACAAAACAAAACTGCAAAATGCATCACAGTGGGCCTGTACATCTTTTGGGACTACATCCTCAGGGGCCTTGGATAAGAGCCCTCTCAAAACTCAGAAAAGTTTTGCTGGATGGCATTGCACAGAAGCAATGGTAGTAGAGAAGTGGTCTCTTTTTGCTACCATCACTGCCACAGAATAGGCACAATAATGTGCTCCCAGCTATGTTTGGATACATTCACTTTGAGTTTTCCTTCATTTGTGTTCTGTTGGCCCAAGTGTTTCATCATCACAAGCTCCTTGGTAAAGCAATGGGCATTCCAGGCTTTGAATGATGGGAGACAATATTCTGGAGTAATTTTGTCCATTGTCTAGGTCTTCTCAACAATCCAGTATACTCTGCATTATGGAGAAACCATACTCTGATATCTCTGAAGCTGTGTGTTCATATAAGGTATGATGAAGAGGTGAACACACACAAACACACACATACTTATTTTTATTTTGCTGTATAGCATGAAGGATTTTATTTTTATTTTTATAAAGCAAATCACTGGGAGGATTTTTTTTCCCTTGATCATTCCCCCCAAACCTTTTATTATTATTTACAATATGCTTACAAGCATACCATATCAAAAACTGGGAAAATACACACACACACACATACACAAACACATACAGCCTACTCCAATCATCAACTTCCATAAACAAAGAACCAAAAAGAAAGTAGTTTCTACATAATTTAGAAACAATTAAAGATATGATGAATACTCATAGATAATGTGTAACGACCATTTAAATTATACATAGTAAAGGCTGGCTTAAATTTGCCTCCTAGGATCTATTTCCATAAACAATGAACCAGGAAGGAAATAATAATAAAATGCTGTTGCAGTGCCTGGAGGGAATAAAGTGGACTTTTTCATTCCATAACACAAAATATATCAGTAAGGAGAAATAGAGCAATAGCAATTATTATGTATTTTGTGTATATATTACATTGGAACCCTTGATATGTGTCTGAGTTGGTTTAGTCTTCTGGGCAGAGTTTCTGCTTCATTAGTTCTGTTTGTTAGCTAGAAGTATAGACTGTATGAGCTCCGTTGTTCAGAAATTGTAGCTAGTGTCCTTGTATTTCCTTTTTAATAAACAGATTTTTTTAGCACACCTGTCTCTGCTGTATGAATCTGAGAGCAGAATCCTGAGTGAGTATGCTAATCCTGACCTACAGGTAAGAGGAAGTATTGCAGCAATAATATTATATGGAATATTACAAAACATGTATGGTCATCTGTACTGCAGAACTTTGTGTGTGTGTGTAAAGTGCAATCTAATCTTTAGCATACATTTAAGAAATCAGCAAACTTTCCCTTATTTCCCACATGGTAAGGTGAATAGGTGATCATCTCTATTTACCCAGTGTTTCATTCAACACAGATCTTACACTTCTCTTCCACATAAGATATATGAAATTTCCTTATGTGAATAGAGCATATACATCTCCTAAGTGGGTAAAAAATGAGGAAAGATATGAAAGTTGTTTTGGAGTAGCTGGATATTTAGAGAAATGTTGCTGATATCTTTTAAAGACCTTATACAAATTAATTGCAGTTGGTAAATAGTGAAGCTCCAATAACATCACTGAGGAATTAATGTCTTCTTCCTGACCATAAAGAGGAGTCAGCTCTGTAGAGTGATGATAACTATCCTCAGACAGTCTAGATCAGAAAAAGTGAGCACTTCCTATTTCCATTCATTGTCAGTGCTATGGATGGTCACTACATGGCATTTCTGAAAACCATAAGAGGACTGCAGAGGGATCTTTCAGCAGTGTAGGATGCAATATACCAGTCATTATTGCTGCCACGCTCCATTAATTTAAATGGAGCTTAAGTGAGCTTCAGAGCATGAATGACAATTGTGCATCAACAATGTCTGGTGGATTATGCTCTCAGGCTGTTTTTGTTAAAATCCATTTAAAGGCCCACTTAGATACTTACAACAAGACCATTTTGTGTGTGTTTTTTTCTATTTGCTCATATATCTTTGAATTGAAATTAACAAAGTGGAATAAAGTCTGATATATTTTAAAACATAAATAATAAGAATTTTCTTTGGATAAAAGAGAAGTATCTCACTATTTTTGGCTTTTAACTCCTTGAGACAGATGGTATGAATTTTGTACTGAAGCTTAGTCAGCACTTAGTGCTGGCTGCTAGATTAGTCCTAGCAGTTAGCTAAAAATTTCCAATCCCCCTGTAAATTAACACCTGATTTTTTAAAATGCTGGTATACAGAAAGCTGTAGGAAAAAATTACACATGCAATCTAGACACTATATGTGATGTGATTCTGAAATATTTTATTCAGGGGATATACCAGGAGAATTTCATGTTGGAAACCCTTTTCTAAATCCAGTCATCCAGTTCTGAACTCATTTTGTACCACACTTTCCAATAAGCACACAATAGCTATAGACAGATTACAGAAAAGTCTGAAAACCTTAAAAAATTATATTGAAGGGGTTTAAATCCCACCACCCTCAATAAAAAAATTCTGTGCATGCACAGAAAACTTACCTGAGCAGCCTCCTAGATCTTCACTGAGGTTGGCTGCTGATACAGCGGCTGCCGAGGGCCATGCCATCAACGTGGTGGCTGCCGGGGGCCCTGCTGAGGCTATCAGGGCAAGACAGCCCTAGCAGCCCAAGAGTATGTCAAGGTAAGGAAGGGAGGGGGAAAAAGAGAGATGGGGGATATTGACAGAGAATGGAGGGGGAGAAATAGGGAAAGGCTGACAGAGAAGAGGAGCAGGAGATTGATGGAGAAGGGGTGGGGGAGAAAAAGGGGGAAGATTGTCAGGAAAGGAGAAGGTGGAGACAGAGGAGGGAAGATTGACAGGATGAGGTAAGAAGGGGAGGAGGGAGAGATGGGGGAATATTGACAGAGAAGGGGTTGGTGAGAAAGAGAGGGGGAAGATTGTTAGAGAAGGGGGAGAGGGGAGGAAACCAAGGCAGCAGGATGGGATGCACCCTCTCTACAAGTTTCTTGCTAGACCCCACTTTTATGTATAATCTTGTACTATTTTCCCTTCCCTATATAGCATAATGTAAAAGTTTTTATTGTTGGTCTGGGACCATATTAAACACACTATAACATAGCTGATGCTTCCTGTTCAATTCTTCCCCCCCCCTTGGAATTTGATGTTCTTCCAAAGATTAATAAAAGGTCACAACTTTTCTAATAGACCACAAATAGTACATGTTTATCTTCACATGACCATATGAAACCTTATAATAAATATATCTAATTCTCAGCGTGTCCCTATCTGTGGATACTCAAGCCCAGAGACTAGGGGTATAGGCAGATCTTTCTACACACCTGAGAAAAGCTTCAGGTTTGCAGAAAAATCTGAAATCTAATAGATAGATAGATAGATAGATAGATAGATAGATAGATAGATAGATAGATAGATAGATAGGTAGGTAGGTAGGTAGGTAGATAGATAGATGCAACCACCAAGCAACTTGCTACTGCACAACTTGCATGGCCACGAGGCTGCTTGCCACTATTCAACAGCAGCCACTCTACCAAATCCAGTGTAGTAGAATGGTGAGCATTTTCAGAGCAGGATTTGGGAGACCCAGGTTTGAATCCCCACTCTGCTGAGGAAGCTCACTGGGTGACTTTGGGCCAGTCACACACTCTGTGCCTGATGTACCTCATAGGGTTGCTGTGAGGATAATATGGAGGAAAGGAGAATGATTAGCTTTTGGTAATTTTCAGGTTGCAGGTTTACCAAACACCAAAACCTGGGGATCTCCCCGAAGCCGAATAGGCAATTCCTGAAAAAGCCGAATAATTCCTGAAAAAGCCGAATAATTATTTGGCCTTTTCAGGTTTGGCTGTTCGCCTTTGCACAGAGGCATGTGCTTTTTTATTACCATAATAAAGGACTGTTCACAGGATGTCATTTGCCACCAAAAGAAAGGTTTTCCATGCCATATTTTTCTTGCATTTAAGCCTTTTCCCTCAGTTTGGAAGCTAATTTCCATGGACATCATGCTATACACCACAGATACAAACAGAGCCCCACACTTTGAGGCGTCAGCCTGCCAATTGGCTTTTTCGGCCAGTCCTCAGCAACGCTGAATTTCTGAACCTGAAAACCGATGGGCAGCTCTGCTTGCAAATGCCTGGAGGATGGGGGCAACCCCTTTGTGGGTCCATAAGATTGGACCTCCTGTCCCAAAGTTCACCAAACTTCAGTGACCATCTAAGGCACTGGTTCCCAACCAGGGGTCCGTGGACCCCCAGGGGTCCGCGAGAACTAAATTAAGGTCCGCGAAACAAAGTTATCAACCCATAATAAATTAATATTTTCAATTAAAAGTTCTCTATTATAAAATATATATATTCAAATATTATTCTAAGCGTAATGTTTAACTAACAGTTATGATTAAAGTTGATTTTCAAATTCTCTGAATTTTTATTTTGAACCTTGGGGTCCCTGCACCGAACAAAAAAGTCCTAGTGGTCCCTGGTCAAAAAAAGGTTGGGAACCACTTCTAAGGAGAGTCTCTTGCAGCCATGCAGCAAATCTGGGGACTCTGCCTCCAAAAATGCACCAACAGGAGCTTTGAAAATATCCCCATAGACTATAATGGGCCCAACTTTTTTGGTAAACCTGGAAATAAGCCAGGTATGGGTATTCGGGAACAAAATTAAGTACCAAACAACAACTGGAATGCAAACACAAATTTAGTGCAAGTGAAACATCAGTGCAGAAAGTGAAACAATGACAAACATCATAATACAATTCTAGGATACATTGCTCCCAACGGAGTCTTCAATGACAACGTCTAAGACTCTTTGCAAAGGTCCCAAGGACTTCATATAAGAAGCAAAAAGCAGAACAGGTCAGGTCGTGGTCGAAACGCAGTCCGGATTAACTTGACGTTTTCACCACCGCAACGGCAGCTTCATCAGCAACTCTGTTCAGTATCAGGAGACAAAGCTCCTAAATAAAACTCCTTGACTGTGGCAATCTCTCCAATCTATTGCTCTTTGGTCTTCCAATGAATCCCTCAGCTTCCTTACCCTCTGTACAGGAGCAATTCTGGTAGCAGAGTGTTGGACAGAGGGTAAGGAAGCTGAGGGATTCATTGGAAGACCAAAGAGCAATAGATTGGAGAGATTGCCACAGTCAAGGAGTTTTATTTAGGAGCTTTGTCTCCTGATACTGAATAGAGTTGCTGATGAAGCCGCCGTTGCGGTGGTGAAAACGTCAAGTTAATCCGGACTGCGTTTCGACCACGACCTGACCTGTTCTGCTTTTTGCTTCTTATATGAAGTCCTTGGGACCTTTGCAAAGAGTCTTAGACGTTGTCATTGAAGACTCCGTTGGGAGCAATGTATCCTAGAATTGTATTATGATGTTTGTCATTGTTTCACTTTCTGCACTGATGTTTCACTTGCACTAAATTTGTGTTTGCATTCCAGTTGTTGTTTGGTACTTAATTTTGTTCCCGATTCCCGTATAAGTACCTAGTGCCTCTTTTCTCCAGGTATGGGTATTCAGCTTATTCCGGGTATTTAAAAAAATGGCCCCAATAAACCCGAAACTGAAATTTACTGATTTTTTTTTTTGCACAACCCTACTTTTTAACAGCCAAGTTGGGTGGGTCTGTGGAAGTCCTGAACTGATGCCTGGAGAAGCCAATAAGCAGGATGAGCGCCAATAAACTGAAGTTCAGTCAAGACAAGACTAAAATACTGTTGGTCAATGACAAAGCTGTTCAAGGACTGAGGAGTCAGACTGCCCTGGAAAGGTTTGAACTCCTCCTGAAAGAGCAGGTTCATACAGTGAGGGGAAAAAGTATTTGATCCCCTGCTAAATTTGCCCGTTTGCCTTCTGACGAAGAAATGACCAGTCCATAATTTTAATGGTAGGTTTATTGTAGCTGTGAGAGACAGAATAACAACAGGAAAACCCCCAGAAACCCAGAAGACAAAAGTCAGAGATTGATGTGCATTATAATGAGTAAAATAAGTATTTGATCCCCTATCAACCAGCCGGGTTAGGGTTAGGGTTAGGGTTCTGCTGTCGACAGAAGCAATCAATCCATCAGATTCCAAACTAGCCACCATGACCAAGACCAAAGAGCTGTCCAAGGATGTCAGGGACAAGATTGTAGACCTGCACAAGGCTGGACTGGGCTACAAGACTATTGCCAAGCAGCTTGGTGAGAAGGTGACAACCCTAACCCTAACCCTGTCAACCTCCCTCGCTCTGGGGCTCCATGCAAGATCTCATCTCATCTCATGGAGTTGCAATGATCACGAGAACGGTGATGAAGCAGCCCAGAACTACATGGGGGGAACTTGTCAATGACCTCAGCGCAGCTGGGACCATAGTCACCATGAAAACAGTTGGTAACACACTACGCCGTGAAGGACTGAGATCTTGCAGAGCCTGCAAGGTCCCCTTGCTCAAGACAGCACATGTACAGGCCCATCTGCAGTTTGCCAATGCACATCTGAATGACCCAGAGGAGAACTGGGTGAAAGTGTTGTGGTCAGATGAGACCAAAATCGAGCTCTTTGGCATCAACTCAACTCGCCGTGTTTGGAGGAGGAGGAGGAATGCTGCCTACGACCCCAAGAACACCATCCCCACCGTCAAACATGGAGGGGGACATATTATGCTTTGGGGGTGTTTTTCTGCTAAGGGGACAGGACACCTTCACCGCATCGAAGGGACAATGGACGGGACCATGTATCGTCAAATCTTGGGTGAGCACCTCCTTCCCTCAGCCAGGGCATTGAAAATGGGTCGAGGATGGGTATTCCAGCATGACAATGACCCAAAACACACGGCCAAGGCAACAAAGGAGTGGCTCAAGAAGAAGCACATTAAGGTCCTGGAGTGGCCTAGCCAGTCTCCAGACCTTAATCCCATCGAAAATCTGTGGAGGGAGCTGAAGGTTCGAGTAGCTACACATCAGCCTCGAAATCTTACTGACTTGGAGAGGATCTGCAAAGAGGAGTGGGACAAAATACCTCCTGAGATGTGTGCAAACCTGGTGGCCACCTACAAGAAACGTCTGACCTCTGTAATTGCCAACAAGGGTTTTGCCACCAAGTACTAAGTCATCTTTTGCCAAGGGATCAAATACTTATTTCACTCATTATAATGCACATCAATCTCTGACTTTTGTCTTCTGGGTTTCTGGGGGTTTTCCTGTTGTTATTCTGTCTCTCACAGCTACAATAAACCTACCATTAAAATTATGGATGGGTCATTTCTTTGTCAGAGGGCAAACGGGCAAATTCAGCAGGGGATCAAATACTTTCCCCCCTCACTGTAGCTTGAGGGTGCTGCTGGATCCTGGCCTGCATTCTGGCCTGGATTCTGAACACAGTCTGCCACAAAATGGGGTGCTTTTTAGTCTATAAGTCCCTTAATGGCTTGAGGCCAGGGTACTTGAAGGATTACCTCCTCCCACAATATCCAGCCCACCAGCTGAGATCCTTTTAGTGATCCCTGCTCACTGTGCCCGTTTCTAGAGGCAAGGTGGATGACAATGAAATATAGGGCTTTTGGGGTGGTGGCACCTCAACTTTGGAATGTCCTCCCCCTTTAGGCTTGCCTTGCACTTACCTTATTTTCTTTTGAGCATCAGATGAAACATTTCTCTTTACCCTGACCTTTAACTAAGGGTTTAGCTGTCTTATGGTTGGCTCCTACCCTACAGACTGTTTATCAACATCATTTTAGATCGATCTATTTTAAGTGATTTTATATTCTGCTTACTTTCATTGGCTGTTTTTACTGGTAATGTTCTTATTGGTATTGATTTTATTGCTTTTGTTTTATTTTATCTTAGTGATACCACTATTTAAATTGTTTTTCTAGTTTTAACTGTGAGCCAACTCAAGGAGGTCTGGAGAAGTGGCGCACAAATTTTCTAAATAAATAAATTCACATTATAGATATGATATACCATTTATCTCCTGTTGAAAAGGAAATTAATATTTATTCTTTTATTATTATTTCAGACACAATCACAGATTGTGACTGCTATTGTGTTTAAAGTATAGAACAATTTAATGCATATTAAATGACATTGACAGTGCATTCCTGAGAGGAATGCCTGCACCGGGCTTAGGAGGCAATGCTGCTGCGCTGCAGAAACCTGCTCCCGGCACCAAAAATCTGTGCAACCCTCATAGTTTCGCTCTTAGAGCTCAGGAATGTGCCCTGAGTCTGCATTCTGAGACAGAATTTGAATGCCTCTCCCTAATATTTACATACATATCCATATTGGTTCTGGCCACAGTCTGCCACAAAATTGGGTGCTCACGCCCAGTAAAACCAATAAGTTTAAATATGTTTTACTGTGTGTTGGTATAAATCTGATGCTTCCTATGCATGGTTTTGTTAATGGTATATACCAATATAATCAGATCAGTAGAACACCAAATATGGATGCTGTATAAATAGGCTATATATCATCCTGCAGACTTCAGGGCTGGTTTACACAATAAAAGATTCATTTCCCCTCCCCTCAAACTTGTTATCTTGAAGCAACCAGACAAGGACTTCCAGGACAATTCAGCCACCCTCCCGTTTTAGTCACAGGTCTCCAAAACTCACTTTGTAACTGTAAATCCATGAAATGATGACAACCAATTTACATAATTACTTATTCCAGTACTTAAAAGAAGTCCTCAAAAGATAATGATCTTGCCAGAGGGTGTTGATTCTCTTCCAAGATTCTGTGGCCTCTGATTAACTGCATGAATGCATATAGTATTTTAAAGGTTGAGGAGAAGAGTGTGTTATTTCAGTTCTACATATGACAGATTTTGTAATGATATACACAAAACCCCTTGGAATATGGCCAGCTAATCAGGCTTTCTGTATCAATAATTCCATTACATATGTACAAAAATAATAGGTACAACAGTAAGCCAAACCAACACTATGGCTGGCTATGATCTTTACTAATCAAAAGGGTTACAGCAGGGGTATCAAACATAAGGCTTGTGGGCCGGATCCGGCTGCTTGAGAATTCTTATCCAGCCCACGAGCTAGCTGAGGCAGCCACCCCCGCTCCCTGATCTGGACTGGCGAGGCATGACCCGGCCCAACCAAGTGACATTTATTTCATTTCTGGCCCTCGTAACAACTGAGTTCGACACCCCTGGGTTACAGCATGGTTTATTATTATTCAGGGTTAGGATACTGTACAACTTGACTGCTAGATCATCAATAATGAGTTTTGCTGTATCAATACTTGGCTTCTTGCGTTCTTTCATCATGTTTACAGACAAATAAAACATGTTGGTTTGGTGTCTATCAAATATAGTAATCAACATTGACTTTCCCTCTCCAAAAAGTTATTTGAAGCCTAGCCCAGTATGTCATTTGGTCAGGCTTTTTACATTGAATATGCCATAATCTATCATGAGAGGCACAAAAAAGGATTAGAGCTAGTTATTTTGCAGGGATTCTTACTATACAGATAGATATGCAACTTGAGAATATTAACATAAAAAGTATTCTGCTGTCGTCTTTTCACTGGAAATGTTTAAACACTACACATACTTTAATTCCATTTTTTTAAAACACATGTTCCAGATTAGACTGACTAGTATTGTTCTGTTTCTTCTTCTCTCCTCCTCTGACCTATAAAACATTTTGTTTGCTTCAACTATGGTGCATGGATTTGTATCAGTAAATAGTCTACAAGCCATGAGTGAATATTTAGCTTCTTATGTAGTTCCCCCCCCCCCCGATAATTCTTTTCTGAGAACCATGAAGAACAGGAAGCACAGTTCCCCATGTTTCTCTATTATGTTCTAAGGGCAACATTTACATCTCCTACCACCACTACCATCTCCTACCACCACTACCATTATACCACAAACTGTTGATGTTGGTATATTTTGCATATTTTCCCATGTACCAACATTCCATTGAGATGTAACAGGTAGGCAGAGAAGGACAGGAAACATTTTTTTGTTACACAAATAGTTGATATTGCAATACTTGCTTAGAGAAGTATTTTACAAAAAACAATTCATGTGACACAAAATCCTAAAATAATGGTGACCAATTGGTGCTCACATTTGGACCTCAGGTTTTTCCATCCCTGCTCCATCACACTTGGAAGAAGCTGTGAATGCCTACGCCCTATTTTATGAGGGGTTTGCCTTAAAATCATAGAGTTGGAAGGGGCCTTCCTCCCTTGCTTATGGGCTTCCTGAAGGCATTTGGTTAGCCACTGTGAGAAAGAGTATATTGAACCAGATGGACTCTTGGTCTGATCCCACAGACTTATCTCATGTTCTTATAAAATAGTAGACCCGACAATTATCATTCTTTGAACTACTTCACTCAGGGTACATGGCTGGCCAAGCCAAGCATCTAACCATCAGGGGATGTCCCAAGGCATTTATCTTGTGGTGGCTAACAGATAGAGGGGATCACCTTACATAGGGTATAACTGTCTGTGAGGTGTAGCCTTGATGTGGCATGTACCTCTTTGCAAACTACTGCATCCCCAGTGTTGGCAGGACCCTGCTGGAAAAAGAGAATCACCTACCCCAGCTCCTATTTCTTCCCAGTGAAAGAATTTTTTAAAAAATGGCTATTGGGCTGACAGCATGATGTCACTTCCAGGGAAACTACGAAGGTGACATCAGCCCTCTCTATGAGTCACTGGAACTCAATGGTTTTATCACAGACTTTCTGGCAATTCCTAGAGAGGCATGACAGCATGACATCACTTCTAGGTTTTCCTGAAGTGACATCATGCTGTTGCTGAAAGCTGGCCACCATGGCTCTGCCCTCCTGGTCTCCTGCTGGTTTCCAGGCCATGCCTGGCAACTCTATGCATACCACAGATGTCCCTGCGTGGTGTAGTGGTTAAGAGCGGTGGTTTGGAGCGGTGGATTCTGATCTGGAGAACCGGGTTTGATTCCCCACTCCTCCACATGAGCTGTGGAGGTTAATCTGGTGAACTGGATTTGTTTCCCCACTCCTACACATGAAGCCAGCTGGGTGACTTGGGCAAGTCATGCTCTCTCAGACTCACTTATCTCACAGGATGCCTGTTGTGGGGAGGGGAAGGGAAGGTGATTGTAAGCCTGTTTGATTCTACTTTAAGTGGTCGGCAAATAAAAACCAACTCTTCTTCTTCTTCATTAGAGGCTTCTCAGACATTTTTGCAGGGTATCAGCTAAGTCAAAAGCAGCACTTCATCTTGTTCTTTAAAAACATTTATATACCACTGTGAGAGACTGTTTCAAATTTCACCCTCAGCCAATCACTTTCAAACAGTGGACTGACATGCTGAAAAGGGGCGAAAAAAGAAAGAGTTGGGCCAACTGACAGAGTTGGGGATTGTTGGATTTTGGTGGGAGAAGTGTTAGAAGGTATGTTGGTTAGACAAGGGAGTCCATTAGAGACTTGGGGTATTTTGAAGATAGGGTTGGGAACTGATCCTATCAAAAACGAGTAAAACATAAAGCCTGTCTGTTCCATGTTATGTAAGACTGAATCAGTCAAACAATAAACCTGCTTTGCAACTGTAACATTTTCTCAGGCCCCAGCTCTCCAGTAACTTGGTTACTGCAATACTGAGAGGGCTGGTGAAAAGGAAAACAACCAAACCATACACAACACTGAAATAAACCTGTTTCTTAGTTGTTTTCATCAAGCCTTCAAGTCAACAATTCCTTCATAATAGGCCAAGTGAATGCCAGGTGGCACCCTGAGTCCAAGCATTGCCCTCATTGATGACTATACGGCCAAGCATCCCCCAAAGCCTCAATTATAAAAATAAAAGAAACAATGTAGGGTGTGAAATCCCTAGTTTCTAGGTCTGGAGATGGAATGTTATCACATCCACCTATCCCATCTCCCTCCAAAAGGGCTGAAGGTGTTTGACAATATGCCATGTTGTGTGGAGCATTGCAGCACAGAGGATCTGACCCCAACCTCTCCAGATTGAGGCAGTTGGCCTTCCCTGCTCTGGCTTGCTCTGGTCAAATAAACTGATGCATGGTAAGGAAACACCAGAACTGAAGAAGAAAGCAGAAAATGTCAGTCCATTAGTTGAAGGTGATATTTAATTAATTGTTCCAATATCCATACACATCATAGTTCTGTGAGTGGTTCAACATATGAGTAATGACGGTAGAATGTAAACCTGGCAAGACTGTAAATCATGCCTGTCCAACTCATGCTGGGCCACAGTCTAAATAGAACTGTCATACACATGTATTTCCCCATGAGAGGAATGCAAAAAGTCACCTGTCAATAGTCACGTATCCACACTTTTAGTTGGGAAGATTGGTGATATTTTCCTTGGCTTGGCAGTCTCTCAGTCTAGCTTTGTAAGTTTGGTGGCAATCACTATGGCATATGATTACAATCCTTTGTAACTGTTTATTTCAAATGGTATATAAGACATTCTTCAGTATAAGTTGACAAAAGAAAATGATATCTCTCAGTCATAATATGGGTTGTTACTATCATTTTTACCACAATATAATCCAACAGGACCAATGTTGAAAATCGATCTTCTGAGCCTCTTTTACTTGTCGGCCCTAAAGAAAGGGTGACCTGCTCAATTCTGGAACAGCATATGGAGGAGAAAATTCCAAAAAAGATCCTTGCAGATCCAAACATGAAGGAGGAACACAAAAGTTTGAATTGATGTATTTTTAATTATGTAAATAGGTCCTTGGACCGAATATCTGAATCTGATTGACTAGCAAGAAAGTTCCCATATCAGGATGTAAGATTTATCTCCTGGAACATAGCTGGATGGAAAAACAAATGTGCTGATGATTTTATTGATTATTTAAGCTCTTTTGATTATGTTTTTTGCAAGAAAACTGGTTAGAAAATTCCTTCAATATCAGGGTTTTAAATATTTTAATGTACCAACATTCAAATTGTTTCCTAATGCAAAAATTATTTCCATATGTCCCAGGATATTGTTTTGCCGGTGTTTTATCCCGACCCACAATCTCAGGTAGTTAGGTCCCTGCATATGTTGGATATCAGGAGGGCCCTGTTATTTTATTTAAACTCCATGTGTCAGTTTAGGCAGGATACATCTTTATTCGTGTTTTTTTGCGGGGCCCAACAAGGGTAAGAGTGTCTCCAATCATTGTCCTGGTGGGTGGTCTCGGCCATTAAGAGGGCCTATTCCGAAGCAGGAAAACAGTGCCCCCTCTGTTTCATGCACACTAGACCAGGGCTCATGCCTCTTTGTCTGCCTTTGCCTCCCATGTGGATCTGCAGGACATCTGCCATGCTGCAACGTGGTCCCAGCCCTCGATGTTCGTGTGACACTACCTCTTGGACATCGATGCAGGAGCAGATGCTGCTGTGGGGAAGGTGGTATTGAGTTCCATTCTTCAGTGACCAGCTTCTTCTCTCATAGGTTTCTGCTCTGGAATTAAGATCATAGTGAGAGGCCCTCCTCCCATCTATCAAAGAATCTCGTTTGGTGGTTATAGGAGAGATGGCCTTTTCAGTGGCAGTCCCATGATTATGGAACAACTTTCCCAGGGAAGTACAATGTTCCCCCTCAGTTTCAATCTTTAGAAGGCGGTTGAAGACGGTTTTATCTAAGACTGCATTTGGTTAAGTTTAGTAGCAGACTGGAGTTGTAATTTTAAACTTTGGTTTTATGTATTTTATGCACTCTATTTTATGTATTTTATTTATATTGTAAGCTCAGTAAGGAAGAAAGGCAGCTAATAAATGTTTTCAACAAATAAAAATAAAATAAAAATCTTGGGAGGTAGGCTAGGCTGATAGAGTGTGTGACTGGCCTAAGTACATCCACTATTCTTCAAGGCAAAGTGGGCATTTGAACTCTGGACTCCCCAGTCCCAGTTTCAAACTTTAAAACTGTGCAGCTGTATTGGCACACATTTACCTTTTGCTATCCTTGTCTGTCCCTTTTTGCCAACTAGTATAGTTTGCCCCATTGACTATTTCGAACAGTAAGCTTCAGAGACAGAGACATGCCTCTTTTTCCCTTCTGACAAATGTCTGTAAGGCTTCTAATAACATGCCTAATTATGATCACTATTATTACTCAGAATAATATTCTGATTATGTTTTTTTCTCACCCGACTCCAAATTAGTTATTGGAGCCCTTGAGTGTGAACAGATGGAGTTGCCAACTCCAGTTGTTCTCTCAGAATTGGAACTGATTTCCAGACTACAATTTCCCTGGTGGAAACAAAGCTTTCAGAGGTTCTACCCCTTTCCCTCTCAAACTTCATCCTCTCCAGGCACCACCTCAAAATCTCTAGGAATTTCCCGAGAGAAAGTTGGCAACCCTAGAACACAACTCTGATCCTCATGGGACACATTCTGAAAAATTAACAATGTATATAGCTGATCTCTCAGCAAGTGGCCTTCATCCAACTGTAGTTAAATGGTTTCACTTTTTGTGGGTTGTACAAAAATAATCACTCTTCTTAGATTAATAAATTGCATCAGCTGTCTGGAATGTGGGTTTTAAAGATCTGAGCTGGCCTGTTTCATTTGAGTACTAACATAACTTTTCAGATGATTGTTCTGTACTAGATTAGTACAGCCAGAGGCTAACTGTGAGAGACACTTATGAGATAACTGGAAAGCACAAAAGTCACTTCTTGGTACAAAAGTATAATGAGGGCCATAAAAAACCCAAGATGTATCATTATTCCCCACCAGAACTGTGCTTTTAATATAGATTTTAGAAGGACGTTACATTTCCCTCTTCAGATTTATTTTTTCTCCTGCCTTAGGCAACACTCATAGCTATACATAAATAATTATTCATGCAAAGTAGCAAAGAAAAATACATAGCAAAAAGAAATGGAAAACTGAGCTATTTATCACCTAACTGAAATTGGTATAATCAAACATATCATGTACATCTTCATAGAACTTACTTCTGCTGGATTGTTCTGTTCTGTTTCAGAGATATCTCTTCATCGCTGAAAAACATCAAAGACTTAAGGCTTTGGAGTTTATGTCCAGCATATATTTCAAAATCTTTCACCAACAATTTGAACTGGATTAGCACCAATAACTTTTTATAAGCTTTTTATAGCCAAAGGAGTCAACAAACTTGTCTTTACTGGGCAAGAGATTACCACACATATAACAGTATTTCCCAGATTTTCAGCAATAATATTCCCTTTATAGTGCCAAATAAAATAGTCTCAAAAATTATAATAATTGAAATCTTGGCAATATGGTATCTACAGGTCATACATCTACAATACGCATGGGAATATGTAGGGCAGGACAAGAAAACAAATTTATTTTTTGCTGCTGGCCAGAGGGTTCTTATGAGTCTTGCAATTTACTCAGTCTTCTAAAATAAATAATAATGAGAGACATTAATTAGTCACAGTAGGGAGAAAAGACTTGCATACATATTGTCCTAATATTTTCCTTATTGTGGCCAATAGCAGCTACCGTATATACTCGGGTATAAGCCGACCCGAGTATAAGCCGACCCCCCAAATTAGAGGCCAGAAAAGGGAATTTCTTATTGACCCGCGTATAAGCCGAGGGGCAATAAGAAATTTCCTTTACCAGCAATGCTGCGCTCTAAAATGGCGGCCGCCATTTTAGAGCGCAGGGCCCCTGCCCCAGGTCGCCCTCCCGCCGCCTCCCAGGCCCTCCCGACCCACCCCGACCCCAGTCCCATCCAAGGGGGGAGGGGGAAAAGACCCTGAACCCACTCCTTACCTGGAGAGGCGGCGAAGCGGCGGCGAAGCGTCCTTCCTGGGCTGGCAGGAGGCCCCTCCAGGCCGCTGCCGGCCGGAGGAAGGCGCCCAGGCGCGTGGGCGGTAGCGGCGCGACGGGCAGGGGCCTCCCATGGCCCCTCCCGGCGGGGAAAATGCGGCGGGGGCCGGGAGGGCCGGGGAAGCCTCTCTGCGGCTGCAGAGAGGCTGCCCAGGGCCCCTCCCGGCCGGGGGAAATGGCGGCGGGGGCCGGAGGGGGGGGCCAAGGCAGCCTCTCTGCGGCTGCAGAAAGGCTGCCCAGGGCCCCTCCCGGCCTGAGAAAATGTCGGCGGGGGCCGGGGGGGGCAGGGCAGCTTCCCTGCGGCTGCAGAGAGGCTGCCCAGGGCCCCTCCCGGCCGGGGAAAATAGCGGCGGGGGCCGGGGGGGGCCAGGGCAGTCTCTGCGGCTGCAGAGAGGCTGCCCAGGGCCCCTCCCGGCGGGAGAAAATGGCGGTGGCTCGGCAGCAGAGGTAAGTTCCCCCCTCCCTCCTCCCTCCTTCCCCCTTCTACCGTATTGACCCGTGTATAAGCCGAGGCCGGCTTTTTCAGCCCTTTTTTTGGGCTGAAAAACTCGGCTTATACACGAGTATATACGGTAATTTCTATCAGGATACAGAAGAGAGAAAATGGTTCTCTCTCCTGCACTCCTAACACTACAACACCAATCCAACTTATTCCCCACCCCTGCAGGCTTTTGTTAAACAAATTGTCATGAGATTCAGCCATGAATCTCTTTTGTACCATACAGTTTGGCTCTTAGTTCCATACAAATTATACCCTTTTATTTGAGGGTCCTTACTGATATACCACTGAGATCCTATTTGCTTCCAGGTACAAGTACGAGATTCTGATTCTGACCTTTAAATCTTTAATGGCTCAGGCCCAAAGTACCTAAGGGACCATTTCTACCCATGTTGTCTGGGTTGGGACTTAGAACTTGCACAGGGGTCTTCTTTCAGGAAGCAGCCTTACCTGAGGTTCAGCTGGCTGAGACCTGAGGAAGGGCATTCTCTGCTATCACTGCCCCCGATCTGCAAAATACCCTTCACAAGGAGCTGAGAGTGGCCACATCCCTAAGGGTCTTCCAAATGGGTTTTAAGACCTGCCTTTGTTTTATATTAAGGGATTTTAAAAATGTTTATGGTGGTATTATTGAGAAAGTGGCTGCTCCACTGGATATGTTAGGATTTTATTTTTATGATATTTCTACTGCAATCCTATGCAGAGTTACACCATCTTAAGCAAAGACTTCAATAGAATTTGAAAGGTGTAACTCTGCTTGTGACTGCATATTTAGTTTGTTATCTTACACTGTAAACCACCTTGGAGATCTGTTTTGTTGAGTGAAAGGTGGTTATTAAATGCTCTAAATAAATAAACAAACCTTATAGTGCAGTCTGATGTGAACTGGTACAGATGTGCCAAACTTTAATCAGCTGAAATCAGAATTAGAGAACAGTTCCAGTTCTGAATACAGAATACAGAACAGCTGAATACATGCAAGAATAAAACAAACATTAAAATGATTTGATTTTGTGATATCTCCCCCCAATATGGTTTAATGTGTGTGTGTGTGTGTGTGTGTGTGTGTGTGTGTGTGAAGTGCCGTCAAGTCGCTTCCGACTCATGGCGACCCTATGAATCAATGTCCTCAAAAATGTCCTATCTTTGACCGCCTTGCTCAGATCTTGCAAATTGAGGGCTGTGGCTTCATTTATTGAGTCAATCCATCTCTTGTTGGGTCTTCCTCTTTTCCTTCTGCCCTCAACTTTTCCTAGCATGACTGTCTTTTCTAGTGACTCTTGCCTTCTCATAATGTGACCAAAATACGATAGCCTCAGGTTATATGATAGGTTTAATGTATGTGTGTGTGTAAAGTGCAGTCAAGCTGCAGCTGACTTATGGCGACCCCTTTTTGGGGGGTTTCATGGCAAGAGACTAACAGAGGTGGTTTGCCAGTGCCTTCCTCTGCACAGCAACCCTGGACTTCCTTGGTGGTCTCCCATCCAAATACTAACCAGGGCTGACCCTGCTTAGCTTCTGAGATCTGACAAGATCAGGCTAGCCTGGGCCATCCAGGTCAGGGCAGGTTTAATGTATACTCAGTCATAAAATTTCGATTGTGGGGGAACACACAAGAACTAATTTAACTTAGGCAGCCTCCATTCATCAGTCTCAAGTCTTGGGTAGATTCATATGAGTAGCGTGGTCCTTCATAAACTTTGGACCCAAGCAGGCTCACTTTTCGCAAGAATTACCATATCTGACATACCAGCTTAAACCGGGAAAAGATTCTTCTGGTAACTTCAGCTACCTGTCTCTTCATGAACAGCAAGGAATCCAAGAGTTCTCTAGAGATGCATGTCAGTTGTTTCCACGTGAGTGTAAAATCCAGTATAGCTGTGCACCTATTCCTGTATGAATTTTATTCCCAACATCTTGTTTTGATTAAGCTTCAATTTATTCACGGTTATCTAGTTCTTTACTGCCTCCCTGGTTAAATATTTCCATGGTCTCCCTTGACTGAGATGGAAAATATAGGTCTTCATATTACCTGCATACTGGACCAAATCTCCAGAGGAATAGTTCAAGTGGCTTCAGGTAGATGTCAAGAAGCACGTCAGACAGAATGAAACTTTGAGGTACTCCTAAGTAAAGGGGCAGAACAGAAATAACACCTTCTAGAATCTGCCCTGCAGGCAAGATCAAAACCAATACCATGGCAAATGTATGAAATGCTGTTGAAAAGAACAAATAGGAACATTGTCTTCTAGCCAGTAAACCAGATATCTCAACGCATTTTTAATATTAAAACCTGCCCTCTCTGCTGATTAGCCAGGAAAAGGGTTATTGTCCTGACCCAGGGGAGGGACAAGTGATTGCAAGCCTGCCCAGCAGGACATTCAGTTAGGGGAGGCATGGCTCGAGAGGGCATTTAACCCCTGGAATAGGTTTGCTAGGCCCCGCAGCTCCACTGCGGGACCTTCACGGGGCCGTGGCGTTAGCACGTAATGCGTGTGTGCATCCACGCGCAATGCGCCTACGTCACTTATGGTTTAACCCGGATGTGACGGGGACGCTCTAGCTATCCTGGCCAAAACTCTATAGTTTCCATAGAGTTTTAGCCAAGGGTGCTAGAGCGTCCCTGTCACTTTCGGGTTTACCCAAAAGTAATGCGTGCGCCACGTTTGCGCATGCGTGCCCCGCGTCTTCGTGCGCGTGCCCACAGTGCCTGCGTGAGTGCCCGCAGTGCCCGCCGGCCCTCAGCTGGATGGCGGGCAGCCCGGCAGATGGGCGGTAGTTTACCCGCCACCACCGAGCAATTGGCAACCCTACCCTGGAAGCAGTCCACACATCCCTCTTATCTCTCAGTGTACTTTTAATATTAAAAAGAAGCATGGGAGGGAGAGGCATTTTGATCAGGTCCATGGTGCAGAGGGACAATTTAACTTTTCCCACCTGTTTTTTTTCTAGTAGAAAGCATACAGACACATGCCCTGAACTATTAGCTCTAGTATTGGGGGGGGGGGGGGACAGACTGATGATGATGGGTACCTATTTTATTTCCCTTCTGAACCTAACAACAGCTCAGGGTGCATGTAATTTCTATAGGGAGAGCAGTGTGGGGCAAAGATTAACCCCCTTCTCTCTCTGAGCCAAACTGCATCCCATGGGTTTAGGGTTGCCAGGCTGCATCTCGCAATCTCTGGGAGCAATTAAGGGGGCTAGGAGTGGCATGCTGGTGTCATACCAGTGCACTTACGTCACTTTCAGTAACCTCATAAAACACTTTAATATTTGTGAAAACTCTATGGTAAAACCTTAGCATTTGTGCAAATCCTAGAGTGTCCACAATGAAACCTCTGGATTTCACCAGAAAAAATGCCAGAGTTATGTTGGCTTACACCCCCATTTTCCTTCTGTTTCCTCCCACCAGTGCTTCAGCCACCAGTGAGCAATGAACAAGGGTGTTGGGAGGTCTCCTGCTAATACGGGAGACCAGGCAACCCTACCATTGCTGCTTTTAACATTAAAAAGTATCTTGGGAGATCTCATCTCCCACCACACCTGGCAGATCTCATCTCCATCATTCAGCATACCTTCTATAGGATGTTTTGCTCCAAGGGGATTATAACTCTGAGGCATTTACAGATTGAGCAAAAAATAAAACTGTGAAGTTAGACCTTAAATTTTGAGAACATTGGACCTAGAATATCAAATTTTTAAAGGGGAATGGAAAAAGAATTACAGAGGGTGACTCCCCCTCAGCAAATGGCTTCACCTTCTATTTTGCTTTCCACAGGACATTTAATCTCAAGTGCTATCATATGCTTATTTCTTCGTGGGTGTTTGTGGGGGGTGGGAGAAGGAATTCATTGACTATTAAGAAAAGAAATATAAACCAAATTCATTGACTATTAAGAAAAGAAATATAAACAGGTCTTGAGCCACTACATCGGAGCAAAACTCCTGGCAAAGACTTGCATGTTAACATGTACAGCTTCAGTTTTGCAAGACTTAGCAACAAGATTGTGTGGCAAATATTTCATTTCTTACAGAAAGCATTGCTTTGGGGCCTACTTGGTTGTATACCTTAAGTGATCATGCTTTGAAAACACATATGCATTACGAGGTGACATCTTTTTAAAATTACTAATTCCTTTTATTAGCTGCCAAATTTGATAATCATGCAAGAATTCCACATAGTGTTTAACATAGTTTAACCCGGAGAATGGTCTGCCTGCATGGGTAAATCTATAACCCCCAAACAGTTCTGGGGGCAGGTCCATGAAACTCCCCTAATATACAATAGGCGTAGGACTAGTGATATTCTTGTCACAGTAGTGGTTAATATGCATCAGGATTGTTTCCTGGAACAGATGAATGATTGTGCTGCTAGCACTGTTCCTCCCAGCATTTCTAATATGTCCCCAGCAAAAACAGTTCTGTAAACCCCAGACAGAAAGCTGCTGCTGAGATTTGTCTGTGGTTGCTCCACAGGGCTGCTGTAAGCCAACAAGCAAGGGCCCCCGGCCAAGCTCGCAGGCTCTAGGAAAGCTGCCAGCTGAGCTGCTAGCAACAAAAGGGCTGGAACCAAATATTCTCTAGATTATTTGCTCAGAAAAGCCTAGTGAATCTATTGGAGACCAACCTAGCAGCCTCCAGATCGGTAGCAGTTTTTTGCTTGGATTCTATGGCTTTTTTTTTAAAGTAGATAAAGGAGGTTTATCGCTTTGGTCCATATCTCATTTCTCTTTCATTTTGTTTTACCCCTATGTCATTTTTTTGTTTATGTTTATGTTGACTCAGTCCAAACTGGGACTGGATCAGAGCTGGAACTGCAAAACCCATGCTGTGTTTTCCACACATGTCTGTATCCATGTAGTAACCTAGTGGCTGGCTGGCTTGTGCCTAATACAGAACAAACTTTCTCTTGTTGAAGAGTGGCCTTATTACGTGTCAGCAAACCAAAAAAGGAAAAAAAGATGCAAGGTGACTGGTGACAGCTTTATTGTCATGTACAGCTCCAATGTGTTTCACTATTAAAGCTTCATCCGGGGGATCGGAGTTATTTTTGCTGAACCTTTTCACAGGAATTAAGTTCTATTTGAATGAAGCTTTAATAGCAACATGCATAGGGGCTATACATGACAATAAAGCTGTCATCAGTCACCTTGCATCATTTCCCCCTTTTTTTGGTTTGCTGACACACCGTTTGGTGTCGCCCTATTTTTCTTCTCGTTTGGATTTTCCACTCGGCTTTATTATGTGACCGCTCTGTTATCCTGCCAGTGTTACTAGTGCAATTTGTAGCATTTCTGACACAGGTTCAGTGGTGCTTTACATTTGTACAGAAACCTTCAGTTCACATACATTCAGGGGGCTAACATGAGGTAAGGTTAGGTAGCCACTTCAAGTAATGAATTTGGATGTCTAAAGGAAGAGCGGGAAACAGGCAAATTACGTAAAATTGTTATTTTCATAAACCCCAACGGAATTAATAGAATTTTCACAAAAAAATATTACTTTCTATAAGGCTTGCAGAGAAGTTCCCTGAGAATTGTACCCTGTATTAGTAGCTGGGCCTGGGGGGCACAAATGGATTTTCTACCCTAGGCACCAATCCCAAAAATGTCTTAAGCTTGCTTTGTATTGGCGTAGAGTTTTGTGACTTGGGTGGCCCCACCTTCTTTTTTTTAAAAAAAATAATACATCCCTCTTCCTGACATTCTGATAAATTGTGAGGATCAGATGCGGAAGAGTTCTGTGCGTTAAATTTCTACCTGGCTGGTTGCTTTTAAAGGTATAGGAATAGCAAAGAAAAGTGGCAGAAGGTAGCAGGTAGCCCTATTAATCCAAAGCAAAATTGAGAAACAAAAGCTACACAACACCTTTTATTAAAGCCAACCAACAGAATATAATATATTTCACAGTGGGTCGCCGTGTTAGTCTGTCTGCAGCAGTAGAAAAGGGCAAGGGTCCAGGAGCACCTGAAAGACTAACAAAGATATTTCCTGGCAGGGTATATTGTTGAAGATATGCTATATGGTAATTTATGGACCTAATAGAAAATATGAAGATAATTCACAGTGGGTCGCCGTGTTAGTCTGTCTGCAGCAGTAGAAAAGAGCAAGAGTCCAGGAGCACCTTAAAGAAAGCTCCTACCCTGCCAGAAAATATTTTTGTTAAGTCTTTAAGGTGCAACTGGACTCTGGCTCTTTTCTACTACAACATAATATATGACAGCAGATACACTTTTGAATTAATCCAAAACTCTTGTCAAGCTGAAGAATTCTGGAGAACTGCGTTTTTAAAGGTGGGTGGACGGTTGAAAGGGTATCTTTACGGTCTCAATAACGTTGTAACTACGAATTTATTAGTAAGTATATACCTATACTCTTTTGTATTATTTTGGTTATATTTCGTGTATTATTTTTTATTGTATTCGTGTTGTGTGTTTTTTTTTTTTTTGCTTTATATTTTATGTTATAAAAATCAATAAAAATTCATCAAAACAAAACAAAAAAAAGTATTCTGGAGAACTGGAAAGTTTGCGCGCTGTTTTTGTGCTCTATCGGTTGGCCTTAAAAGCGACCCGACGGTTTTTTTGTTAACGGTCATCCTGCTAACGAGCAGCCTCTCCTCGGCGCTGTGCGGCTCCCTCCCCCTCCCTCCCAGACACGCCGCTTTTTTAAAAACAAACGGTTGCAAGGGCGGCGGCGGCGCTTTGTAGTGGTCGGGAAACCACCCAACGGTCGGAGAACGAGGAGGAGACGGGGGCGCTTCCCCCTCCCCCTCAGGAGTGGCAGGCCGGCTCCCCTCCCGCAACCCGCCGAAGGGGAGGGGCGGAGCAACAGGGGCGGCGCGTGGGCCGCGCCCGTGACGTAGGGGCGGCGGCGCCAGATTCGAACGTCCCCCGCCGAGACCGTTGCTGGGAAGCGAAGCGCCGGCCGAGGCGTTTCCTGGGCCCCTCCGCGACCGCGGAAGGATCGCGGTGGCGGGGATGAAGCGCTCCTTGTCGCGGAGTGTGCTGAAGGGCCTGGTGAGGCGGCACAAGGCCCACCTGCGGATGGCGGCGAACTTGGACCTGCTGGTGAGGGCGGGGGTGGGGGGCCCGGGGCGAGTGGGACCCCCGCCGCTGCCTGGGGCGGCCTCTGCGGCGCTTCCTTTCCCCGCTTGTAGCGGCGGGCCCCTGGCAGGGGAGGCGGCGGGTCGGCGCGGCTGTCGCTCGGGAGGGACGAGCCGCGGTGTGGAGGGGACTCCCCGGCGAGGTGGGCGGCGGGGGCCCCAGTTCCTCGCGCGCGTGGGGCCGTGAGGAAGTTTGGTCTCTCCCGGTGGTACCAAACCGCCCGTTCCTCTCTCGTTTACAGTGGGTCGCCGTGTTAGTCTGTCTCAGTGGGTCGCCGTGTTAGTCTGTCTGCAGTAGTCGAAAAGGGCTAACAAGAATATTTTCTGGCAGGATGTGAGCTTTCGTGAGCCACAGCTCACTTCTTCAGATACAGCTAGAATGTGAAATTAGAAGGAGATTGAGACTGGGAAGGGCAGCCATGAAGGAGCTAGAAAAGATTTTGAAGTGTAAGGATGTGACTCTGGCCACCAAGACTAGATTAATTCATGCCATTGTATTCCCTATTACTATGTATGGGTGTGAAAGCTGGACAGTGAAGAAAGCTGATGGGAAGAAAATAGATTCCTTTGAAATGTGGTGTTGGAGGAGAGTGTTGCGGATTCCGTGGACTGCCAAAAAAACAAATCAGTGGGTTTTAGATCAAATCAAGCCTGAACTGACCCTAGAAGCTCAAATGACTAAACTGAGGCTGTCATATTTTGGCCACATCATGAGACAAGAGTCACTGGAAAAGACCGTCATGATAGGAAAAGTTGAGGGCAGCAGGAAAAGAGGAAGACCCAACAAGAGATGGATTGACTCAATAAAGGAAGCCACAGCCTTCAGTTTGCAAGATCTGAGCAAGGCTGTCAAAGATAGGACATTTTGGAGGACTTTCATTCATAGGGTCGCCATGAGTCGGAAGCGACTTGACGGCACTTAACACACACAGAATGTGAATCCATCGGTCTTTAAGTAGAGGAACAGTATGTAAATGTGAATAGCAGGCTTGATGGGATTAGGTGTGATATGCAGAAGAGTCTGTGATGTCCAGGGGACATATCTGCATCACACCTAATCCCATCAAGCCTGCTATTCACATTTACATACTGTTCCTCTACTTAAAGACCGATGGATTCACATTCTAGCTGTATCTGAAGAAGTGAGCTGTGGCTCACGAGAGCTCCTACCCTGCCAGAATATATTCTTGTTAGTCTTTAAGGTGCTACTGGACCCTTGCCCTTTTCGACTATCTCGTTTAGACAGTGGAAGCGACGGGGAGGGGGCGGAGTGGTTGCCACTGCAGGTTGAACCTGAAAGGAGCCTTGTGGTGCCTTGTGGTGTAAGCCTTTCAAGACCTCCAGTGTAGCTCAAGGCCGTGGCGATTTATGCCACAGTAAATTGTTTTGACTCCTCAGGTGCCGCAAGACTCCGGTTTAACATGGGCCGATGATGCATGCTCACTTTACCTTTCTTTATTCCCCGTTTCAGCCAGGATGAAAGCAACCTGGGTTGGGGGGAAACTGTATGCTTTGGCTGGAACGATCAGGGAATAAACTGTGTGCAACTTGGGGGCCTGAATACAGGAAAGCAGCCTCCCAAGGTCCAATCAAGTCCCACCCCTTTAATTGCTGGTCTGTGATTGGCTCACCTCGTGAGAGAACATTTCCTTCCCCCCAGACCCAACTGCCACATAAAAAAGCATTTTAATAACAAAAAACAAAAAATGGAGCCATTTGAAAGAAGGGGGGGCGCGAAATCCAAGCCTTATTTTAAAAAAGCCTCTCTCAGAAAGATCTCCCAGGAAGCAGGAAGCAATTGAATCCCTGCCT
The DNA here is from genome assembly GCF_029931775.1 of Euleptes europaea. Lineage (NCBI taxonomy): Eukaryota > Metazoa > Chordata > Lepidosauria > Squamata > Sphaerodactylidae > Euleptes > Euleptes europaea. The sequence goes on from NC_079321.1 coordinate 75,010,327, forward strand.
CTTCGTGATTGGCTGTGAGAGAAGCCAATCTTTGCTGCTTCCCCTGTATGGCTATCAGCAAACAGAACAGAAGAGGGGTTTGGAAAGGGGGCGGGGAAAGCTCAATGGGAGGCAAGTATATGCACGCTCTTTGGATCTGGTTTCAGCTAGGAAAGACCATTTGACTCCAGCAAGAAGAGGAATGGGAAAAGCCAAGTTCTTTTAAGGTGGAAACAGGGTTGAGCCAAAAAGGAATGAGGTAACGTGCATTTTCAAAAACCTGATCCTGGCTAAAACAGGGAATGAAGGAGGCTTAACCTACCTTGGATAAGTGTCCATGGTCACCTCTCTGTATAGTGTAGGCCAGAGGTTCCCAAACTTTTTGAGTCATGGAGCACTTTTCAGGGGAGAGATTAGTCACGGAACACTAATTTTCCCCCAGCACCGATATACTAAACTGAATGACAGTAGTATTTTTCTTTCCAATCTCTTCATGGAGCACTAGGAGAAATGGAACCGCTGGTGTTTAAGATGCCAGAAGATTCCTATCAAGTTCTTATTCCAGCACAAAACTTTTGTGGGCTAGAATGTTTTTTGTCTGTCTGATGAAGACAAAGGTACTGCTCTGAAAGATGTTAGGTGCACACCCTTTTTGCCTTGAGCTATTGTAGAGACTTCGGTAGGAAGTATTCCCATCCATAAGAAGATAGCAACAGGATTGTGAACACTCTGGATAAAAAGTCAACAGCATTGTGGCAACCACTGGCAATTCTGCCTCTTTGCTGTCATAAGAGCATGGCTTCCTAACCCTGAAGGTTATTTATTAGTCTGCCCTGGCCCCTGTCTGGTGGAACAGTTTCTCTAATGAGGCCAGGGCCCTGTGGGACCTTAAAGAATTCTGCAGGGCCTGCAAGACAGAGCTATTCCACAAGGCCTATGAGCTATGGTATTCCATCAGTACTGGCCCTACCCCCCTTTCCCCCATTCCATCTAATTTGTTTACTGACAGTTTGTGTGGGGAATCTGGTTTGTTCGCAGGCCCTGTCGCAGCGTATATGCTACAAAGGAGCGCCATCTTATTTATTGTTGATGCCATTTTCTGATTATGTTTATGAGGCTGGTTTTTAGCTCTTATAGTAATTGTTTTAGTGTGAATTTTATTGTAATTTTATGATGCATTATATAAGTTGTTGTGAGATGCCCTTAGCCCGGCTTTGCCAGGGAGGGCAGCCTATAAGATTGAATAATAAATCAAATAAATAAGCACACTAACCCCCTACAACAGCATATAAGGCTTTGTGTTAACACACTTGTCTTAGATGTTTGTGCTAGATCTAAAGTGACAGTTATCTTTTTTCGAGGCTATCTGGATACCTCTGACATGGAAGCTCTTTCCTTTTCAATTTGGTATGAGCTGTTTGTGGTTGCTCATTGGGGAAGGAGAACTGTCAACATATGTCAAAGTTATGCCTAGTCTGCAGTTTGCTAAACAGATCATACTGATCAGAGTGACAGCTAAGTCATGTGATGATGCTGGTCTGATCCAGTTTGTACAGCCAGGAATGGGGATTTCCAGAATGACTCATCTCAGGTGAACTGTGATTGGTCATGAATGTGTATATAAGTCTGTATAGTGAATGTAAGTTACCTATTGCTGAAATATATATGCTGGCGGAGCATGCTGATGCTCACAGCTGTGAATGCTAACAGCAAAGGACTCTGTGTAGATATTGTAAATAAACTGTACATAGCAGAACTGCGTGGTGTGAAGTTGCTACCAGGTAAACTCCTGAAGTCCAGACAAGCTGTGCGCGACAGGGTTATGGGCCCAGATAGACTGCGCTGAGAGCTGGAGGTTCTATTGGAGTTGGTGAGCTACTGCCGTGAGTTGCTGCTGTGAGCGGTTTGGATGTCTACAGAGGCCAGCGACGCTGAGGACCTTGATGTACAGTCTGAAGACGGTTCAGTTGTTTCTGACCAAGAGTCGGAGGAGGAACCAGGGGAAGATAATCAGCTACTGCCGGTGAGCGAAGATATCATGGCGCAAGCTGTTTCTGCCCTGTTGGTTGATAAACTGATCACAGATAACTATGCTGTGTGGTCTCTGCGAATGGAGCATTATCTTAAGCGTGAGTCATTGTGGACGTATTTGGATTATCCCCCACAAGCTCCCACGCCTGAGGAAAGTTTAAAAGACCAGAAGGCATTAGCCACGTTGATATTAAGTGTTGCTGATGACCAGTTGGTGCATGTGGCGGGACAGGGGTCAGCTAAAGATGCCTGGAATAGCCTCAAGGCTGTATATGTACAAGACACGGCTGGATCTCTTATTTCCCTGATGAGAAGGATTTATAGAAAGACTATGGAGCCAAATGAGAGTGTTAGAGCTCATTTGAACACCTTAGCCACGTATTTTCAACTGCTGGCTCAGGGAAAAGCAGATTTCTGACCAGGACCAGGTGTTTATTGTTTTAAGTTCCCTGACGGAGCGTTTCGACCCACTTATCTCAGCCCTTGAATCTGTTGACGCAGCAAAATTATCTCTGCAATACATCACAGGGAGATTGTTAGAGGAGGAGGCGCGATATACGCAGCGGGAGTTGGCAGGCAGCCAGACCGGGAGCTGTGCCAAGCATGAGATAAGGAAGGATACAAGCCTCAGCTGTGAAGCAAGAAAGCCTATACCTGTGGCTTTACGTGTCAAGAGATGTTACAGATGTGGAAAAGAGGGGCACATTCAAAGATTTTGCCCTGCTGCAAGGAAATACAGAGAAGGAAAAAAGACTCAATTTGTGACCAAACAGCAAGCTACGCTGGTGAGAGTGAGTCCAGACTCCCTGAATGACTCTTGGATAATTGACTCAGGAGCTTCACAAATATTTGTGAGGGAGGAAAGGCTACTAATGAACTCACATCAATCGGCGTTAGGTCATGTAAGTTTGGCAGATGGACGTTCTGCAACTGTTTCCTGTGAAGGAAGTGTAATGTTTGGAAGTTTAAACCATACATTCAATGATGTGCTTTGTATACCCTCTCTTGAGAAAAACTTATTAAGTATAAGTGCACTAGATTCTGCTGGATTCAGTGTAACTTTCAGAAATAAGTGCTGTAATATTCTCAAAGGTGATAAAATTATGGCAGTGGGGAATTTGAAAGATAATGTGTATGTGCTAGAGAACATGGCAGGAAAAGCACAAACAGTGTTAAATAAAAACCCTCACCATAAGTGTATACATTTGCTACATAGAAAACTCGGCCATGTGGGCTGGGGCACCTTGAATAAAACTCTTGCCCTGCTGGGCAAAGAGAAGGTTGAAGGGTGCAAAACATATCTGGATTGTGATGTGTGCAAGCAAAGTAAATCTAAAGCACACCCAGTTGCACCAAAGAGTGACAAAGTAACAAAAACCCCTCTATAGCTTATTCATAGTGATGTGGTAGGCCCTTTCCCAGACAGTATATCTAAAAGAAAATATCTTCTTCTTTTGATAGATGATGCCACAAGGTTCACATGGGTGTATCCCATAGCAAAGAAGTTAGAGGTGTGTGACACTATAAAGATGTGGGCTAACAATGTGCAAAGGCAATTGGGGCATAAAATTTATAAGTTCCAAAGTGATTTTGGGGGCGAGTACATGTCTGGTGAAATGGCTCATTGGTTTAAGACTCAAGGTATTGAACATAGAATTGCTAATGTATCTATGAGTCAAGAAAATGGTGTTGCAGAGAGAAAGGGAGGAGTACTGCAAACAATGATAAAATCAATGCTACTTGATGCTGGATTGCCAAAAATGGTCTGGGCTGAAGCGGCAAAAAATGCTTCTTATATTTCAAATAGAATTTGGACAAGTGCCACAAACAATATTCCATACAAGGCTTTGTATGGGAAAGATCCCAGTTTGGATCATATCAGGATATTTGGCAGTAAAGCATGGGTCAATATACCACTGAAACAACGTAGGAAAGGTGGTGAAAGAGCAAAAAAGTTGACATTCCTGGGGTATCAGACAGGAATGAAATCTTACCGTTTTGTAAATAACCAAAATGCATTAAGTTTCAGTCGTTCAGCTACATTCTGTGAGGATGCTAATTGGCCTAAGATACATGCAAACCAATTACCATCCACAGTATTGTTACCTATGAATGATGATTCTGATAACATGCCAGAAGTAAAACAGGAGGTGCAGTCACCAATACATGCAGACTCTGAGAGTGTGCAAAGTGCAGATCAGAGAGTAGTGCCAAGAGTGTCCTCTAGATCTACAAAAGGTATTCCACCTCAAAGGTATGGTGTAACTGCTAACCATGTGTTTGTGAAAGTTCCAACTGATTACAATGATGTGTTAAGTCTAGCCTCAGAAGAGAAAAATGCTTGGCTGCAAGCCATGGAGGCGGAATATAACTCATTGGTGTCAAATGAAGTATTTTCCTTATCTGAATTGCCAGCAGATAAGAAAACTCTGAGTTGCCGTTGGTTGTACAGGCTCAAAACCTTGCCAAATGGGAATGTTAAATATAAGGCAAGATTAGTTGCGAGGGGATTTACGCAGGTGGTTGAACAGGATTATTATGAATCATTTGCCCCCACGATTCGCATGGAAACAATAAGAGTTGCATTAACCAAGGCTGGAGCAGAAGGAATGCTAGTTGATCATTTTGATTTTGATACTGCATATCTGAACGCACCTATTGAGGAAGAGTTATATCTTGATCAAATACCAGGGTTCAAATGTCAAAATGCCAACACAGTGTTAAAATTGCACAAGGCATTATATGGCTTAAAGCAATCAGGACATGCATGGAATATGTGTATAAAAAATGCTTTAACCAAAAAAGGGTTTAAGCAGAGTGTGTCTGATCCATGTCTGTATCAAGTGGACAAGAACAGGTACTCTCACATTCTTTATTTATTGGGTTTATAGGTCGCCCTTTCCTGGACTATGAATGTGTAGTGATACTATGGTATTTATTCTGACATGGCTACAAGAAGGTCTCTTTATGAGCTGGGAATGGGATAAGGCAGTTCTGTGGGTTGCCTTTTCCCAAAATCAGATTATTGGTTCTTCTAGGTCAGCACTGTGTCAGGCATGATTCAAGTTTTACCTTGGGTCCTTTATGTTGTAGAGAGCTTCCCATCATGATTATTGAGCTGAACAGGAGGTGGCTATGTACCAGTGATGACAAGCTTGGAATTTTAATTTGTTGTTTTGGTGATAAAACATTAAAGTCAGGCTCTCTTTGGAAACTAAAATTTTCCTGTTTGGTATGCCATTTGTCTAGGGACTAAGACAGTTGCAAAGTTATGCTTTGGGGGTATATATGGATTCCTTCTATCTCTATTTGGAACTGTGAAAATTGTCTCTGACTCATACAAGTACAGTGAAAGCTTTGCTATCTGGTGCTTATGGGAATGAGGATTGCTGGTTAGTCAGAAGTGTGAGATACTCAAGCTTATTACTCCTCAATGTGCCCCCAGAGGATTCTGCAACAATCAAACCCCATGCCAATGGGAATGACCCTTCCCCAGCCATGGGGCTATCATTTGTGGGCTGTTTGTCTAGGGGCTTTCTGGCAGAGCTGGCTCCCAGCAACTCAAGGCAGGCTGAAATGGGAAGGGGCATCTGAGGATGATGGCCACTGTCAGTGCCATCTATCAGAAGCCCACCAATGGTCAGATGCCTCAAGCTGGCTAGCTGAAGAGGCAGGAGTGCAGCTTATGGTGGCTGAGGGTGAAGAACTTGTTCTCTTGGTGTAACTAGTTGACTGAGCATTCTGTTTAAGTGCCAAATACCAAGTTTTTACTATATATTATTTCCCCAAACTTTCCCCCCAAAATTTTTGGGATCCACCTTATTAATATAAGAGAAAAATAGGTTTCAATCATGGTCACTTCCTGGGTTTCACTTGATACTCCTCACTTGGAATCTGTTTGGAGAGCTGGAGTGGTGTAGGTGGGAGAGTGTCACACTAGTATCTGAGAGACCCAGGTTCAAAGCTTGCTATGTGATCTTGAGTCAGTCATGCACATTCAGCTTAACCTACCTCGCAGGCTGTTGTGTTGTTCCTGAGTAATCATACCTGCATCACATCAGACATACAGGCAAGCATGCATGCAAAACTGCTTACAAGCAAAACCTGATTGATAATCCGGGAGATGGGGAATGGACCTACATACTTGGCACTGAGTTTGCTGCAGGGGCGGGTAGACCGTAGATTCTTGGTGGACAAATATACTTCCCTAACCAAGGTGACATGTTCATCAAAGGTTTTTGAATAAATGAGAATGTCATCCAGGTAAACCACCACCCCCTTGAACAGCAAGTCGTGTAGGATCTCATTAATGTGTTGCATGAAGACCCCCGGGGCCCCTTTTAATCCAAAAGGCATCACCAGAAACTCAAACATTCCAAAGCAACTGGAGAAGGCTGTTAGGGGGTCATCTCCTTCTTGAATCCTGATTCTGTAATAGGCTTCGACTAAGTCCAATTTGGTAAAAATGCGTCCCTCTTTTAGTTACCCCAAAAGATCCGAGATTAATGGAATAGGGTAGGCATTCGTTTGGGTAACCGCATGTCAGGCCTGCTCTCTGTACAGACTGCCAAACTGAGAATGTTTTGGTTTCACCAGGTGCGGCTCAAGGTCGGCCCTGTTAACCGTCAAATTCCTATTCTAACTCTGACTCCCGTGGGAACGGTCCTCGTTGGGAGGAGGGTTGCCATGGCTGCCAATGCTATCTTGATATGACCAATACTCTTTCATTTTGGCCTTGTATCGTGCCTCTAGTTCTCATTCGTGCCAACTTACCTATAGCTGCTGTTAACCTGTAGACTTTTTCCAATAAATCAACTCTATTTTGGACTCCTCGTCTGTGGATGTTGTTTGTGGGATTGTCACGGGACAAGTGCTGACATTTTGGCACAAATCCCCTCTCTACCTTTTGACTGACTATACTTCCTGGCTGGAGCCCTGGAGGGATCGCTGGGATCTCGGATTGGAGCAAGGGACATGCTCTCCGAGTGAGTTGCCCGTGGCTGGAGCCCTGGAGGGTTCGCCTGGGCCCCGGGTGGGAGCAAGGCAAGTGCTCCCCGGGTAGAGTGTTCCTGGCTGGAGCCCTGGAGGGTTCGTCTGAACACTGGCATCTTCCGTTGGGAACGTCGGACGAGTTCCCTGACGACCCTACTCTGCTGCAAGACGTTCTTGCTGAGGCGCTGCGAACTGACGCGGAGATCAATTGCCTTGTTGTACTTATTCGAGTTCAGAGGCGTCGCCTTGCTGAAACGACCCCTGGACGACCCACGACACAGATCAAAGTGCCCAGCACGACCTCCAGACACTGGACGGTTTGTTGGAGGATGTTCGGCTGTTGCAGGAGGATTTAGCAACGTTGACCCTTTTGTTGGCGGGATTAACATTACGCGAGACGCAACAGGAGTCAGCGGTGGCCCCGATCCGCCCTGTGTGCTCTTCCATGGCGGGAATGCGGGAGGAGGAGGTCCTGATGCCAACCGTTCCTGATCCCAACTTGTGCCGGAAGGAGGCACAGGATGCGGCAGCCCGGACGGCTTTACAGTTTGTGGGACTGACCTCGGCCACGGCCGATATTGCGAAACGATTAGCCCCTGAGTTTGGAACGGACGCGGCTGCTCTGGTAGTCCGGGTTCAACCGTTGTTGGACCAGACTGCTTCTGAGCTTCTTCTGCTTCTGGAACGAGAGGCCCTCCTGATCGTCACGACGGCAATCGCCGTGAAATTCAAGGCCGACCAAGCACTCGCCCATCGGAAGCGAGCTGAAGAGCAGTTGCGGGCCGCTAGTGTGGCTGCGGCTCAAGCGCTGGCCGATCAGAACAAGGCGGAGGAGCAACGTTTGGCTAAAGCGGCCGCCGCTTGAGGCAGCGCGATGATGGTAGCGGACATTCGTCCCAAAGAAGGCACAGGATTGGGATTGTTACCCTTGTTTTCCCCGACCTATGGCCCGCCTCGGGACGTGGCGCGCGCACGCCGCCTCGCTGACCGCTTGGGTGAACCGGATTACTCGGATGAGGAGGACTTGTACCTAGAGGAGTTTCACTGGGCTACTTATCTCCGAGTCAGCCAGGCCCGACGTACTGGGGGGACTGGGGACGAAATGCATCTCTTACGGTGCCAGAACCGAGACTTGACTGATCATATGGCCCGTATGCGGAACCAAATGGATCTCCTGATGCGAGAGAATGACCGTTTACAGCAAGCTCAAACTCCCCCAGCTCAACAGGTGCCAGGGTACCCAAGTCAGCCGGCTCCACGGCCACAGGTTCCGCCGCTGAGGCCGCCAACTCTGCCTCCTCCAGGGCAACCAATCCAGCCACCTCTGGGGCAACCAGCCCAGCCAGTCCCGGGGGCACCAGTTCTACCGCCACTGAGGCAACCAGTTTTGCCACTCCCAGGACAACCACCAGCGCTGCCCCCAGCGCCCCCTCTTATACAGTGGAAGCAACCCTGGTTAAGGGTGACTTACGACGGCTCAGTTGACGCTTTGCCCTGTTTTCTACACCAAGTGGACAGTTATATGAGGGAACAGGGACAGCACTTCCCCACTGAGAACAGCCGAGTATGATTCGTTGCCTCACTATTGACTGGAAAAGCCGCCGACTAGACAGTTCTCCAGTTTGACACTCGGGCCTGATCCATACGCTCGCTCAACCATTTTTTGCGAGCGTTACGACGACGTTTTGAGGACCCCTTCATGGGAGAGAAGGCCAAAGCACCCCTCCTGCAACTTCTACAAGGCTCTACACCAGTGCGGGAGTTTGCGGACGAATTCCAAAGGCTCGCCAGTAAAATAGTAGACTGGACTGAGGCTACCTGAATACATTATTTCCGGGAAGCCTTACACCCTTATTGAACTGGGCTTATATGCAACGAGACCCCCATGTCTAGGAGAGTTTGCCCCTGTTCGGAAGACATGGTAGAGTCAATCTGTCACGTTTTATTTCATTGTCCTCTGTATGAAGCGGAAAGAAAGTGGCTAATTGAAATCCTATTAAGGCGTCTTAATCCCCCCGGAACTTTCTTGCATCAAGCAGAAATTATATCTCTGAGATATCTCTTGGAAGATAAGCATATATGGATATCACGTTTGGTGGCCAAATTTCTGTATATCACGATTGCCAAACGAAAGTCATTTATAAACAGTTTAGGTTTTATGTAGATAGAATACCATTTAGTTTTAATTCCATTTCAGTGCTTAGCATCATATTTGGATTTTATTCGATTAATCATGCTTAAGATAGTATATAATGTATTGAACACTATTTGTGCTGGTTCATTTTGATCTTTTTGGAATTTAATACCTTTTATTCTGTACATGTGACAGATATTTTACTGGTCATGGACTGTTTTAATAAAACTGAACTGATTTCAAGAGATGGTCACGGTGCAGGGAAACGAAGCCTCTACTCGGGGTGACCTTCCGTTTCAGAGCAGGGTTTTTTCGGGGGGTGATATCGGAGCCAGCTGAAGTCTCTACCATGGGGGCTGTCTGAAGGAGAGTGCTCATCTGCGCGGCTGAAAAGTCTTCGGAAGCCTGGTGGTAGCAGCAGTTGAAGCTAGCACTTTTTAGTTGGAGGGTATATCCCTCCCGACGGGACAGGGTGAGCCCCGTCTTTTAAAAACCCTTATTCTTGATCCAGATTAACCCACTGGATGGTGATAGATGGGGATGTGTGGTTAGACCATGTGTGGTCAGACCAAGCCTTCTGTTGGGTGATATACCTGGAAAGTTGGTCAGAGCAAGTTGGTTCCGATTACACGACCCCTACCTCAAAAGGGTCCAAACTATAGGGACCTAACAAAACCAGTCAAAGAAAGAAAAAGGGGAGAAAGCACAGAACTGTGCCTCTGAGCAAAGTCGAATAGCCAAACCTGAATCACATATTTGGCTTCAAGCAGACCCCCAGATTTTGGCGTTTGGTAAACCCAAAGCCCCAAAATTACAGAAATTCTAATTTCGAGTTTATTTTCAGTTCGAGTTTATCGATATGCACATTCCTAGTATAGTGTGGCTCAGTTTTGTAATAATGAATAAATATAGACTTTGTGACTGTCAGTAATAAGAGGCGAAGCTCTTTAGCCAGGTTAAGTTTACAAAAGACACTCTTGCAAGCTAAGAGTCCAGGCATAGCAGAAAACCCCTGCCAAGACAGTCGGTCTTTTCTAGTTTGAACTGTATTAGTGATGTTTGCTTGGAAGAAGAAATAGAAGAGTTGGTTTTTATATGCCAACTTTCTCTACCACTTAAGGGAGACTCAAACTGACTCAAATCACATTCCCTTCCCCTCCCCACAACAGACACCCTGTGATGTACGTGGGACGAAGAGAGCTCTAACAGAGCTGTAACTTGCCCAGTTGGCTTTGAGTGTAGGAGTGGGGAAACAAATCCAGTTCACCAGATTAGCGTCTGCCGCTCAGTTCCTAAGATGTTAGCTATCCTCTCAGTGCTGTTTCCTCTGCAAATATGGTAAGGGTTTCCTTGAACCCTTCATTGAAGTTGTTGGTAAACATGTTGAAGAGTACCAGGTCCAAGACAGAGCCCTGTGGTACCCCAGATCTACTGCCAGATCGATGAAATACTACTGATAAGCATTTTTTTAATATGGTTCTCAAACCAGCTTGAATCCATCTGATTGTGGCTCTAACCAGTTTGCTAACATAAATATCATGGAGGAGATTTTTAAAAAGGCAGTAGTATTAATCCTGCAGGATTTGCTCTTGATAAATGCATGCTAGATTCAGCTAAACACTACATTATTTTCAAGGTGCTTTTCAAGATCAATGGTGTTTTTCAGTCTCACGTTATTCAATGGGGCTTTCGCCCAGGCAAGGGTCCTTAGTTTGCAGTGGTAACCTAGTAACATCTGAGAGCATCTCTTTCATTTACTTAATGATGGAATCTCTTTTTTTCTTTCCTTGCCACTTTTAGCTCTATAGATGATGATGGTGGAGTGTTGTGTATGAAATGGCAGACACATTGTCCAAATAGGAAGTGTAAATATTAAGGAACAAGGCTGAATCAGGAATAATTATACCTCATTATAAATGTGAATGTTGATGTAGAAGTGAGGAAGTTAACACTGGAATTACTAAGAAATTAGAGTCATATTTAGATATTTACAAGTGGGGACCCACAAGGAACTTTCAGGGAGGAGGCATCCCATTCCACCCACCTTTGTTTCCTCCCCTCTGTCCAATCCCTTCTCTCTCTTTCTTTTTCTGTCTGGGGAGGAAGCAATGGTGGGCACAGCAGTGGAAGAAACAGTACTGGTTTCTCCCCCCCCATGTGCAGTGCCACTGCCAGAGAGATTGATGGCAGGCCTGGATGCGGGGGAAGTTCCTCCCTGCACCCACAGCACTGCTGAAGAAGAGGCACTGATCACGGGCCTGGTGGCAACAACCACACTACTCCCTCCCCATTTGAAGGCAGAAGAAAGTGACAGCAGGCCTGGATGCAGTGGCAGTTCCTCCCCCTCCCCACAGCACTGCTGCCAAAGAGGCGGGACTGGCGGTGGTGGCAGCAATACCATCCACAGCTCTTGTTCCTCCTCCACTCCCTCCCGCAACACCCCCTCTGGAGAGGAAGTGATGGTAGAGATGGCTACAGTTCCTCCCTCCCTTCTGCATTACTGCTAATGAGAGTCAGCAGTGGTGAGGCAAGTGGTGTCAGTGGCAGTTTTGTACAGGTACAGACAAATGTTCTCTGTTTTAAAGTTTTTGGGACCCCCCCTTCTGTCAATGTTGCCCCAATCTCCGGATTTAAGTATCCACGGATGGGCCACTGTTGACTTGGAGTATATGATGCTTTTAAGCAATTTGTTGGGAGCTTTCTTTACTTTTGTAACAATGTTATAATCTCTGCTTCTTTAAAGGTACATTTGAACTTCTTATTGTTTCTGCATCGGTTAGCTGAAGAAACCCGGACCAAGGCTATTGCAGACAAGAGCAAAACCATTAAATATGAACATGTTCTGACTTCAGCAAAGGTAAGAACAATTAAAACCTGAAATTCCCCACTATCTTAATACCTAAATATAAAACAATGAATGGTGCACCTATTTCTGTTAAGTGTCAGGGTGTTGTACAATTAATTTTACTACATTTCACTTTACAAATAAAACATTAATTGTGGTGCCAGGTCACTTAATTTTAGAAAAACCAAGCTTTGCTGTTCTTTGTATGACATTGCCATAAATATGTTATTGTGTAGCCACTCATACATTTTGAACAGTCAGATTTTATTATTTAACCAAACAAATTATTACACTAAAATAACATTACAAAACATAATAAAATGTATAACATAAAACTGGCTCACTGCAAAGGACATTAAACAGGTATCATATTACAGGTAAGCTCCTGTTCCACATTTGCATTTTACTTTCGTAGGTTTTGAAACTACTTAAACTTTTATAAGAAACGTAGTTCTACAGACATTCACAAACACACATATATATATACACATGGATTCAGGGTCACCGTACACTCAGAGGGATGGCGCCTAAGTATGTACAGTTCATATATACATAAAGCAGTTGTCAGGGCTTTGGCCTGTTCTTGCTTCCCAGGGATTCTTAGTGTTTATGCTTTCATTTTAGGCCGGCCAAGCACCTGGACTATGTTGAGTCTTCAGTTGTGGGAATCCTTATCTTCGGGTTGCCTGGGTGTACCATGTGAGGTCATCAGAAGGGTCTAGCACAGTCATGAGCCAAAGCCAAACCAGCATGTTTCTTCCCCGCTCTATGCATATTGACACAGGGCTACACTTGCTTATTTGCATGTAATCACAGTATTTATCACGGGGCAAATGCATAAGGGGTGGAGCCAGTACATTCAGTCATGGTGGGAGATGACTCTAGCACACTCAGGTTCAGTTCCTCTCTGCACTCATTGCCCTGTACCCCTAATGTCATGTTTCAGTTTGGAGCCTGTATGTGAGAGATCAGGGAAACAATTCTGTAGCCTCCTGTTCTCACCTGGATGAGGGCTTCAGCCCTCTTGCACAGTCACATTGTCCTTTGGTCATAGTAGCTTATAGATATGATGCAAAGAGTTAGTATATCCTGTGGCTAGGATATGTTCAGTGAGACTCTAAATCAGGGGTGTTGAACTCATTTGTTAGGAGGGCAGGATACGACATAAATGTCACTTGGTCGGGCCGGGCCATGTGTACCAAATGAATAAATACTCGACCTTGACTCCAGCTGCGCTCTCAGCCTAGAGCTCACATTCTGCCCCCCCCAGAGCTCCCACCTCCCCACCTCAGCCGATGGGGCGAGTTTATCTGGATACGCAGCATGGAATTGACGCAGGAGGCGAGGGGTGGAGATGTGACGATGTTTAACCCATTCATCATGGGCGGGACTAAAATGTTTCCAACGGACTAGGTATTCCAAGCCCCCCCCCTATGAATGCGGGAATCAAGGATCTTGGAAACCACACAGTACTCCTCCCCCCCCCATTTCGGGAACCTCTGGAGGCTCTTCTGGATGCCACTGAGACGCGGACACATACTGTTTTAATAAACGGACATGAAAAACTGGATGGATCCTTTTCAACTTCTTGGGGAGTTGCAGCTCCACTGTGACTTCATTAATAACTTGGGTGATAGGAAAAGGACCAATGTATTTTTCACTCAGTTTTTTGGAGGGTCGCAGAGAACGTAGATTTTTGGTGGAGAGATATACCTGATCACCCACCCTGAGCGTCCAGCCAGGGGACCGATGCTTGTCTGCCTGAGCTTTATATTTTCTTTGGGCCCGTTTTAAGTTTTCAGTTAACCAAGGCCAAGTAGACTGGATGGTTTGAATCCAGTCTGACATCTCCGCACCCCCACCCCTCCCCAGACACATCCACCTGCCTGACGGGGCCAAACTCCTTGCCATACACAATGCGGAAGGGGCTGAAGCCTATGGATTGATTATTATATGCATACTCTGCAAAAGGCAATAGATCAACCCAGTCATCTTGATGATAATTTACATAACATCGGAGATAACATTCTAATACAGCATTTACTCTTTCTGTCTGTCCATCTGTTTGGGGGTAGAAGGCACTTAACATTGTTCAACTCCTACCAGTTTGAGGAAAGCTTTCCAGAACTTGGCTACAAATATAGAGCCACGGTCTGAAATTATCTTGCGCGGGAAGGAATGATATTTGAATATGTGTGTCACAAATAAGTGAGCCAGTCTTTGAGCGGAGGGCATGCCTGCACAAGGGATTAAATGCACCTGTTTGGAAAAAAGGTCCGTAACCACCCACAGGACAGTTTCCCCCCGACTTAGTGGTAAATCAGTCATGAAATCCATGGCAATTCCCTCCCATGGCCCTTGAGGCACTTCTAACAGCTTTAGTAGCCCAGTGGGCTTGTTTGTCAGACGTTTTGCAGTGGCGCATATTGGACAGCTGCGGATGAAGGAGTCCAGATCAGAACGCATACCCGCCCACCAGAATTGACGACGGAGCAAATGTAGTGTCTTTACAACCCAAAGTGTCCAGAGGTTTTTGCTCCATGAGCTAGTTCTAACATTTCTGCTCGCAAAGTTTTAGGCACGTACAATTTAGAGTCTTTGACCCATATTTCTCCCCGCTGCTCAAGACCTGAAGGTAGTACATTGTTATTCCTCTCGGTTAGGCACTCACGTATCAAAGTGTCATGGAAAGACTGGGGCAGTCCTGCTGGAATGATAGGGTCGCGCCCACTTGGGGTTGGGTTGAAGAGCCACTGCTAGCGTCCTCGGGCGGCGGCAGAGGACTAGGAGAGACAACTCCCTTAGTGGGTTGCGGGGAGTCGCTCCCTGCCTGGGCTTGCCGTGCCTGGGCGCGCGTGAGGACTGCTAAGGTGGGAAGGATACCTCTTTGCTCTGGAGTAAACAGGGACTCGGTGGGTCATTCCACCTTAACAGGATATTGAGGAAGTCTAGAAAGAGCATCAGCTAAGAGGTTTCTTTTGCCCGGAATGTGTTTGATTACAAAACGAAAGCGAGAAAAGAAGTCCGCCCATCTGATTTGTTTTGCGGTGAGTTTGTGAGTCTCATTTAAAGCCTCCAGATTTTTGTGATCTGTCCAAACTTGGAAGGGGGTCTCAGCAGCACCTTCTAGGAAGTGTCTCCAGATCGTTAAGGCGTGTTTCACTGATGCTGCCTCCTTTTCCCAAATGGGCCAGTTGAGCTGAGACTGGGAAAATTTCTTTGAGAAATAGGCACATGGGTATAACTGGCGATCTACCCCCTCTTGCATGAGGGCCCCTCCCATGGCTACTTCAGAAGCATCTACCTGAACGATGAAAGGGCGGTCACAATCTGGATGCTTAAGTATCGGTTCAGTGGTGAACAAACATTTTAAAGTCTCAAAGGCTACCTGACAGTCCAGGGTCCATTCTATTTTAGCGGAGGGCTGAGTAGCGGCAACTCCTTTACCCTTGGTTTTGAGTAAATTAGTGATCGGAAGCGCAACTTGTGTGAAGTCTCTGATTAAATGGCGGTAGAAATTAGCGAACCCGAGAAATCTCTGTACTTGCTTGCGAGTAGTTGGCGGCTCCCAGTCAACTACTGCTTGTACTTTGTCCGGGTCCATGGCTATTCCTTGGTGTGAAATTCTATAGCCTAGAAAGGTTAGCTCTCTTTTATGGAATTCACACTTGGAAACCTTAGCATAGAGGTGGTTCTCTCTGAGCCGTTGCAGAATTTCTTTGAGCAGGGTGATGTGCTCATCCAAATTCTTGGAGTAGACGAGTATGTCGTCTAAATAAACTACCACCCCTCTAAACATCAAATCATAGAGGATCTCATTAATCATTTGCATGAAGACCCCCGGGGGCCCTTTTAATCCAAAAGGCATTACAAGGTACTTGAACATCCCAAAGCAACTGGAAAAAGCAGTCAATGGTTCATCTCCCTCTCCAGTTCGTATGCGATAATACGCTTCAACCAAGTCCAATTTGGTGAAAATGCGTCCTTCCTTTAGTTGGCTTAGGAGATGTGGAATGAGGGGAATGGGGTAGGCATTAGTCTGGGTGCAGCGTTAAGTTTGGAAAGTCTATACACAGTGTTAAGTCACTGTGGCGAGTCACCTGTCACCTGTCTTTGTACGCATGAAGAAGGCAGGAGCGCAGTGGGGGGCTGTGGAGGGGCGGATGAAGCCCTGTGCCAGATTCTTGTCAATAAAGTCTTTCAATACTGCCTTTTCTTTGGGATTCATAGGATAAATCTTACTCTTAGTTAAACGTTCCCCCCCTTCCACCTCAATAGCACAGTCCGTGGCGCGGTGGGGGGGCAGTACATCACACTCTTTGACATCGAAAACATCTGCAAATCCTCGATATTCGAGAGGCAATTGCGGATCAGCATCTCCTGCCGTCAAGGCAGAGTCTAGGACGGCTATCTCTTTTTGGTGCTGTTCACATTGCGGTTGGATGAACTCAGGTGTTTGGGCTGCCCAGTCGATTATGGGGCTGTGCCCCCGAAGCCAATTTACTCCCAGGACTACTGGAAAGCGGATGCCAGGCACTATAGTAAAGCGGATCTGTTCCCAATGGTCCCCCACTCCCATGGCGACTATGCCCATTCGCCTGTCAACCGGGCCACCTTTAAAGTCACTCCCGTCCATCTGGGCAAATCGGAGGGGCTGCGGTAAAACGCTTCCTTTTACGTTTAAGGTTTTAAAAGTGTCCTCACTGATTAGGGTACAAGCACATCCAGAATCTACTAGAGCCTTAACCGCTACTTGGGGACCCCCCTTATAATGTTGCAATATTACATCAAGAAACATAGCGTCTTCCACTTCTCTCACCATTAGCGGAGCTGTGGGGGGTGCAGTCACCTTGGTCCGCAGTGGTGCTCTGTTCACTGCAGACCTTGCTCATTTTTTTGTCTACTCCTGGACGGGAACGAGGTTCAGGGCTGCTAAGGATCCCCAGGTCCCATCTTCTTCTTCCTCCGATGTATCCGCGTTGGCGGGACTAGAGGTGATTGTAATCCGAGGCCCAGATGGTCCTTCATTTGTAATCTGACCCCCCAACGGGGTAGGAAGGGGCGCTGGCAACCCTTTACGAGCAACCTCGTCGTTCATGTGGAGGGTGACGGGTGGTTTGCACCCGCTTGGCGTAGTGCTTTTGCGACAGCTCTCCCCACCGCTCCGGGGATGTCCTTCTGCTTGCAGGTCTGGGTTGGGACGAGCGGAATGTGTAGAGCAAGTGGCAGCGAAATGGCCCATCTTACCACAAATGAGACATGCTCCCTTTTGGAAACGTTTGACTCGGTCTGAAACAGGAGCGATTGGTCTCCGTGGAGGTGGGGCGGCACAGTCTTGCCGTGGACCTGTTTCCCTTGCTCTGCGCCTGGAGAGAGCGAGGGATTGCCGTCGGCTTTCCACCTCCGCAAGCAGGACCCATTCCTCGAGGTTAGGCGGATCTCGTTGCATGTAAGCCCAGTATAGAACTTCAGGGTGCAATCCTTCATGAAAGTATTGCACTCGAGTAGCTTCACTCCAATCCGTAATTCTGCTGGCCAGACGTTGAAATTCCCCGACATATTCTCGGACAGACTTAGTGCCTTGGTGCAATTGAAGGATGGCTGCCTTAGCCTTGTCACCATTGCCTCTGCTCTCTCATGAAGCTGTCTACCTGATGCAAAAAATAGGATAGGGCTTCCGCAGAGCCGTTAAAAGTTACTCGTAAGTCTTTTAAGGATGCATGCGGACGGGGCGGCGGCGGGTACTGCCAATGCGGAGGGAATCCCCCCGTCCACCCCGGCGGGACTTGCGGCGGTAGTTGGGGCGGCGTTTGTGGCGCAACTTGAGAACCACCGGGCTGCGTCGGCAGTGGCGGCAATCACCGGGGATTGTTGCCCCCGTTTCCATTCGTGGCAGAGAGCATCTATTCGCTCTTGCATTTGGGCCATCTGTTGCTGTAATTCTCGGTTCTGGAAGCGCAAACGAGAAACTTCATCTGCCGGTCTGCCGCCGTGCCGGCTCTGGGAAACGCCAAACTGGACATTCCAATCTTCAGCTGCTTCCCCACCGTACCCCCCTTGAGAGACATTGAAAAAAGCATTCCAGTCTTTAGCATCCTCTCTGTCCGAATCCCCTTCCCCCGGGTATTCAGATATCCTGGGTCAGGGCATAGTGTACGGTAGCTCGTTAACGACGAGCTAGGTGTCTTGGGAGAGCCATAAAAGACCGATCGGAAGAGAGCGAAAGCGAGATGTCTTGCTCTCCCGAACCTGGTCCCGATCCTAGGTGCCCAGTATCCTTGGATCATGCTCTGAGGGCTGTGGTTGTGGCAGTTTCGGATGCCCGGGCCGCGACCAACTCGGCCATCCGGGTCTCAGCTTTGGCCACAGCCGCTCTCAATTCCGCCGCCTGCACCTACAGGGGAGTTAGAAACAGTCTCACCTCTTCCAGGTTGGTAAGCAGCGGCATTATTTGCCACTCCACATCTGTCGCAGCGGACCCAAAATCTGACAATAACAGTTCTTTGATTTGGGCTTCCGAAGCCGATGGTGGTAGTTCCATGATGCGTAACACAATTTTAGAGGCGGCGTTTCTTGCCTCAAACTGAAAACGGTTGCCTCCAGAGCCCTCAGCCATAGCGGCCCGTAAAAAAGGACTGTCCAATAAATCCTCAAGAGCCGCGGTGCACGCGACCCACTGTGTTAGTAAGGAAGTCCCTTCTTGGATGAGCAGGGTCTGCTCCTCCGGTGCACCCCCAACGATACCGGTACTCAAGTGACGGAATTGGTTTAAAAGGTAGGACCTGGTGGCCTTCCTCCTTTCTTCACGCCGGTGCCGGTTGATCTCCCTCTGGGCACTCCGGATTCGATCCTTAGTCTCATCCTGCAGGAGCTGCCGGAGGATTTCTCGAGTGGTGGAGGCCTTCGGTTGACCCCCCCGGTAACCCTCTCCCGACGAGGAATCAGTAGACCCAGGTGCAGTTGCCATGCACTTTAGGGATGAGGCAAGAACCACATTCCTTGAATAAAATAAAATAAAAGAGAAAGTGGAAAGGACTTGAGTCCTATTGTAAGGTCTGAGTCCACCTGTCAAATCCCAAACCAGAGATCATCAAGACAGAGTCGTCTAAGAAGCAGTTTATTTGGGAAGCATAAGGTGTGTAGCAGCAACTTACAAGAAAAGGTATGAGGACTCAAGTGGGGGAAAGCGGGCAGGTTGAAGCATATACATCAGAAAGGCACCGTTGGATACCAGGCTGTGCCTGGTTCCCATGATAGATTACAGTTATCGCGCCGGGGCGCAGGCCGTCATAACAAACCTCTGAGCTACTCGACCTTGACTCCAGCTGTGCTCTCAGCCTGGAGCTCACAGAAAGTCTCCTCAGTTTCAAAAACGGCTTGGCAATTGGAGGGGGGGGGACGGACAGAATTCATCTATTTAAGAAATATAAGCCCAAAGGGTGCATGAATATGCAGAATTAGTTGCATGGTTCTTTAGGTCCTAGTCCTATAAAAAGTTTTATGCCCACTTCGTTTAATAATAAAGGGACAGGTTATCTAGAGAGAAGGAAAGACAAAAAGGTTTTTGATGTGCATATTTAAGTTATTAGTCTTAAATTCAAAATTGCTGCTTCATTAGTACAAGTTGCGTATCCCTTATATAAAAATCCAAAATCCAAAACTTTGAGTTCCCACAAAGGGTATTAAAATGGCTCGTGTGCAGGCTGGTCGCGCCAACGACAGGTTCCTCACAATGCCCCACATGCACAAAAGTATTAAAATATTATAGAAAATGTGCATAAGGTTATATAAAATATAAATGAATTTTTTGTTTAAACGTGGTTGCCATCCCCAAGATATCTCATTATGTACATGCAAATATTCCAAAATATGGAAAGAACTGAAATATGGAACACTTCTGGTCCCAAGCATTTTGGATAAGGGATACTCATCCTGTAACATTGACTATATTGTGTGTAGAAAAACAGTTCATTTCATATATTTTAAAGTGGCTGTTAGCTTTAAGTAGCTTCTGTTAAATATTGATCTACTTTTGTGTGGAACACCAGGTTCTGTTTGCCTCCTACCTGGATGCATGGCCTGCCTCTTGAGGTTAGGAAGGCTCCCACATTTTTATTGTGGGATGCTTAAGATGGTACTGTTCAACAGGATATCTTTATAAAGGGGAATAGGGTTGCAGTATTAATGTTCGTGAAGGCAGCTTCTTTTCTTAGTGCTTTGTTTATTGTATGTATTATCCTGTTTTTATAGCATTGTTTTCTAATATTTGTAATGTAGTTCCACTGTTATATAGTTTTATTGTTTTTTAAAATTATATTCTGCCTTGAGTCTCAGCAAGAAAAGCTGATTGGAAATGAAGTAAATAAACAAATTATGTGCCTGAAGGTATGCTTTCTTGTTTTGCAGATAATTTTAAAGAAGAGTCGAGGCTAAAGTCAAACTGTACTACTCCTTCTTTCCTTGGTTGATATGTTTGTAGCAACTAAACACATCAAATAATGTGTTTGCATCAATAATCTATACGGAGCATAAGAGTTTTGAACCTCTACACATGAGAAATGTCTGACGTAGCTTCCACGGTCACTCGCTAGATATTTTTCCAGGAATGAAACTCATCATTTTTAGTAGGAACTGACTACATTTTTTTTGTCATCTCAAATTATGTGTTACAAGTGATAAAAATAGGGATTTTAGTCAGAAAATTGTGCCACTCATAAAAGCTTAGTAATTTTCGTTGTGTGAGGGCTACTATAAACATTTAAGCGGAAGTTATTATGCATCTTACAAAATCTATCTTTAAAAGTATATATTTATCTGCCAGAGACTATTTATCAGTGGGGAATGCTGTAAATTTTCATGTTTCAGTTGTTTATAAACTTTTGATATGTTAAATAACATCTCAGAGTAATAAAATAGTGCTGTTAGTGACTGCTTAATTTAGGGAACGAGAAAAATTATATGTGCTGTAAACGGAATATTTGAAGTTTCAAAAACCTTGTAAAACTATGTAGTAATAAAGCTGTTCCTGACTCCCTTTTTTTTACTTACTAATTTCTCTGTTTGTTCTATATTAAAAGAAAAAGGTGGTGTTTATCTTTGATGGGGAAATGAACTGCAAAGACCAGTTGCAGCAGTGGTTCTTAGGAAAGAGCAGACACTGGTACATTCCATCTCCTCCTTCACCAAAACAATTCCTGGCACTGCATATGGCTAAAGGAATGGAAAACCCTGCAGGATTTTTCTCCTGTTCCTTTTTTGGAAGAAGTGGCAAGGCTGTCATCCTTTTTCTTCTGTTAAGCAGGAAAGATAGAGAGCATAGAGCTGAAAGCCTTGGGCCCCATGCCCAAGGCTTTCCTGTACACAGCACACACTACTCAAGAGCACCAACTGCAGACTTCTACCTTCTGTCTGATTGTTCTTACTTGGAATTCTGTTCTAAGCAGGGTAAATAATAATGTTTTTTAAAAAAATAAAATCAGATTTGATTTAAATCGGATTTTTTAAATTTAAATCGGATTTTTAAAAATAAAATGCTTTTGAAGGAAAAATCTATCTAAAATAGTTTTCTATTTAACATACATTATAGTCCAAAGGCTATTAATCAGGAAATAAGGATTAGTTTTTAATTCTGTAGCGTGAGGCTTTATATTTATGCAATGTTTAATTTTTTGGGTAAATGAATTCCATTAATCCATTCACAATGTTATGCTCTTCCACAGGTTTCTGTAAGATTGTTTTGGGCAGTTTTTCTAACGAGAAGATTATATCACAAATGCTTGTTTTTGCAGTTCTCAAAAGAGAATTTGTGTCTGCAGAGATAACATGCCTCTTCACAGCAAAAATGTTATAAAATAAACATACAGAGTTGAGGAAAAAACCTTAATTTCATTGTTCCTTTGCAAATCTGTATACACCGAATCAACCTCTTACCTCTTAAGTGCTAAGTTCCAAGAGGTTCAATGAAAAGATTGTTTGGAGTGGAACAGATCTGCACAAGTAGCTAAGTGTGAAGAGGGAGGGGCAATTAGTAAAATGAAAGTACAAACTTGTGAGCAGAATACTCCACAAGTCTTGGGATCTTTGTGTAATAATTGTGCAAGTCAATTGCGTGCCTGTGCAACTCAGAGGTAAGTGCTGAAGGCACTTCAGGGTTGTCAGCCTCTTTCCAACCCCAGTGGGTTCTAACAACTGCACTAACACTTAACTGTACAGAATAGGAACTTTAATGTAGAAGCAAATCCGAAGGGGTGGTGGTGGTGGTAATAGTAACTGGGATCTGTAAGTCCTTGGCGAGGCCTTGAAGTGCTTGCCAGTCAACTAATAAGAGTTCACTGGTTCCAGGCCCTTCTTCCCAGGGCTCGCCTGACACTGTCCAAACAACAAAGTCTCTACCTGGATTCTTGTAGGTTATCCGGGCTGTGTAACCGTGGTCTTGGAATTTTCTTTCCTGACGTTTCGCCAGCAACTGTGGCAGGCATCTTCAGAGTAGTAACACTGAAGGACAGTGTCTTCAGTGTTACTACTCTGAAGATGCCTGCCACAGTTGCTGGCGAAACGTCAGGAAAGAAAATTCCAAGACCACGGTTACACAGCCCGGATAACCTACAAGAACCAATGAACTCTGACCGTGAAAGCCTTCGACAATATCTCTACCTGGAACTTCAGTCCTGCAGTAGGAATCCCTGAAGGTCTCTGCTCCAGTCCTTGGTTCCTCTTTTTCAACTTTCTACCAGCCTGTTTCTCTTCCTCGGCCTGTTCTTCCTGCCAGCTTGCTCCAGCCTAGGCCCATCAACTGTATCTCTCTTCTTCCTCTCTGAAAAAAGGAAGGCCAGCTTCTCCAGAGCCAGGGCTGCTGGGAGATACAGCCCCTTTGAAATTCCATTACATTTGTGTATATAGCCTAAGGTTTATCACAATATTCTCTCCCTGGAGGAGAAAACCTATAATGGCAGCAGACTGTAAAAGAGACCCAGTTTGGGAATATTTTAATGAAGTTCCTCTTCCTCACAATAGTTTCATAATTATCTGTCTCTGTATTTCTAATAGCATAACCAAACCAGTAATTTTTGATGTAAAAACTACTCTGAAAATTTATTATTCCAAAAATGAAACCTTCATCTGGTTGTAAATATTATACCAGCAAGAATGAGTCCTTCTGTAGAAAACCATGATTTAAATCAAGCACATGAACACATGAAGCTGCCTTGTACTGAATCAGACCCTTGGTCCATCAAAGTCAGTATTGTCTACTCGGACCCGCAGCGGCTCTTCAGGGTCTCAGGCAGAGGTCTTTCACATCACCTACTTGCCTAGTCCCTTTAACTGGAGATGCCGGGGATTGAACCTGGGATCTTCTGCATGCCAAGCAGAGGCTCTGTCACTGAGCCACAGCCCCTCCCCCAACTGCTTAAACATCACACTGTATGTACTCTTTTAGGCACCAGGCTAAAACATTCCTTGTTGACTAGTGATTTGATTTAAATCTTATCCATCCTGGTTCTAAGCCCAGGCGAAGTCCAAATCTTTCTGAAGAACAGGAAAATTATAAGCGTGAAATATTTGTTACCAGGCTTGATTAGTAAAAGGTACACAAATTTCCTTGGTTTTCCCATGTCAGTTGGTTCCCTTGGTAAACTTTTCCACTGATTCACATACTTCTTGATATGATAATGGATATGATTCTCCCCTTATTTTAATGACACTTATTTGTTGCATTTAATAGTTAAAATATCAAAATAAAGCTTTTTTTGTATCAGATCTTTTGTGAAATGTAACATAAATTAATTTTGTTCCAGTCCAGTAGCACCTTAGAGACCAAGATTTTTGGATTATGAGCTTTTGAGAGTCAAAGCTCCCTTCATCGGATACGTATCTGACAAGGGGAGCTTTGACTTTCAGAAGAAGAAGAAGAGTTGGTTTTTATATGCCGACTTTCTCTACCGCTTAAGGGAGACTCAAACCGGCTTACAATCACCTTCCCTTTCTGTCCCCACAACAGACACCCTGTGAGGTAGGTGGGGCTGAGAGAGCTCTTAACAGAGCTGTAACTTGCCCAAGGTCACCCAGCAGGCTTCGTATGTAGGAGAGGGGAAACAAATCCAGTTCACCAGATTAGCCTCTGCCACTCATGTGGAGGAGTGAGGAATCAAACCCGGTTCTCCAGATCAGACCACCGCTCCAAACCACCGCTCTTAACCACTACACCACGCTGGCTCTCAGAAGCTCATACCCTGAAAAATTTGTTGGTCTCTAAGGTGCTGCTGGACTCGAATATAGCTCTTCTACTGCAGACCAATATGGCCAATCTCCTGAAACTACAAATTATCTTATGCCTAGTTTTGAAAGACTTCATGTACAGTATCTGCAGAAGTTTCCTTTTTTTCCAGAATGAATATTTCTTTTCTAACCATAAGATGGAGATAGAGTTACGAGTCCCATGTGTTTTTCTTCTTGTGTTGCTTTCTATTTAAGAAATCTGTTCTTTGCCAGAACTATAATTTTACATTATAACACAAACAATCATGAAACGTACCAAGTTTTTATTGCTGACAGATGTAGGGCAATTAAGGATTTCATTTTTAAATTTTTCGCATAGAGGAGGAAAACAACTTTTGAGCTTTCATATGTCTTGTTAATGAAGTGTGAGAAGAGAAGCTAAATGGTCTATATTTTGACAGCATCTTGAAGATATCTCATTTTCCGCACTAGCAAGTGTCATCTCCTGATCTTAAAGCATAATTAATAAACAGTGGCTGAGCAACACTTCCCAGGTTATGGTTGTCTTTAGAAAAGAAATGTGTATTTTTAGTCAGTTCTCATGTGTTTATAATATAGAGTAGTTAAAGGAATTATTTCATAGTTAAGTATAAATACAGAAATCATTTTTAAGAATAACTTTAGTATTGCATTTCTAGCATTATTGCATAAAGTATTAAAATTATAATAATTTAATGTTTTTGGTTAAGATGGACCATAATTTAGAACATGATCGAACATATTCCCAGGATAGCTAGTTCTGTTGTTCAGAGAATTGCTAGTTGATACGTTTTATTGCTGCTTGTGTGGATTTTTCTTGGGTGAATTGTGATGGCCGCTTTCATTCGTCTATCTGGTAGTTTTGCTTCTGCTATGGTTTTTTGCATGTTTGAAAACACTGGTCAGCATCTGTCTTTTGGTGTAGTATAAGTGGCAGTGCTTCAAATGAAAAGCAGATCAGTTGCTTCAGGCGATCAGTGCCAAGATGATTCTTGCAATTTTTGGAGCTATTCCCTGTAAAGGTACTCTGTGTCCTGTTGGTTACATGGAAGCTGCTGCTGTCTGGCTACTTCCTATGCCCCTAGGCTATTTGAGGGGAAACACTGTGGCTTCTCATCCTAGTGTTCTGACAGCAATGAAGGAGACTGTACTGCAATGTCTCCCATGCTTCCAGGGTAAAGTGAAACTGATAGCTTAGACTTTTTAAAAAAGTTACACTTATACCCTTGTACAAAGAATAAGATGTTTTGCTTTATAAGCATGTGATCCTATGCACATTTATTTGCAAGTTCCATGGAATATAGTGGGACTTGCTTCCATTTATGATGGTTTTTAATTCCTGACAGCACTTCAGTAGCTCAGGTAAAGTATCACATTCACTGATCTGCTATAAATTTTGAACACATAACCCATATGGGTGCTCTGTTTGAGTACTCTTAGAAATATAAATGTAAAATTTCCCAAGATAGAATATCAAGGCATAAATTAGCATGCCACAGCAATAAAGCCCGATATATCAGATCTTTTTAAAAAAGAATCCGACTAATATATTACAGAAGGCATTTGAAAATCCTTGTTTCATATGTGATCCATGTAAACATTTATTTGCATTTTCCTCTATTTCTCGTAAAAACAGGAGGTTAAATAGCACATTTTAAAGTGAGAGGTTTTCTGTTACAAGTTTTTAACATGAAATTAAATATATATAAAAAGTAGAAATATGTTAATTTTCTGCAGACTACAATAACACAAATTGGTAGTTTACAGATGTTAACACTTTTCTAAATTGAAATGCAATTTATGTAATGTCCATTTTTGCATGGTAGTATAAGATGGGAAGTATTGGATTGTGATATGTTGTAATTTTTAATAATTGTTGCAGCACTTTTTCTTATGGCAATACACAAGTGTTTGTATATGTTTCAGATGCTGGAACTGAAAACTAGTGCAAGTTTCTTTTTTCTTATCTCTGTTTTAAGCAGTGTCCAGAATTGTTTACAATACTTCATGACCTTTTGTAATGTCGAAACATGAAATAGAGAAGAGGATATCCTATGGTTTATAGTGTAAAGGGAATTACCTCACCAGCTTGAAAAGTCCATGGCTAATGAGTGCCAAAGAAAAGTGAGCTGTTGGAACCCTGCAGTCTTCAGGACACGAAGTAATATGTCATAGCTTTTGGATAGTTCTATTTGCTTGCTTTTCATTAGAAAATCATCTATAGGAGTGTACTCAGTATTTTCCTTAAATCATATTTCATCTCCTACTGCTTCCAAAAGAAAATTGTTACAGGGAAAAAAAGAGGAAACACTAAAACCATGAGAACAAAATCATAATTCTTAGACTCAAGAAATGTCCTGAAGGTATCCTTTCTATTTCCCTTTTTAGTACCTATGTTTTCCCCCTCCTTTTATTGTAAAATACCTACATAATGCCTTTATGAGAAGGCAAGACCTAAGACTTAAATGAGAATTTCTTCTGCTAGGTTCTGGAGGCCTGTGAGTTCTTTGTAAGGATACAGGATAAACCTATACGCATGTGGCTCCATATTTTCCATTAGCCATCTCAGTTTTCTAAAAATGAGGGCAGGGACTCTGCACCTCAGTGGAAGGAAACTTCTTCAAGCTCTTCTGAAGAGTGGGAACTCATAGTGAGTCTTGAGTCTGTGAGAAAGGTGGGCTATAAATAAAGTAAAATAGATTTGCCACCCATCTAGTTTCCTGACAACCTTGAAAAACAGCCAGAATAGAGCTTGTTGGTTCCTGGGGTCCAATAATTCAGTCCTCTTAACAGAATGAATAGTACCATTGAGGTACTACTGTCCAAATGTAGCCATCATAATTACTTATGGTATAAAACAACTGGTTTCCACTCTATTTTCCAGTGGAATTCATAGGGGTAGAGAGACACCACTCTGCATCTGTAGTTAGCAATTGGAATTTTCAGTTGAATGCCAGAAGTTCAGGTTTTGTATGAGATTCTTTTTATGAGTAGAAAATAGTAGGAGTCCAGTGGCACCTTAAAGACTAACAAAATTTCTGGCAGGATTTGAGCTTTCATGAGCCACAGCTCACTTCTTCAGATACCCAAAATTTTGTTAGTATTTAAGGTGCTACTGGACTCTTGCTCCTTTCTACTGAGATTCTTTTAGTTTATGAACCCATACTAGATTCTTGTCTTTATGAATTCATTTTACTGATTACTGTCTAGTGCAACTTTTCATTGTCCAATGATGAGAAGGCTGAAGCTGCACATCACACCCCTTTTGAAATTTTCATATTTACTGAAGCTAAACATATTAGATGTAGCCAGTTCAGCTGCATTAAAATGGTTGCTGGAAGCAAACTGGAATAGCTGTACTATCCTTGCTTAAAGAAATACCTTGTTACTTTCCACTGGGCACCTAAATGTAATAGGCTGTAAAATGCATTAGGATTAGTTTGCTATCATTTCAGACTCATTTTCCACATGTTTCCTTTCCCTATAGCCATAATTTTAACTAACATTTCAAATTGTGATGTAGAAACTTCAGGATAAAGATTTTTAATGTCATAATTTTAGGGCGTTTCAACAGAATTAAAGCATTGCTAAGAGCTATAGTTGAGTCCCTATTTTTCAAAAACACTGTATATTTAAAGCTCACTATATAAAGTATTTTATTAGCTTGACAACTAGTGATAAATGCAGAAGTATCTGTCCTAATGACTTTGGCTATCCATTGTTTCACAATGTCCTGTGGTTTTAAATAAATTTAACTAAACAGACTTTGTTATAGATTATTTGACTTTGTTTAGAATCCAAGAAGTAATTAAACAAAGATTATTTTAGGTATTTCCTATGAGCTAGAGCAATAGAGTTAATTTACACAATTTAATAACCATATGAGTTGAATCTAGCATTTTCATTTTATTAAAAAAATCGTCAGCTGGAGAAAAGCATCTTTCCTTCAACACGAGGAATCTTTTGCTAATGGAAGGCCTCTTAGTCCAGCAGAATGTTCTTTGTAGTGGAAGGCAGCCATTGAACACAACCCATTGTGTTGGGACCAACGCTCTCCCATCAAATCTCAGCCCAAAATCGAACTTTCCCCCTCCCACTGTAGCTCACCTTGTTTCCCTTGGAGTTTAGGAGATCCACTGAAACTGTATAGGGCAGGGGTGGGGAACCTTTTTCCTGCCAAGGGCCATTTGCTCATTTATAACATCATTCGAGGGCCATAACCAGGTGCAGATCTCCCGGCGTGCAGGGGGGGGGGGAGAGGCTAGGGTTGCCAGGTCTCCAGCTACCACCTGGAGGTTGGCTAATCTGTTAAGGAAAAATATCCCAACACACAGCCACTTCCAATTCTTTTGTTATTTTTATATTTTCCCCATGCTTAGTATCTCTTTAAATACCAGTTCACAAAGTTTTCATAACACGATTTACAATACTAAACCACCATAGACAAGATAGATAATAGATAGATAGATATTTTTTTACAGATAAGAGGCGTGTCAATGGGCTCATCGTGTGCACCATCTGTTGCAAATATATTTATGAATCATTTTGAGAAGAGGTTCATTTTTGATAATGAGATTTTCAAACGGAGTGTATAAGTTTATTAGATATATTGATGATGTTTTCATCATTATTAAAGATCAGGAGGTGTACAGACAATTTATGGAACATTTGAACAATTGTCATAATATCAAGTTCACAGGGCAGATTTTTGAAAAGCCGGTGCCATTTTTGGACACAGAGGTCTATATTGGTGATGATCTGAAATTGTGGATATGTCCCTATAAAAAAAGTACAGATAGGAATTCATTACTGAATTATGGCTCTTTCCACCCTTCTCATCTCAAGAATAGCTTGCCATATAGCCAATTTATCAGGCTTAAACGTAATTCCTCTGAAGAAGGGAATTTTAAGAAAGCAGCTGAGGACCTCTCTAGATCACTATTGGATAGGGGATATCCACAGAGAATCATTAGACAAGCCTTACATAAAGTACAGAATATGGATAGGAAGGAGATAATTACTAACAAGCCAAAATTAACACAAAAGATCCTAACATTTTCATTAGAGTATACACACTTGGCCCCAGCCATAAAAAGCATTATATATAGAAATTGGCATTTAGTCAATACTATCCCGGGTTGTGAACAATTACCCAGAATAGGTTTAAGGAAGACTAAGACCGTAAAAGATCAACTTATATGTTCTGATATTAGAAATATTCAAAATCCTCAATTGAGTACTATAGGACACTTTGCATGTGGGCATTGTATTAATTGCTCTCTATCTTTACCTGTAAAAGAATTCACCTGTAGTCAAACAGGTTTTCGGTTTACTTTGAAATCCTTTACTAATTGTTCTTCAAAGTGGGTAATTTACATAATCAAATGTGCATGTAATCTCATCTATGTGGGTAAGACAAATAGATCTCTTAAATATAGGATTGGGGAACATCGCTCCCAAATTCGTAATCTGAATTTAGAGCCCCTATGGTCTCACATTTTGTGGAGAAAGGACATAAAGACACAGATTTACATTTTTTTGCCATTTGGCAATTACACAAAGATATGCATACTGATGTAGAGAGAGTGTTGTGCCAGCAGGAGGCACGTTTTATCCATATGTTCAATTCGGTTCAGCCATTTGGCCTAAATTCCTCCTTGGACCTCACCTGTTTTTTTGTAAATAACGAATAAGTAGGTTTTGCACATAACAGGTTATAATTCTAAAGGGAGAGAAAGTAGTGGTAGCTATAGGGAATTACAACACCAATAGAGCACTATTCTTTTGCAAGAGTAGGAGAATGTAAGAGTTATCCTTTGATTTACTTGTACCATGAATGTGTATAACAGGCAGTAATTCAAAGGGAGTAGATCATATAAAGTACTTACCTTTTGTAAAAGAGTTGACTGTAAGATTTATTCCTTGATGTACCTGTAGAATGAAATGATATTACATGTATGAAATTATATAACAGGTTTTAATTCAAAGGGAGTGAATTATAGTTGTTAACCTTGAAAAATCATAATTAAGATGGAATTATCCCTTGTTGTACCTGTGAAATGGAATGATATCACCTGTATGAATTTATACAATGTAAAAGAGAAATGGCCTGACATTATAAGTGATATGGAGACATCTTTGTAAATGAGTGCTATAGGTAGCTATAGGGAATTACAATACCAATAGAGTACTATTCTTGTGCAAGAGTAGTAGAATGTAAGAGTTATCCTTTGATTTACCTGCACTATGAATGTGTACAACAGGCAGTAATTCAAAGGGAGTAGATCATATAGAGTACTTACCTTTTGTAAAACAGTTGACTGTAAGATTTATCCCTTGATGTACCTGTAGAATGAAATGATATTACATGTATGAAATTACATAACAGGTTGTAATTCAAAGGGGAGTGAATTATAGTTATTAACCTTGAAAAATCACAATTAAGATGGAATTATCCCTTGTTGTACCTGTGAAATGAAATGAAATCACCTGTATGAATTTATACAATGTAAAAGAGAAGTGGCCTGACATTATAAGTGATATGGAGATATCTTTGTAAATGAGTGCTAGATATTATAGGACATATCCATAGTTATAATTGTGAATCCCATGGGGTAGGTCATAGTTTAGGGCTGTAGTGAATGTTAAGTATAACAGAATACTTATCTTTTACAAGGAAGTTGAATGCATACACATGTTGTTTGCTGTGTGATCTTTAAAATAGAATAGTTAAGCTTAGGAATCTAAGGTGCCTATAAGGCTCATGAGCATGGAACTTTGAATCACAAAATTGTGATCGGGTAAGAGGATATTAATATTGGTAAAATAATACTTGCATATAATTATATTATATTTTTATAATTGATAAATGTAAGGATCATTATATTATCTATACCATTATGTATTTATAGATGAAATTGTAATTATCTGAAGAAGCAGAAATCCAACGAAACAAGGCATAACCGGTTGCTTGTCATATTATCACTGCATTAGCCTGCATATATTCACTACGGTGGATACTGAGTATGGATTGTTAAACAGCTGTGCAAAAGAGGAATCCTATTGGTCAGCTTGTCAGCTGACTTTTAGAAGACATATTGCAAGACGACACTGTGCAGCAAGGCATCTGTAATATCTCTTTGAGGACTTGGATTGCAGGACATTGTGGACAATGTATCTATCTTGTCTATAGTGGTTTAGTATTGTAAATCGTGTTATGAAAACTTTGTGAACTGGTATTTAAAGAGATACTAAGCATGGGAAAAATATAAAAATAACAAAAGAATTGGAAGTGGCTGCGTGTTGGGATATTTTTCCTTGACAGGAGATTAGCCAGCCTCTATATACAACACGATCTTACTTAATTGTTATTACATGACCACCTGGAGGTTGGCAACCACAAGGGAGGCCATGCAGAGAAGGCCTGGAGGGCACCCCCACTCCCCCTCCCTCCCAGGCTGGAGGGCAGCCAGTGGCGGGCCCCGAGAAAACGAGACGCCAGGGAGGCGCAGCCCACAGCCGATCCTCAGGGAAGGAAGGGAGGAAGGAAGGAAAACAGAAATGGAGGGGGAGAAAAGGACGGAAGGAGACAAAAAAAAAGGGGGAGAAAGGATAAAGTGACAGAAAAAGAGGAAGAGAGAAAAGCCTTCCCCCCCACACACACACATGCGCGCGCTGGCCCCAGCAACCGGGCCCCAGGCTCCCCGCCTCCCCCAACACACACACGACAGCACACACAGCCCTGTGTGACCGGGCCCTAGCCTCCACGCCCTCCCACCCCCCCACCCCGAGTCCACAAAAGGCCCTCCAAGCCTGATCGGCTCCTGCGCGCATGTTTCGCCACTGGGAGCCACTGGCCTCTCCCCCCCTCGCCGCTTGACAGGCGGCAAGAGGGGCTTACAGTGTGCTGCAGCGTTCCTGCATGCCACGACTGTTGGGGCAGCCTTGGGGGAAGCATCCCTCCCCCTCCCCCTCCTCTCTCTGACCAACAGTCGACGAGAGGAGATCCAAAGGGCACCACGGCCCCAGGAACACCCTTGAGGAGGGCAGCGCTGTGCTGCGCCTCTGCAGCTGGGCCCTGGAGCTCCTGAGGGCCACTGAAAATGTCCTCGGGACATCCGGACGTTCCCCATCCCTATTATAGGGCATGACAATGAAGGCCTATGGTGGGAAGGAGAATTCTGACCGTGAAAGCCTTCGACAAAAAAGAATTTATTTGCATCCTGAGTAAGGTAGGTGATGGTGGGACATGGAGGCAATTTAAGAGTTCATTTCTATGATATTTGGGGAGAGAATATAATTTCTTGGCTTTAAGCTACATGTGGCACATTTGCAATTTAGAGAATCCTTTTTCTGAATGGCTAATGATCCATTGCATCTCAGTTCTAGGCTTTAATTTTGGGTATTTCTAATCTATGTTTGTTGACAGAATGTGGCATAAAGAATGTGAAAGGAAAGAAACTCAAGGTTGCTGTCCATGGGGAACTATTCATGATCAAAAAGTTCAGTTTGAGACTGCTCTTTGTGGCTTGGTTGCAGAAATGAAAAACAGTTAACAAAAAGAAACAAATACATAGTGGAGGAAATTATGAACTCTTTAAAAAGCAATACAAAAAAGTGAGCAATGAGAATAAACAGGAAAAAAGTGGAAAGACATGAACAGCAAAAGTGGAGGATAAATGGATGTGTAATAGCTTAAAATAGCTTATTAAGATTTTTTTTCCCTTGAAACACAAGACAACTCCTTGAGTAAACAGAATTTAATTAGGCTTATTTTATGATATTGTATAACAGTTGTTCCTTGTTATGAAGCGAAATTTAAGCTCTTAGATGGGAACAATGTGGAATGTCTGTCCGAGTTCAACTGAAGTGCCCCATGTTTATAAAAAACAATTGCTTTATAGGGTACTAGAAATTATTCATGATTATTCATACAGCAGTGAATATGAATAGAAAACGACTGATGTATTTTGGTTTTATTTATGGTCTGCTGTCTTTCTTGCCTGAAAATGCTAAAACCAGTTCAACTAAGGGTCAAATCTGGAAAGATCACAATGGCTGTTTTTGGTTGTTTGAATGTTTTGATATTTTAAGATACAATTTCTGTACCACTTGTTTTGTGGATCTAAAGTGTTAGGTTGTATAATGCTTGGGGAAATCATGAGAAAAGACATCCCAGGCTCATTACACATTTTCGCCTGTTCCTAATTTAATCTTATAGGTGGGAATTGTAAAATCCGTATGGCAAGCTTCTTGCAAAGTTTCAACTATTTAATCAGAATATGAGTACAAGCTGTGTGACATGACCCTGTATCAAATAGCAGAAATACGGCATCTCTTATTAGATTTAGTTCAGGCTGAGTGATGAACAAAATTCAACTGTAACATTTTTCAACCAGATGATCCTTTTCATCTGGAGTACATTTATCCGTCGCCTTTTGGAAAGTATATACTGCACAAACCTAAAACATATTATTTCATTATAAATCTTGTATTGAGTAACCATATTTTCAAAAGACACATTTCAGCTGATTACAGTAATATTGCTATAGTGCAAAGTCAGAAGCCAGAAGAGGATCAGGCCGATTAGCAGAGGCAGAGTAGTATATCTGTTGGGTCAATTTAAGGAAACGGCAAGAGTCCTAGTGGCTGGGTACACACCTTGTCAGTGAGACCACATAAGAACTTAATCCTCATGATAACATTTCATCAATATGTTGGTATTTAACTACATGCCCCCTTCTTTTCTCCCAGGCAACCCTCCCTAACTTTGGCTCATCTAGTCCAAGAAGGTAAAATAATAACTTCTCTCCCCCCCAAAGCAAACAAACTCAAATTCAGTTGACTGTGCAATATCACTTGAATAGACTGATTCTATTTGAACCAAAAAGGGCAGAGAAATTCTGCCTGTCAAGGATTTTATGATCTCAAAGGAGAAACCTCATTCAAAAAAATACCATTGCTCTGCTAAGATGCATACATGCACACGTTAGGATGTTGGGGGGAAAGATGGATACTTTTTTAAAAAGAATATCGAGGCTCCTTAATCATAAGAACAAATGAAATACTAGAATGTACTAATCTGTCATGCAAAAGCTGGACTGGTCTGGACATATTTTCTGGTCACTTGGGTCTTAGAAGGGAAAAGGCATACCACAGTAAACTCATTAAACAGTATCCTTTATAAGTTTGGTGGTAGTATAGCAGGGACGTCAGTCTGCTCTCTGTGGCAGCTCAACCACCCCCCTTCTGTTCCTGGGTATCCCCAGTTATTCAAGCTTGTATTATCAAGTTGCTGTGTGCCAGAGCAGTGTATCTCTGAGCAATACACCTTGTGCCAGTGGAGCCTGAACTTCCCATGCATGTTCAGGATTGACCTAGGAAGATTTTTCTCAAACCAGTCCAGCCAACTTGTCAATCACAGAGCCAGTTTCAGATCCCCATTCTGCCATGGGCACTTGCTGTATGACCTTGGCTTAGTCTAACTTAACTCACAGGATTCTTTTGTTGTTAAAATGGAGGAGAGGAGAGGAGAATGATGTAAGCCACTTTGGGTCCCTATTGGGGAGAAAAGCTGGGTATAAATTAAGAAAACAAATAATTTATAAAGTGCATACAACTTGAAGCCTGGCTATAATTTCTAATGTTGACTTTGGGACCAAGGAGCAGATTTGAAGTTTAATGATAATATGCACTGGACTGATTAACTATGATGACAGAATTTTACAGAACAGGTGTTGTGAAGACTAAGTGTAAGGCTTTGATAATGACTTGAGATAACATTGATGAAAAAGGAATAACTTATGCATATTATATTGGAATGTCGCCTGGGTGAGGGCCCTCGTAATGACTGTCTATTAGATCTGCTTGATACCGAAATAGTCAATAATAAAAGTCAAATGTTATTTGCTCTATTGTCTGATACTAAGCCTGAAACAATGGTTGCAAAAATTTTGGTAACGTTATTGAGACGGGGATCGATGAGGCCCTGTATTACCCATGGTTAGGTAAAGAAATGATTCCAACAGGCAAGTGTTGGGGGAAAACAAAGTACACAGTTTTATTAAACAAAAAATGCACCCTTTTACCCAGGCTAAGTAATCTTTTAACAAAAAATACCCTTTATCCAGGCTGAATCTGAAATAAGGATGGGAAGTTGTCTCCTGGGAGGCAAGCAAGCCGCTTCTTCTCTGGCAGCCGTCCAGACGCCCTCCTCCTGGCTGGCTGGCTCCTTATCTGAAGCCCTCCCCTTCTTTTAACAGAGAGTGAAAATGAACCTTTTCCCCCATCACCAGGTGCTCATCATTTACAGTGCTGTGTGAAAGTTAACTCCCTAATGACCTGAGATTGCTCTCACATGGGGAAGGGCTGCATTGATCACCATCTACCTCCTCGTAATACAATGGTCTTCCGCAGTTTCCA
The DNA here is from genome assembly GCF_029931775.1 of Euleptes europaea. Lineage (NCBI taxonomy): Eukaryota > Metazoa > Chordata > Lepidosauria > Squamata > Sphaerodactylidae > Euleptes > Euleptes europaea. Next base: position 75,045,984 of record NC_079321.1, read on the forward strand.
CTACAGGCCCGTCTAATATTTTAAGTTGCTGTTGTGATTGCGGTTTATCTAGTGAATGGTCAATGATTATGACTATTATTGTTTATTGTATTATATCACAGTCCAGCTGGATGGGCAGATTATTTTAACCTTTTGCTTAATTTCAATAATGTGGTATATTTTATATATTTCATATTTATTTGTATTTTATATGTTCTGTATATTTCTGAGCCTGATAGGGGCCCTGGTTTGTTCATCTTGGGTTGTTGTGATTTGATTTTGATTGTGAGAATTTGTACGAGATGTCTTTCGAACTATGCCTATTAAAGGTTAATGAATGAATGAATGAATAACTTTTAACCATTTGAGTATGAATCAGTCACTATAAAGAAGGTCTGTCCCTGGAATGGGCCAGCAAAGTCTAGAAGAAATAGCCTTGGAGTTTCTGTTGACTACCAGTGCTTTATTGTTGCATGGGCCAGGGCTGGCCTTGAATAATCTTTGTAGCCATCCATCTCCTCACTTTGTCTTCAGCATCAGTCGTCTGTATTGGGCTACCACTCACAACTGCAAACAAGGGATTCATCTTGACCTATGCTGGAGTACCTGACTGCAGAGAAGGCAAATTGTGTTGGGAGAATCCCGCCCAACTTATGGCCCAACATCTTGTCAAGTTTGGGCCTGAGCTCATTCATGAAACTGGACTCCTTTTTATCATGGAGACCATGATTTCTGGAATGGAGTCTGTTATCATTGAGCAAAACCTGGCAAACTGCCACTCAGCCTGGGTCCCGGGGCCTAGTACTGCATTATGCAGCTGGACCTGTACTTGTTAGTCAGCTGTTAAGGTCCTTTGTTAATTTGGCATGCATTATCTGACCTTTTTTCCTCCAGAAAAGAGTATACCAGTAAGATGCAATACTGTATTTGTAAGTCCTTCATTAATTGGTATGGCAAGGAGGGCATTCTCAGTACCCTCAGTAGGCAGGTCTCAGCCTCAATGGCATATTTAGATGTGAATATAAATGGACACGTCTGATGGATAATCCACATGGCACATTAATTAAGATTTCTGCACTGCTCCCATATACCCTGCTTAAGTGCCAAAATTCATGATTTTTCATTACTAAAGGTTTTTTTTAAAAAAATCTAAAAATAAATGTTACTGAAAAATAATATTGCAGTATAAAAGCAGGATGGTTATAGTGCTGCATTAAACATGTTTATGAAACAGATATGCAAAGTAGTCTGCCAGTGAGATTTTTCTCCTTATTGGAAGGGTTCTACCTCCCTGGGGTCACTGCTCATTCTGTAGGAGGGCAACTACCATAGTAGCATCAGGGGAAATTGGTCATGTGACCAATTTAGGGCTGTTACTTGGGTTCAGTTTTTCACCAAGTGTTACTATAGATTGTTGCTCTTCTGCTGTTTTGGCATGTGGGTGGATGATGTTAAAGTGTTGTTCTCAACAAAATGTGGCTATACACACACCAGAAAAGTCTGCCTGTACCAGTATTCTGTCATTTGTATTTCTCAGAAAGAAAGGGATTTTTTTTTTACAGAACTCTCATTTAATATTGTGATTTGCATGCTTTGAATATTCACCGAAATTTGTTAACCTTCCTTATAACTTTCTTTATATCTTCCTTAATTAATAATATACCAGAACCTAGAAATTGGGGCACTTTTAGCACATACCACCATTTCCAACAAAATTTATATTATTCATTTTTAGATTTGGCCATGACCATATTTATTTTACACTTCTTCTTTTCCCTGAAGAAAGGTTAAAATAGATGATTTAGGCAAAATATTCTTTTAAACAAGCACAAAAAGAATGTTAAGTTTCTAAGAAGGAAGGAAATTAAATGACATTTTAAGCCAATATAAAACAAAATTATTTCCACTACTGATGCTGGTTTGAAAGGAAAACGTTTATTTAAAAATTTCCTATGGAGACTTTTTTTGCGGGGGATGGCAAAGTACAGATTAATGCATCAGTCTTAAGCACACTTATTTGGGATTAAGATTTACTTCATATACAGAGTGTATATCACGTCAACTCAATCACATCAGCATTGCAGCCTGCTTGTGCTACATGACTGTAGTATGTGTGTGTGAAAAATGACATTATGTGGGTGAGCCTCAATTGCATTCCTCATCTGACCAGCCCCTTTGCAAGGAAGGAATTCAATGTGACTTAGTTCTGAGGAAACCTATCTATGGTCAGGCTGCACATGACATTGACTTCAGATGTAAAGATGGTCCAGATTGAATGGCAAGGTGTTAAAAGAAATGGTTGCTGTGTTGATAACAAAACAGACATGATCCTGTATTCTGTTAGTTTTTATTACTGAGGTACACAGAGACAGACATTTGTAAAATAGTGAAATTTTCATGTGAAAGTACACTTAAAATTATATTCCTTCCCCCTCCATTGTTAGTTTGGTAACAAGCTTTCAGTGGCCATTGAACATTTCAGTCATCAAATCACACACACAGTTTATCAAAACACTTTGGAATCCTATGTGTATAAAAAGCTTTGTTTATTTGAATTTCTCATACTATTCATCCAGTGCTTCCTTTCCAGCAACACTACAGCCGTCCTGATCAAGTTGCCTTGGAGATTTAGAATCTTTTAGAAATATTTGATAGAATCAGAATCCATTAACTTTGCTGTACTGTATTTTAAGAGAAGCGAGTTTATTGCAAGAATCAAGACCTATTGGCAGTTCTTCCAGATGGTGGTTATTCCTCCTCGCTCAACTTTTCCACCCAAATCTTATGCAGCCCTAGTCACATTAGGTCACATTAAAAAAGTTATGTGTATTATCTAAACGAACTCCAGTGCCAAGCAGAGGCTCCTCCATCTAAGTACCAGTTCTTTTCAAATCTTTCTTGAAAAGTTTTGTTAGTTTCCTGTGCAATCCTAGCAACTCTAGTTCCAAGAATTAACCTCTTTGTGGTAGTCTATTGATGGCGATCAATAGACCTGAGTAGGATTTTGCATAGACGTCCTTCAGGCTGCTCCCTTCAACTTTCCAATGCACACTTTGCTCCAAAGGCTGAAGAAAGTTATTTGGTCTGAAAGATAATGAAAAAAAGAAAAATTTCCTTCAAAGTAAGTGTTGTTCTATCATATTCTTGCTCTCTGAAGCTGGATTTTTCACTCATCTAACAACCATTGTGTAATACATGTTGGTCACTAATAGTCTTATCTTCCATAGCAGCCTCTTCTGTAAATCTTGGCTCCATTAGCACCAGGAAAGCTGTTTCTTGTCAGATTTTTTGGCTGATGCTTTCCTTGATGTGACCTCTCTCTTTCAGATGTGTCAGTGACATTCAGTTATGATATCACACAGGACATAGCATAGCATCACTTTGAGGGATTAGTACAGAACACCAGAATAGTGAGGCTTTACATGATGTTTTCCTCAACTAATGAGTTAAAAAGAATAATATGCCAAAAGTTAATTGGGTCAGATGCTCTTCCCTGTTCTGGCCCCTTTGTTCTTTATGAAAAGCTAGCTGTATTTGAGCAGCTAAAAATTTCCCTCAAGAGAAGAGAACACATTCCCATTTTTTTCTGACATAAAGTACTTGGTACCATGTTAAGGTCAGAGAATAATGCAAACAATTCTGTCCTACTATGGCAAACTTATCTTTAATATGGCCTTCTCATTGATGAGAACCACTGGACAATCATGGGCATCTGACAGTTCTTTGCTGTCGTACATACCTTGTAGTTACTTAATGGGACTGAAACTAGTTTGTGCAAGGATAGCAGAAAGGCAGCAGGTTTAGGCCTTAGGGTGTTGGTACTATTTCTACCTGATGGCATGCTTTTTGCTCCCTTTGAATGGGAAAAAGCTTCCACCGCTGTTAGCTCCCCCCCAGAAAAATCACCTGGAAAAGATGGTGAAGCTATAGTGAAAAGTGCCCCCAATCAGTACAGATCTAATAAAGAGGAAACTGTCAAAATTGTGTGGCTCTTTTTCATGACAGTTGTACTACACCTCCTTAGACCTGGTAGCCATATGTCTTCTGTTTTCTTCTACCTAAAGAGTGCCGATGTGCTGCTTCCTGGGTAAAAGGAGTCAGATCATGGTCATCGTTGGTTGCCATCTTTGTCCCACACTTTCCACGGTAGTGAAGGAAGAACGGAGGGAGGAGCACTCCCCCCACCTCCGTCATGTGACCGTTTGGGCAGGAAATCAGCCCGCTTGCGGCTCCCAACGGAGGGGAGGGGGAGCACTCGGAAGCTTCTAGAAACTTGAAAGCTTTCCTCGGCGGGCGGCTGTCTTTTGCGCAGTCCTATGCATGCCTGCACAGAAGACACTCGATGAACAGCAGTTACAGGTAAATGCAACTCTGGTTTTGTTTCTCTCCCCTCCAGGGTCTCAAGAAGGTCTTTTTAAAAACCTTAATTGAACAAGTAAATATACTGACTTTGGAGCATAACAAATTCAGTTTTCTTTCTAACTTTTAACAAGGTCAGTCTGTGATCACTTAGCATTTTCTCTTGCAACTTTAAAGAGCATTTATGTTTTGGGAGCTCATTGCTAAGCCTGTCTTTTGGGATGATTTGTATAGAATGGGCTTTAAGCAATTTCTGTTATTTAATACGAGCATACTTCAAGAGTTGAGGCAAAATGCCAGGATGTATATTATTTACTTAGTTCATTTATACCCTACCTTTCTCACTAATGGGATCCCAAAGCAGCTTACATCATTTTCTACTGCTCAGTTTTATCTTCATGGCAACAACCCTTTGGGTAGGGTTGCCGACCTCCAGGTGGTGGCTGGAGATCTCCTAGGATTACAACTGATCTTTGGGCGACAGAGATCTTTTCACCTGAAGAAAAAAGCCACTTTGGAAGGTGGGCTGTATGGCATCATACCCCATTGATGTCCCTCCCCTCCTCAAGTCCCACCCTCCCTAGGTTCCACCTACAAAAGCTCCAGGTATTTCCCAACCTGGAGCTGGCAACCCTACCTGTGGGTTAGGTTGATAGTATATGACTAGCTCAAGGTGACAATGCTGGGTCTCCCAAATCCTAGTCCAACACTAATCACTACACCATACTGGCTGTCTTTTAAAGATTTGGAGACTACATGCCCTGTTGCGCCAAGGATTTTATATGTAGATTTCAGCATGAGAGCTGGGGCGTGAACAATCCAGCACTTTCTGGCCAAAGTTTATTTGATATCAAGGTGACCCTAGTGAAACTAAATTTACCAATTTGCAGTTTGGAAGAACATAAGAATACCAAGGGATTTCGTTCTAATCTGTCTATATTCATTTTTGTCTACATGTAACATTCAGATTTCAGTCTCCATATTGATGATTTGATATCCCTACAGATTTGATCTCTATGTTCAAGATACTCAGTATTTTGTGGAGAGGAATTTGGATACAAACATTTGTTCACATTGTTGGTTTTAAATATTTTTGGAACTCTGTGTTCAGTTTTTATTTTCTTATGGGATCCCTGAGAGATACCCTAGCTTTTGGAGTCCTTTTATGGTATTTCTTCCATGATCAGCTTTGGACACCTAAAAATTATTGAGACAGACCTTTTAGTCTACAGTGCCTAGTTGTATTTTTAAAAAGTGTTACATAATGTAAATCATACTTGCCTTTTCTCCTCATCTTTATTTTTAGTTATTGTGATGTTATGTTCCCAGATGGGGAAATGAAACTTACCACAGGCTCCTACTAATTATTATTAAGTAAATACACACATGAATTCCAGATGTGGAAGTGTGATTACGTTTTCTGTTGGCAAGAGAAATATTTCTACATGTTGCCTAGGTTTTATCTATACATAACTATGCAAAGCTTCCTATATGGCACTTATTTTACTCGGAATGATGCCTGTCTTCCTGTTGACAAATACATGTATTCTTTTCTGTTAAGATTCAAAGGTGTCCAAGCCCCCCCCCCCCCAATTTCTGCACACAAGTAAGGAACCTAGCATTGGGTGCAGAATTTAGCATTCTGAAAAAGTTTTCATTTTTACAACAAATATATAACTGTTATGGTTCAGATACTGGATTGGATCCTGCAATCTCTTTCTGCAAACACAAGGGTATTTCTGATGGTTCAGGTTAGATGTCCATTTTCAGTGATTCCCTACTCCCACTGGAAATTCCAATTATTGAATCTAGCACTGTTCCTGTAGGACCCCTGAATGCAGGGGCACCATTTCAAGAGGTGTGTGTGGGGGGCTACAGTAGGAGGCAGGGGAGTAATGTTGGATCTAACCCATCATATTTTTATACATAGATTATTTTGTGTCAAGGGCTAAAATATACCTGGCTTGGATCTTAAATTGCTGTTGATGAATTAGCATTTCTGCCAGTGGAATAGTAGTTTCACTGGCGAGGGAGGAGATGGTGATTTCTGCTGATCCCCCCACCATGCTGCAGATGTCTACTTTGCCCTACACCGTTCCTGAGGGTCCATATGTATGATATGGAAAAAGGAAATATAGAAGAAGAGGAAGAGTTGGTTTTTATATGCTGACTTTCTCTACCACTTAAGGGAGAATCAGACTGGCTTACAATCACCTTCCCTTCCCCTCCACACAACAGACACCCTGTGAGGTAGGTGGGGGCTGAGAGAGTGTGACTAGCCCAAGTTCACCCCATCTGGATTCATGTGTAGGAGTGGGGAAACAAACCCAGTTCTCCAGATCAGACTCCACCACCCCAAACCACCGCTCTTAACCACTGCACCAACTGTTTTACCAGTTTTGATAGTACTAGAATTTTCAGTCACCAAATGAAGTTCACAGGTAATAGAATAATGACAGGCAATTTATTTATTTATTTCAAACATTTCTATATGACCTTTCCACCCAATTCAGGGACCCCAATCAGTGAATGTTAAAAAGCATTTCAAATACTAATAAATATAAATTAAAAAAAAACAATTAAAGAAAACATCAAAGGAAGTACTTTTCACACCTAACTTTCTCAAGCCATAGCGTGACCATTAGCTTAGGTTGCTTTAAAAGGGAACTAGACAAATTCAAGAAAGATACATTTGCCAATGGCTGCTAGTTGAGGAAGATAAATTAAACTTTCATGGTCAGAGGAAGTATGCATCACAGCACCCCATAGGAGTAGCAGTAGAGTAAGCTGTTGCCTTCTTATTCTGGTTGGCCATTGAAAGGCCTGTGGGAAACAAGATACTGCATTAGGTGGACTTTTGGTTTGATCCTACTGGGCTCTTCTTTTGTCCTAAATTCCTTATAATGCATGTGATGCAAGTAACTTGTTCTTTGACAATACAGAATTTGACAACACAGCAGCTATAGTGGAGACAAGGCAGAACATTTTGCACAAGACTCCCTTTTATTAAGGAAGTGTCTGGGATGTGATAGCACATCTTATTTGCTTAGAAAGAATGCTGGTGTGGCTCACCAACTTGTGGGCAATCTCCCTAGTTTAATAGTTTAGCACTGTAGTAATCATTGTTTGAAATAAATGACGCGTATGGGTGTGTTTGTTAGATAATTTGTATTTGATATTGAATGTTAAATTGGCATTAAAAGTCTTTATATTAATTTAGCGGCTGTACTATGCGAATTGTGACATAGTATGAAATTATGGCAGTGGGCCATCTGAACATATTTTTGATGAGTTGCCTTCTGATAGGAAATAAATTCTACATAAAATGTACTAGTCGAAACAGTGCAGCTAACTAGCCTGCAGTCTTAACATGTCATAAAAGGAAGGGGGGAAGAAATGGGGGAGGGGAAATGTAAGCAGTGGGGTCAAAAGGCAATGAAATGCAAGGGGTACTGTAAGTGAAGATTCTTTTTTTCTTACTAAAATGTAGAAAGTATGTACAGATATTAAAAAGTCTGTCTATTCAGCTATCCATTTATTTATATCAGAATAGTTACATGAGACAACATGAAACTGTATAGACTTTCAAAGGAATGCCAAAGAAATGACTTGCTAAACTTCAGAATTGAGCACACAGCACAGTTAATTACCGTAATTAATTCATGTCATTTAAAATCCTTTGAGAAGTTTGCATTTCCTTATTTTAAAAACTTTTAAAGCTCAAGATGATGCTGTAACAGTACCCTCTGTGTTATTGACACACAGAGGAAAAGTCTACTGACACACAGAGGAAAAGACTAACTAGTTTTCATACTAGCACCTCACTCAGGGTATGCAGCCATCACCAATTCCAAGCCAAAAGACAAACAAAAAAACAGTCCCTGGGCTGTATAGGTAGAGGATAATTCAAATAGGCTAATATGTACCTTTTAATTTATTCCAGGCAATTTCCCAGTCATCCTGTATATAACCCTCTCTGTATCTGGTTAACATTAGATAAAGAGTAATTTATATCTAAGAGCAGGAAGTTCTGGGTTATCTGTCAAAGTTACTTAGTAACACAATGGAAAAATAAGGAAATACTTAAACAAAGGACATTTCCCCACTGTCCTCAGCTTGGTGATCCCAGGGATTAGCATCTTCACTTGCACACTGTAACTGCTGCCTCTTTCTTTCTTGGTAAATGTAATCAATAGGGGCAAATGGGTTGCAGAGTTCGAACTACAGCATTAAAAATAAAAGGAAATATTATCAACATGAAAAGTGCAGATACCTTATATTATCACAGCACACTTAGCAAAGATCCAAAGAAGAGCAATACATATCATTCTTCCCTGATCACTATGCATACTCTAACTGAAATTAACTTAAGGTAGGCTGCTCATCTTGGAGCTGCAAGTAGTCAGAAGTAGTTCATTATCGCAGTTTAAAAAACCGAGAGTCCAGTGGCACCTTAAAGACTAACAAAATTTCTGGCAGCTTTCAGTTATCTCAGTTATTAGAGTTGGGACTTTTCCTGTTGTCCCCTGACAAGTGATCAGAACGGAGTTCCTAGGTAAAGGTTTAGTCCTTCATGGCTTCGAACAAAATGGCTAAGAATAACTCTTGCCTACTTCCTCATGGGCAGAGAAAAGGCCAACCTTGTTATTCTTCTCTTTCTCTTCAAAGAGTAGGGGTATGCTCTACACTTTGGTAATTTAAATACTGCATTTCTAGGCAGTCCTCAAATAAAGAAATTTCAAAAGGAAATTACAGCGGGAGATTGCTGAACTAGAGTTACCGGTAATTCACAAATTCAGAACAATGGACCACCCAGGACTGAATAGGGACATGGGATTTTTTTATCTCAATACAAATGCTAATTTTCTACCCCCAAGCATTTCCCCTCTGTTCTAATCAAGCTGATTACAGTATACATGATATCTTTACATCCTTTACAAGCATTCTTTACAACACTTCACCCACCTTCTGACTAGGATAAAGGGACTCAGATATCCTATTCTACTGTGTCTGACGAAGGGAGCTTTGACGCTCAAACGGTTGCACCCTGAAAATCTTGTTGGTCTCTAAGGTGCCACTGGACTCAAATCTAACTGTTCTACTGCAGACCAACATGGCAGCCTTCTGAAACTGTATTCCTAGGTGTGACTATCTCTGAGGTGTGAGCTGACATCTCTTTGTTCTGCCCAGGCCAGGGCCATCTGCATATTTATTACCTTGTGAAAAGACTCATTCCCCTGTAGCTTTCCCATTGCTAGCTGTCAGCCTGTAGAAAGGTGTCTTGGGGCATGTAAAGGGTGCAGACCCAATTATTGAAATTCTGGGGTGTAGGGCATTTCATCACATACTGCATCATAATCATGCCTCTGTATGCCACTTGTGGGGGGTGATGACTCAATCCTACCTGTCTGCAATTTGTCAGAGAAGACTGCTTGGGTGAGAACTACAATACCTGAGAATTTCATCCCAAATGGATGGAGGGAAAAAAGTTTAGAGCAGGAGTGGTGATTTCATTGCCTCAAGATGCTTTTTTTTTTGCCTAAAAAACTTGGGAAGGAAGATCCCTTGGCTGAGAAGTACAATCCCTGGATATGCTAAAATAAAGAAGAAAGAAATTGTAAGAACAGGAGTGGAAGGTCATGTTGGAAGTGAAGGACTTTACACTGTCTCTTAACCTCAGACTTCAGAGGGGGACAAGACTAGTGAGTCAGAGAGACAGAAGGGACAAGACACTGGGGCATCCTTTCTCTACTGCTCTGAACTATTCCTTCATTGTGTAGATTGCTACTATTAAGAAACTTCCTTCCTGCTTCTTCCTCACCTCCTGACACACACAGGCACCTCTTCTCCATCTTGCCACCATGAGGGAAGGACACACGTCCTTGATCTCCCTCCATCCTAGTTAGTCAGACTAGATAGGGAACTATATTTTACATCCAAATACAGCAATGAGTACTATTGGTTGAGCATCAGTGAGAAAGGTAGATTATAAATTAAGGATTAAGATGACTGTTTTGCCCAAGACAACACCAATCTGAACAAATAACTGAATTTGAAGCACAGTAAAATTTTAAGACTGCAAATTTGGAAAACAGAGTTTTGAATCTTCAAGTGTTCTTCAGCAGCTCTTTTCTCAGTTCCTGTGTTATTCCATGCTGACCCCAATTTTGTAATTAATTGTAGGGGTAAAGGTAGTCCCCTGTGCAAGCACCGGGTCATTACTGATCCATGGGGTGATGTCACATCCCGATGTTTACTAGGCAGACTGTTTACGGGGGGGTTTGCCATCGACTTCCCCAATGTAATTAATCTTTATATTAGTATCACCATCTCTTTGTAATGTCTTTGTAGTTCATCTTAGTGAAGATTTTAAATGTTTTAATTTATGTATTTTAAGAGTGTATTGTATTTTAACTATACATAATTTAATCTGCAGTTAGCCGCCCTGAGCCTAACTTTTAGCAGGGTAAAAAAATGATAATCAAATAAATAAAATCTCCAATTTTCACTTGTGGATCCTGTTAATGGGGTCATTAAAAGTTTGGCACATGCTCCTTACTTTGATAGGAGAAAGGGGGTGCAGAACAGTACATGTGGGACCCGCTCCAAATTTCAGAATACGTTTCGTTTTTGTGGGCCTGCATCTATTAAAAGGAAGGGAATGCCAAGGTAACACCAGTGACTGTACAACTTAGTCTCATATGTTTTATATTCTTGATCTGTAATGCCCAGTAGTGTCTCCAGTGTCCTGACAATGTACTTTGATAAATAAAGATTTTCCTTTTAAAGATCTCAGATTCTGGCCAAAGACTCTCACCCTGGCACCTGACTACTCATTCCCTGCACAGACCAGAAACTTCTGACTGAGCTAGGGTTAGTTGGCCAGGGGAAGGGTGTGTGAGACAGAACACGCACACACACACAAATGGTCATAGCCCTATTTGTGTCTCAAACTGTGGGTAGAAAAGGGCTTGAGTGGTGGCATGCTACCCCAACAGGGGGCCAGGGGGACAAGCCCTTTCACTCACATACACATTCCCCCTCTGCCTCTCAGGCAAACAGCAAGAAGAAAGGGGAGGAGGCGAACAGGTTTTTTAATGATGACCACCATATAACTTATTGTGTTACATGACAAAACAAGTGCTTACCACAGAGGAAAATGAATAATGGACAGTTGATTACCCACTCAGTGTACAACCGTGAAATTCATGCAGCCAAATGCTTATACCATAAAAATTACATGGGTTTCTAAAATAAGAAGAAATGTGTAATTTATAATTAATGTTTATGGTAAGATATTTATCATTTTTAGAGACATTATGCCAGAAATTTAACTGAATGAAAGACTTTGGGAAACATTCCATGTCTTTTGCATACATAACACTTTAATCTTATATATTATTATTTAATTTCCCCCTTTTCTTTTTTTTCTTGCTATAGTTTACCCTATGACAAACATCAAATGACCCCAGGAATGCAGAATAATTAGAAGATTGCTTAAATATCTTAATCCTTACTTGTTATAATTTGATTACTCCAACAGAGTTTCTCTGTAGGCTTCATATTAAGCCACTTCCAAGTTGAAACTAACCAGAAATCTTTTAAACTTAATAGTGCTTACATTCAGAATCAGCTGCTCAGCACCAGCTCAAAGATCATAGAGTATGGCACCATGGTCTGTCCGGTTTCCATATTCCATTCAGTCCTGCCCTCTTGGTTTTTTTTTTTTTTGGGGGGGGGCGGTTTGCAATGTGAATTCTCCCCATATCCCCACAATGTATAAGAGTGTTTATCTCCAGCTTTATCTTCATCATGTAACTTCTGCCCTAGTTCCACATCATGGGCTCCAGCTTGAGGAAGTGGCAAAACACAGCTTGGGATGATGTCTCAATGGAGTATAAGTGATCCTGCATGATATAGGTGAGAAGGGGAGTGCTTGACACTGGGATATCATTTTTGGTGCTATCCCCATATCTTATGGAATGTACACATAGCAAAGCAAAGCAAATTTATTAATAAGGACAACTGACCAATCACATGCCAACACATCAAAAATTCCAGACTCAATAGTTTTGCACTGCAGAATCACAGACTGCCCATACATATAAAGGTATAAGATCAATAAAAGCAACCCCTGGTTAAAATTGTCATCTTAAAATTAATAAAATTGTAAAATAATCTAACAATCATTTTCTAATAAAGTTCTGCATGTTTTAATAGCAACAGCGCAGAACGGCAGTTTGGAGCATAAGCGGAGGGTCTTCTCCTAATAGGAGCTTCTTTGCCGAAAGCTCAATTGACTCTTCAGGGAATTTACTAGGTAGGGGGGAAATAAGCTTTGATCTACCTTCATGGTAGAATGGGCAACATATCAGTGCATGTTCGATGGTTTCAATGTCCCCTGTTCCACACGGACATAACCTCTCTGATCTAGGGATCTTCTTATATTTCCCTTCTAAAACAGCCAATGGTAGGGCCTGGCATCTGGCAAGGGTAAAGGCCTTCCTATAATTAATAGACTCAAGATGATAAAAATAAGCTTCAGGTGAGACTAAGTATCTAGATTTATCAGGTACTAGAATGTACACATAGTCCCAGGGTAGTGTGAGAAGCTAATTCCACTCAGAAGTTTCAGCAACTGTGCTGTGTGCCTTTTTTTTTTTTGGTTTCCATTCCTGACAAATCATGAACAGCCTATTTTCCTACTATTAAAAAAAAAACCCTGGAAAAAAGATCTTTCTCAGCGCAGTGTTGGTAGGATGATCTTTTTCATCTGTTCATAAGGGGAAGGTATACTTTGTGTGCATCTGTTCATAAGGGGAAGGTATACTTTAGAGGGAGGAACATTAATAATTTGAGATATGCTGTTGACACTACATTATTGGCAGAAAATAGTGAAGATTTGAAACGACTACTGCTGAAAGTAAAAAGAGAAAGTGCCAAAGCAGGACTACAGCTGAACATCAAGAAAACAAAAGTAATGACTACAGGAGAATTACACAACTTTAAGGTTGACAATGAGGAAATTGAAATTGTTCAAGACTTTCTATTCCTTGGCTCCACCATCAACCAAAAGGGAGACTGCAGCCAAGAAATCAGAAGGAGATTGAGACTGGGAAGGGCAGCCATGAAGGAGCTAGAAATGATTCTGAAGTGTAAGGATGTGTCACTGGCCACCAAGACTAGATTAATTCATGCCATCGTATTCCCTATTACTATGTATGGGTGTGAAAGCTGGACAGTGAAAAAAGCGGATAGGAAGAAAATAGATTCCTTTGAAATGTGGTGTTGGAGGAGAGTGTTACGGATTCCGTGGACGGCCAAAAAAACAAATCAGTGGGTTATAGATCAAATCAAGCCTGAACTGACCCTAGAAGCTAAAATGACTAAACTGAGGCTATCGTATTTTGGTCACATCATGAGACGACAAGAGTCACTGGAAAAGACAGTCATGCTAGGAAAAGTTGAGGGCAGCAGGAAAAGAGGAAGACCCAACAAGAGATGGATTGACTCAATAAAGGAAGCCACAGCCTTCAATTTGCAAGATCTGAGCAAGGCTGTCAAAAATAGGACATTTTGGAGGACCTTCATTCATAGGGTTGTCATGAGTCGGAAGCGACTTGACGGCATTTAACACACACACACACACACATACTTTGTGTGCATGTTCACAGCCCTCAGATCTTTGTGTCATTGCTGAGAGCAACAAAACATATATTTTTAATGGGGGGGAGGAGTCAGTGCAACATCCTAGTTCTTTTACTTCATTACAATAGTACAAGTTGCAAATGTTTTTCTTTGCTTTCTGAATTAGCATTTGAAAAGCTCCTGAAGTGCTTTCTCCCCTTCTCCCAAACAGTAGAAGACAATTAGTTTTTTCAATGTAAATGACTGCAGTGGGACACCCAGTACTTTCCAGCAATTAGCATTACCAAAGGATTCAAATATTGAGTTATTCTGCAGCAGGACAACATTGAAGGGGGATGCAATCTTCATCTGGTATGAAGGAGAAACCACAGCTAACAAGGGTGAAAAAAACATTACTCTGTGCCTTGTGGAATCGCTGTTGCAAGTGTGCATTGAGCAACAATTGCCTCAGCAACATGAACACCACATAAAAACCCTCTCATGTAGAATCAGCCAGGGACAGTTTCATTGGTAGCTTGCTGGGATATACACATATGACCCATGGGGTGATGTCACATCCTGACGTTTACTAGGCAGACTATGTTTGCAGGGTGGTTTGCCATTGCCTTCCCCAGTCATCTTCCCTTTACCCCCAGCAAGCTGGGTCCTCATTTTACCGACCTCGGAAGGATGGAAGGCTGAGTCAACCTTGAGCCGGATACCTGAAACCGACTTCCGTCGGGATCGAACTCAGGTCGTGAGCAGAGCTTGGGCTGCAGTACTGCAGCTTACCACTCTGTGCCACGGGGCTCTTCTATGAGGCTATAGGAGTTACTTAATATAGAGCAAACCACTACAGTACATGTACTTAAGGATTTCCAGTAAAACAAACAAACCTTGAATGAAAAAGATCTGCCTACCACATACTAAACACTAATAAGCTCTTATGACTGCCTGCAGGATGATAGAGTGGATTCCCAGGTGTGAATGCTAACAGATATAACCATTTATGCACGGGAGGTTTTTTCTTGGATTTGCCACTCTCAAGATGCACATTTCCCCCATCTGAATTCTCAAAACTCTGCATGGGGGCTTACTGTTGAGTTTTGAGAATATGGATGGGGAAAATGTGCATCTAGAGATCAGCAAATCTAAGGCAGAACCTCCCATGCATAAATGTCAATAGACTCATCTTAGACTAGTTCTTTTAGCAACTCTTATGACCAAGTTGGTGAACTGTTCTGAAAAATTCTGACATATTTTCAGAACAGATTGAGTGTAATGAACACAACCAGAGGAGGCCATACTTACCAGTATCCTCCAATTTAAAAAATTTGAAACAACTTCCTTGTAAAATTTACTGATGGTTTCCTGGGCAGAAGTTTGTGCACGTGGCTTCAGAAACTAGGATCTACGATGAAAACAGTGGCAGCTGTTTGGTTTAATCAAATTAGTCACTTGATGGACCATATGTAATTTGTTTAAGTTTATGGCATGCTTAAAAGCACCAATAATTGAGAAGATATGGATTATCCACTGTGTGTGTGTGTTAAGTGCCGTCAAGTCGCTTCCGACTCATGGCGACCCTATTATAAAATACTGGGCAGAGGCTTCCAAACAATTACAGGAGAAAATACATTTGGGAAAATACATTCAACTCACATCTTTCCCATAAGCTTTAGATGATTGGGTAGGCCAATTTCCTTTCCTCTCCTCCACTATCCTCCCTGCTACTTTAACTGACGCTTTATTACAGTTAACATGTTTTACTTCTCAAAGGGCAGGAAGCACACGTAGTTGTCTTCATCTTTAGGCTACTTTGTGACTTTTTCTGTTTTTTTAAAGGAACAGAGTAATGTTCTCATGCCATAACTCTGAGTATATAGAAACCCTACCTTGTCTCTGGAAGCCTCTGTTTCACTGCCCTGCTCATAGGATCTCAACCGTCAATCTTGTGTAACTGAGAATTTCTACATGGGATTCATGTCTACATAGGGTTCTTGTCTAGCTGCCTTGCAGATTTTGCTCCACACTACTATCTGGGATCCTTTTAATGGAGCTGCCAGAGAGGACTGAACTAGGGATAATATGCAAGCAAAACATGTGTTCTATCACTAGGCAGCAGCAACCCAACCTTCTCTGTAGCCCACTGTCCCAAGTCTTTATATCAGCATGGCATGTTAGAACACTGCTGATGCCTGTCAGACATTTGTGTGCTGCTAATTGATTTAGCACATGGGGCAGCTGTTTTTGGATTGTGTTTGATTTAGGCTCTGTGCTACAAAACAAGGTGCATTGTAACTACTTTGCCAGTCATGGCTGATATCAAATAATCAACCTTGTTTTCTGTGTGGTGGGAAATTATTTCCATATGCATGTAAAATCCCTACACAAATCCATCACGTATGAAGCCTCAAGTGATTTAAGTTCCCAAATGAGAGAACACTAGCACATTAATTATCAGTATTCAGCATTGTGCTGGCACATCCCACATCCTGAATTTGAGTTTTTTTGAACTGTGAAAAGTGGCAGAAATATGAATGGCATAATTCTTTCCAGCAGTGTCCAGATTTACTAAATTTCTTGGCATGGAAAACATTTGAATATTTTTTATTGGTTTGGTAGAAAACAAAAGTCTTGAAATGAGGTATAAAAAGAGCTGGAGGGAACATGCTTAAGGAGCTGTATTTAATGAGGCTTCATTTTGACAAACAGCTTGAGAGTCAGTCTTAAAGGCACTGCATTTGTGTGATTCTTAGGTGTGGGAACCTGTGCAAATAGGCAATATTAATAGTTCAAACAGCAGAACTGTTTGCCATGATTCCTGGGAATTAGGGATCTTGTACTAAAAGCTGTGGAACTTGTCAGGTGATTCATATACATTGTGGCATCCCTCATATAATGACTTCAGGTATGCATGGAGCCACCAAATCTGCATATACATGAAGGTGTTTCTGCAAACCAGCACAGCCACATGGGTACTATATAAGGTTGCCAACCAGACATGAAAAAAATGTCCTGTACCTTAAATAATAGGGGATTAATAAATGGAATGGGCAGTTTGAAGCATTTATTTATTTCATAGCATGAAGCTTAAATAACACCAGCAGATAATTGCTGCACATCAAATTGATGTTAAATGAAGAGCTAGAGGGTCCAGATGAAAAGTGGGGAGCCCTAGTGTTCCACAATGCCAAATGCCCCCTTTGCCAAATGCCAGAATCATCACTGGAACTGTGCTAGTTGCATGCGGAGCAGTCACACATGGTTACACAAATTGTGAAATTCTACAGAGCCTTCCACATCTGAAGCAGCTAGGGAGGACTGTTGGTCAATTGTCTACTGGCAGGAGTTTGCCATGGTCTTAAAATACATACGAAAGGGATCTCAGTGTTTTTCCTGTCATTTTTTTTAAAAAAGCCCTCCCCTCAGTTAGAAGCTTTGGCTAAAACTTGCAGAAATTCAATTATTTTCTATTTCATCAAGATCTATATGAGAGAATGTGAAGTTTACAGCTGGCAAGGTAGAATACTCATTAAACAGTGAATGCATAAATCAATGAATTACTGACAGGAGTTTGTTTAGACTGCTTAAACTGTAATTCAACATTTTGCCTCCCGGCAAACAACTATAAACTTCTTAACCAAAGTGACCTGCTCAGATTAATACACCAGAATCTGCATTTATACATTGCTGCAGAGCAAAGGAACTTAAGAACACACAGTTCAAAGAGAACATTGTGAGAGGTTTTATAGGGAACTAATTTTTTTAAGCTGGTACTTTACATTAAAACATGTCGATAAGAATCTTAGCTAGAAGTAATTTAAACCATGAAAAATTAACTCCTCCAAGTACTTCTGTTGGAATCGAGTGATGGAAGGAGCCCTGTAAATTCTTAATCTCTCTTTCTTCATGGTAAGACAATATATATCTATAGAAAAGAAGGTCAAGGAGCTGATCCCTCCACAGTAGGTATCCAAAAAAGCAATCAAGCAAAACTAGCAGGGAATGGATTCCAGCAGGACTCTTTGGTGAGCAGCTTTTCTCTTCCTCTGTAGGTACCTTCAGAATAGAAGATTCCTAGCACTTGTGGTTTAATTTCTCTGGCTACCGTGCTAATCACACATGTCTAATTACTGTTTTTCTTTTCTTTTCCCCAAACTGTCATTCTTCTGTCTTTTAGCTCCATCCAACTGGTAGACAATATGATTACAAAGGCTATGAAGCTGGCTAGGCACCTGATGGAACATTGATCCTCTAGGAAATTCTCTCCCGCTTATTCTCACTCTTTCAAATATTTCATTTGCATTCTTTTTCAAGAATCACCCATTGTCTGTTCCATGTGCTTCCTTTTTCACATTACATGGTCTTTAGTCCTTAATTATGCTCCTTCAACATGTTCTTTTCACATGTGAATCATAGGCTTGGCAAACAATCGTCATGCAATCTTTAATATTGCTCATATATATTCAGAATAAATCAGTTTTTATCATTGGGAATGGATTTCCTTAGAAGGCAGACCAAATGTGATTGGGACTATGGAGAATTATTTCAGTTTATTGCCTACTTAAAAGTTTGGAAGTTGCACTGGGAAAGTGTGAAAATGGACATTGGATTCAATTCTTTTGGCTGCAATACAGTATAAATTAGGAGGTTTATGTGTCTTTGTGTCTAAAAAGAGAATGAACTGGTAAAGTAACAGTGCAGCAGGCTTTTCAGACAAAAAAGCAATTGCCAAATATTTTGCCCCTTTACTGAATAAAGTTTGAAGTCTTTTCCCAGCCTAAAGAGCCTTCCTCCAATGAAAGACCAGCTTAACTTGGACGAAGGCACCTTAGGCTGGAGGACCTTCCACCAGCCTATGACAGATTTAATGGTATTATGTTGATTAACCTGTGGGAATGCGCCAGTGTTGAGAATACATCAACATTTGGAGCAATACCATTTACAGAGTAGAGCACTTTGAATGAGACCCAGATGGAACAAACCCAGCAGGGGTCCAGAATGACCATCCAATTCCTAAAAGAATGAAACAAAGACTATGAAGAATATTAAAAAGGGGACAAGAGAAAGAGAGAGAGAGATGATAAATGTCGAAAAGGAGACAGAGAATTGTCATACTGATGTCTGTTTTCCTTTTGAACCTCTTATGGGATTTGAAGCACACACTAAGGCTTATTTCTGAAGATTGTAAGATTGGGTCCATGTATATGTGCTTAGCCCCATAACCATTGAAAAGTACATTAAATTGGGTGCAGATTGCAGCCCAATGGTTTTAAGATGTGTTTTCTTGCAAGTTTGCACTGTCTATAAAGATGTAGCTGTTCTGTATCTATGTCAGCCATGTTACTTTCAGGCCACCTTTCAGGAGAAAAGCCGAACATATGACTTAGGCGCACACAACTAGCTGAAAATGGACCAGAGATTTCAAAGAAAGCATTGAGAAATCATTGCAATGCTGAAAGTATAAGCTTTTCACTCATGAGAAACAAAACTATCTTCTATTAGATAACTTTAGCACTATCGTGTAAAGTGACTACTGAGACTGACCAGCTTTAAGAATGACTTCATGGGTGATAAGTTCTGTAACTTAGCACCTTTCAATCTTTGAGGTAGCTCCAGAGAAACAGATATGGGTTCTGTCTTTGAAGCTTTAACTTTTGTACATGAGTTTACTGCCTTGTAATTCGTGCTGTTACTTAAAAGAAGAGGGGGAGGGAGAGAAAGAAAAAAAGAAGGGCACAGGAATAGCCACAACCTGCTCAATAAAATTCTCCAGAGTATATGGAATAAACAGAACATGCAATAAACTTCAGTGTGCGGGTTAAACTGTGGATAGGTTTCCCCATAAATGCAAGAAGGCACTCAACAATTTTTAAACAAATAGAAGAAAAACTGCTCTTGGGGATAAGCAGTCTCATGGCCTGCAGCCTTAAAATATGTAAACAAGTATAAAGAAAGAGAATAAAATAAGCAAGGGAAGATGGTGTCCCTTGAAAAGGATCAAGAAAGCTAACAGTAAATGTTGCATTTAAAGAATGTTAAACACTCTAAGCAGAATATTGCACGTGGTGTACTTTGTGCCTTTGAATATATAAAAGGCACCTCGGCCAGAGGATCTTCCTGTCACATTTCAGGCAAATAGGAGAAATTATTCCAGTTTTATATGCAATTAAAATTCTTCTTTGCAGAATTAGTAGAAGGCAGAGGATATGCTTGTGAATTATGATACAGAACTTTCAAGCTGATTAAATGAACCTTAGGTATCTAGCAGTGGCCCTGACCTGGATGGCCCAGGCTAGCCTGATCTCGTCAGATCTCAGAAGCTAAGCAGGGTCAGCCCTGGTTAGTATTTGGATGGGAGACCACCAAGGAATAGCAGGGTTGCTGTGCAGAGGAAGGCACTGGCAAACCACCTCTGTTAGTCTCTTGCCATGAAAACCCCAAAAAGGGGTCGCCATAAGTCGGTTGCGACTTGAAGGCACTTTACACACACACACATCTAGCAGTGCCATCAAAGCAGAATTACACCCTTCTAAGACTGTTGAGAGGAGCCCCGTGGCGCAGAGTGGTAAGCTGATGTACTGCAATCCAAGCTCTGCTCACAACCTGAGTTCGATCCCAACGGAAGTTGGTTTCAGGTAGCCGGGTCAAGGTTGGCCAGCCTTACATCCTTCTGAGGTTGGTAAAATGAGTACCCTGCTTGCTGGGGGTAAAGGGAAGATGACTGGGGAAGGCACTGCCAAACCACCCTGTAAACAAAGTCTGCCTAGGAAACGTGGGGATGTGACATCACCTCATGGATCAGGAATGACCCGGTGCTTGCACAGGGGACCTTTACCTTTTAAGACTGTTGAAGTCAATGAACAGCACCATTACACTGCAATCCTAAGATTTTTCTGCGCGTAAGCTCCATTGAATAAAATGGCACTTACTTCATAGAATCATAAAGTTGGAAGAGACCACCAGGGTCATTAGGGTTGCCAGCTCTGGGAAATCCCTGGAGATTTTGGGTGTGGAACCTTGGAAGGGTGGGGCTTGGACAGGAGAGGGACCTCAGCAGGGTACAAAGCAGCGATTCTTTCCAGGGGAACTGATCTTGATCACCAAGGCATCAGTTGTAATAGCGGAAGACCTCCCGGTGCCACCTGGAAGTTGTTATTAAAAAAAAACAGCTGTATGGCTTATATTTTCTTTCTCAAACTTACTACTATTGAAGAGCTTATTGTTATGTTACCCAAAATAAGGTGTTGGGATTCTTCTTCATAGTCTTTAACATTCAAAATACAAATTGCCCCACCCTTATAAACAAATTGGTGTTGCCCACCTCGTTCCCTGGAGTCTCTGGAATCCAACCAAGTGACTGGCCAATGGAGGTGCCTCAGAGGTTCCATGGCCCATGCCTGAGTCCACCTGTGGGACTTAGCATCAGGGTAAGGCCACTCACGCTGCTGGTGAGAGACTTGGCCGTTCCCCCTCCCAACCTCTTCTCTCACTTTGAACAGATTCACAGCCGAGAGATTGAGTTCGCTCGGCGTGTGGCCAAGCTCTCTTGGCCAGATTCTCTTACAGGTCCGATAAAGGTGCCATCCTGGAATCAGGGGTCCCTGGGTCATTTGGGGCCTAGTTTGTAATGCATGTACACTCTATAATAAATTATAACAACAATTTGTATAATATTAGCTCAACTTTTAATTCTTTCCTCAGATTGTGGACCCAGACTCATGATCTCCTGCAAGCTCACCTTGGTCAGGGCATGCTTGACCAACTCCACTGACCCCCAAGGCTGTCATCATCTCCCCAGCAAGCTCTGCAGCCCATCTCTGGGAATTCACAGGACTGAATGTTGTGGCAGGAATGAGTGGCTGGCGAAGAGTGTGTCCACATTTTGGGGGCGACCTTGGCTTCTGCAGGGTGCTATCCTGGCCCAGGTGGGGAGAGCATGACAGCTGAGAGAGGGTTGGATGAGGCCGTCATCTTACCCTCGATGTCGTTTTGGGCCATTCGGCCTTCCTCAGTAGTCATAAACATTCATACATATTTTCACAAACACATCCAAAAATACATAAAAGGTATGCTGAAAAGTAACCACCTGGATGTGAGGGGGAAGAAAGGGGGGAAAGAAAAGTTTTTTAAAATTATTATTATTAAAACTCACCATAAAATAAAATCTAATAAAAAAATTAAAAAAAAATTTTTACCCATTGACAGCGGCCCATTGTCAATTGTAGCGAAAGATGTTATTTTCATCACTTAAAATTGGCACACACACAAAGGTTCTAAATATCAAAAGATGTTGTTAAGTGAGATTTGATTAAAAAGGTAAAGGTAGTCCCCTGTGCAAGCACCGGGTCATTCCTGACCCATGGGGTGATGTCACATCCCGACCTTTACTAGGCAGACTATGTTTATGGGGTGGTTTGCCAGTGCCTTCCCCAGTCATCTACACTTTAACCCCAGCAAGCTGGGTACTCATTTTACCAACCTCGGAAGGATGGAAGGCTGAGTCAACCTTGAGCCGGCTACCCGAAACTGACTCCCATCGGGATTGAACTCAGGTTGTGAGCAGAGCTTTTGACTGCAGTACTGCAGCTTACCACTCTGTGCCACAGGGCTCTTTGATTACATGCTAATCTAATCTAGATGTGACCAGGGCATGCAACCCAGTGGCCAGATCTTTTCTGCCCAGGAGAAGTCGCAGCTGGCTGATCAGCTGAAGATGATAAAAGGCACTCTTGCCCACAGCTGCCACCTGCTTATCCAGCTGTAGGCTTAGGTCCAAGAGCACCCCCAGACTATGGACCTATTCTTTCAAGGGGAGTGTGACCACATCCAGAATGGTTGCCACCTTAAATCCCAAGCCAGGCCTTCTGCCCACCAGGAGCACTTGTCAGGATTAAGTTTCAGGTTATTAACTCCCATCCACTCCAAAACTGCCTCCAGGCACCGGTTCAGGGTTTCTGTCGCTATATGATACTTATATTACTGTGATTCCAAAGCCTGGCAAAGACCATACTTAATTTTCAACCCATCTGTTTGTTGAATGATAGATTGTTTGTTTACGGCCCTTGGCCAGATAAAACAAAATACATGGACTAAAATAGTCTTCCAGACAAAGGTTTACAGTCCAAGTCTTAAATCATTTTTTAAAAAATAAAAAAATAGTAAAATAAATAACATCCAAGTTACATCTGCCATTTGGACAAAGAGACTACTCTATGGCAACGAATTTTCATTGCTGCCGTACAAAATTTTGCTACCTGAGAGGTGATTGAAGGATTATCTCCTTGTAGGAGATTTTTGATCTTTTCTCTTTCCCTGTCAGGTCCCATTCTCAGTATGAAGGGCTCAATAAACTTAGAATGAGGTATTGTGTAAAAGTTACAATTCAGGAGAACATGTTCAGTGGTTTCTAAATCCCCGGATTTACAGGGGCAAAGTCTCTCCGCCCTGGGTATCTTCTTAAATTTCCCCTCTAACTTAGCAGAGGGTAAGGCTGCGCACCTAGCCAGGGTAAAAGCCCTCCTATATTTGTTTATCTCTAAGTAAAGGAGATAGGCTGCTGGTGCAAGGATAAATTTGGAGTGGGGGGAGCCATAAATAGAGGCACTCTTGCTAAATCTGCTTGTTGCTCGATATCTTTAAATTTGTTGAATGTAGATGCTAATTCTGCAATTCAAAAGGCTCAAAACCTTGGTACATGTAGACCAGGTAGGATTTATACAAGGTACGCAATGCTCTGGTAGTCTTAGATTAGTTGTTGATTTGATTGCTTCAAATAGTAAGATATGTGATCAAGTTGCCATCCTTTCCCTTGATGCTAAAAAGGCCTTCAACAAAATATATTGGAATTTATTTTTGCTATGTTGCCCAAATTGGGCTTTCCTCGTGGATTTTTGAAATGGATTAGTAGTCTTTATTCATCTTCCAGATCTGTGGTTCTAACTGCATCTTTTCTGAGCCATTCCCTCTCGAGAGGGGTACTAGAAAAGTTTGTCCTCTTTCTTATTTTTGATTTGTGTTTGGAATCTCTGGCTTGTGCTGTCAGACAAAATAATAACATACATGGCTTTGTATATAACACTTCAGAATTTACGCAGGTGATATTTTATTGCTAAGTTTGGAACCTCAGTCTTCTATTCCTGTATTAGTGAATGTGGTGATTTGTCTGTCTATTGATTAACTGGACACAATCTGAGTTGATGCCATTGAGAGACAATATATCACAGAATGTATTTGCTGATGGACATGTTTGGTGGAGTCCAGCTGTCATCACGTATCTTGGAATATTGATCCCTAGAGATATTATGATTATGCTAAATTTTAACAAGTTGATCACTGATCTATCGGATTTGGAAAGATGGGTATTCTTAAACATTTCTTCATTGGGTAAATACATTCAAAATGAACATTATTCCTCAGATTATGTTTCCTTTTCCCTTTCATTTATCTTGTACAATATACAATTCCTTTTCATATATCTTGTAGATATATTCATAAAATTAATACTTTATTTCAGAAATTTGTGTGGGTTTCCTTACCACGTCAGATTTCTTGAAAGACGATGCACCTCCCATTTAATGAATGAGGGTTTGGTTTTCCTGATCTTAGTTTATATCATCAATCATATCTGTTAACTTGTACTTGCCCCTCGATGTGTTGCTGGCATTACTCTTCGTTCTGAGTTTGGCCAAATGTCACTTGAAGCTAGGGCGTGGTTGGCCGCCTTTAAACTACACCTTAAACTGTGCTTTAGCACTGAGGGGTTCCTAGCTTTTCTGAAGCATGACCCTTTCAAATCCTCATGGCAAAAAATCTTAGATGAGAAACTGGTGTTGTTGGGCTTCTTGCAGGATATGTTATCAGATCTTGGGAAAACTGAAGCTTTTGCCAAAATTAAAAAGCGTATTAAAGAGCTCGATTATAACAGCACTACTTTTTGTGCTCGTCGCGTCTGTTCATCCCAGTTCTTCGGAATACCCCCTCCACGTGGTCTGCCTGCCTATACATATTATCTGACAACTCCTCGTCTCTGTAGAGCTTTTTGCTTGGCTAGATTGAATGCTAACCCTTCTATGGTAATGCAGGGCAGAATTCTGAATATACCCTACTCAGACAGGATCTGCCCTTGCTCTTCTGGCTCTATTGACCCATTAGCCCATGCCCTTTTGGAAGGCCGCTTTTACGAGGATCTTCGATCGCACTATATTTCCCCCCTTTTAACATACAAGTCCAATGCCTCTGTGACTGACATAATGCCTTTTTTACTAAGTGATAGGGACCCAAAGGCTACATTGTCAGTGGCAAGATTTGTTTCAGTCCTTATATCCCTCCAACACTAGATATATGCTGCTCAAGATCAATTGATCAAGGAGCTTCTAAGGGATAAAAGGAAAGGTTAACTTGTACTAATTACTGGGATTGCTCCTCTCTGTTGGACTACCCTTCTTGGGTTATTTTAGCGGCTTCTTGTCTGGTGCCCCTCTTTAAATGGAATGCATTAGGATCTATTTATGCTAAAATAGACTCTGTCTCTCCTGCAGTTTCTGAAGACATGGTACATAATGTCACGACAGTATCAGTTTGATCCATTTTCACATACTAAATTAACACTAAATTTGGGAGGGGCTGTGGCTCAGTGGTAGAGCATCTGCTTGGCATACAGAAGATTCCCAGGTTCAGTCTCCAGCATCTTCAGTTAAAGGGACTAGGCAAGTAGGTGATGTGAAAGATGTCTGCCAGAGAGCCACTGCTGGTCAGAGTAGACAATACTGACTTTGATGGACCAAAGATCTGATTAAGTATAAGGCAGCTTCATGTGTTCACTATGGGCCAATTTAGATTTAAAAACTGTTTTTATGGAAGGTTTGGACAGATGAGGGGATTTTTACTTTGGACCAGTTAATAGACTATGATGACAAGTTTTTGTTATTTTCTCAGCGGAGGTCTAGATATGACCTGTCAACCTCTGTTGAATTGCAATATTTACAACTGCAACATCTGTTAATATCTAAATATGGCTCTGCAGCACTGTTTCAGAATCTCCCTTACTCTTGGAAATTCTCATTGAATCAATACAGAAACAAAGTACAATATATGTAAATAAACATGTTATGTTGATTAATAAATATGACATGTAAAGTCTCAGAAATGATTCAAATAAGGAGCTAGAGTGCCCTATTTTTCCAAATCAATGGGATATGGCCCTAAATCTTATGTTTCTGTGGAACTCTTTTTTTAATATAATTTTTTATTTTTTTAATCAAAAAATAAACAAAAATAGATACATTGAAATTAACATAAAAATTACAAACATAACATAAAAGAAAATACTAACAAAAATAAAATACAAAATACAGAAGGGTATCTATATACCTTAGCTGTGAAACTCAAGCTGTGACTTATTCAGCACAAAATTATGTTTAGGATACACTGGACACCACAGCAGCTTTTTAGTAAAGAATTAAGTAAAGTGTCTAACTGATGTCACTGTAACTCACATGACATGTCTCTTAAGGATATGCTTTGGGCCTGTCCAATTACAACACTAGAAAGATAAATGCCCACCTCTGGTAAACCTTACAACCTAATCAAGATTTGAAAGGCTTGCATATAAACGACAATAGTGCATGGATATATTTTTAGATATTTGGGGACTTTTTACAGAGGCTTATCTGTAGACTTGGCCACCATTGTTGTATTTTTTCATTTCTGTTTGAGTGTTTGATTTATAATATTTTTAAAAATCTTCTGGGTAAAATCTGCAAGTGAAAAAGGGTAAATCTAGGAAAAGAGCTCTGGGTAGCTCTAGGAAACACTGGATACTGTGTGCCCCTAGCATCCCAAAAAGCACACAAGCCCAGGCAGGTGATCCTAAGCAATGCTACTTTATTAGGAGCAAAAAGACAGATTAAAAGAAGCTGACTGCCTCACACGCAGGTGGGTCAGCAACCTGTGAGGAGACCCTAGCAGACAGCAGCACAATGGCCTTTAGGCCTACACACAAGTAGGCAAAGGGCTGTGGGCCTTGCCTCTTCTCTTTGTCTCCCTATTGCTGGATTTTTTTTTAGTTGGTGCCTTGTTTGGGGGGAATAACTGCTTATATTGATAATTTTTCCTTTTTTGTGGCTGGCTGAAATTTTGTTCCCCTGGTAAGGCAAAGTTAGGCCTTGGGCTTTCCGTTGTTGTGGCATTCCCCCCACCCCTTTGTTTTGTTTTGGTTTACTGTAAAGTGACTGGGAGCTTGCTGGAGCTGAGAGAGTGCTGGGAGCTGCGTAGTTTTGATTTTGTTTTATCATTTGGTTTATTTTGTATATTTTCAGTTTATGGTTGGGCTCTTTTCCCCTACTTTTGTGTTTTGGCTTCAGTGGGCAATTGGTTTGCAGCAGCCTTTGAATGCTTTTAAGTACAGTAATAGTAGGAGATAGGAATAACATAGTCCTTGATACATCATTAAATAACAGGGATTTGCAGGCTTGGATCAGGACAGAGCATTGTGACTATTTGAGACATAGTTGGGCATAAGGAAATAGTTTCTGTGGGCATTGAGATTGCCAGCAGCAACTGCCTGAATACTTGTGAGGCCTATTGTTTCCTGTGTTTGCTTGCCTTAGATTTATAACCATGCCTTCAACCCATAATAGTCAGGTGGCTAAGAGAAAGGCTGCCCCATCTGCTACTGCAGGGGAAAAGGGGAAAGCCCACCCACCCTCGCCAGCCAAGAAAACTAGGCCTGGTGCTGGGGGTGAGCAGCCTCAACCTGCTGCAGCAAGAAACCCTGGTGGGAAGCATATGGGAACCTCTTCCTGCCGTGGACCCTTAAGGGTTTCCCAGGCCAGGTCCTGCACTGATGAAGTCCTAGAGGGCCTTTCTCAGGTGCTTGTCCGGTTGATGGAAAGGGTGGAAAATTTGGAGGCATCTCCCACACCTGCAGTGGCGACATCCCAGACTGGCCCCTCTATGGGTGGCAGGGAGAGGAGGACCCTGGCCACCACACAACATCGTGACCCATCTCCCAGCCCATCTCCCAGTTTATCTGACAGTTCTGCTGCTTCGATGGATGAGGCTGCCAAGAAATACAAGGCTCCCAAGAAAGCCGCAAGGTTCACCACAGAAGGAGGCAGAGGTCTAAGATTCATGACTGAGTAGAAATTCGACTGCAGGTCTTCCCAGTCTCAGTTAGTCATCGAAACTACTACAACACAGTGGTTCTATTTAATAAAGCCCTAGTCAAAGCTGCAGTTTTCAGCATATTGATATGGAAGCAATTTCCATTGGAAACAATGGAACTTTCTCTCAAAGCATACAATTAGAATTATGGTGCTCATTGTTTGAATATGTTGCAAATTCCCTTTGTCTTTCATCTTTGTGGCTTCCCATAATGCCAACTGCACTCCTGTAGCTTGAGCCATTTATTAGTACAAGATGATGTTTATTTCTGTGAGGTTTTTTCTAAACAAATTAAGGATTATTCTTTTCTGTTTTATTTTAAAGAATTACAAAAATAAATGAAGGAATCCTGTTTACTGCTATTTGAGAGAGTGAGAGTTCTGTCCAAGTAATAGCACTGTTTTCTTGACAAGTATTGTGGGCAGTCAATTTCTTGTCTGTGGGGGTTCCTACCTACTTCTTTTTACACCATAAAGAATATCAAAGTAAATATAATTCTTTAGGGAGCCTCATAAAGAAGCTCAACATGAGTTGGATGAAGAGAAGGTAGAGAGCTGGCCAAGAGAGAGGAACAGTTTGTGACAGCTTGTATTCCAGTCATCTCATAAATGCAAACCAGATCACAAGTGTGACCTAAACTGTGACTCTAAAAGAAGAGGCATATTGCTTTCCTCAAGGAAGACTGTTGTGGATATTGAACTTTGTCATTATGAAGGGTCAGCAACTGGCAACTGAAATCCAGCTTCATGTGAATTACCATATCTTCCCTATCCTCCCTAGTTTCCAACACATAGGCAAAAGACTGGTGTGGAAGCAGTCACATTATAGAGTACACAGCTTGACTCTGGGCCTCTGCCCTGTGTTAGGTGTAAAAGAGTCACACATGAGTTGCGGGTTCTCCTCAGTTCCTGTTCATGAGGTGCTCAAGTAGGATGTGCACATGGAGAAGGGGCTTTAGCCTTCCCCCAGGTAGATGAGCAACAAATGGAATGTCTGCAGAGTGGATATAATATGCATGCTCTGCTTGAAAATACAAATACACTTAACTGTTCTCCTGCAGGTCAAATTGCAGATTGCAAGGGGTTCTGTGAGAAACATCCAAGAGCTAACAGTCCCCTTGCCTTTACATGTTACTTTCCACGTCAAATTTCACCTTCTCAGAGATGCTAGTTTTTTTTTAAAAAAAAAGCTGTGGAGAAAATACTTTTGTAACTGTCGTTTATCATTAGACCTTTAGCTCAAAAGTTGGCCCTTTGAAGACAGTTTCCACAACCCTTGCGTGGGGGGTGGGTATGGGGGGCATCTCCCATCTCTAAGACATTGCACATTGTCATTCAGTCAATTGTGATGAGCACTCAGGACATAACAGAGATAACTTCTGGTGAGTGGCAAGTTTTCCCATCATTAAGTCTAATTGTGTGAGCAACAGAATAAATAATTGAGGCAGCCCTTGCAAAGTGAAAAATCATGCTGATTAATCAATATAAGGAAACATTTCTGAGCTCCTGCAAAAAAGCTCCTGCCCCTCTTTAACAAAAAGTTCATAAAGGATACCAGAAGTCCACTTTTTAATTGTTGCTTACACTGGGAAAGGAGCCTGTATCCTCACATCTTTACACAATGCGTACTTGCTGAATTAAATAAACCGAAACAAATATTTCAATAAGAATTGGCTTTTGCTTTATAAACCCATTACACTAGGAAAAGCTGTTATCATTAGTATGCAAACATTAAAAAGAACCTATGTACTTTGGAACTGTTCTCGGCAAACCACAAGTATTTAGTTTAAAAATAAATCTTGACACAGTTAGTGCTAATATCTGAGTTTCAAGCCTTACTGCATAAAAAGTATCCCATGAGGAAAGTGGGGGGGATGCTTTCTGGCAACACATAAGGGTCATCCTAGTCTTACAGCATCAACGAACAATCCTTATATACAGTAATTCTTTTTCAGTATTGTACCATTCAACGTCTTTTCATCTACATGTAGGATGCATCCTTGCTTGCACACATATATCCACAGAAACAGTCTACAAGTCTTCCCAAAAAGGCTAAATGTCCAAAGCTTCGCTGTCCAAAGCAGGCCCCTGTTACTTTCTTTGGAGCAAACCAAGACCCTCAATGCTAGGAGCACCACTGGTTCTTGGTTTGGACTCAGGAGTCCAAGAGGCAATGAAGCCAAGCTGTCTTTTCCCCTGTTGTATGTTTTTGTGGATCTTAATTTTAATAGCAGCTGTTTTTCCCTAGCTTCCAAAGTGGGGTAAGAGAAGCTAATTTTTAGGGTTTTTTTTAAAGTTTATGACTGTACTGCACATGAAAATACTTCTACACACGCCTGGTCTCAGCAAACAACAGAGCCATAAAAATATTTTAAAGTAAAGGAAATTTGCTTAGGGGTTAGGGTTGTGCATATCGATAAACCCAAACCAAAAATAAACCCAAAATTAGCCGTTTCGGCAATGTTTGGGTTTTGGGTTTACCGAATGCCAACACCTGGGGATCTCCCCAAAGCCGAATAGGCAATTCCCGAAAAAGCCAAAAAATATTTGGCTTTTCCGGGATCGGCTATTCACTTTTGCTCAAAGGAACAGCTCTGAGCTTTCTCCCATTTTTCTCTCTTTTTTTTACTGGTTTTGTTAGGGTCCCATAGTTGGGGCCCTTTTGAGGTTGGGGTCATATAATTGGAGGAAACTTGGTCTGATCAACCATTCAGGGGGTTAAAAAAGATGGGTCTCACCAAGTCCCATCCGGAGGGACATACCCTCCAACTAAAAAGTGCCAGCTTTGACTGCTGCTAGCACCAGGCTTCTGAAGGAGACTTCCTCAGCCGTGTGGATGAGCAATCTCCTTCAAACAGCCCTTGTGGTTCAGACTTCAGCTGGCTTCGATATCACCTCCACCATCCCAGAAAACCTGCTCTGGAACTGAAGGTTGCCCTGAGTAGAGGCTTTGTTTCCCCACACTGTGACCATCTCTTGAAATCAGATTTTTGATTACTATAATAAAGGACCACTCACAGGATGTCATTTGCCACCAAAAGAAATGTTTTCCATGCTTTATTTTTTTGTGTATTTAAGCGTTTTTCCTCAGTTTGGAAGCTAATTTGCATGGACATCATGCTATGTGCCCCAGATACGAAGAGAGCTGACAGACTTTGAGGCGCCAGCCTGGCAATCGGCTCTTTGTCAGTCCTCGGCAATGCTGAACTTCTGAACCTGAAAACCTATAGACCAGGGGTGTTAAACTCATTTGTTAGGAGGGCTGGATATGACATAAATGTCACTTGGTCAGGCCGGGCCAAGTGCACATAAATAAATAAATACCAGAGAAAGAAAGAAAGAAAGAAAGAAAGAGAGGGAGAAAGAAAGAAAGAAAGAAAGAAAGAAAGAGAAAGAAAGAAAGAAAGAAAGAGAAAAGCCTCCCACACACACACCTGGACACGGTAGTGGCCCCGTGGCCCAGCACGACTGGGGCAAATCCTCCCTCCCCACCCCCATCCTCCCCCGCAGCTCCATGGCCCACTGCGGTCACAGCAAAGCATCCCCCCCACGCCCTGCCTCCCCAGCGTCCCCGCAGCCCAGCGTGGCCATGGCAAAGCCTACCCCCAGGCCCAGTGTGGCTGCGGCAAAGCATCCCCCCACCCCCAGCCTCTCATGAGGCCCCATGGCCCAGCACAGCTGCAGCAAAATCTCCCCCCACCCCTGGCCTTCCCAGCAGATAAAAGCCCTCCAGGGGCCAGATATGGCCCGTGGGCTGCTTGTTTAACACCCCTGCTATAGACAGCTTGGCTCACAAATGCCTGGGGGATGGCGGCGACCCCTTTGCAGGCCCATAAAATTGGACCCCCTGTCCTAAAGTTCACCAAACTTCAATGATCATTTAAGGAGAGTCCCTTGCAGCCATGCTGCAAGTTTGGGGACTCTATGTCCAAAAATGCCCTCACAGGAGCTTCAGAAAAAGTCTCCATAGACTATAATGGACCCAGATTTTTCAGTAACCCTGGAAATTAGCCGAATGCTGAAATTTACCGGTATGGGTATTTGGCTTATTCTGGGTTTACTGAAAAAAAGCAGGTCCAATAAACCCGAACTTGAAATTTACTGATTTTTTTTTTGCATAACTTTGTTAGGGATAGAAGAGTTGGTTTTTAGACCCCACTTTTCTCTGCCTTTAAGGAGTCTCAAAGCGGCTTACGATCACTTTCCCTTCCCCTCCCCTCCTCTCCCCACAACTGACACCTTGTAAGGTAGTTGGGGCTGAGAGAGTTTGGAGAGAACTGTGACTAGCCCAAGGTCACCCAGCTGGCTTCATGTGTAGGAGTAGGGAATCAAACCCAGTTCTCCAGATTAGAGTCTGCCACTGTTAACCACTACACCACTCTGAATCTATATACTATCAGAAACATTAGAAGGCTGTTTTTCATTAGATTCTTTATTTTATTTTCAGGTTACAAAATTTCCCTTTATTGTTTTGAAAAACTCCAAGGATTTTTGTATATGTCAAAGTGGCCAAATGTCCCATTCTTGGTTTGTATGGCTTTAAAACAAATCTGCATATTTTGTTTTTATATTTAAAACTAACAAATAAAATTGGCACACAGTCTTGGATGACCTTTGACATTTTGAAAGTTAATGAAATATGAGTACCATTGGAGATACAGCTAACAATGTTTACAATGCTTACTCTTTGTCTGGTTGCTAAAATTGTCTTGAGCTCTAAAACATTGCAAAAAATAAATTCAAATCCACTGCAATAGCTGGATTACTGGGGCTTGAGTGATTTGCATCAGGATAGACCTTGTCTCAAAAGATTGCAAATTCCTACATCATGTCTTATGTAATACATAATTTTACCTACTTCATATTTTGATCAGCTTTGACACATATTCCAAGGGAATAAAAACAGGCTGCTGAAGTCCTGAGTCACATTTGGGGCGGGGGGAACGGAATGAAAGATTTTAATGGCTACAATGTGAAATGTAAGTCAGCAATAGATACTAGCCCCAGAAGAATACCAACGGGCCCATAGTTTATCATTCAGAGGATGAGAATGGTATACTGTTATTCAGTAACTAATTAAAATACACAAAAAGCCCTCCAGTGTGTTAGGTTGTCAACTTCAGGTTGGGAAATCTCTGGAGATTTGGGTGGGCAATAGCCTGGGGATGGTGGAATTTGGGGAGGGAGTTATAATGTCATAAAATCTACCCTCTGAAGCTGTAATTTTCTCCAGGGGAACTGATTTCTGTAGTTTGGAGATCCATTGTAACTCCAGCAGAACTTCAGCCCTAACCTGGAGGTTGGCAACCTACAACATGTGTATGGGGGGCAATGGCCATTGCAGAGAAAAGGACTGTTGTGTGGGAAGGACTGGGACAATCCAAACTTTCCTATCCACACAGCAGCAATTCAGGCTTTGTGATCATTCCCAAAACATCATAGAAAAACAGGATTGGAGGAGATTGAAGAAAAGCCAGGGAAACCCCTAGAGGTATATGAATGTACTACAATACTGTGGGGAAGTGGGGAAACTCCCAGTTCCCCACAACTTTGAGCCCAGAGCAAATAACATGTTCAGAAAAGTCTTTCACTTGGTTGATCTGGCATCCATGTTTTTCTTTTCAGGTTTGGAATTTTGGTAGCAAATGATTTTGTTTCTGGGTTCTTGTAGGTTATCCGGGCTGTGTGACCGTGGTCTTGGTATTTTCTTTCCTGACGTTTCGCCAGCAGCTGTTTCAGGCATCTTCAGAGGAGTAACCTTCAGAGGAGTAATTTTCAGAGGTTACTCCTCTGAAGATGCCTGCCACAGCTGCTGGCGAAACGTCAGGAAAGAAAATACCAAGACCACGGTCACACAGCCCGGATAACCTACAAGAACCGATGAACTCTGACCGTGAAAGCCTTCGACAAGATTTTGTTTCTATTCTGGTGGTTTTCAAACTGTGTTCCACAAAGGGTTTTCAAGAATTTCTCAATAAGAAAAATCTGTCATAACGTGCAAGTTTTTCTTACGTACATTTCCCTGCCACTACTGATCTTCCTTTGCAATGTGCATAAGTGTTGGACATGTTCAAGGCCACAATCTCAGTTCACATTAGGTTAACAGAGTCCGAACTGATCTGGCCTATGGCCCACATGAGGTAAGCAGGCAACTAAAATAAGACATGCAATGTACAGAGTTCTGCAGCAGGTGTCTAGCAGTTATCTGGCTAAAATTTGAAAACCAGAGTTCTACAGTACTTTATCATAAAATTGCTATTAAAATATCTGTTTTTGAGTTGCAATTAAAATACACATAAGTGAGATGAAATTTAACTGTGTCACAGATACATTCATCAGATAAAACAAAAAGGGAAATTAAACAGTAATACATACATAATACAATTTCCCAATTATAATAAAAAGACACTTAAATAGGAGGTGATGAAATTGAAAAAAGTTAAAATAGCCACATGGTCTCCTATTTAGAAAGTCTATAATAAAGCAGCAATGCAATTAGACACATAATTCCATCTAATACCAAAGTTCATAGTTGAGTGCATCTCAGGCAGTTGGCAAAATGGAGCCACCTACAAGTGAAGGAGAGTTTTTGTATATTGAGAAGACTTTCCACTTATGCAATAACTATGATTTGTAGATTTTTAAAGGCCTGATGAGAACTGCGTGTGCTTGTTGTCTTGGGAATGTTGTGACAAGTTTATGTATTCTCAGCTTTCTTAACTGATGGTTCTTGAGGTGGTTTACAAATCCCCATGAATAACAGATATCAGATTTAAAGAACAACAGCAACAAATATAATCCATGTGTACATCTAAGTGCATCAAGTTCGCCAGATTCTTCTTGAAATATGAGAGGATACCAAAGTTCTTTTCAGCATTCAATAAAGTAACCAGTTCTGTTTTTGGTCTCCTTGTATTCTATAACTTCCAGGTGATCTAAGTAATTTAAGTTTATCTTGAATGGCAATTAACTATAGAATATGGATTGGTTTCTTACAAAAACGGTATCAGGTCACCCATTAGAGTTTAACTGTTTTAATCTGCTGCAGCGAAACATTAACTCTATTGCTCAAATGCTGTACTTGGTGATAGATTTAAAAGCAAGGCTATTGGGTTAAAGGTGGGGGGAATAAGATTTTGTTTTGTTTTTAGGTTTCTGAAACCAATATAAAAAAGTTCAGTTACCAGGATAGCACAAGTTATTATGGCATATACAGTTGTCAAACATAGGAATAGTAGCAGATATTTAGTTTGTTCAGTTATACTTGATGCACACCAATGACAACTCATTTTTCCCCATTGCATGCACTATTCATGAATATTAAGGACTGGACTAGAAAGCAGTGGTTAAAATGATCAGACAATAAACCAAAAGTCTTCATTTTCATTATTTCTGCTTAAGACACATACCTATTATTGTGCACGTCAATACAATTTCACAACATTAGCCATGGGCCATAGCACTATTTGTGTGGGGTAAGGAATCTGGGCTGGCTGGTTTCCCATTGGCAACTTGAATATGTCTGGTCATCAGGGAAAACATTGGGGGTTTTTCAGAGAAGAAAACATAAAAACTCTGCCTTAGATACTGAGGTAATAAATATAAATAATAGGGAGTATAGGAACCTAGTATATTAAAGGTATAAAAATAGAAAGTAGTACCTATAATATATGTGTATATAATCATAGATGGATGTTATAAGAGAGATTTGGAGTATGTTAACCAATTTAAAAAGAAAAATACACTCTTTGAATTACATATTCATTTTCTCAATGACTACTGTAAAAATAATAGAATATCTAGACATTTACATATATACAAGCCGCCAGCTATGTTCAACAGAAGAAAGACTTTTGGGGGGGAATGGGCTGCTATTTTAAATAAATGTTTTTGATTTAAGGCTACTAATTATAGGAACCACAACAAAAGAAAAGACTACTCTAGATAAAGAGGAACTAGACACAATAGAGAATTTGAGGATTAGAATAATAGAGTCATAGAATCATAGAGTTGGAAGGGACCACCAGGGTCGTCTAGTCCAACTTCCTGCACCATGCAGGAAATTCACAACTTCACAGCAAACTGTCTTTTACTGGGTGCAGGTGTCGAACGGGTCAGGAGGGGAGCGATGCCGAACATAGGGTGGCCCCAAGAGAGAGGCTGACAGGGGTGGCCATGTGTGCGGGACATCTGATACGATCCTCAGGTGTGTTTCTGTAGCCCCCTGGATGGGAGGGGCCCCCAGTATGGGTGGCCAGAGATCAAACCAGATTGGCATGCAAATG
Organism: Euleptes europaea; assembly: GCF_029931775.1. NCBI lineage: Eukaryota > Metazoa > Chordata > Lepidosauria > Squamata > Sphaerodactylidae > Euleptes > Euleptes europaea. The sequence continues at coordinate 75,082,402 of NC_079321.1, forward strand.
AAGGGGTGGCTCCTGGCGGCTGGCCTTTGTAGGGGCTGAAGAGCACAGCACTAGGAGCTCACTGGTGCCCATCCTCAGCCCCACATTCTATCCTCTGGTCCCATACACAGAGCTCCCCCGCGGCCCCCCAAGAGATGCTGCCTGGGTCCAGAGAGGGAGCAGGGCGCCCCCAAAGGGGTTGTCGCTGAGCCCTCCCTTGCCCAGGCCACCTGTAGCAGCTTGTCAGGAGCAAGCCATGAGGATGGTATGCGGTAGTGCGATTGTGCTGCTCCCAGGTGCTGTTGTGCTGTTATGTCCAAGGCCAGTCTGTGCCCTGTGTTTAGTCTTCATAGATTCCCATACTGTGGGAATCGCCAAGTGCTCCTTCCTGCCTCTGGAAGGGGGGTTGCCTAGGCTACCAGTTATCTCCTTTTGCTTTTCCATATATGCTGTGCACCTTGCCTTTGTCCCTTACTAGTGTCCTTTTGAATATGGCTTCTGAAACCTGTCGATTCTAACCAATAAAACTGCTTTCGTGGATTTGCCGTCTGCTGAAATCTGTTTATGGGTTCGCCGCAGGGCTAGAGCTTACATTAGAACACTAGTCCTATCCTTACTTGTTGACCTTGGCTGGAGCCCTGGAGGGTTCGCCTGGACACTCGTCTCCTCGGCTTGGGGCGCAGGACGAGCTCCCCGAGGACCCTGACTTTCAGCGTCTCGTCTTGGAGGAGGCGCAGCGGACTTACGCACAGTCCATTCGGCTGGTTGGGCTGGTGATTGATCAGTGGCGTCGCCTGGCAGCGGCGACCCCCTGGAGGACTCAGGACACTGATCTACGTGGCCGCAACGACCTTTTGGGACTTGATACTTTGCTGGAGGAGGCCCGGTTAGCGCAAGAGGACTTTACTCTCCTAACCCGGTTGTTGGCTGAGCTTATGCTCTGCGGGACGCAACAGGAGTCGGCAGCCCTGATCCAGGGGCCCAAGTTCTGTTTCCCAATGGTGGGGGCTCTGGTGGGAAAGGTTCCTCAAACTGTTCCGGATCCCACCCTATACCGCCAGGAAGCACAGAACGCTGCCGCCAGGACCGTCCTGGTTCTTGTGGATTTCACGCCGGCCATTGAGACGGCAGCCGACATCGAGAAGATACTGACTCCTGAATTCGGTCCTGCCTCTGCGGTTCTGGCTCAACAGGTCCAACCGCTGTTGGGCCAGCACAAGGAAATCCAAATACTCTTGGAGCAGACGGCCATACCAATTGTGACGGCTGCTGCCGCCGCCAAACTCGAGGTGGACCGCGCGCTCGCTGACCAGAGGTGGGCAGAGGAGCAACTGTTGGCGGATGCGGCCGCCGCTCAGGCGTGGGCGATGGCAGAAACGGGAGCGCGGTCAAACGTTTGCGGGGGATCGGACTGGTCTCTTCCCTCGTTGTCTTTGGGCTCCCCGGAACCTGGCCTGCCCTGAGACGTAGCGTGCAGGCAGCGGCTCACCTTTGCTCCTGATGTCCCAGAATATGAGGAGGAGGAGGACTTGTATGCAGAGGAGGGCGACTGGAATACAAACTACCGAGCCAGCCAAGCCCGACGGACCGGGAGGGGGGGGCTGAGGAGGAGATCCATGCCTTTAGGTTTCAAAACCGAGAGCTTTTGGATCGTATGGCCCATATGCAGGACCAAATGGACGTGTTGATGTGTGAATACGGTCACCTGCAGCGAGTTCAAGTGGCACCTCCACAGGCACCGGTCCCAGGCCAGCAACCTCCCAGCCAGCAGCCTCCGGCACAGCCAGCACCATAGCAACCTCCTGTACAAGCACTGCCAGGGCAGCCGGGACAACAACCCCCCGCCAGCAGCCTCCGGCACCTACACCAGTGGGACCGGTGGTGCAGTGGAAGCAACCCAGATTGTGTGTGACATTTGATGGGTCCGTGGATGTGTTGCCCTGTTTTCTTCACCAAGTAGACAGTTAAATGAGAGAACAAGGGCATACCTTTCCCATGGAAGACAGCCAAGTAAGGTTCGTTTCCTCACTTCTAGCTGGAAAGGCTGCAGAATGGATGGTCCTCCAGTTTGATACCTGGGCCCGCTCCATACGGTCGCTTAATGAATTCATGCGAGCGTTGAGAAGACGTTTTGAGGATCCGTTTCAAGGGGAGAAGGCCAAAGCGGCCCTCCTACAGCTCCGTCAAGGATCCTCCTCAGTCCGACAGTTTGCGGATGAGTTCCAAAGACTCGCTAATAAAATATGGACTGGACTGAAGCCACCCGGGTGCACTACTTCAGAGCAGCATTGCATCCTGAGATTCTAAACTGGGCATATATGCAGCGAGACCCAGCCACCTTGGAAGAGTGGATTTTACTGGCGGAAGAAGTGGAAAGCCGCCGCCAGTTTATTTCTCTTGCCCGACGGCAGGCCAGGGAGGGGGGAAGCCAGAAAAACCCTCCCAAACCTGCCGCTGCTCAGGCCCTGCGGAAGCCGGCTCCACCTCCACCGGACCGAGCATTGTGGTTTCAAAGGGGAGCCTGCCTCGTTTGCGGGGCCATGGGTCACTTCGCTGCCACTTGTCCGCCACGTCTGGGGCTGCTGAGTCCCACTCCCCAGCCAGATGGGACTCCTCGCGGGAGAAGACGCGCCCGGGGGAGAGGCACCGCAGCCGAGCGGAGCATCCCTCCAAGATGAAAAGCACCCCCAGCTCTACACGCCGGAGAAGTGACGACAGACCTTTCGCCAGCAGACCCGTCGGGGTCCAGGATTACAATTACTACTCCTGGGGAGAGTAGCCCCGCATCTTCAGAGGAGAGCGACCACTGGAACTCCTCAGCCCTTAACTTGGAGTCTCCCCTCGACCAGCCAAAAAACAGACTGGGTCTGCGGTAGAGGGAGCGATACCGCAGACCTCCGCAGGTGTTCCTGTGAAACCCGAGGCTCCTGTCATGGTGAGTGAAGTAGAAGAGACTGTGTATGTAGATGTGATATTACAACATTATAGAAAAGGTCCTCAATTACAAGTTAAAGCCTTAATAGACTCAGGGTGTGCCTGCTCATTAATTAACGAAACCACCTTTAAGGAGCTCCAAGTGAAGTCAGTCCCTTTACCGGCACCTGTTCACTTTACTCAAATGGATGGCAGTGATTTCAGGGGAGGGCAGTCGACCATCGCACTCACGGAGTGGCAATGGGAATTGGCCACCATTGGGAACAAATCAACTTCACTATTGTGCCCAATGTTCAATATGCTGTGGTGTTAGGAGCAAATTGGCTCAAAGGGCACAGTCCCACCATAGACTGGGAAGCTGAGACCTTAACATTCAATAGCCCGCTATGTGAATTGCACCGATACAAAGTGCGATTGTGCTGCTCCCAGGTGCTGTTGTGCTGTTCTGTCCAAGGCCAGTCTGTGCCCCGTGTTTAGTCTTCATAGATTCCCATACTGTGGGAATCGGCAAGTGCTCCTTCCTGCCTCTGGGAGGGGGGTTGCCTAGGTTACCAGTTATCTCTTTTTGCTTTTCCATATATGCTGTGCACCTTGCCTTTGCCCCTTACTAGTGTCCTTTTGAATATGGCTTCTGAAACCTGTCGATTCTAACCAATAAAACTGCTTTCGTGGATTTGCCGTCTGCTGAAATCTGTTTATGGGTTCACCGCAGGGCTAGAACTTACACAGCTCCACAATACCCTCCCGTCCCCTTTCCCAAGTAATAACCAGGTGCCCTGTGTTACAAGAACAACTTTATTGGAAAATCCCATGGTGAGCGGGAGGTGACAGGGTATGGGTGGGCCAGGAGGGCTGAGCACAAAGGTTGCTGCCTGTGTCTGGGTGTGTGTTTGGGGGGGCACCATGGAGGATGGAGGCAGCGGGAGCTGCCCCTCGCCGAGAGTCTCCTGTTGATTTGAAAGCTTGTGTGTGTGTGTGGGGGGGTCACACGGCACAGTGGCCCACGGAGATTCCTGAAATGAGAAAAAGGGTGTGAGGGGGGACAGGTGGGCATGGTCGTGTTCCCGGACCTTGGCTGGTCTGCGAAGGCAGCTGGGTCTTCCTCAGGTTGCCCGTGGAGGCTAAAGAGGGCTGACTGTGACCATGGCGTGAGTGGTGGCCAGGTGCCTCGAGGTCGGCTGCATAGAGGGACAGGCAGAGTGGCACTTTGAAGCTGGCACTCACTTGACAGGTAAGCCTCACATGGGCTGGCATGCTGCCGGTCAGTGCCGGGGGGTCGGGACTTTGTGATTTCCCCCCTCCAATTCCCCACTCTTGGGGGACTTTTCGCAATGCCTCCTCCAACTCCCAGCTCTCGGGGGACTTTGTGCGTTCACCCCTCCAACTCCCAACTCTCGGGGAACTTTGCGCATTGGCTCCTCCAACACCCAGCTCTCAGGGGACATTGAGCATTGGCTTCTCCAACTCCCAATTCTCGGGGGACTTTGTGCATTGGCTCCTCCAACTCCCACTGTCGGGGGACTCTGCCTGGGCCACCCCTGAAAACCGGGGGTCGGCAGCCTCTTGGGTGGGAGTCTCTCCAGAGGACTTGGACTGTGGTTGGACAAGCTCTCCAGCCTGCCAGGAGCCTGCCCCCCTCCACCCTCTCCACTGGGGCAGTGAAAGCACACATCTGCGCTCGCACTTCCTGGGCTGGCCCTATTGGTTGGCCTCCTAGTTGGCTTCCAGAGGTGCCAGGCTGAGATGGGCGATACTTTCGGGCAGCACAGAGACGAGGGTCCGGAGCGCTTGCATGGAGCTCAATGGGCTACTCTAGGTAAATACCTGGCATAACTTTTCGGCGGCAAAAGTGGCCATTCCTGGCCTGAAAGAGGCCTTCTAGCCAGCGGAACGTTCCTGGGAACGCCCCTGTGACTGCTGCTGCCCGCTTCTGTGCCTCTCAGGCGCTGGTGAGGCCCTTGCAGCAGCAGTCCCATGCCTTCCCCCTCTGCCACCTGCCGCTGCTGGCCTAACTCCACTTATGCCGGCGTCCAGGGCTCTTGTGCTGGTGTAAGTGCCTTTTGCTCTGGCAGAAGACCCTGCAAGCCTCCTAAGCACTTTTGGCTCCAAACCTCAGGAATGCACTGTGAATAAAGAGAACACTAGATAGCACTCTATTGCAAAGGGTGTCTCTTCCATGTTATGCATCTATGACATGGTCAACTGACATTCAGCAGACTATCGTAAGAGTCTGCTATCCTCAGCTAAGGCTAGCATAACCCAATATACTAGAATTAATCAACTAAAAAAACCTATATCATCAGATTTTGTTTTAATTTTATCCTTCTTTATGGTTTCCTTTGTAAGTATTACTTCCTTTGTAAGTAAGGGTTAGATTTCCAGATTTTATCCCACCTCCTCATTATCCATTCAAGGTATCTCACAGCCTTATCAAAACACAGTGAAACAAGCATAAAAAGATAATTGTTTATTCCAATTATACATTTTCTACAGAGTACCCTAATTGTTGGAATTCTAAATCATAAGTATGATCCAACCAGAGTTAAGCACTTTGCATTTAAGCATCTGCTTAGTTCTAGTCATTAAAAAGACTTCAATGTTTCTGAGTAGACCTGCTCAGGAATGCTCCCTTAGACCAAACTATCCATCACCCTTCAATGGAGTAATCTGGATAGCAGAAGGGTCATTTTAAAAGACGGGCCTCACCCAGTCCTGTCTGAAGAAGACTCTTTACGGATGCAGATGAACAAGAGCCGCCTTGGTCAATTCTTCAATACCACACCTCCCCCATGAAAACCTGCTCTGAAACTGAAGATCACCCCAAGTAATGGCTTCGTTTCCCTGCACCGTGACCATCTCTTGAAATCAGATTTTTGATTACTATAATAAAGGCTTGTTCACAGGATGTCATTTGCTACCAAAAGAAATGTTTTCTGTGCCTTATTTTCTTGCATTTAAGCCATTTTCCTCAGTGTAAAAGCTAATTTGCATGGACATCAAGCTATGCACCCCAGATACGAAGGGAGCCACCAGACTTTGAGGCGCCAGTCTGCCAATCGGCTCTTTCCGCCAGTCCCCACCAACAGTGACCTTCTGAACCTAAAAACTGATTGACAGCGTGACGGACAAGGGGTTAATCTGTAGCAAAAGCTGAGAGACCAAAAAGTGGGCTGAGCCAGAAAGCTGATACTCTGAGCTCTGAGGGAGAGAAAAGCATTCAGAACTTGGTAACCAGCCTGAGAGGAGGCTGTGAAAGATTCTGAGCTTGGTAACGAGACTGAGAAGAAGTTTGACAGATTCTAAGCTTGTGAACCTGTGTGACAGGCAGCAGTGAACAACTCTGTGAACCTAAGGGTTCTGTATAGCCTAAGCTAGTAGAACACACAGGGTGGTGTGGAAGATTACTGCCACTGGAGTGGGGTGGTCAGTGAGAACTGGAAGAGGGAATTTGGTAATTCCCCATACTTCTGTATTGTTCTTTGGGGAATAAGAGATTCAAAGTCTCATCTTTCCTGTTAGCTAGGCTGGAAACAGAGTCTGTGAAACTGAATGTGTGTGAGTTGGGAGGAATAGAACTAAGCTTGTAACCTAAGTACTGAATAAACCTAACTTGAGAAAACATCTAAGCTAAAGACAACTTAAGTTACATCTGAACTAAGCTCTCTCTGAAGTAATCTTGAATATATATGTGGTTTTGTGGTTTCCAATTCTGCCTTTCCTCCAAAAATCCATCTTGTGAATACTGTTCAATAAACTTCCCTGTTTTGTTTGTTAACATCAAGAAGCCTCTTGTGTCAAATTTCTCTGTGAGGTAATATCTAATGTGGGACTAGAGGAGGAAAAATAATCTCCTCACAATACACTCAGGCTAATGCTTTCCCTCAGCATACTCAGTCAGGCTGAGAGAGTGGGCACTAAGAGTAAAATAGTGTGTGTCATAGACAGCTTGGCTCTAGCCTCTCACAAATGCCTGGAGGATGGGGGCGATCCCTTTGCAGGCCCATAAAATTGGACCCCGTCCCAAACTTCACCAAAGTTCAGTGTCCATCTAAGGAGAGTCCCTTGCAGCTATGCAAAAATCACCCCCACACAGCCTTGAAAATAGATTCCATAGAATATAATGGACCCAATTTTTGGGTGGGGGGAACCCGGAAATGAAACCGAACACCCATTTACCAGTATGGGTATTTGGCTTATTCTGGATTTACCAAAAAAATTGAGCCCAGTAAACCAAAACCCAAAATTTACCAGGTTTTTTTGCACACCCCCAGTACAGTCTTTTTGGAACTGTGCTACCTCAGAGTTCATGGAAGGCAATGTATAGTGGATTAGACCCACATTAAAAGCTTACGTTGTTGTAGTGCTGGATCCATGGATAAAGAATGTGGTTTGTGAGGTATCAAATGATCTGAGCATTCTCAATAAGGACTATTGGAGCAAGTGCCAGAATCTGCAAGCTGGTAGAAAATGCATAAAAAGGTGGGAATAGATGCACAATACCTTTCTAGCACTGATAAGCAAGTCCGATGTTCAAAAAAATAAAGCAGGGCAAATTTGGGGGAATTAATTGGAAAAAGCCAGACAATCTTATAAGATATAGTGGAAAGAATATGATATTAGGGTTTGAGCAGTTGTAGGAATGTGAAAAAGCAAGTGACACATTGATAATGTAAGTACTGTTCTATGAAGATACTCCTAATTCAGTCACTATGCTATTTCATATGAAACCCAGGCACAGCATTGAGCATGGAGGACTCTAATGGCATGCCTGAGAAGCAGCAGTTACTATTCCTTCTGCAGAAAGAAAGAAAAGGCACACTTTCAAATTACTTCATAATGGTATACTTCAGGTGGAAAGAACTTACCCTTAGTTCCACCTAACTTTCCATGTAAATCATTGTTGATGCACATGCAAAACTACAACTGCAAACTATGCATAAAAATGGTTGCTTAAAAACTCTGAAATAGTAAAGGAAAAAAATGCATGACTCCAAACACAGATGAACATCTTAGCATGCACAAACAGTCAGTCCTGGAGCATTTAGAAAGGATGGATCTGATTACTAAGAGTCAGCATGGGTTTCTCAAAAACAAGTCATGTCAGACTAATTTTATCTCCTTTTTTGAGAAAGTTACTACCTTGCTGGACCAGGGGAATGCAGTAGACGTAGTTTATCTTGATTTCAGTAAGGCTTTTGATAAGGTTCCCCATAATATTCTTGTTGACAAATTGGGAAAATGTGATTTAGATCCTGTTACTGTTAGTTGGATCTGTAATTTGTTGACAAATTGCACCCAAAGAGTGCTTGTTAATGGTTCCTCATCCACTTGGAGAGAAGTGACTAGTGGAGTGCCCCAGGGATCTGTCCTGGGCCCTGTGTTGTTCAATATCTTTATAAATGATTTGGATGAAGGAATAGAGGGGATGCTTATTACATTTGCAGATGATACTAAATTGGGAGGGGTAGCAAATATGGTAGAAGACAGAGCCAGGATACAGGATAATCTTGACAGGCTGGAGAATTGGGCTGAAACCAATAAAATGCATTTCAACTGAGATAAATGTAAAGTTCTGCATTTAGGTAGGAAAAATCAAATGCATAATTATAGGATGGGGGAGACTTGTCTTAGCAATAGTGTGTGCGAAAAGGATCTTGGGGTCTTAGTAGACCAAACACTGAACATTAGTTAGCAGTGTGATGCAGTAGCTAAAAAGGCAAATGTGATTGCATCAACAGAAGTATAGTGTCCAGATCACATGAAGTGATGGTATCACTTTACTCTGCTCTGGTTAGACCTTACCTAGAGTACTGTGGTTAGTTTGGGGCACCACAATTTAACAAGGGTGTATATAAAAGGATGGCATCAAAGGTGGTGGGTCTGGAGACCAAGTCCTAGGAGGAAAGGTTGAAGGAGCTGGGTATGTCTATCCTGAAGACTGAGAGGGGATATGATAACCATCTTCAAGTACTTGAAGGGCTGTCATATAGAGGATGGTGCTGAGTTGTTTTCTGTTGCCCCAGAAGGTCAGACCAGAACCAACGTGTTGAAATTACATCAGAAGAGTTTCCGTCTAGACATTAGGAATAATTTTCTAACAGAGCGGTTCCTCAGTGGAACAGGCTTCCTCGGGAGGTGGTAAGTGCTCCTTCCCTGGAGGATTTTAAGCAGAGGCTAGATGGCCATCTGTCAGCAATGCTGATTCTATGACCTTAGGCAGATGATGAGAGGGAGGGCATCTTGGGCATCTTCTGGGCATGGAGTAGGGATCACTGGGGATATGTGGAAGAGGTAGTTGTGAATTTCCTGCATTGTGCAAGGGGTTGGACTAGATGACCCTGGCGGTCCCTTCTAATTCTATGATTCTATTCTATGATTCTATATTGTTGTTAAGGCAACTCTGCATATACAACATAGACTCCCCCACTGCTGACTATTAAATGGGGAAGAAACTATAACTATTACTGCTATGGGTGACCTCGATTTATGTGGGCTACAAAGTCCCTGCTTCAGCTCTCACTACAGTCTCAGCAGCCTGTCTGAGGGGATAAAACAGGACTGCCTTTCAAGACTGTTGCAAAGATTACTGAGATAACCAGATTACTGAAAAAAGAACCATGTTTCACACTTGCACTATGATTAATCCCTTTAACTAGCAGTTAATATAGCTGTTTTTAGTTCAACATACCTATAATTGTGCATTCAAAAGCAATCTGGGAGCAAAACAGCCGGTTACTTGACACAACTTCTATGTATTTCCCCTTTTTTGTTACCTATGTTATCTATTACATTGACTAAATAAGACTTTTAAAAAGAAGCCTTCATAAGGTTTCATTTGAAAGAGAAGATAACTATTTGTATCATGTCTGGGGCTGATACAATTCCAGGAAATTTCTTTTCCCAAGGCATAGGCTGTTTAGTTAAGCCTTTTCTTTCAGTCTCAGTTGAACATGTTTAATGTAACGTTCTTGTTAATGGGTCCTCAGTGGTACTTGACTGGCCTACTTCCAAGTACTTCAGTTTAACTGATATGTGGAACTCTGCCAACTTTATTTTAAACAAAATCTTTGTCTGACTTGTCATCAGCCTTATTCTAAACACTTGTGCCAATGTAACAATATTACAAAAGCACCGAAACATCACACTTTGTAAAATACCACTGTCATGGTATTTATTCCCAAATTTATTTAAATATTGGTGTCTCATGCCTTAGGCCTGGCACTCAATAAGGTTTTGAGGTGGTATAAGCATGGTAGGTGTGCATTTCCCCATGCTGTAATTTTAAGTGTTGTCACACATCTGTACATTTTGAAAAAGCTTGTTTTTTGCTTGCCTGTTTTGTTTGTATGTGGGGTGTGTGGTTTGTTAGCACATGTTGTAACATGCGTTGTAACAGTTAACCCATCTAGTAATCAAGTTGACAGAACACTGTCAAGACATTACACATTCTTTTGTGTGTGTGTGGTTTCTCACACATTGCTATCTAGATTTCTCTTTCAGATGCCACACTATCATTTGTGTGTAGGGAGAGCCAGTGTGGTATAGTGGTTAGAATGCTGGACTCGGATCTGGGAGACCCAGGTTTGAACCCCCACTCTGCCATGGAAGCCTGCTGGGTGATCTTGGGCCTGTCACACTCTCAGCCTCACCTACCTCACAGGCTTGTTATGAGTGTAAAAAAGAGGTGAGGAGGCTTTGGGCCTCCATAAGGGAGAAAGGTGGGGTAAAAACGAAGTAAATAAATATCACTCTAAACCGCGTCTGCATCCAAAAAATGTTTGGCATAGAAAAAGGAAGCGGAAAAATTTCAAACCAGTGCAGAAAGTTTGAATTCCACATTAAGAGGCAATAAACATCAGAATACCAGTGCCAGGTGCCTCGGCCTCTATGACCTCTTGGTCCTCCATAGGAACTGGTTGGCTACTGTGTAAAACAAGATGCTGGACTAGATGGACCACTAGTTTGATCCAGCAAGGCTCTTCTTGTGCTCTTAAGGAACTGGTTAATAGATTAATATATCACATAGTGCCAGATCCACACAATGGTTGCCAAACATCACTACCAGTCCATGGAACAGCAGACTTCAAACAGGGCACTGTGATGTTTCTCAGAAGCTGGTGTTTTTCCTGACTTCCTTGTCCTTCAGTTCAGGAAAACCCTCTCCAGATCCTTCCTCTAAGGGTCGGGAAAGAAGACAAAGATTGCTGGCAACCCATGTGGGGTAGAGACTTGTGTCAATGTATCCTTGCATGCTGGCATTTGGCTGATGCTGGGGTATCCAACCAAGGTGCTGTAAAAGAAGAAGAGTTGGTTTTTATACCCTGCTTTTCTCTGCCTTTAAGGAGTCTCAAACTGGCTTTTAACCTTCCCTTCCTCTCTGCACAACAAACACCTTGTGAGGTAGGTGAGACTGAGAGAGTTTGAAGAGAACTGTGACTAGCTGAAGGTCACCCAGCAGGTTTCATGTGTAGGAGTGGGGAAGCAATCCAGTTCACCAGATTAGAGTCTGCTGCTCATGTGGAGGAGTGGGGAATCAAACCTGGTTCTCCAGATTAGAGTTCACCGCTCTTAACCACAACACCACGCTGGCTCTCATAGTGCTGTTTCTGACTTCTTCTTCCAGAGAAGGTATTTCTTGCCTTTTCTACTCTGAGGGAATTTGGCTTTGACTTCATTAGAACCCGAGTGGGTTGGTTGCCTAGTCTAGAGTCTATTGGCCCAAAATGATATCAGTGTGTGTTTAAGTTCTAAGTACAAAGTTGGGTAAGCACTCTGAAGAATCAATTGAAGGATGACAGGGGTATTGCTCAAACCTGGAACTAAAGGCTAATGTGATTGTCAGGGAAAGGGCAGAAATCTCTTTGAGAGTACCATTATCCTTCACTCAAAGGCTTCAGGGGTAGGAAGAAGGGATATCAAATACCATGCTCAAATAACAGTAAATATTTGGTGGGGAGAATTCTGAAAAATACACTGGACTTTTTATGGTTCAACGACAGGGTGGTCTCCCCCAGATAAACGGGGGGGGGGGGTAACAGACAGAAGTGGCTCAGTTTTCCTCCATCTCAGTAGATACCTGCACTGAAGTTGAGTATCTGTTCATGAATTGACTGCTCATTGCAGATCCTTCTTGTAGTCATAACAAAAGTAGTGGCTCTTTATTAAACCAATCATTCATTCATGTCAGCCATCTTCATGCCTGCCATTAGCACTTGAATAATCCAGGTGGGAGGCATGTGGGGTGATGGGAAGGGAAAGAGGGCATGTGCGGGACCTGGCAGTGGGTAGAAGAGAGGAGGGGGGCCCTAGGAACGTTGTGCCCAGGTTCCGTCAAAATTGACCAGTCACACACTTTCAGCCAAATCTACCTCGCAGGGTTGTGAGAATCAAATGGAGAAAGGGAGAATGATGTAAGCTGCTTTGCATTCCCACTGGGGAGAAAGGCAGGGTATAAATGAAGTAAATTTTAAAAATTATATTACTCATAGATCACAATGGGTAGCTGTGCTAGTCTGTCTGTAGCAGTAGAAAAGAGCAAGATTCCAGTAGCACCTTAAAGACTAACGAAATTTCTGGCAGAGTATGAGCTTTTGTGAGTCACAGCTCACTTCTTCCGATACATTACTCATGTGAGCAGTTGCAGGAATGTGAACTCAGGAACAAACAGAAAAACAAACTGAAAAAAGCATGTTTGTTCATTCATCTAGTTCGTCAATATATAAATGTATTTCATTCATTCATCATTTGTTATTGTTCCTGTCTTTCCCCTCAATTGCCATTCCTCTTCTTCATTATTATTATTATAACTATCATCAGATGTGTATCTGACTTCTGAAATCCTACCCCAGCAGACTTCCTCCAAGAAAAAATGTTCAAAATCAATACTTTTGAACTATCTATTTTTTCCCCTTTTATTTGACCATGATTTAAGTCTTGCTGACAAATGTAGTGGGATCTAGGGCTCTGGTACAGTGGGAACCTACAAACTGATCAAACCTATTCACATCACAAGCTGAAAGCACTTAAAACCATTAAATGTTTTAAAACAGCTATTTTCAGACTTACTGTCACTGGTTGTTGTCAGCCTATTATTTTTTCCACAGAATTGTTCTAGACACTATTTATTGGAACAGTTTGGTGTATGGTTTGACTTGTTTATGTCCCAGGAAAAATAGTTATTGGTCACCATATGTCGGGAGCAATAGGAACTCTGGAGTACCGTTTCACATATGTGTAGATAAAGCCCTACAGGGGTTTCTGATGGTCTGACTCTTTCACGCTTATTCACAGCAGATATACAGCTCAATGTAATTGACACCAGCATATTACAGGATTGCCTGTTTTTCCTGTTTAACACCTCTTAACCCTGTCTAAACAAATTATTTACCCAGGGCTTTAATGGCAAACAAGGACTCTTTCCTTCCAAATAAATGCACAAGATTGATTACAGCTGTTCCTTCAACAATTGCTTGGGAAAGGAAGTGTGACAAGCAGACTGCCCAAGGTGACGCAGTTTTAGGAGAGAAGCATTTTTGTTAGGGGAAAAAACCAACAACAATCTGGCATATGAGTCCAAAGAGGGATGTAGCATTTCAAATGAAAGGTGAAGGAATACCATGATTGAATGTTTCCCCATCCCAGCCCTTGGAAAGGTTATTTCATGGAGTATTACTCAGACATTTATTGAAGTTATAACTTACATTTGAGGATGTCCTTACTTGGGTTCATGGGATTTGGATTTTAGGTTAGGGCCTCTTTTTTGTTGTTGTTGTTACAAAAAAAACCCTTAGTTTTCTTGGGGGAGGGTTCATAAAAGGTTTTCAGGGCAGGGACTGATCAAAGTACAGGAAAGGTAGCTAGGTCCTTAATTTCCCTGCTTTACAGATACCCAGAGTTTGGCCCAGGGGAACAATGAGTGGCAGAGGTACAGCTCAGAAGAGCCCTGGGGGGCAAAGTGAAGGAGAAGACTAGAGGGGTGGAGGGGAGGGGGATGGGTAGGGCTTTGGCTGTACCCTGACCTGAGTGGAAATCAGCTCCAGAGCCACGGTAATAAAGAATGAAGAATCCATGCAGGACTCTCTTTGTCGAGGGGGCCTCTGGAGCTGCCCCACCCACACAGGTAACCACAGGTGCTGGCACTGGGTGGGGGTCTGCTGCTCAGGCTGTCCCTCTTCCTGCTGTTGTTGTTGACCCTTCCCAGCAGCAGGGGGAGGAGGAGCAGCCTGGGGTGTCTTTTGGGCTGAGCTTCATGGATGCGAGTCTTTTGGAGCTCACCCTAAGGTCCAGGAAGGTGGTGGAGGAGCTTGCAGAGGGGCTGGGCCAACTATCACCTTTACCTCTTTCACACCCCAGCAGTCCTTCCAAGGGGAGACAGGAGGAGAGGGTGGAGGAGGTGCAAGAGGAAGAGATGGAGGTGCACCCCAAAGTGCAGTCATCTCAACCACTTCCACCACTGCCATCTCCCCCTGTGTCCCCTAGACATGGCATGTTTGCCCTGAGCTCCTCAAAGGATGCACCTCTGGTGGCACCTGTAGCTGCTTAGCTACGGATTGCAGCAAAAACATCAGGATGGTGGCAGAGGCATTAGGCCTGGAATCACGGATTTACTGTGCTGCCCATCTTCTCCACCTTGTGGTGAGAGATGCCCTGGGTCTGGGCTCTTCAGAGGAATCCAGACTGGACTCTGTGACTCGTGATTTCCAGCGTATCATGATGAAATGCCAGGATCACACGACTCACTTCTCGCTATGTTTGAAGGACAAATTTCTGGGTGAGAAGCAGACCCAGAAAGGCATGCCGGAGCACCACCTTAAGGGTGACATCAGCACTCCCTGGAACTCCACCCACACCATGCTTGAGAGTTTGGTGGAGCAGAGGAGAGCCTTCAACACATTGTTCCATGACAGCGATGTGTTGCAGCCAGAGAGCCACCTCAACAGGACGAGTGATTGACTATCTCTCAAACCATGGCGGTCCTTCAGCCCTTTAAGGACTACACACATTTGCTCTCATCTGACACGGCGACACTGGTTCTGGTCATTCCCATGATGCACACACTTCATGAGAGAATGGCCGAGTTTCTGGAGCCAGCCGAAGGACATGAAGACTGCATTCCAGCAGTGTGCACACTGGTGCAGAGGCTGCAAAATGGTGTCACAACCCATCTTCATCTTCTTGCCCAGCCGCTGGTCTACATGTTGGCGACCATGCGTGTCCCATGCATCAAGGGCAGCATCGCCAAGTGGGCCGACTGGCTGGTGCACTGGAGAGACGAGCTCTCCCAGCGTGTGCAGCAAATGCAAGCCCAAAGGGGGACCTTGTCAGTGGAGGAGGAGGCAGGGAGCCCAAGCAGCTTTTCTGCTGCTGTATGGAAGTAACATGCATCTGGCTTTAAGACTAAACATTGCTCTGTGGAGAGTGATTAAGTGTTTGACCTTGATTGGTGGGGAGGGTTTTCTTTAAGGCATTAGCCTCATCCTGGGGGCGGTGGGTTTTTCCCCTGTTCTGAAGGCCTTCGCTAGTGAGTAGGATGGATTTATTTGCTTGTTATGACTTAAGAATGTTTTCTTTATCTTTTTAAAACTGTCCCCCACTTCCCCCAATCTGCCATGTCCCCCTCAGAGCAACCACCAAGATGAGCCTGGAGATGGAGCTCATCATTTGGGGAAGATTGGATCAGGGGGTCCGATTTTATGGGGTCCAGAATTGGTCGAGAAGCATTGTAAAGTTTACCTCCAAAAACACCCCCACAGGAGCTTCGAGGAAAAATCCCAATAGTCTACAATGGATCTGAATTTTTTGGCAAACCTGGAAATAAAGCTGAATGCCCTATTTACCAGTATGGGTATTTGGCTTATTCCAAGTTTACTGGGGGGAAATCGGGCCCAATAAACCCAAACCTGAAATTTACCGATTATTTTTTTTTGCACAACCCTAGTTCCCAGCATCCTGTGATGACAAACTGACTTCACTTCTGGGTCCATGGGGAGTGGCATCAATGCTTCAGGACATTGCCAATGTTCTTTGCCATTTCCTACTGTTTTCTTCCCACTGGTCAGCTGAATGATGGAAGGGGAATGGCAAGCCTGAGTTTTATCTTGCTTGCAATTGGATTCTTTCCCTTAACTGAGGCAGAAGTGTGCATATAGGAGAGTACAACTCAGGAAAGACATTAATGAAAGACATTATTGGTAAAACACTTTCCATTTTTCATCACAGTTCCAATGCTACCTGCTCCACAAGGGTTATCATGCCTGCTTATTAGCACATTTCTTATTCACAAAAGCCTTTATTTGGAAGGAAGTGTCTTTTGGTTATTTGTCTGAAATATGTCAAGGAAGATCTTTGGGTGATGGGTAGAATCCAAAACAATTTATTTCATTTGGTTGGGATTAAAAGGTTGAACTGGAAATGAGTTATGCCTATAATTGCCTACAAAATGGAGACTCCATTGTATTTATTTATTTATTTATTTTTTGTATGAAGTTAAGCCAGGACGATTTTTTCCCAATTTACTCATCCCAATTTTCTGGAAAACAAAAAAAAGTTACAGCTGAAAATGTATTTCCCATTAAAACGAAAAGAAACAAGTGGAGAATACAATAAAGAAAACAAATAACAATAATAAAGTAGGATTTTAAAACTTTAAAATAAAATGAACAAAAATAGGGGGGCTGTTTGTGCACCCCTTCAGAGTTCAGAAACTGCAGAGTAGGAAATAAAAGTACACTGCAGGTTATGTTTTTGGTAAAATTCCACTTTGTGTCTAACACGAGTATTTAGATTTGAGTCTGTTTCAGAGTATATAAAGATTGAAGCGACAACAGTTTGCTTAAGTGTTGAGTGTTCTATGTCAAACATAAAATACTGAAGCATGAACCAACTTTTCCACTTGATCCCTTGGTGTACGTGTATGCTCATCATGTGCTAGACTGAGCAGGAAGAAAGAGCACAAATAAACAAGATCTATCTTTAGAGGATGATGAAGACCCAAAGTGATAAGACAAGCACTCTTGAACCCCCAAACTGAATATTCAGAGCACATATCCCAGCAGTAATTGAAACATCAGTTCCAAAACTTCAGGATACATGGTAAACCGGTCCAATTTTCCGTAAATGCTGTACAATGAACTGTGTTGGCCTAAAAATTGTTTTGTCATACTTCTGAGGAATTACGTATTAGATTCCGAGATTTACACATATAGCATAACACATTCTAAAATTTAATATCTGAGCAAGTGGACATTTTGAAAATAGCAGAGGGTGTTCCACTTTACCATGGGAGCTGAGCTTATTTGGAAGTTGTCAAGAGTGGAATGAGTCTACTGCTTCTGTCCCATACAATAGTACTACTACCAAAACAAGAAACAAACAGGTAGGACTTCAAAGAAAAAGAACTCACTAGCTATGGGGGCATGAGAGCCAGCATGGTGTAGTGGTTAAGAGCAGCAGACTCTAATCTGGTGACCTGGGTTTGTTTCCCCACTCCTCCACATGAAGCCTGCTGGGTGACCTTGGGCTAGTCACAGAGCTCTCCAAACTCTCTCAGTCTCTCCTATCTCACAAGGTGTCTGTTGTGGATGTGGGGAGAAGGGATTGTGATTATAAGCTGCTTTGAGACTCCTCACCGTAGAGAAAAGTGGAGTATAAAAACCAACCCTTATTCTTCTTGTGCCACAGACACTGGCCACAGTCTATGATTAGGCACATGTACCACCACAGGTGTAAATGGTTTTATATGTGTATAGTTTTATGGATCATATTTGTGTATTCCCTGCTGTTCTCCTCAGTGGGCATCCAAAGCAGGTTACAACATCATTCTCCCCTATCCTCATAATCAACAACCCTATGAGGTATGTTAGATTTAAAGAGACAGTGACTGGCCCAAGGATACCCAGCAAACTTCCATGGCAAAGTGGGGTTTCAAACTTTGGTCTCCCAGATCCTAGTCCAACATTCTAACCCATTTTGGCTCTGACCCATTTATCCTTTTAGATGAGCTGTGATAATCAGCATGGCTATTTCTACATTCCCTATATGAACTGCATGTGCTAAATGTGAATACTCAGAATACTGTGCATTCACTAATTCTTGGTCACCATAAAGCAAGATACCTTTTCACTGAATAAACCTTTCCCACAGGAGGCACAGACATGTTCCACTTCAGGCAAACATTTTTTTTTTGTTTCACACTGAAAGGCTGTCAGGCCTATATCATACACTGCAGCATTTAAAACTCAAATTTAGAATTTGCATTATATTTTGTAAAGGACTACCCTGATTTAGATGATCCTGCAACATATGTTCACAATGATTGAGACAAGGAGCTGCACTGTTCGTTTGGCATGAGGTGTTCAGGAGTTCATATGTCCTGCATGTGTTTCGTGTCTAGCTTCAGCTGAAGTAAAGGTCTTTCAAAGAGCCTTTAATGAGTTGCAAGTCAAACTCCTTCCACTGAAGGAGTCATATATCATGCAATACAAATCACTAACAATAAATAAATACTTTTTCACTTAGGGATAAATTTGCTACCTTGTTCTGATCTTATGAAAATACTCCTTTCTTAAACATAGTGTCATATTGTTAGTCTCCACTGGCATATGGAGCTTAGGGTCCATTCTCCCTTAAAGAAATAAACATTGAAGTGTTATCTGAGCCTTGTGTAGTTAAAAATGTCTGCTTCTTGGCAGCAAAATTTGTTACTTTCAGACAGTCTATCTTTGTACTAAGCAGCTTTAACTTATTACTGTTTTATGAGGAGGTCCCAGTGAACTATTATGATCCACCCCAAGTTACAGATAATGCAGGAAAGTCATTGGTTTCTAGAGTTGTGCTTATCAATAAACCCGAACCTGCAATTAGCTATTTCGGCAATATTTGGGCTTTGGTTTTACCGAACGCCCAAAGCTGGGGTCTTCCCAAAACTGAATATGCAATCCCTGGAAAATGCTAAATAGATATTCGGCTTTTCGGGTTTCGGATTTTCTTCTTCTGCGCAGTCTCCATGTCTTGGCCCTTGTGGCGTTTAAAGGAGAGCTATCTCCTTTCATCGTAATCCTGCCCCCTGGCTGGTTTCCGCAGCAGCAGGAGGGAGGGAGCAGGCATCTTGGAGTAGCCAATAGGAAGGCTCACTGGAGCTTCCCATGTGGCCAATGGCAGCAATGCATTTTGCATTGCTGCAAAGCCAGCTAGTGCAATCTACCTGGATTGCAACAGAGGACACCCTAGAGAGGAGGAGGACCAGTAATTCTCATTGGCCAGTAAGAACCCAGGTAGAGAAGAACAGTGTTCTTTCTCCAATCACAGAAGGTATTTTTTTTTTTTTTTGCTAGAGTTATTTTCAAACTTTTCTGTGCTTGGCCAAAGACTATAAAAGCTGGTGTGGTTCCTAGAACAGGCCATTCCTCACAGAGGTTTGAGAGAGTTTGGTGGCAAAGCTTGGCTTTAGCTCCTGCTGCCTGATTCTCCCTCTGCATCCTTACCTGCTGGATTACAACAACCAGCTCCTTGGATTGGATTCCTTCCTGCCTGCTGCCTTGAGGAGAAAACCTCGAAGGGTTTGAGATATCATTATTGTTTTTTTTAAACCAGTTGTTGCATTTGGGGCTTATTTTCTAAATTTTGCTAGAAAAAGCCAGCAGGTCTTGGCCTGTTGGTTGGTGGTGGTGGGGTTGCTAGTTTGAGAGGGGTAATTTGATTGATTGTTTGGGGGGGACACTGCTTCCACTTCTCCACTGCATGCTCTTTCACAGTTCCACTGTTTGGATTTGGGGGGTTTCTCTGCCTCACTGCTGGCTTTGTTATTGTTCTCATTGTTCTCATTGTTGTCATTATAGGGTTTTTTTGTGGCAGTTTGATGTCTTCTTTTGTTCTCTGGTATGCATAAGGTTTTGGTGGATTAATTGAGTCTAGCACACTTTCTTGGAAGGTTTGCTGTTCAGCCAGCCAGCCAAGACACTACTTGCTTTAATAAGAGCATGTTAGGAACTTGTTGGGTTACATTTCCCTCAAATTTAAACAGTAGCTGTAGCACTGTAGTTTCTTGCCAAATAGGGTTCTGTTAGGCCTTAAAAAGAGCAAAGGATATTGATTTCCAAATACTTAAATAAATAGCTTCAAAAGTAATTGGTAAGCTCTCCTGGGCAATATTGTGTTTGGCTGAGGTTAGAGTTACAGTTCCATGGTTAGGGAAGCAGCTCCTTGTAGAAAAAAACTCCTCCTGGTTCCTTGGGAATTCAGTGGCGGAGCACAGAGTTAGACAGGGTTTAATATCTCTTCCTCAGGTACTTCCCATTTTTTAAAAAAAGTTTCCTAATTTCATCTCCAGGACAGTGTGAAAGGTTAAACTTGTACAGGTGTAGACCAGGAACTCATCACCAGGTAGTTGTTTAAAAAACTTGTACAGGTGTAGACCAGGAACTCATCACCAGGTAGTTGTTTAAAAAACAAACAACAAATTATTAACTCAATGTTAGGTTAGGGCAGGGGTGTGGAACATCAGGCCCAGGGGCTGTTTAAGGCCCACGAAATCATTTGGTCTGGCCCTTTCTGGGTCCTGGCAGATCTCTAGCTCAGAAGGCTCTAAGACTGTTGATCCACCCCCTCCCGTGGACAGGAATAGCCTCTATTCAAGGCGGATGTGAGTTTGTTTTGCAGAGAAAAGGAGCCTTTTTTCTTCCTTGCAGAAGAGTCATTAGCTATGGAGCTGCTAGGACCACCCAAGAAACTGTGTTAACCCTTTCCCACCTGGGCCATGGAGAAACATATTCCCTCTGTACTACAAGAGGGCTGCTGGCGGAAGTGGAGACAATGGAGGGGTTAAAGGGCCAGAATGCACGGGGAGGGGGGGAGTTCTTAGCCAATGTGTCCTCATTTCATCCCTGCAGGCAGAGGTAGCAGGAGCCGGCTGTAGAATCCGGCCCTGACCATTCAGAACAGGAGCAACTCCAGTGTGCGGCTGGACGGTTAAGCCCAGCTGGGACCATCCTGTGCCACCATGTGGGCGAGTGTGCCACCGGTTGGATGCCTGCCTGCCCATGCTGGGGGGGTCATCTGGGGCAGCTGCTTGCATGGAGCTTGGTTGGCTAATTTTTAAGTTGATAATTTTGTATGGCCCGCGAATGATGTTATAAATATCCAAGTGGCCCTTGGCGGAAAACAGGTTCATCACCCCAGGTTAGGGCCTCTGTTTTTGTTGTTGTTTTTACAAAAAACCCTTAGTTTTCTTGGGGGAGGTTTTCAGGGCAGGGACTGATCATACTACAGGAAAGGTAGCTGGGCCCTTAATTTCCCTGCATTACAGATAGGGTTGCCAGGTCCCTCTTCGCAATCAGCGGGAGGTTTTTGTGGCGGAGCCTGATCAGGGCAGCATTTGGGGAGGGGAGGGACTTAAATGCCATAGAGTCTAATTGCCAAAGCGGCCATTTTCTCCAGGTGAACTGATCTCTATTGGCTGGAGATCTCCTGCTACTACCTGGCTGCTATGGGCTGTTGGCAACCCTATATCCCACAGAGCTGCGCATGGGAACATTCCTCCCTGATATTTTGCAGGATTGATGCAGGGCGGAGTTCACCATGTGTTCAATTTTTTGATCTCAGGATAGAAAAGTGTGAGACATGAGAGGGACAAACCAATGACATCCTAGTCATGTGTTAATGCCCAATGTTACAGTATTTTCTCTTAGGCTATCTGGGGACTATTTGTCCATTTGTCATGCAATACCTGTTAATAAATTCCATGTTGAAAAACTTATGTGGTAGGGTGGAGGTTGCCAACAAATTGTTTCTGCAGACCAGTGAATTTCAACTTTGTATTCCAAATGGGACTCTTAACAATTCCATGAATAAATGATGTCCACACACCAAAACCCACAGAGAAGCAAAGTTCAGCCTTTTCTTTAAAAAAGAAAAGAAAAGAAATCAGATCTTGCAGAACTGTTGTTAAAACGTTTGATTCCACCTGCAGCATTAACTGTAAAAGTATCCAGGACTGCCTTCATGTTTTCTGTGGGATCTGATAAATTATTAATGGACCCAGTCCAGCTGTGCTCTCATCAGGTTGATTTAGTGACCGTTAAGAGAAACCATAAAAGCGTTTTTGGTAGTTGTATGCCCCAGCTGTTCCTTGCAGAATTGCCTAACTTTGCAAAGCTAAGTTAGCTATAGATTAATGAGTATGAAATGGCTTCTTTGACCATATAGCTGTTCAAATGCCCAGCTCTTTTAGAAAATATGTTTCACTGAGGAAAATTATTAAAGTGGGAAGGGAGAAATTAGGAGAAAAGGCTTAAGAGATGTATTTCACTGCAGCCAGGATTTTCCATATGCCGAGCATGGCCTCTGTCGAACGTAAGTCATCACATTTTGTGCGTGAGTGTTTTTCTTCATATGCATTTTCCCTTAAGTGCTGAACAGCCATGGCTCTTTTCTGGGAGCATTACTTGTTTTCTGTCCCACTCAACCACTCAAGGAGCCAACAAAATTGAGGTTTATCGGGCATTCAGGTGAATTTAATAACATGATGGATTTGTACAAAATGAAGTACATCTGTTCTCCAATGCAGTTTGTGTTTTTGAATGATTGGCATTCTGAAAGCAAAATGGAACCTAGTAATGCTAATATGGAGCCTGACCCACTCATTATGTGACTGGTGCCTCTGCACACTTGGTTTTTACAAGCTATGCATGAGGCAGGGAAGGAAGAAGGTGTGGTAGCCATTGGCCTAAAAGGTCCCCTGGGCAAGCACCGGGTCATTCTTGACCCATGGGGTGATGTCACATCCCGACGTTTCCTAGGCAGACTTTGTTTACGGAGTGGTTTGCCAGTGCCTTCCCCAGTCATCTTCCGTTTACCCCCAGCAGCAAGCCGGGTACTCATTTTACCGACCTAGGAAGGATGGAAGGCTGAGTCAACCTTGAGCCAGCTACCTGAAACCAACTTCCGTGGGGATCGAGCTCAGGTCGTGAGCAAAGCTTTGAACTGCATTACTGCAGCTTACCACCCTGCGCCACGGGGCTCCTAGCCATTGGCCTAGCATCCCCAAATGCCAAGTCCACATCCAGTCCAAACCTAGGTGCCCTCACTGCTCCAGGTAGGGATGCCAGCATCCAGGTGGGACTTGGGGATCCCCCAGAATTACAGCTCATCTCCAGACTACAGAGATAAGTTCCCCTGGAGAAAGGGATGCTTTGGAGGGTAGACTCTGTGGTACTGCACCCCACTGAGGTCCCTGCCCTCCCCAGGCTCCACCCCCAAATCTCCAGGCATTCCCAACCTATTTCTGGCAACCCTACACCTTTTCCATCCTCCACCAGTGGCCCTTAATTAAAAACCTAGCAGAAATAAACATTTTGGCCTGGAGCCTAAAAAATATTAAGGTAGGCATCAGGTTGCTAGGTCCCTCTTCACCACCGGCGGGAGGTTTTTGGGGTAAAGCCTGAGGAGGGCAGGGTTTGGGGAGGGAAGGGACTTCAATGCCAAAGTCCATTTGCCAAAGTGGCCATTTTCTCCAGGGGAGAAAATTTATCAGCTGGAGATCAGTTGTAATAGCAGTAGATCTCCAGCTAGTACCTGGAGGTTGGCAACCCTGCGCCAGCCTCATAAAGCTCCCTCCGGTTGTAAGAGGGGATCTGGCAAGCTGGGTACTCATTTTACTGACCTCGGGGATCTGGCAACCCTTGAGATCTCCCAGAATTACAACTGAGTTCCAGATTGCTGAGATCAGATCCCTTGGAGAAAATGACTACTTTGACGGGTGGACTCTATGGCATTGTACTCCACGGAGGTCCCTGCTTTTCCTAAATCCTGCTGTCACCAAGCTCCGCCCCCAAATTTCCAGGAAGTTGACAACCATACAAAGCAGAGACTTGGAAGATGACTGTAGAGGTCAGGCAGATTTGTAATGGAGTAAGAGGTCCTTCAGGCTTATAGGCTTTAAAGGTACCTTGAATTGTGTCCTGAAACAGATTGAGACCCAGTATGGATGGGCCAAGAGTGATTGGGTCAATATGGCCCACTCAAGATCTTGGGTATAGCATTCTGCACCAATTGAATTTTTTGCAGTAATCTAATCCAAATATAACCAGGACATGACCCACAGTGGCCAGATCTTTTCTGCCTAGGAAAGACCGCTGCTGGCTAACCAGTCAAGCTGGTAAAAGGCATTCCTGGCCACAGCTGCCACTTGCTTATCCAGCTTATCCCCTACATTTTTGGGGCCCTGAAGCTCGAACTGTTATGGGGGCCCCTTTGCAACCAGCAACAATAGGGCAACATCCAACAAAGTCCAAAGGGCCTTGCTGCCCTTGCAAGGACCTTGAGGCCGAAATGGTGGAGAACAGGGTGGTGGGGTGGAGCCCTTGAAAATGGGCCATACAGTGACGAAATAAAACTACAGAACTATTAAGCCGTGCACCAATGAAGGATTTGAGGATCCAGCTGCCCAAATGTAGGCTGTGAATAGATTCTGGCAAACTCAGTAAGCCGTTACAGCTGGGGGTTCGTGTGCTGCAAGCCCCCGAGAAAATTTTGGAATTTGACCAATTACAGGGACATTTTGAGGCCCTATGAAATGGGTATTAGAGCATATTCTAAAGCCAATATTAAGTACTTCAACCCATTGGTTTATGATTCTATCACTAAAATACTCCATCGATTGTGTTGAGAAATTCACTCATTAAAAAAAGTTGCTTCCGGGGGGCCCTCCAGGATTAGGGGCCCTGAAGCTTAAGCTTCATTAGTTTCCCAGTAGATCCACCTCTGTCCAGCAGTAGTCCTGAGTATAAGACCACCCCCAAAGTATGGACCTGTTTCTTCAAGGAGAGTATAACCCCACCTTGAGTGGGTGATACCTTAAGTCCTAGGTTATACCTTGTGCTTACCAGTAGCACTTTCCTCTTTTTGGGATTAAGCTTATTAGCCCTCATCCACTCCAATACTGCTTCAAGGTATATGACTTCAGGGTTTCTACAGCCTCCCTGGGATCAACCAGAAGTGTGAGTAGTGTTAAGGGTCATCTGCATATTGATGACTATCCAGCTTAAATCTCTGGATGACCTCACCCAATAGTTTCATGTAGATGTTGAAAAGCATAAGGGACAAGATGGAGCCCTGTGGGACTCCACAGGTCAAAGGCCAAAGGGCTAAGAAGTAGTTCCCCAGCACCACTTTATGAAACCTATCCTCCTGGTAGGCCCTAAACCACTGCAAAACAGCATTTTCCAGTCCCAGCCTGGAAAGGCAGTCTAGAAGGATACCATGATCAGTGTTATCAAAAGCTGCTGAGAGGTCCAGGAGAATCAAACAGAATAGCACTCCTCCTGTCCACCTCCCACCATGGAGCAAGGCTGTTTCAATCCCATAACCAGGCCTGAAACCAGATCAGAAAGGATCCAAACAATTCACTTCATCTGGGAATGCTTGAAGTTGTCCAGCCACCACCTGTTCAATTATCTTACTTGAGAATGGAAAATTTGAGACTGGTCAACAGTTACTGTGATCCCCTGGGTCCAGAGTAGGTTTCTTTAGTAGTGAATGCACCACAGCCTATTTCAAAGTTGGGGTGACTACTCCTTTTTCAAGAAAGCATTAACTACCTCTCAGGCCCATTCAGCCAGCCCCGGCTGACATATTTAAATAGCCAGGAAGGGCAAAGGTAGGATTGCCAACTCTAAGTCGGGAAAATATGGGAGATTTGGGGTGGATCCTGGGGAGGGATCTCAGTGGAGTATAATGCCATATAGCCCTCCTGCAATCCATTTGCTCCTGCAGGCCAGAGCCTAACAGGACTCCAACCACCAGGAATAGTTCCACTGGCCTACAATGTGCAGACACAATGGTGGTGGAAAAGTGTTGTTTCTTTGCCACCATCACTACCATGGAGTACCCTTTATAATTAGCTTTAGGCCATGTCTTATCAGATTCATACTGAGTATTCCTGTTCTGTCACTCTAGCCATTTCTCCTATCTTTTCATCAGCTGCAGTACTTCAGTAACCCAAGGAGTTACCTGGGCTCTGCGAGAGTATGTCTGGGTGTGATCATGTCAATGACCAGGGTCATTCCCTTATTCCAGAGGCTAACTAGGGAATTAAGAGGAGCAGCAACCATACCAATAGGACAATGCCCTAGAGCCATCAGAAAGCAATTTGAATCCATTCTGGCTCTGTGGCAGATCATTTTTAATAGATTTCTCACCCCAGCAGAGCACTGGTATCCCTGTAAGGCTAACCTGAGCAAATAGCATTGGTCCATAACAAAGGAACCATTATCAATTCCTCCACCCTCAGATCACATTCATCCCGCCCAGAACAGAATATCAGATCAAGAATGTGAGCTACACAACATATAGGACCAGTTATTGCCCGAGACATGCCCATGGTTGTCATGGAGGACACAAAATCCTGAGCTGCTCAAACATGCTCATAAGTACTGGAATTAGTTTTCACAAATTTGGTAAGCTCTCTCTTTAAAATAGAACTCAGTGCTCTTATCAAAGACCAGGATATTTTTAATACCGTTTAGACATAGAAAAATATACCAGACAAATATTTATCATTATTTTGTTTGTCTGAAATTAGGTATTTTTATCAGTTTTGCTGGTTTAAATCACCTACACAATGTATTATATTTACTGTATTTACCAAAAATGGAGATGATTCTGAATGTTAAAAAGTCCCCCCTAAAACTTTTTATACACAAAAGGGTTTTTTAAAAAATTAGTGGACATAACTGTAACTTGTGTATATTGTAGCTTGTATGTAATTTAAGATGACCTCCTCTTATTTTGATGGCAGACTTGGGGGGGCGGGGGGCGGGGGGAGAACCAGTCTTCATTTCTAAATAAATGCAGTAAATACATAAATAATTTTGAAACTATCATTTCTGATATTATGTTTACAAATAAGTTATCCAAAGCATCTATGGGGATGCTTTTTGGTGATGTGGAATCCCTTTGTGGGGACTTCAAAATGTCCTTTCAGTTATGTATCTGTAACCTCCATTGCAGGATACTGTATTCAGAAGACCAGGGGCTCTTGAAAATCAGGAGGCAGTCTAAAAAGATGCAGAGTTTAGTCATCATTAATAATGAGGTTCTTCCTCTGCACTGAATTACAGCAACAACTGAATTAACTTCCTTCTAGAGTTTCCTTTAATAGTTGATTTTGAGTCCTGGAGTGGATTAGCATGTGGTTAATCCAAGGCTGTCAGAAATACTGGTCTGGATCAAAGAATGGAGTTATGCAAATAGTATGTGACAACACTCATAATGAGAGATCCTGCTTTTGGTAGCAAAAAAAAAAGGGGGGGACTTTTCTGATGGTACCTCATCTTCAGAAGTCTTTCCTAAATGACATCTAGCTCTGTACAAATTCAGAAAATACTACTTCATTTTGTAAAATGTATATTAATTTTTTTAATTAATTGTTGCTGATGGATCAGGTTTTTGAAAGCTGCCTTGAGCTGCTGTGATTGATGGGAAAGACAGCTTATACTGATTTTAATATTTTTAAAAGTTTTGTAATTTTAATATACGAGGCTTTTAAAAAGTATTTTTATTTTGAATGATGTAATTTTAGCAATTTTAAAATATCATTCTGATTTTCCTTTTATTATTTTACACTGCCCTGAAGTTTAGCAACTATGGGAAGATGGTATAGAAAGGGCAAAAACAAACACTGTGCCTTGTAGGCTTTGTAGTTGCAGCCACCTTGACTTGTTTGAGTAAATTGTGAAGTAGAATCTCTGATCTTCTTAGCTTTCGGTGTAGGATAGAATCCAAAGAAGTGCTGTGCTGTGCTAGATGGGAAGTGGGAACCATACAACAGGAAGACATGCATGTATTGGTACATGGATGACACCCACTTTTCAATCTGATTCAGACTCATTCTGGGGAAGTCTGGCCATAAGGACAAAACATTCCATCTGTTTCATCTCTCGTCCTCACAAAAGGGAGTTGGTGGCATAAATTTGGTAGGATCTTCAGCCTACCCTTCTGTAAGCACAAACTCTGTTTCCAAACATTTCTGAAACTACAAATCTTAAGCCAATGTTCCTCAGACATCAAGAAAACAGG
Organism: Euleptes europaea; assembly: GCF_029931775.1. Taxonomy (NCBI): domain Eukaryota; kingdom Metazoa; phylum Chordata; class Lepidosauria; order Squamata; family Sphaerodactylidae; genus Euleptes; species Euleptes europaea. Next base: position 75,110,386 of record NC_079321.1, read on the forward strand.
ATATAAAAAACCAATAACTTGTATTCACAACATGGCCGCTGCAATACCTTCTCCCCTAGGGCCACTCTCTGTCCCCAACCCTGGAGAAAAGAACGCAACCATTGAAGGGCTACACCCCGGATCCCAATGTCGGCAAGGTGGTGGTCTAAAAGGTCATGATCGACCATGTCAAAGGGTGCTGATAAATCTAAGAGAACCAGCAGCCCCGACCCACCTCAATCCAGCTGTCAATGGAGATGATCTGTCAGGGCAACCAGAGCCGCCTCTGTTCCATGGCCAGTGCGGAAACCCGAGCGGAAGGGATTCAACACCAATGTGTCATCCAGGAATCTCTAAAGCTGACCGCTCTCTCAACTACCTTGCTCAGGTACGAAAGATTCAAAACTGGGCGGTAGTTGGAAAGATCGTTAGGGTCTAATGAAGGCTGTCATACCATGGCCTCCTTCAGCACCTCTGAGAAGGCCCAAGAACTGTGGGACAAGTTAACAATCTTTCCCAGAGGGGCCCACACCGCATCCAGACTGGCTTTCACCAGCCAAGATGGGCATGGGTCCAAGAGGCACATGGTAGACTTTACAGCTAACATGATCCTGTCAAGCTGTAGTTCAAGGGTTGTTCAAGGATTGTTCAAGCCGGCTGAAGTGGTCCAGCATAGGACCAGAAGCCGGGCAAGGGGTCTCTAGTTCCCTTACTATATCAAGAATGACAGGGAGGTCACAGCAGAGCAAAGAAGAAGAGTTGGTTTTTGTATGCCAACTTTCTCTACAACTTAAGGAAGAATCAAACCGGCTTACAATCACTTTTCCTTCCCCTCCCCACAACAGACACCTTGTGAGATAAATGGGGCTGAGAAAGTGTGACTAGCCCAAGGTCATCCAGCTGGTTTCATGTGCAGGAGTGGGGAAACCAACCTTGTTCACCAAATTAGCATCCACCGCTCATGTGGAGGAGTGGGAAATCAAACCCGGTTCTCCAGGTTAGAGTCTACTGCTCCAAACCACCACTCTTAACCATTACACCATGCATGACAAGACCTTATCAGCAAAATAGCTCGCAAATGCCTCACAGTTATGGGCCGAATTTGTAATTAAATTTGACTGTCCATCCAAGGACGTAAGGGATTTAATTATTCCAAATAATTGTGCTGGGCAAGAGCTAGTGGATGCGATAGAGGCCACATAGTATTCTTTTTTAGCAGCCTTCACCGCCATCTCATAGGCTTTCATAAACGTCCTATAAGATGTTCTTGCTGCCTCACCGCGAGTTCAATGCCAAACTCGCTCTAGCCGTCTAAGCTCCCACTTCCTCACCCAGAGGTCTTCAGTATACCAAGGAGCCCAGTTTCTGTGGGGGCGAAGAGGGTGTCTGGTTGCAATTTCATCAATGGTCATGGAAAGTCGGCTATGCCAAACCTCCTCTAACTCATCAACAGAATCACTGGGGGAATAGGATCCCTCAGAGCTCTCTGGAATCCGATCGGATCCATGAGTCTCTGAGGGCGAGTGTAAATCGGCTCAGTGCCCAAACAGGGAGGAGGCAGAAAGTCAATCCAGGCCTTCAGGACTATGTGGTCTGACCATGGAACTTCCTCTTTCAGCATCAGACCCAAACCTATCCCAACCCCAAAGATAAGGTCAGCATGTGGCCTGCTTGGTGGTGATTTTTAGCTGTTTCTATGAAGCCCTGTACAACACTTGTCATTAACCAGTTGTAGCTAATAGGGCAGGGGTGGGGAACCTTTTTTCTGCCAAGGGCCATTTGGATATTTATAACATCATTCGCGGGCCATACAAAATTATCAACTCAGAACTCACCCCCACACATTCTGGCCCTGCCCCCTTTAACCCCTCCATTGTTGCCACCTCCACCCCCAGCCTTCTTGTAGTACAGAGGGAATACGTTTCTCCACGGCCCGGGTAAGAAAGGGTTAACACAGTTTCTTGGCTGGTCCTAGCAGCTCCATAGCTAACGACTCTTCTGCAAGGGGGAAAGAAGATCCCTTTTCTCGGCAAAACAAACTCGAATCTGCCTTGAATAGAGGCTATTCCTGTCCGCAGGAGCGGGCAGATTGCCAGTCTTAGATCCTTCTGAGCTAGAGATCTACCAGGACCCACAAAGGGCCAGACCAAATGATTTTGCGGGCCTTATACGGCCCACAGGCCTGACGTTCCCCACCCCTGTAATAGGGGCTCACACATTATGCTGTTGTTGTTTATTATGATACCAGGCCAAAAACCACTGAAACTCTCACTGGTAATTTATGCATGGGTACTTGGACTCATGTTCACCCCCTGTCTGACTCGGCTGTTCCTTGGAGTTCTGCATAGGGTTGCAAACCTCCAGGTACTTGCTGGAGATCTCCTGCTATTACTACTGATCTCCAGCCAGTAGAGATCAGTTCACCTGGAGAAAATGGCCCCTTTGGCAAGTGGACTCTATGGCATTGAAGTCCCTGTCCTCCCAAACCCCGCCCTCCTCAGGCTCCGCCCAAAAAATCTCCTGCCGATGGGGAAGAGGGGCCTGGCAACCCTAATTCTGCATGAGCTTTCCATCCGATAGAAATGACCTTGTTGCCAGCCCTCACAATGTCTGGGTCTTCCCATTCCTCTGTTAACCCGACTCTTCCCTCCACCCTGAGTTCAGCCTGGCTGAAATCTCCATGCAGAAGGCAAAGCAGGGGAAACAGAAGCTGGGTTTCTCTCATAGGGGTATTCTTCACGGAGATTTGCTGCTGTTTCGACGCTGATTTGTGTCGGAGTCAAATTTTGGTTATTCACTGGAGATCCGTATTTTCCCCCACTGAGCAAAATAAGCCGCATTAAAAGAGAGGCAATCTGAACCACTTTTGAGACGATCTTTCCTGTGGACGCATGTTTTGTTGCTCAGATGCCCATGAAAAAATGTTTGCTTCGCTCCCGGGACGTCTCCTTTCTCCTCCCCCAAGAACAGTGATTGGCTGGGGGAGTTTCGCGCTTGGACAAGAATACCACCCCTTTTGCTGCCTGCCTGCCTAGAATCCTGGCACTTCTCTCCCTCCATCCCCACAAACCTTCCCCGCCCCTCGCCCAGGATGGGCCTTGGAGCTGGGCCCACACCTCCAAGCCCAGGGGGACGTCGGACGGACGGCTCCAGGGGGAGACCGGCGGGGCCACGCCATGTGCTCCTCGAGCGCTAGGGATGGTGGTGGTGGCAGCTCAGTCTAGGGCAGCTGGACCCGTGTGGGGGATGTTCAAGGGAAGGGGCTGTTGGCCCCTCTACCCCAGCGGGGAGGGGGGATTTTTGAGAATTCGGATGGGAAAAATGTGCATCCTGAGAGCGGAAAACCCAAGGCGAAACTCCCTCCCATCACTCTTCTGAAGAGTGGCGGCCAGCCTGCTCTTATCTCCCTCCTCTCTCTTGATCCACTGTGGCCGGATCATGGCCGGCACGCAATCCAAGGGCCTTCTTTCCTCCCCCCCCCCGCCATGCACACTGGCTGGATTGGGGCTGGTGCGCAAGCTAGGAGCCCTCCTGTCTCTCACGGTGCAATGTGGCCGGATCATGGCCGGCGCGCAATCCAGGGGCCTTCTTTCCTCTCCCCCACCCCCCGCCATTCCCACTTTCAGCTAAACACTTCTCTGGGCACATGGATTCCCTGCCCCCCCCAACCCTGTCTATCATTAAAGGGCAATTGGTTCCACACCTATAGAAAATAGAGGGAAGCTTTGAGGAAAGCGCTGCCTTGCCCCCCCCCCCCCAATTTGGAATCTGACTGTTCCAAAAGCAGAACAGAGCGAGGGTGGGAGAAAAATGGAGGAGACCAGAGGGACTGGTGCTTGTTTTTTGCGCTGGGGCTGGTGAACCGCACGAGGTAATCTGCTGGGCGGAGTTGGGGCAGAGCTGGGGGCAGGCAGAAACAATGAGCCTGTTGGAAGGGGAGGCCTCCTGCAAAAGGGACAGACCAAACCGTTGTCAAATACAGCGTGCTTTGTTCCCATGAAAAACCAAAACTACAGATAATTGATGGGGATAAATCACGGCCATGAAAAAAACATTTAAACCGTGTTTTTTTTTAGTCCGTGGCAAAACAGAAGCAAAATCTACCATGAAAAATGCCCCACTGTCAATCATGAAGCAGTGTGTAAAGAGGCGGGGATTCAAATACTTCCTGCTTTCTCGGAGCTCTTTCTGAGCAGAAGAAGGCCTTTTTAAAATGGAGGCTTGGATTTCTCCCCCCCCCCTTTCTTTTCGATTGCTCCATTTTTTGTTTTTTTGTTCTTAAATTGCTTTTTTATGCGGCAATTGGGTTTGGGGGGGAATCTTCTCTAACAGTGAGCACTGCAAAGTAAGCCAGTTACAAAGCAGCATTTAAAGGGGTGGGCCTTGATTTAAGTTTGGAGACTGCTGGTGCAAGGATTCTCAACTGGAAAGTATGGATCCAGCCAGCAATGAATCTCAAGTTAAACTCCCATGCATAAATGACCACAGTCAATTTATTCAACTCACAAGAGGGCTCAGGATATAGTCATTGAATAAATATTTGCTCTATAAGGCCTGGATGCCAAGTTTTTTTTCCTTATAGACCTCACACAGTACAATGCAGAAACAGAAATCTTGTGAACTTAAATAGTATCACTGTAACCATCATTGTAGTATACTCCCAATTTTTGCTAGTTTCAAGCTGAAGCTTCAGGAGAGTTTCTTATAAAAAAAAAATTAGGGACTTCACTTTGAAGTTGCTTTTTAATCTAAGACAGTTAGCAGTTCCCAAACATAGTATATATCTGGAAAGCACAGAAGACAGATAAATATTCCACTTGGGTTGAAGGAAAGTATAAACCCTACACAAAGTGGTTGTCAGCAAACCTCTGTTAACATATTTGTTTTAAGATTTTCACTCTGTGCTTTGGAATAAAGAAGAGAGGAAAAAAGTGAAGCTTTCTACTCATCAAGATTTTAATATCGCCCATTCCCTCCTAAAAGTATGGAATTCAATATTAGAATCAGTCCTTCGCCTCCAGTGATTATGTCTCCAACAGAAGCATACCTAGACTTTCCAGCAAGGAAAAACAATTGATTATCTTATTTATTAGGATCTGATCTTTAGCAACGAGAAAATTAAACAACTGAAAGACTTAAAAAGACAGAACAAAAATATTGCCTGGCTGACTCCTCTCCAACTTATTTCTAGACGCAGGAAAGACTGTCTCTCTGCTGGAATGCCAAGGAAAGCTACTGAGTTTGAATGGATAATAACTAAAAACCAGGGCCATCTACTAGCCAGTATCTACAAACGTCTTCTTAAATACGACACAGAGACTGAACAAGTAAAGACTTGTATGATAAAATGGATGCAGAATTTGAAAGAGACGGTATCTATGCAGCAATGGGAACGATTATGGAATAAAGAGATAAAATTTACAATTTCCCAAACTATTAAGGAAAATTGGAACCAGATGTTTTACACATGGTACCTATCTCCGAAAGAATTACAGAAGATGTATAAATCTAGTCAGGCCAATTGTTGGAAACGTCAAGACACAGAAGGTACCTTTTTCCATATGTGGTGGACCTGTGAAAAAAGCCAAAAATATTGGAAGAAGATCCATCATGAACTCATGTTTAGAACTCATGTCATCTTTCAGTGACACTGTCCTTCAGTGTTACTCCTCTGAAGATGCCTGCCACAGCTGCTGGCAAAGCGTCAGGAAAGAAAATACCAAGACCACGGTCACACAGCCCAGATAACCTACAAGAACCAATGAACTCTGACCGTGAAAGCCTTCGACAATATATTGATTCTAGAGTTTGCTCTGATTTTTTTCAGAAATAAAAATATAATTTTTATTTTGAAAGTGTTAACATTTTTTCTAAATTTGTTTTTGATATGGAATAGCAAGTGATATGTTAAGTGCAATTGAACTTTAACTTATAACTGCTTTGGTAGAAAAAAATTATTGGATGGAAAAAATGTCTGATACTTGCTAAGTACTAATACTTTTGTAGACCACAATTCAATGCAAAGTTAAGGGTGAATCCTGAAGTGAGGTTGAAGCTCCTTAGGGAAATTTCGAGTTCAGGTTTTTTCGGACTGGTTTTTTTGGTAAACGCAAAATAAGCCGAATACCCATACTGGTAAATGTGGGTATTCGGCTTATTTTTGGGTTTCCTAAAAGAAATGGCGCTCATTAATGGGGATTTTTTGAAGCTCCTGGGGGGCATGTTTTGAGGGAGAGTCCCCAAATTTGCAGCATGGCCACACGGGACTCTCCTTCGATGGTCATCAAAGTTTGGTGAACCTTTGGGTCCGGGGGTCCAATTTTATGGGCCCACAAAGGTGTCGTCCCCATCCCCTGGGCATTTGCGAGCCAAGCTGTCCATCAGGTTCAAAAGTTCAGCATTGCTGAAGACTGGAGGAAAGAGGCGATTCCAGGCTGGCTCCTCAAAGTCTGGGGTCTGCCTTTGTTTCTGGGTCGCTTTGCATAATGTCCATGCAAATCAGCTTCCAAATGCAGGAAAAAGGCTTCAATGCAAGAGGAATAAGGCACAGAAAACATTCTTTTTGGTGGCAAATGACATCCTGTGAGCAGTCCTTTATTGTGGTCATGAAAAATCTGATTCAAAGAGATAGTCACCATGCGAAGAAACGAAGCCTCTACTCGGGGCAACCTTCAGTTTGAGAGCAGGTTTTCAGGGGGGAGGGTTGAGATTGGAGCCAGCTGAAATCTTGACCACGGCGGCTGTCTGAAAGAGATTGCTCATCCACGTGGATGAAGAAATCTCCTTCGGAAGCCTGGTGGTTCAGCAGCTGATGAATCTGGCTCTTTATATTTGGAGGGTATATCCCTCTGGATGGGACTGGGTGAGCCCTGTCTTTTAATGACTCTTCTGCTTGTAGACTAGTCTTTTGTTGGGTGATATACCTGGAAAGTTGGTCAAACCAACACAATCCCCATCTCAAAAGGGCCCCAACTATGAGTAAGTAGAAGTCAACATCCTCCTTTCTGGTCCTCTTGAAAATAAAGATTATAGACAACTGCCAGAATGGATAGCATATGTATCCCTCTTTTGTTTACATGATGGCAGTATGGTGAATTCACCACAAGCTAACTTTCTTTTTTTGGCATTTGGATTGGACCTGTAAAAGCTATGACATACTGTTGAGATCATGCATCATTGCATCTTGGAAAACTCTGAACATGCATATCACTTCAGCCAGGATTAATAAATCACAATATCAGTAGGTATTCATGAGAAACACCCCTCAGTTACTTAGCAATGGCATCATCATATTGCATGCATACATTATAAAAATAGTTGTCAGACTTGCTCTATGTGCTGTGGTGTATTCAATGCCTATGTTTCTTTGTGGGCTGCTGGTACTGTCTCTGCTGTAATTTCAAGACATAGTATTGTTGCCAAGGAAGGGTTGTGGGCCTAATCTGGGCCTGTCTTCTGAGAGAAGAGTGCTTGGTTCAACTTCACAGTAATGCATCACCTTTAATGTGCAGATAGAATGTTGCTGTTTATAGAATGGAACAGCTATCCCCTTATGCCAGCTTTGGTTCTATATTTTTATTATCAAGTTGTAAATCCCATTTACCTCTCCTTTTATATATACCCATAGTGTCTGGAACAGGCATTTCTATAAAGTAAATTAGTCAAACATACCTTTGTAAATTGTTTTCGGATGGGTTTGTGAAAACTCAGTGAGATTTTACAGCAACATTTAATATTACAAAATAATTTATTTTTTGCATGTTTAGCTGAGATGTGAATGGAAAATCCTTTCTTGTGTTTAATTTTGTTTTAATTACTCATTTTGCATTGTAGACTAAGCATGGATGGTTTAAGGACTGTTTTAATCCCAGTTGCAGCCATATGAATGTTTTAGAAAAGCTATAGTTTAAAAAGTGATGGCAAATGAGTGTCTTCTGACTCAAGCCTGTTTCCAGTAACTTTGCTACTGTAATAAACCAAGTGATAGAATCTGGCAATAGCATACAGAAGCTCATGAGTTACTTCTGATCTCTGTGTTGTACCACTTATTCATTGGGGAATCGTTTAAAACTAAACTGCTTTCTGGTATTTTTTCATACAATACTAAAAAGAAGACGACGTGGGATTTTAAAAATAAACCTCCAAGAGGTCAACACAAGAAGTCAGTCGTACAGTTTTCATATTGATCCCAAAGCTTCTAAAATCTGAGCAAGTTAATATATAAAGCAAAGTAGTCTTTGTGAATAGCAAACAAATACACAGATTTGCTGAGAATCATGGTGGCAGCTTTTTAAAAATTATAAACTCTGCATCTAGTATATGAGTAATAATCAAGCTGCCTTACCTCTGGGATGAACGCCTGGAGCGAGCCCCTCTAGCTAAGTTGTTGTCAAAGAGAGGTTGCAACCAAGAGGGATTTGCATGCTGAAATCCTAAACTGAGTTACACTTTTCTAAGCTTTTTTACTTCAGTGGATTTAGAAGGCTATAACTCAGGTTGGGGGTTGCACTGTTAGGCTGCTGTCCCAAAAATGCTTTCCTGCAAATTAACTCCATTGCATAAAAATGGACTTACTTCTTATAGGGTTGCTAGCCCTGGCATAGCAAATTCATGGAAATTTGGAAGCAGCACTTCAGGAGGGTGAAGTCTGGAAATGATCGGTAGATCAGCAGAGATGTGAAGTGATATAATTCACCCACAGAGGTTGCCATTTCCTCCAGGGGAAATGATCTCTGTAGTCTGGATATCAATTGTAATTCTGGGAGAACTCCGGGAACCACTTGGATGTTGGCAATCCTAACTTTCGAGTAGGCTTGCTAGGCTTGCTTAAGTTACATTTTAATGTGGACATTGCAATATGGTTATAATGCCTTAAGGCATAATAGAGCATATTTCAAGTAGAACAATTAGCAAGTGTTTCTGTCCATGTAGCCTGTCATTCTTCTTGAAATATTGCCATTACTTTTGTACTTTATACTGCTGAGAGTCATTAGTTCAAAAAATGATTTAACTAATGATCAACACATCATGCATAAGAAATACCATTGTAATAATATTAAAATGAAATAATATTATACAATTAATAGTATTAAATGACCCAAACTAGAAACATGTTGCAACTTATCCAACTCTTTGTTGCAGGCTATCTTCAAGAGCAACTTGGACTCATTGTAATAATATTAAAATAAAATAATATTATACAATTAATAGTATTAAATGACCCAAACTAGAAACATGTTGCAACTTATCCAACTCTTTGTTGCAGGCTTTCTTCAAGAGCAACTTGGGTTTCAATCCTAATGATGCTTTCCTATGAGTAAGCCCCTCTGAAAAACATGGGACTTACTAAACAACAGAATGGCTTAGGCTCCCTCTCTTAACTAGAGCTGGTCACTCTCAGGGATCCTCTGGAAGGAATCAAATATGGCATAAACACAATTTGGCATTTATTTACACGGGTCTATCAAATGTTTATGGTGTCAACAAATATGTCAGTAATTGGGGTAAAATACTTCTCTATTACTTCTCTATTTCTCTAATGCTTCTCTATTTCCATGCATTTTAAAAATAACTCTAGTAGCACAAGTTTAAGTATCAGATCGGAAAATATGTAAGTATTTCTTGTATATGTTTGGAAAACACCAGACACAGAGTAGATGCTACTGCAATGCAAGCAATGATTGAAAACAAATGCTTTGGTCCTATGCCTAATTATATTACCAAAGGGCTATTTCTGAACTGGATTTCTTCAGATCTGAGATCAAGAAATCTGTATTCTATTATCACTTTTTTTGGCTAGCTAATCATTTCCCAGCATGAAAGGTAGATGATTGTTAGCATAAAGCAGACAATGTAACAGACTGGTGAAGCAGAGTAGAGTTGCTAAAACAGGGCATCTTAAATAAATGTGCAGAAAAGAGAATGTCAAGAGGTCCAGTCTTTCCACCACTGCAGCTTTATTCAGGCAAAAGATTGCAGTTGTGTGCTGATGATATCCAACTCTATTTCTGCTTGTCTACAGAGTCAAGTGGATTGATGGTTTACTGAGCACTTGTTAGCAATGGGCTGGATTATGGTTTATAAACTGAAGCATAGTTCAGACAAGACTGAAATGTTCTTGGTCAAGAATACAGTCAATCAGAATTAAGGAGTCAGCCAAGTGTAGACAGGACTGCACTCTCCCTAAAAGAGCAAGTTCACAGCTTGAGGCTGCTGCTGTTAGATCCATGTTTATAGATGTGGTATAGAACACTTTTAACTAAATTTAGGCATGCTTCAGTCACATCTCGGTTAGGTTATTGTAAGGTGCCCCAAGATAAAATGCAAGTAGAACACTTGCAATCAATTGCCACTCCTTGACCGATGCATTGAGATTCTATTCAGTTGTTTAGCAACAGCAAGGATAGAAACAAAGACTATCTTTGAGAATTGAGAAGTTGTGTGGGGATAGGATCTGGGATAAAAGATCATGGAAGGAGTTTGCAGAGTGTATTTTCCCCTGCTGTCCTCTTCCTCAGGCAGCCTGCTGTTTGTTTTGAAAATCCTGTTTGAAGGTCAGGAAAGAATCACAAAAAAAATACACCATAGTATGGAGTGCTATAGCACCAAGGTGACTCAGGTAAACTTACTTTGTTCTCCATCCTCTGCTCATGTAAGCTGACAGAGGGAGAGGGAGAGGAAAGTAATTTCTGCTCAGTTCAACCTCAGGAAAGATTTTTATTGGAGTAGAAGGACTGTAAGCAGACATCTGGTTCTAAAAACCAATCCAGGTGAGTTGCTCACATTCTAGCAGCTAATTGGCTCCATGCCCTGAGCCAGGGGTCTCAAAACTGCGGCTCCAGAGACGCATGCGGCTCTTTGGCCCGCTGAGTGCGGCTCTCCGAACTTGGTTCGGAGCCCTTGCTCTTGCGCCCGCTCGTGCCGGCAGCCGGGCTGCGGAGCTGGCACGCCTGAGAGAGAGCGGGCAAGCGGGCGCACTGTCTCTCCCCCCCCCGCCATGGAGAATGGCCGGGTCCCCCTTTCCCTTGCCCTCAATGGTTGGGAGGCTAAAGCCTCCCCTCCCCTCTAGCCGCGTGATTGCTGGGCGGGCGGCTCGGCGGTTCCTGCCCCCCTGCCAATCAGCTGTTGGGCGGGGCGGGCTTCCTTTGGTAGACCTGGCCTCCGGCTGAGTCCCATTGGGAGGCCATGTCTACCCACTGGCTTTCTTGGCGGTAGACCTGGACTCCGAGGAGGGGAAAAAGTCCCCCTTCAGAGGCCAGGTCTACCAATTGGCTTCTAAGGGCCTCCGGAGGCCAGGTCTACTGCCAAGAAAGCCAATGGGTAGACCTGGCCTCCCAATGGGACTCAGCCGGAGGCCAGGTCTACCAATAGGCTTTTATGGCAGTAGACCAGGCCTCCAGACGAGGACTACGGACGGGAAGGGGGAAATGGCAGGGACTTACAATTTAATTTTTATCAATAAATAAGATCACTATTAAGTATGATATCAAGTTTTATTCAGTGTACCTATAGTTTAATTAAGACTTAAAACTTTAATTAAAGTTTATTAAGTTAATAAACAGTGTACCTACCTATATAGTTTAAGTTTAAGAAATTTGGCTCTCAAAAGAAATCTCAATCGTTGTATTGTTGATATTTGGCTCTTTTGACTAATGAGTTTGCTGACCCCTGCCCTAAGCTATCAATTTGTGTCTTGTTCCACTTCTCTGAGCTGACATTTTGAGACTGGTACCTTGGGTTCTAGCAAAATACAAAGGAGATCATGCAAACCCAAAGTCTATTCACTGCTATAGCTGACTCATTCACCCCATGTAGCAATTCAAATCAGTTGTATGAACATATGTGGTGGAGCTGAGATTGCAACAATGACTGCCTTTCAAATCTCTACACATGCAGCATAAGATCTGAACAGAGCCCTACAAATGTGGATGTAATTGAGGTCCCTGCTTTTTGCAAGATTTCCCATCATGCTGAAGAGACTTCATGCATATTGTTGTACCCTCTGTTCAGACCTTCTTTTGGAGGTTAGGGCAGGCACAGAGGGTCCAAAGCAGCTGACTTCCCCATGCCCTTTTTGCTTCCCAGGGTTATTCTGTGTTTAGAAAGGATGACCAAATGTGCTTCTGAGCTGGCAGGAGAAAGGTAGGCATATAAATATTTTAAATACATTTAATCAAAACAGGACTCTAGTTTCTTTGGAAACTTCATTCGGTGCAGCTTTTCTCACCTTGCATACATCAAGTTTTTCTGTACAATTATTAAAGGTACAGGAGCCATGGGTTCTTTTTGTAACTGGCCACCAAAGTCTTTATTGTTTGTCAAACTGAGGAAGCTGATGGATGTTCTAGAAGAGCTACACTGAAAAACAAGTCCAGGGAATAGTTATGTAGAACAGTTATAGCTCTTGTCTACCAACCAACCAGCCTTTTACACAGGAAAGCACCTTCTGACTTTTAGGGTTCAATACAGACCCTTCCCTTACACACCCTTTTATTAGGGAGTGACCTTGTGATCTCAGGGCCATCTTAATGCATGGGCATGCTGGGCAGTTGGCCCAGAGGCTCCATGAGTCTGGGGGGCCATGCTAATCTGTGATTATGAATGAATGAATAAATAAATTCAATGAATAAATAAATACTATAAATATTTGTTATTGAAAATGCATATTTAGCATGAGTTTTACTAAAGATAATGAACAATATTAATGTTAATTTGGGTTTGGATTATGAATAACTACTGAAGTATAATGTAAGAAAGGATTTGTTCATTATGGAGGCAGAATGTTTAAATAGTGAGGTGGTAAGCTCTCCTTTGGAGGTTTTAAAGCAAAGAACATAAGAAAGGCCCTGCTGGATTAGAACAAGGCCCATCAAGTCGAGCAGTCTGTTCACACGGTGGCCAACCAGGTGCCTCTAGGAAGCCCACAAACTAGACAGCTGCAGCAGCACCATCCTGCCTGTGTTCCACCGCACCCAAAATAATAGGCATGCTCCTCTGATACTAGAGAGAATAGGTATACAGCATGACTAGTATCCATTCTAACAGCCATGAATACCCCTCTCCTCCATGAATAGGTCCACTCCCCTCTTAAAGCCCTCCAAGCTGGCAGCCATCACCACATCCTGGGGCAGGGAGTTCCGCAATTGAACTATGCGTTGTGTGAAAAAATACTTCCTTTTATCTGTTTTGAATCTCTCACCCTCCAGCTTTAACAGATGACCCTGCGTTCTAGTATTACGGGAGAGGGAGAAAAACTTCTCCCTGTCCACTCTCTCCAAACCATGCATATTTTTATAGACCTCTGATATGGAAGAAATGACATTTTGAAATTACATAAGAGTTATGTGTATTGGCTGTAAAAAGGCCACCATGTTAGATAAGTTTAATGAGACAACGCCATTTTAAGTTGTGAAATTTACATGTAAGTGAAATTGAGCCATCCTGTATCCAGGCAGAAAAACTGAATAAGCGTCGTGATAAGTAGAATGGAACCCCTTCTGGCTAAAGGGGGAGAGAGAGAGTGATGCGACGGGAGTATAAATATTGCTGTGCTGCGTCAGACTTCAGAGATAGCACCCTGTGCTTTCTCTCCATGAACTGCAGTCATGTATCCTGAATAAAACTGCTTGCTATTAGCTGCCTTTGTTCGACTGATTTATGATCCGTCCATAACACCTCTATCATGTCTCCCCTCAGCCGCCTTCTTTCCAAGCTAAACAGCCCTAAGCGTCTTAACTGCTCCCCATAGGACAGTTGCTCTAGTCCCCTAATCATTTTGGTTGCTCTTTTCTGCACCTTCTCAAGCTCTGTAATACCCTTTTTTAGATGTGGTGACCAGAACTGTACACAGTATTCCAAGTGTGGTCTCACCATAGATTTGTACAAGGGCAGTATGATATCAGCAGTTTTATTCTCTATTCCTCGTCTAATTATGGCCAGCATGGAATTTGCCTTTTTTACAGCAGCCGCACACTGGGTTGACATCTTCATTGAGCTATCCACGACCACCCCAAGATCCCTTTCTTGGTCTGTCGCTGCCAGCACAGATCCCATCAGTGTATATGTGAAGTTGGGATTTTTTGTCCCAATATGCATCACTTTACACTTACTCACATTGAATCTCATTTGTCATTTTAATGCCTATTCTTCCAGTATGCAGAGAGCCTTCTGGAGCTCTTCACAGTCCGATTTTGTTTTAACCACCCTAAATAATTTGGTGTCATCTGCAAACTTGGCTACTTCACTGTTTAACTCCTGCTCCAGGTCATCGATGAACAGGTTGAAAAGCATCGGTCCCAACACAGATCCCTGAGGCACCCCACTGCTCACATCCCACCATTGTGAGAACTGACCATTGATTCCTACTCTCTGCTTCCAATTTTTCAGCTTTCTCTCAATCCATAAGAGGACTTGTCCTCTTATCCCGTGACTATGAAGTTTGCTTAGCAGTCTTTGGTGGGGGACTTTGTCAAAAGCTTTTTGGAAATCCAAATACACAATATCCACAGGCTCATTCCTGTCCACATGCTTACTGACACTTTCAAAAAACTCTAATAGGTTAGTGAGACAGGACCTACCTTTACAGAAGCCATGTTGGGTTTTGCCCAGCAGGCCTTGCCCTTCTGTATGCTTGACAATTCTATCTTTAATAATGCTTTCCATCAATTTACCTGGAACATACGTTAAGCTAACTGGCCTGTAATTTCCTGGGTCCCCCCTGGAACCTTTTTTATAAATGGGTGTTACATTGGCCATTCTCCATTCCTCTGGTACAGAGGCTGATCGAAGGGACATATTACATATCTGTGTTAGAAGTTCAGCAATTTCCCATTTGAGTTCTTGAAGAACTCTAGGATGAATACCTGTGAGAGATCCCCTCTCTCTGAGTTTACTTCTCCAAATCAAATGTTCAGACGTTGATAAAGAAACAAAGGATTTATTGAAGACATCAGGAGATGAGACAGGCACAGGTAGCAAGTTGCAAGTGAGGGGCTAATCGGGTTTACAGAATATATTGACTCCAGGGCACTGGGGCACTGGGGTTCACACTTATTGTTATGGGAAGTTACAAGCTTGGCATAATACAAAACATCAGACGAGTCCCAGGAAGTCTGGTGAAGCTATCACACTTCCAAGGCCGCATCGGCCTGAGGGAGTACTGACAGGAAGAACAGCGGGAGGGAAGATACATGGGGCAATCAGGCCTGGCGCCTGAGACCAGAAGGTGTGAACTGCTTTTACGAGTTCACTGATAGCAGGTGATGGGAAGCAGAGACACATACACAGAGACCCTCACATTCTGCCCCCCTTAAGGCCCCCCTCCGGGGTCCTCGAGAGGGCGAGGCTTATCGGGATAAGCGAGGTGGAATTCTCGGACCAAGCGAGGGGCCGCCATGTGGGGTGCGGCCACCCACTCGTCGTGAGCGGACCCAAGGTTTTTCCAACGAACAAAATAAAACAGTTTCCCCTTCTTCCATTTGGAATCTAAGACCTTGGATATTTCCAGATGGGTATCCCCTCCTACTACAGTAGGAATCTCATGTTCGGGAGGGGGGTGGAACTGGGGGGCTGCCACATACGGTTTGAGGAGACTAATATGAAAAACCGGGTGGACTCCCTTGAGAGTCTTTGGGAGCTTCAGTTCCACGGTAACCTCATTGATCACTCTGGTGATGGGGAAAGGTCCCACATAACGGTCGCTCAGTTTTTTGCAGGGACGAAGAGAGCGGAGGTTTTTGGTGGACAGATACACTTGCTCCCCCACCTTTAGCTCCCATCCCGGAGACCGGTGTTTGTCTGCTTGTTCCTTGTACTTGCTTTTCGCCTTCTCAAGATTTTTGAGCAGCCACGGCCAGGTAGATTTAACTGCCTGGATCCACTCCTGAAGATCAGGGGTGGTTTGGAGCTCTGGCGTGACGGGGGCGGAACCGAAAGGACCGAATTCCGTCCCGTATATTACTTGGAAGGGACTAAAGCCGGTAGAGGAATGAGGCGCATTGTTGTACGCATATTCGGCGAATGGCAGCAGGTCGACCCAGTCATCCTGGTGGAAATTTACATAGCAACGCAAATAACATTCTACCACCGCGTTTACTCGTTCCGTTTGACCATCCGTTTGGGGGTGATAGGCGGAAGACAAACCCTGTTCCTCCACCCCCATGAGCTTTAGAAATGCTCGCCAGAATTTGGCAACAAACTGGACCCCCCGGTCGGAGAGGACCTTCCTCGGTACCGAGTGTAGCCTGAGGACATGTGTAACAAATAGTTTAGCCAAACCCTGGGCTGAAGGAAGACCTGCACATGGAACAAAATGGACCTGTTTGGAAAAAAGGTCCGTGATTACCCAGAGAACCGTTTTTCCCCGACTAGGAGGTAGGTCGGTGATAAAATCCATGGCTATGACCTCCCAGGGGCGGGAGGGGTTCTCCAGCGGTTTGAGAAGCCCGGGGGGTTTTCCCATCCGTTTCTTAGCTGTGGCGCAAGTGGGGCAGCTGCGCACATACAGCTCCACATCGGCTCTCATACCGGGCCACCAGAACTGCCTCCGTACCAGGTGAAGTGTCTTAATGAAGCCAAAATGACCCGCCAATCTGGCCCCATGTACAAGTCCCAATACCTCCTTGCGAAGGGAGGATGGGACATACAGTTTCCCCCCCTGCATCCACCAAGTGTTGGTTCGTTCCAGGCCAGTGGGGAGGAGATGGTGCTCCTCCTCCTGTAAGGAAGCGTCCCGGAGCCGCTGTTGGAAGGCTTCCGGGATACCCTTGAGCGTAGGGGGGGTCTCTGGACGATGGGCTTGGGAGCGGGTGGTGACGGCTAAGCCGGGGACCTCCCCACGCTGTTCGGGCGTGAACAGGGAGTCGACAGGGCGATCGAAATCGTTGCGATACTGGGGGAGTCGAGACAGAGCGTCGGCTAGGGCATTGTCTTTACCCGGGACATGTTTGAGAGTGAACCGGAATTTGGCAAAGAATTGGGCCCACCGAATTTGTTTGGCGTTGAGCTTTCTAGCTCCCTTGAGAGCCTCGAGATTCTTGTGATCGGTACACACTTCAAACGGTAGTTCGGCACCTTCTAAAAAGTGCCTCCATATGGTGAGGGCATGTTTGACCGCCGCCGCCTCCTTCTCCCAAATAGCCCAGTTGATTTCGGACTGGGAAAACTTTTTGGAGAAGTAGGCGCACGGTCTCAACCGCCCCCCTTCATCCCTCTGCAATAGGGCCCCGCCCATGGCCACATCTGAGGCATCCACCTGCACCACGAAAGGTTTGGTGCAATCTGGGTGAGCCAAAACGGGTTCGGATGAAAAAAGTAGTTTTAAACACTCAAAAGCCTGCTGGCACTGGGGGGACCATTGCAAACGGGCTGAGGGAAGCGCGGCGCTAGCCCCCTTGTCCTTGGTACGCAACAGATTGGTGAGAGGAAGCGCAACTTGGGCAAAGTTGGGAATGAAGTTTCGGTAAAAGTTAGCGAATCCCAAAAATTGCTGAAGCTGACGGCGGGTAGTGGGGGGTTCCCAATCTCGCACCGCCTGGACCTTTGCGGGGTCCATTTCTAAACCTTGGTGGGAAATCACGTACCCAAGAAATGTAATGGAAGGTTGGTGGAACTCACATTTGGATACCTTAGCATACAGTTTGTGCTCCCGCAGCCGCTGGAGCACTTCTCGCACTAGGCGCACATGTTCTTCCATGGTTTCAGAGTAAATAAGTATGTCATCGAGAAATACCACCACCCCCCGAAACAACAAATCATGTAAAACCTCATTAATCAATTGCATAAACACACTGGGAGCCCCCGAAAGTCCGAACAGCATGACTAGGTATTCAAACATTCCAAAACAGCTGGAAAAGGCCGTTTTGGGTTCGTCTCCTTCTTTAATGCGGATGCGGTGGTATGCTTCCACTAAGTCCAGTTTGGTGAAGATTCGGCCCTCCTTTAATTGTGCTAAAAGGTCAGGAATAAGAGGGAGAGGGTAAGCGTTAGACTGGGTGACCGCGTTTAGCCTACGAAAGTCAATACACAGTCTTAGATCTCCCGTCTTTTTCTTCACAAAGAAGGCCGGGGCCGAATAAGGAGCTTTGGAAGGGCGTATGAAACCCCTCGCCAAGTTGGCGTCCAAATAGTCCCGCAACACCGCCTTCTCACTAGGGCTCATGGGATAGACCTTCCCTTTAGACAGTTTGCCTTCCCCCACGATTTCAATGGCACAGTCCGTCTCTCTGTGGGGAGGTAGTTCGTCACATTCTTTAACATCAAAGACATCCGCAAACTGCGAGTATTCTGTGGGAAGTTGAGGAGGAATGGAGATCGGGTTGGGGGACCCTACCAATGCGGCGGCCGGAGTCCTGAGTACCCGTTCCTTGTCATGCAACCCACAGGGGCTTTCGGGAAACGAGAGCACCCGTTTAACCCAGTCGATGGAGGGGTTATGTCCCCGTAGCCAGTTCATCCCTAACACCACTGGGGTTACAATAGGGGCGATGGTAAAATACAAGCGTTCCCAATGTTCTCCCACCGACATAATCACGGCTGCAGTTCGGTGGGTCACTGGGCCCCGTTTAAAATCGCTCCCGTCCATTTGGGAAAAGCGGAGGGGTCCCGGAAGCCGCTTGCGCCGGACTCCCAGTTTCTTGGCAGCTTCCTCACTAATCATAGTGCGGGCACACCCCGAGTCAACCAAAGCGGGGAATTCTAAACTGGGACCCCCTTTGGGTAGGGACAGGTGAACACGTACATACACATTGTCCTCTTGGGCGCTTACCATCGGTGGAGCTCCTTGCACAACGACAGGGGCGGTCTGCTGCGGAGCCCCCTCTACAGCAGACCGACGGCGTTTTTTGCCGGCTGTTCCCACTCTTCCTCCTCGCTGGAAGAGGGGGATGGAGTGGTGGCATTCGGGGATCCGTCCGAATCAAAAGTAGTATTTGTAATCCGAGACCCCGTTGGGCCTGTAGAGGTGGAGATCACATCCTGGGGGCGCGCATGGAGAGCGGAGGGTGCGCCGGAACGCCGGCCCGGTGGCCCGCTCCTGCGGCGGGACTGGTCCTCAGCGGGCGCCTTCTGCGGTTCGGTCGGGGCTTGGCGAGGGGGGTTTGGACGACCCGCACGAGAGGGGCATTGCGACGCAAAGTGTCCCTTTCCTCCACAGGTCAGGCAGACGCCGGTCTCAAAACGCTTACGGCGTTCAGCGGCCGAGGGACCCCCGCTCCCTCCCGGTCGGAAGTCCCGGCCCCGGTCACTCCGGGGTCTCGGGTCTCGTCCAACGCGTTGTTTGGACAAGGTCAGGAGTTGTTTGCGATTCTCGATGTCGGCAGCGTGGCGAACCCAACCTTCCACATCCGGGGGGTTCCCTTGCATAAAAGCCCAATGCTGGAGGTCCGGGTTGAGGCCCTCCCTGAAACACTGTACCAAAGTGGCCTCACTCCAGTCCAGGATTCGGCTGGCCAGTGATTGGAACTCACTTGCATACTGCGCCACCGACTTGGTCCCTTGGCGCAGTTGCATCAGGGAGGCTTTAGCCCGCTCACCCAGAGTCGGGTCCTCGAAGCGGTTTCGGAGTGCTACCATAAACTCATCCAGGGTTCGTAGCACCGGCGAGCGGAGTTCATACTGCAACACCATCCAGGCGGCCGCCTCCCCTTGCAGCAGGGAAGCCACGTACTGCACCCGGGACTCCTCGGAAGTGAAGGTTCGGCCTTGTTCCCGCATAAAAATGTCCACTTGGACCATGAAAAAGGTCAACTGGTCTCCTGAACCGTCATAGGTGACTTTCAGGTCCCGACGGGACGGGAGGCTAGGAGGCGCGGGGGGGGCTGCCGGTGTTCCGTCCGGGGGGTTGCCGGCAGGCGGTTGCACTTTCAACGCGTCCAGGGCCGCGGCCATCTCACCCATCACCCGCCGCATGGACTCCATCTGTTCCTGCATGGCTTGGCGATCCTCCAGCCACTGCCTGCGTTCCTCTTCCATCAGGGCCTCCTTGCGCGCCGGGTCCCCTTCAAGTCCCGTGCTGGGGAAGGCCAAACGGCGATCCTTCGCCGCGGTTCGGGAGAGAGACCAACCCTTGGGGGAGTCCAGCCAATTGTTAAAAAGTCCTCGGCCTTGGTCGGGGATGGGACCCCTAGGCTTCTTTGGCTTGGCACCCTCCTCCTTGGGATCCGGCTTCTCCGGTACCACCGGTCCGTCCGGTGCGTCAGGGGTAGTAGGGGTGTTTTCCTCATCGCCTGACATTCTGTCCCAAAAGGTACAGCAGCAGTTCGAGAGGCAAAGACTTGCAACTTAATGTGAGAGATCCCCTCTCTCTGAGTTTACTTCTCCAAATCAAATGTTCAGACGTTGATAAAGAAACAAAGGATTTATTGAAGACATCAGGAGATGAGACAGGCACAGGTAGCAAGTTGCAAGTGAGGGGCTAATCGGGTTTACAGAATATATTGACTCCAGGGCACTGGGGCACTGGGGTTCACACTTATTGTTATGGGAAGTTACAAGCTTGGCATAATACAAAACATCAGACGAGTCCCAGGAAGTCTGGTGAAGCTATCACACTTCCAAGGCCGCATCGGCCTGAGGGAGTACTGACAGGAAGAACAGCGGGAGGGAAGATACATGGGGCAATCAGGCCTGGCGCCTGAGACCAGAAGGTGTGAACTGCTTTTACGAGTTCACTGATAGCAGGTGATGGGAAGCAGAGACACATACACAGAGACCCTCACAATACCCTCTGGTCCCTGTGACTTGTTAGTTTGCAGTTTGTCTAGACGTTCTAGGACTTCCTGCCTTGTTACCACTATTTGCCTCAGTTCCTCATTTTCCCCTCTCCAAAATCTCTGTTCAGGAAAACGAATCTGCCCTGTATCTTCAACAGTGAAGACAGATGAGAAGAATTCATTTAGTTTTTCATCAATCGCTTTATCCTCCCTTAGAGTTCCTTTACTCCATTGTCATCCAATGGTCCAACCGCTTCCCTAGATGGTTTCCTACTCCTAATATACTTAAAGAATTTCTTATTGTTTGTTTTGATGTGTTTAGCAATATGCCCCTCAAAATCTTTTTTTGCATCTCTAATTATCTGCTTGCATCTCTAATTATCTGCTTGCAGAGGCTAGATGGCCATCTGTCAGCAATGCTGATTCTAAGACCTTAGGCAGATCATGAGAGGGAGGGCATCTTGGCTATCTTCTGGGCATGGAGTAGGGGTCACTGGGTGTGTGTGGGGGAGGTAGTTGTGAATTTCCTGCATTGTGCAGGGGGTTGGACTAGATGACTCTGGTGGTCCCTTACAACTCTATGATTCTATGAGAAAATGAAGAACCTGGAAATGATCTTTCTCATAATTTTTTGGAATGACATTCTTGAAAGAGTGAACAAAACAAGTAAGGTCCTACAGTCAAAGAATGTGAACATACTTGTTGCCATGAATCTTCTTGAGTCTCTGAAAACCTATCTTCAGAAAATTAGAGACAAATTTAGTGAATACAAATTGAAAGCCAGGAATAGGTGTCCAGATTCAGATTATAGTGATGTGAAAAAATGGGAATGAAAGCGAAGTGCGTGTCTTACTAGATATGACACATCAGAAGAAGAGGTACTTCTCAGTAAAAGTGAAAAGTGCAAGGTGGAAACATTGTTTCCTGTTCTGGACTCTCTAATCTCTGAACTGACAAAATGTGCAGAAGCTTATTCATTGATTGGAAATCAGTTTTCCTTCTTCAGTGAATTGAAAATAATTGGTTCTGTTGAGCTAAACAAAAAGTGTGAACATCTAGCTAATGTGTATCACAAAGGCCTTGATTATGGTGATTTTAAATTAATGTGAGCATCTCAAGGATTACATGGTTCTTGATGAAAATTGTGAGACTCTCCCTGCATTGTACAGAAAAATAATTTTGGACAACTTGAAATCTGTGTTTCCCAATGTTATAATGCTGTTAAGATGACCCTGTGTGATCTGCAGTAGTATAAAGGAGGAGAGCATTCCTGTTAGCATAACCAGGATCAGTAGATCTCTCAGTTCAGTCTAAGCTTTATGATAGATGGTCACTTGTGCTCAGATAACTGTTATTACGGATTAAACAAATACAAAAAAAATGGAAGGAGGACATATCTGCATGGGGCAGATCCACATCAAATCTGTACCAGCATTGTGGTCCAAATTGTGCTAGTCGTCAACTCAACCAGTTTCCAGGGGCTTCCCATCACCTTTTAGGTGTCAAGTGTCTGTCCAGCTTACTAGCATCTTTTGGATTAATGCTTTTTATCTTCCTTATGGTGCTTTGGTTTCCTAATTTTATTTATGTATTTATTTTCACAATTTCTAACCCATCCTCGCCAGCCAAAGCCAGGCTCAGGGTGACTAACAACACTTAAAACCATACATCAAATAACATAAATATCAATACACATTTAACAATGTTTGTGTTGTGAGTCTGCAGGACCCAAAGTTTCTAAAGAGGTCAGTTTGCTGTTTCCTCAGTGAGGGTTTGAGTGACTGGGGTTAATTGCTGGCCCTGCCCTCTGCTGTTGACTGTTGAGGGGTGGGACTGAGAGTTGTTCATTTAGAAGGTTGAGCTCGCCAGAGGCACGAGCCTTTGGCGTGAGCTGAAGGCCGAGAGTACAAGAGCTCTTGCCCTGGGGCTCTTAGCCTGGGGGTCTGGTCTGGGGCCCCTGTAAGCTTCTGAAAAGCATCACAATTATTAATGTGTTGAGTGTTTTTGCTTCTTCAAGTGGGGAACCTTGAGAGATGGTTGTCAGAGGAACTGTCAGAGAAGTGCTGGAAAGAAGCTTAAGAACTTCACCAATAGATCACAGTAGTGTTCCTAGTGAGGGAGCTGAGGCAGTAAAATGCAAGGTCTGTGGCATGTTTGTATTCTTACCTGAGGGTAACAATAATTACACTTGCAACACAAGACAGAGCCAAGATACAAGATGATCTTGACAGGCTGGAGAATTGGGCTAAAACGAATAAAATGCACTTCAACAAAGACAAATGTAAAGTTCTGCATTTAGGTAGGAAAAATCAAATGCATAATTATAGGATGGGGGAGACTTGTCTGAGCAGTAGTGTGTGCGAAAAGGATCTTGGGGTCTTAGTAGACCAAACACTGAACATGAGTCAGCACTGTGATGTGGCAGCTAAAAAGGCAAAAGCAGTCTTGGGCTGCATCAACAGAAGTATAGTGTCCTGATCATGCAAACTGATGGTATCGCTTTACTCTGCTCTGGTTAGACCTCACCTAGAGTACTGTGTTCAGTTTTGGGCACCGCAGTTTAACAAAGATGTAGACAAGCTGGAACATGTCCAGAGGAGGGCAACAAAGATGGTGAGGGGTCTGGAGACCAAGTCCTGGGAGGAAAGGTTGAAGGAGCTGGGTATGTTTAGCCTGGAGAAGACTGAGAAGGGATATGATAACCATCTTCAAGTACTTGAAGGGCTGTCATATAGAGGAGGGTGCTGAGTTGTTTCCTGTTGCCCCAGATGGTCGGACCAGAACCAACGGGTTGAAATTAAATCAAAAGAGTTTCCGTCTAGACGTTAGGAATAGTTTTCTAACAGTTAGAGCAGTTCCTCAGTGGTTTACCCAGAATTGCCGCAGACGCTCTAGCAACCTCCACAGGCACTCTATGAAAACTATAGAGTTTTGGCAGAGATTGCTAGAGTGTCTGCTTCACTTCCGGGTAAACCCAGAAGTGATGGCAGCACGTCATGCACGTCATACACGGGCACCTCACAGGGTGTGCGCACATGTCACACGCCTCTAGCCATGCCCGCTCAAAGCTGCCGGTGGAGCAAAGGGACCTGGCAACCCTAGTAGGGAGGTCAGTAAAGATGATACCCGTGGCTGCCCTCAACTATAGGCCTGATGGAATAGCTCTGTTTTGCAGACCCTGTGGAATTCTTTAAGGTCCTGCAGGGCCCTGTTGTTACCAGGCACAGCATTCCACCAGGCTGAAGGCAGGGATGAAAAGGCCTTGGCTCTTGTTGAGGACAGCAGCACATGCTTTGGGCCGGGGACTGCCAGCAAGTAATTATCTGAAGATCGTAATGATCTTCGAGGGATATACCAGGAGAGGCGGTCCCGAAGATATGAGGGTCTCAGACCATGTAAGGCTTTAAAGGTCAAAACCAGCACCTTGAACCTGATCTGATACTCCAGCTGCAGCCGGTGCAGTTGGCAGAGCACTGGCTATTTGTGCTCTTGGGGTGAGGCACCTGTAAGGAGCCTCACTGCCACATTCTGTACCAGCTGGAGCTGCCGGGTCAGTCTCAAGGGCAGCCCTAAGTAAACAGAATGTTTATGTAAACAGAATGACCATTTTAATGATTTTTACCTTTATTGCTCTAATTTAACTGTTATGTTTTGTTATTGGTGTCTTAGGGATTTTATTGCTATTTATTTTATATTGTGAACTGACTTGAATCCACATTGGATAAACTGGCAGCATTAAGAAGCCTTTTAAATACATAAATCATTTATACACACATACACACACTATGTAGAAAAGGGCAAGAGTCCAGCAGCACCTGAAAGACTAACAAAAATATTTCCTGGCAGGGTAGGAGCTTTCGTGAGCCACAGCTCACTTCTTCAGATACAGCTAGAATGTGAATCCATCTGTCTTTAAGTAGAGGAGAGTGAATTCAGACAATCATTAGTATGTAAATGTTAACAGTATGTAAATGTGAATAGCAGGCGTGATGGGATTAGGTGTGGTATGTGATGTCCAGGGGAGAGATGGGTGTGGAGAATTATACACACGCTATGAATTATACACACACTATAATTATATACACACTATGTATCTGCACTAGTGATTTGATTGTAAAGTATAAGAACATAAGAACAGCCCTGCTGGATCAGACCAAGGTCCATCAAGTCCAGCAGTCTGTTCACACAGTGGCCAACCAGGCTCCTCTAGAAAGCTCACTATGGCTGCCGGCAGAGAGTTATTCTTAAATGATGCCAATAGAGCATCTTCCTAGGGCTGGCTCACACATGTTTATCATTTGATACTATATCAAACAATAACGTTTGGCACCTCCACATGAACTATGGAAATCTAACACTACAAAATGGATTTATATCACCCAATCACTTCAAAGGCAATATTTTCCCAGTGGTATCTATTCACCCAAGCTGCCTGTCATCGAATGGTGATAAATGAATAGTGTAATGGCTTTAGACAAGAGGAACTCTGCACACAATTGCACTGCGACTGATGCACATGGATGTGTTTGTGTATATGTATCAGAGCTGCTGCTGAGTTAAAGCAATAGCTCAGGTCATTATTGTCTACTGTAATTGGTAGGACCCCTGCAGAATCTCAGGCAGAGAAAGACCTTGCCGAACACCTGCTTTCTGATATCTTTTGTTATAGAATTGACAGGGATTCAACCTAGGACCTTTAGCACATAAAGCATGTGCCTTGGCCCACACACCACTTGCGAATGATCCCTTAGTATGTGCCTAGCTAAATTACAGTCTGATGGATTATTTTTTGAAGAAAATACAAGTGCGTTTTCCCCTCTGTGAGATTTTTAATTGCATGAATGACAAAAGGTGCTGCATTTGCAGTTAACACCAAAGCTCCAAAGTGAGAACTCCTTTCTGTGATATAGACTGCAAATTTCCTTTCCCACAGCAACCTATATTAAATGTCCCTACAAGCCCTTTTATTTATTGAGATAACAGCAACAAAAGAAAGGTCAATCATGACAATATTGTGGTTTCAACTACAACTGCTCTCTTGACATCTGCCTGGACTAAATGAGTTGCTGAAGGATTTCAATAGTTTTACAGAGTGTATAAAGTTACATGACTTGAATGCACAAAAATATCCATTTGGTTAAGACCTAGGCAATTCAGTGCCAACAATAACTTTGGGATTTATTAAAAGCAGGCCACTGTTTTAATGGGAAATATTTTTATGCTATGAGAAGTAATGATTTTTTTATGAGCCTTGTAAAGCAAACTCAAAAGAGCAGGGAAGCAGCTTAGGATGGATGGGTTTAGCTCTCTTTCGAGTAGCTTGTTTTTCAAAGGGCAATTGCACTTATTTAATCAATATTAGTGGATAAATCTTTTTCCACCCTTTATTAGTTAAATAGATCCAGAACCTATAGAGATGAGAGAACCTAAAGATCCAGAACCTAACACGCCTGTTTTTACAGTGCACAACACGTAGCTTCAACAAAATTCTTCACATAGATAGATGGGGTGGGATGGCCAGATTTTCAGAAATAATAAATTTCCTATTTTAAACTCCTTTGTTTTGCACATGGCATCTTTAGAACCACATATTCACTGGACTTTACTGGTGCTAGTCAATACTGTAAAATTACAGTCCTCAACACACTTACTAGGGACTATGTCCCATTGAATTCAATGGGATTCACTTCTGAGTATACATGCTTAGGATTACACTGTGATGCACTAAGACCATAAAATTTGATTCAAATGCATTTCTCTTATACTTGTGAAGGGTTTCAGCTTGTTCCAATTCTTGATCCTACTCTGGCTTTCAGGGAGTAATGGAATTTATTAGGTATTTATTTAGAAAATTCATATACTACCTCTCCAGAGCCCTGCTCCAAGGTGACTTACAGCTAATACATAACCATTAAAACACATGTTTAAAGCACAACCATAAAAACAATTACCAATAAACCACAATCAAGGAAACCGGCCAACTCCATTAAAATTAAATAACTAAGTGCCATTGCAACCAACTCATGGTGTTCCCTTTTGGGGATTTCAAGGCAAGAAGTGAACAAAAGTTATTTGCCATTGCCTTCCTCTAACACAGCAACCCAGATCTTCTTTGGTAGTTCCTCATCCACGTACTAACGGTGGCCAACCCTGCTTAGCTTCTGAACTCTAGATGAGCTCAAGGCTAGTCTGGGCTATTCAGGCTGTACAACCTTAAAAATAGGCCAACCATATTAAGACAAGCCATTAAAACATCTCAGGATCATACATCCACACTCTTCATTTAGATACAGCTTTCATATTGTAATACCCAACAAGTGGATTTTCCCAGAGGAACCCCTATATTTGCCCTTCCCAGAAGCCTCTGTGACATGGCTGTCAGAGGCTTGGAGAAAATATTCTGTTTAATATCAAACTATGATCACACTAAGGCCCTCAGTCTAGGCAGAATTTGCCCCAGGGTACTTTTGGCCTAAACTGGTACCCTGGAAACGTAATCCAATATCTCCACCTTAGGCACACCACACAAACAGTACATGGTGCATCACAGCATATGACATGCTACGTCCAAACTTAGAGATCTTTCTCCCCCTAAAAGTTTCCCTCCCCTAAATTCAAAATCTGCCAGTAAGAACTAAGACCCCACCCTTCCAAACCTACCTCACTGTGGTTCATACATACTGAATGGGCACTCCAGCCTCTCCCATTTGTAGCTGGGTTTGCCTTCAGTACTGTCTGTTTGACAGCTTGACAGTTGGCTCTCCTCCCCAGACTCTTGGATATTTACTCTCCTTCTGTTCTGGGATCTTGGAATCTTTGTTCCCATGGACTGGACTTCCCCTGAGAGTCTCCCTTCCCTCTGGATTCTTTTCTTCAGGATCAGGTGTAGTATAACTTTTTCTGGCCTGTTCCATTATTCTGCTAGTTTATTTTTCCCTTAATGATCCCTCCAATTGACAGAAATGCATACACAAGTAGGCTTATGAAGGTTTACTGTGTGATGTGTACTGTTATTCTCTTCTTAGTTCTGTATTCTGGTTAGAGAAATAAAAACTTTTTCTTCTCCTTCAGTGAGTTGTTTTTCTTCCAAGTTGAGACCTTGATATATGGCATACAGTTCAGCCCTGATTTAGTCAATTATCCTGGAGACACGTGTTTATTCCAAGATGTGACAGGGATGTTCAGAGCTTTGAAGGCCCCACATGTTACCCTATTTGGATAACAACAGAAGCATGTTTAGTGGAAGTCACATAGATTCAGTGAAAGTTAGAATTTATTGTTGGGCAGGAGTACATTCAAAAGGTGAACCTCTCCCATAATACTAGAACACAGGGTCATCTGCTAAAGCTGGAGGGCGAGAGATTCAAAACAGATAAAAGGAAGTATTTTTTCACACAACGCATAGTTAAACTGTGGAACTCCCTGCCCCAGGATGTGGTGATGGCTGCCAGCTTGGAGGGCTTTAAGAGGGGAGTGGACATATTCATGGAGGAGAGGGGTATTCATGGCTGTAAGTTAGAATGGATACTAGTCATGCTGCATACCTATTCTCTCTCGTATCAGAGGAGCATGCCTATTATTTTGGGTGCGGTGGAACACAGGCAGGATGGTGCTGCTGCAGTCGTCTTGTTTATGGGCTTCCTGGAGGCACCTGGTTGGCCACTGTGTGAACAGACTGCTGGACTTGATGGGCCTTGGTCTGATCCAGCAGGGCCTTTCTTATGTTCTTATGAACCTAGGATATTTGGTCCCCAAATTAAAATGTCCTCCACAAAATAACTGACTGTTTGTTATTAATGAAGCCCAAAATCGGCCACCTCTGGTGGCCGCTTCATCCCACTTCATGGTGGGTCCAGTCTTGGTCACACATCCATAAAGTATCGCTCTGTAGGTTTTCTTAGGTGTGCTACCTACTACTACACACCCAAAGAGGTAATATACAGGTTGTTAGGGAGGCAATAGGAATAAATTCCATCAGAGTAGCCCCAGTAGTCTGTGGTACCCTAAAGAAGCACAACTCTCCAAGGCCTAGAGCCTATTTGATCAGGTAGATCTAAGAAGCAACTAAAATAAATGAATATAAATAGTCAACAATCAAAAGCAACCACTTAAATCTGAACAGGTCCATTTCTAAAACTAACATACACAAAGAAGAGGGAAAACATATATGCATACACAGCACAAACCAAGTGAACATGTGAGTGAATAGAAAGGGTTTAACTTGCTCAAAAAACTAGGTGCCTGAAGGGGAGAGAGTTCCACCATCAAGCTGTCATGACGAAAAAACTCGACCTCTGATTACAACTCACCTTACCTTTGATGTGACCTCCTGAAGAAAGACCATCGCAGAAGATTTTAATTCCCACAGAGGTTCATTTGGTAACAAATGTTTCTTAAAGTAACCTTTTGCTAGACCTTTTTTATCTTAATGTAGTCCTTATGATGTTATAAGGTGGTGGAGGGTAGAGTCTAATGCCGAAGTTGCGCTCTGGCAATTGTAATCCCTTCGTGCCCGCGGGACCAGCGTCTAAATCTCTGGGGGACTAATTCAAGCTCCCTCGGAGTATTTAGGAGATCAAACCGCATAGATGGCTGCAGGGAATTCCTGCTTCTCAGCCCACTTGCAAGGGCTGGGTTGGGGTGCAATGAATCACCCCAAATTTAGCGCAAACTTGGATTCCCCCCAGGAGCCCCTGGGAGGACGTGGCACTCAGCCCAGCGTCACCACCGGAAGTCACCTTTTGCTAGACCTTTGAGAGTTTTAAAGGTCACAACTAAAACACAGCTTTCAACATTTTATGGTGCTTGGTGGCCTAATCTTTCAGTAGTATGTCAAATTACATGCAAGGGTCCCAGACCATGTAAGGCTTTAAAGGTCAAAACCAGCACCTTGAACCTGATCTGATGCTCCAAGTGGTAAAGCACTGGCTTTATATGCTCCCTGGGTGAGGCTCCCATCCGGAGCCTTGCCGTCGCATTCTGAACCAGCTGGAGCCGTCGGATCAGTCTCAAGGGGAGCCCTACGTAGAGCGTGCAAGTACAGAATATAGAGAAATTCATGACATGATGGTTCTGCTCCACATAGAGAATCTCAATAAATCACACAACTTGGGGATTGTAGGACTGATGGTATTAGCCTGTATAGTGAATTGGACTAAAAGATGTGACTGACGGGAAGTAAAAGTGAGAAATTTGCTAAGGTAAGTTGTGCCTAGATTGGCTCTAAGAAGTTCTAAAACAAACAAACAAACTCTGTGTCAATTCAGTCATAATTAATGCCCTTAAAATATGCATCCAAATCACCATAAAACTGCAGAGCCACAGGAAAGGTTAATATTTTCCGATAGCCTTCATTGTCTATTGGTCCACCTTAATATGTTTAACATACTCCGTTGAATTGTTTTGAATATTCACTTACATTCTTGGATTGTGAGTAATCTAATTTGCTGTTATATTTGCTCCAGTTTACTTTTGATTTCAATACAGTTTCTGTGTGGAATCATGAATATACTGGAAGTTTAAATAGATGTACTTGGACGTTGTGACTTTTTTTCACTGCTAGTAAAGAACTGTTGCCAAATATTGAGAACCTGAGCCTTAAGGGTGTGGTGTGTAAATGTTTTTGGCTCTTGATTTACACTTAAGCTCACTGGAAGTTAGAACATGGAAGGCCACATTGGAACAGTTACCAACCCACAAAACAGCTGAAGAGAAAGCAGTATTTCATTAGGAGCCCTGAGTGTGGCAAGTATTTTATTTAAACTGAGCTCCAGATTCACTGAGTACTTGTTCACTTAAAGGATAATTTTCATCAACTGGTCTGACCAATGATAGGCCAAGATAGGCATGATGGGAGAGATCTGTGATTAGGAAGGTAATTAGCAGCCTACCATGGCTGCTTTGAAGACTGGTGAAGGAATGCTGGGGAAGGGGCTCTTTAACATTTTCTTTCAATGCAATATCAACAATTGTAAGTAGCTTTGTGGGGAAGGCTGGAGTACAAGTGCCGTACCTGCCTTCCCTCCCCACCTATATGGATCTTCAAGGCAGATTTAAATCACTGGAGTAGCATGAGAGTAAAAAGTCCAAGGCTTCTTTCCCATGGACCCTTCCCTGATCTCCATAGCAGCTGAGCCAGGCTGCTAATCAGCTGTAGAAAATCCTGGGGGGATACTAATCATTTGCAGCACGTGGAGCTTGACCTTCAGGGCAAGAAATAAGTCCATCAAGCAATATCTCTGTATACCTATTAAGACATCAAGTTTGGCCCCCTCATACTTTTGAATCATCCCTATGGGCTTAGAGAGAATTTGGTATAAGGCTTCTTGCAGCCAAGAGAAGTGCAGCAGAAACCCATAATGTAACAAAAAAAACAACCCAAAAAAACAGTTCACTTTTGTCGACTGCAGGCCCTTTTCTTGGGAGCCCTGTGAAGATAAATACATGTTCCTCCAGCTCCCTTCTTCTTTTGTAATGTCTCCCTGTCTGGTTTAATAAATGCTTTTTTCTGGCTCTTGGCATCTCCTTGAATAAGGAATGTAAACTGAAAAGGCCATGGAGCCTAAAGCTGGCACAAGAGTCTGTGATGAATAATATCAGTAGGAGACGCTAAGGCGAGCTCCCTGGGCCAATACTTCATAGTACAGTCTGCATTAAGGCAGGCAGCATTTAGTGAATGAAGGCTGTTACTCCTGGTCTCCCCTCCTGGACCCGCTGTATGTAAAACAAACATCAGAAAGGAAATAGTTCACACCAGATACCCATGTGGGTGAATTAGTCAAATGTAATAATGCTGTAGGAAAATACCCGTATTTTTCGCTCCATAGGACGCACCTGACCATAAGACGCACCTAGTTTTTAGAGGAGGAAAACAAGAAAAAATCTTGTTTTCCTCCTCTAAAAACTTGTCTTATTGAGTGAATGCCGGCTGGGCGCGTGCGCGTCTGGACGGCGCGAGCCGGCGTTCCCCGCCCCAATGGCCAGCTGGGAGGCGGGCGAAGCACCGTCCCGACTCGCACTCGCCCAGCCGGCTCTGTGTGCCCCACCCGCCTCCCAGCTGGCCGTTGGGGCGGGGAACGCCGGCTCGCACCATCCCGACGCGCTCGCTCCCAGCCGACATTCACTCCATAAGACGCACAGACAGTTCCCCTCACTTTTGAGGAGGAAAAAAGTGCGTCTTATGGAGCAAAAAATACGGTAGTACAACCACAGCGGCCAGTGCTTTCTAAGATAGAATACTTCAACCAAGCAAAATAGTATATATCCCCTTATCCAGGGGAGGCTGAACATCATCAATGGCATGCTAAAACGGTCTAAGTTGTCAACTGTAGGTGACAACCAGTGGTGTTCTGTTGTTGCCTTCTTTGTTCTGTCTTGTAGCAGGCTGGCTTGTACCATTCTTACTTTATTGCTCTGCTCCTTTACTCTTCAAGAAGGGTATTGTGGTCCCCAAAATGCTTACACAAACCTCCTTCAAATGAGAGACCCTGTTGAGGGATCAGAACAAATGCAACCGTAAAGCAGCACTTACCTGTAGACTATGAATTGTTTTACATGTTTCAGGTGGTAGCTCGAAGCATGTTGGTATATTTGTCATTGAAATATGACAGCATTAGCAGTTACACCTCTCTTCCATAAAAGGGTCTCTAAAAGCATCAGAGCAGGGCACTGCTCCCCCAAATGGATGCCCTCTGAACAGTTCTGGGATCCATCTCATGGTTTATGACCCTTGGCAGGAAGGGAGAGGGCAGCTGACCTTTTCCCATGGCCTAAATATATGCTCATATGCCCTGAGCTCCTTGGAGGAAGGACAGAATGGAAACATGAAATCTGATAGAAGTAAGATCTATCTTGTGTAACCTAGTTTATTGAATCTCCTTTTTCATTTTCCACCTCTCTAGTCCTCTGTTTCTTTCTCCTGTTACCTTGATGGAGGGCCGGATTAAGACCTTTAGAGGCCCTAAGCACTTAAAAGATTTTGGTGCCCCCATATCTATGTAATTCAAAATATAAACAATAATAAATTATTAAATAAAGTTTTATTTTTCAAAATGAAACAAAAATTACATAAGATAGAAAATAATGTTTATTTTTGTATACTTCCACCTTATTTATATTTGATAAGTTTTCTCCTACTTTTTTAAATTGCAAAGTCTTTGATCAGATCCTCAAAACTAATCTTACATAACACATCTGCTTCTATAGGTAGTAGAGATAAGGCATCCAGCCTGCCTTGTTGCATAATTGTTCTGTTGGGATTTTTAATATACTTTAACTGAGAAAATGAATGCTCAGCTGAGCCATTTGTGACCATTAATGTTAATTAGGGAAGGCATACTTAATATTGTCTTCTACAATTATTTTATAAAGTTCAGCATGACTGAATCTTATTTTTACATTTGTGTTGCACTTATTAAATTTTAAGTGTTCATTTTTTTACTTTTTAAGTTTTGGAAATGTGAAAAACAACAATTAATATTAAATTATTTAATAATTAAAAAATAAAAATAATATATTGACCTTAGTGTGATTATTCTCAGTTCCCACTTTTTCATCATTCCTGTTTTTTTTTTTAAAGAATAAGAGTAAAATTGTGATGGTCAGGGTATTTTTTTTTAGTCACTGTATGTATGTATTTTTTTCATTTATTGTGGGGGCCCCTTTTTGTGAACCCTGGTTCAGCTGCATCATTTGCAGTTTTTCACCATATGGTCCATGGTAAATCCAGCAAAGGAAAATTTCAGTGGTGCCCCCTTCCCTTGATGCCCTAATCACGTGCTTATTTTGCTTAATGGTTAATCCAGCCATGCCTTGATGGTAATGTTTCCTCCTTCGGTTCTTCTCTTTCTTCTCTGTGCTTCATTGCCTTTCATCTTACCACTTAATCCACCCTTCAGTTTCTCATTCTTGATTATGTCTTTCCTCAACGCTGTTATGAATATTAACATCTTGGAAGAAGACCCACTGCTATTTCTTCTGCTAAACAGAGCTACTTCTCTTCCCCTAAACAACACACACACACAATTTCTTTCTGGCCATGATTTTAACTCCTTTCAAAAGAAGATTTAAGGCAGAATAAGTCTGTGAACAGATTTAAACTAAGGATAATGCAGAACAAGGAGCCAGGAACTAAGGAGTGGCTGAATGGGATCAAAATTGCTGGCAGGATGGATAATTCTGAATGGCAAGTTCTGGAAAGATTACCATTACAGCCCTCCTTAAGACTGCTTAGGTCTGCACTGTAAATGAATCAAGATGTGATCAAGAAAAGGGAGTGAGAAGAACAATTCAGCTTCAAACAAACTGTGAATCAAGAACTTTTCAGTACGGATGAAAATTTGTCAGTAAAGACAGAAAGCAGAACAAGATTTTGAAAGGAAGGGGAAGAACTCTGTTGTTGAGTTGAACAATTTGAGCTTGTGAAAAGATATCTGAGCTGAAGCTGTCATTGTGTGGTTTGATAATAGGAAGGGAAAAGGCAGGAGAGAATACATGGAGTTGAGCATCATCAGTATAAAAGTGATAGCTAAGGCTCACCATGATCTTGTCCTTATTATCTTGCCTTATTTCTTATGATATCCCTTTTCACAATCTTGGAACAGTATTCTATGAGGATCTTCCATCACTGATATAGCACCTTAACTACTTCAGTGGTTACTTGCGTTGAAGGAAAATAATTCAGCTTTATTCAATGGGTTGCCAATATAAGACAGACAGAAAGAAACACCAGTGGGCATGTGACTGATGATCTATCATAAACAATCCTGAGAGCTGTATAGCAGAGAGCCAATGTGGTATAGTGGTTAGAGGGCTAGGATCTGGGCGAGGTTCATATCCCCACTCTGCCCAGTAATTTGTTTGGTGATCTTGGACCATTTTTACACTCTCGGTCTACCCTATCTCACAGGGTTGTTGTGAAGGTAAAATGAATGATGTATGGTGCAGCATATGCTTTGTTAGTATGGGGTTGAATAGTCATCACTAGTAAGGGCATCCCATCTGTCTGTCTAAGATTTAGATTTCAAATCTCTGTAAATGCAATGACATTTAAAAACACATTGCACTGTTTATTGTAATGCATTTTGGGTCTAAGTGAGAAAGGCAAATTATAAACGATGTAGATAATATCAATAATTAAATATATATGATTTATATTTGTGTAAATCCATGAAACAAGTTTCAGATGGTTCATAACACTTGTCCTATTCCATTTTCGGAGAAATAAGCAGACAATAAAGATGTTTTAACACAGCTTGATGAGAAAAGCAAACTATTAATCAGTATTATTCACACTACAGCTGCTAACACCTATACAATATTATCGTAAACATTTTGGAGGTTTTACATGTAAACATGAAAATACTTACTTATAACAAGGAAGAGCCATTATCATCTTATATTCAAATAGTCAAGTATGGCCGAAACTGCAACAATCTAAATCTGTGGATCTAAATCTGTGGCCACACTGACTAAGGAATACATAAATGGGTGCCGGTGACAGCTGTGCTGGACATTAAGTCTTGGTTTTTTCCACTTGTCACTTGGGAGAACGTATTATTATAGCATCTAATGTCGATGAGTTTTAAATTAATGGTTAAGTTTTAGTTATACTGTTGAATTGTGAGTATGGAGTATGGAGATTCATGTATTTTTGTGACTACTATTTTATTATCATGCCATTAAAGGTGACTGAAACTGACTAAAAACAGATTCTTCTGCAAGCTTGGGGGACTCCCCAGGTTTGCAGAAAAATCTGAAAATGTTAAAAATGCAATGAAGGTTTAAATCCTCCCTGAAACAAAAGTGTTAACTGCACATGCACAGATAACACACTTATGAATGCTATCAATGCTGTCAAAAGATGTTGCTAGGCAACCACAGCAGGATTGCCAGCCTTCAAGCCTTGGTTTATGCCCGTAAAAGATAGGGAGAGAGGACAGGGCCCTTTCCAGAGAGCTGTGTTGGTCTTTGAGGGGGGACTCTTTGTGGCTAGCCCACTAGCAATTACCAGGAAACTTGCTACCATGAAACTTGCATGATTCACCCAGGACCAGCTGCTTGTGGATGTGAGGGCGATCTGGCTGTGACATCTGTCACCCCATGGATCGCCAGGGTTGATTCAACTGATCTGGCTGGCTAGGTGGGTGTCCCCTACCTCCCTCACCACTCCATGTGCATCCCTCCCGAAGCTGCACACTCGGTGGAAGAGGACGACCATCCCAGATAGAAGGAGTGTACCATTCTTCAGTCAAGGGACCTGTTGCTTGCAACCATTCAAGAGCAGGCATCCTTCCAAAGCCAGTGTGGTTTAGTGGTTAGAGTTTCAGACTAGTATTTGAGGTACCCTGGTTCAAATCATCAGTCTGCTGTGGAAGCTCACTGGGTGACTTTTGGCCAGTCAAACACTCTTAGCCTAACCTACCTCACAGGGTTGTTGTGAGGATAAACTGGAGGAGATGAGAATGATGTAAGCTGCTTTGGGTCCCCATTGTGAAAAAGGTAGAGTATAAATTAAATAACTGTCAGATAGGGCTTCTGACAGTTCCGTTCCCAAACAAGATGGTTTCCCCGCGAACAAGATGGAGTTCTCCGTGCACTCCCCCCCCCGTTTTGCACCCGAGCTCTGGCCAGGGATTTACAATTGTATTGGGACCCGCCCGTGTAAATCTCCGATCTGATATCGGGTCCCGTGCACAAAACCGAGAACTCGGCCATCTCCTCCACTGATTGCTCATAATTGTTTCTGTTTCAGTTTTACTTAAGTCGTTACCAGCAGGAAACGACTACATTGTCTCTTTGTTCCTGTAACCCTATTGTATCAGCCCTATATATGTATCCTCTCTCCCCCAGTCATGTATTCCAGCCTTGCTTGTCTCTTTACTGAAATCACTGACTTTCGGAATAAATCCTTGAATCGCTGCTCTGCCTGGATTTGAGTTCTATTGCCTGAAACGCCGTGCATTTTCTGAAGCCTGACATTAGGCTGGAATCACTATTTTTTAATTTTATTTTCTACTAGTTTGTTCTTGAAAAGATGTTTTCTATGTCGTCCTGATCT
The DNA here is from genome assembly GCF_029931775.1 of Euleptes europaea. Classification (NCBI taxonomy): domain Eukaryota; kingdom Metazoa; phylum Chordata; class Lepidosauria; order Squamata; family Sphaerodactylidae; genus Euleptes; species Euleptes europaea. The sequence continues at coordinate 75,147,130 of NC_079321.1, forward strand.
GCCGAACTGATCCGGTGGTATGATCGCATCTGCCAGTCGGAACGGCAGAGAGAAGCACTACTCCGGGAAGAAGCAGCCCTGGAAGGAGCCGGCCCACTCCGGGAGGAAGCAGCCCCGGTGGGGTGCACCGCAGAATTTGCCGAGGGGACACTGAGAAACGAACTCCACACCGGACAGAACGTCCACCGATCGACAATGACCCCAAGCTTCGATCACCTGTACCGAGGCCCACTGGAAGACCGGTACTCCGGGAGGGAGGCACTGCTTCGAGACCAGGTGCCAGCCACCTCGACCCCTTGCCCCCGGGAGGAGGAACGCCATCTTCTACAAGAGCAGAACCATGACCTGACCTGGGAGAATCGGGACCTTCAGGCCCAGTTGGGAGCCCTGCAGAGGGAGATGACGGTGCTAGTGGGAACGGTGCGAGGACTCCGATCGTCCATCGGCGCTGCGGCCACACACCCCGTTCATTCTCCACGCACGATCGCCTGGGACCTGAACATCTCCTTTGATGGGACCTGCGCCCTGTTACCCCACTTCTTATTGCAACTTTCTGGCTTCATGAACGACCAGGGTGAGACTTTTCCTTCCAAAGAAGCCCGGGTGCGGTACGCCATTGGGCTTCTGGAGAAGGAGGCAGTAGAGTGGGCAGTGGCAGCAACAGAAGTTAACCCTGGACTTTTGCATTCCCTCGATGATTTCCTGGAAGCCCTGCACCGCCGGTTTGAAGACCCTCACCGGGCAGAGAGGGCCAAGATTGCCATGCGCAAATTGAGGCAGGGGTCCCAGTCAGTGCTAGAGTATGCCCAGGAGTTCCAGTCCCTGGCGTGCAAAGTGCGAGAGTGGAGCGACACTTTCGTGAAGGACTGCGCTGGGAAGTGTTGGACGGCTGCATGACTCTGGGGGACCCTGACACTGTGGAGGGCTGGATCCGGCTGGTGGGGCAAGTAGAACATCGCAAGCTTATCCTACAGTTCGCCAAGGATCGCCCGGGGAAGGAACCCCCCCAGAGGCCCGACCAAGGGGAACACTGCGATGGAGGTATACCGAGGCGAGGGGAATCGAGGCAGGTTCCGGGAGGAGAGAGCGCGCCGCTTCAGGGAGGGGTCCTGTCTGCGTTGCGGAAGAATGGGACACTTCGCGGCCAAGCGCTCCAGCAGATCGCCCAGACAGACGATAGGCAGAAAGGCTCAGACCAGCTACCAAGTTCCGGACCTGAAAAGAATGGAGGGAACACCCACCCAGCACGGAACGGCAGCTTTAAGTGCTGATCTGGAGCCTGTTCCGTGCGAACATCACTGCTGTTCCAGAGATGTCTCGCCACCAAAAAACGAAGGAAGCTTCCTGTGAATGAACAGGCACAGGAGGCTACTTCACAAGAAACCGAGCCGGTTCTGACCTGGGTGAGTGACCAGGGAGAGAGACTCCTGATACCCGTGGTGTTAAAGAATCCCCGGGGGGGGATCCAGTTGCAGTAGTGGGCATATTGGACTCTGGTTGCTCCAGAACTTTAATAGACCAAGAAGTGTTTGACTGATTACAGTTGGGGGCGGTGGATTTGGACCAGCCCTTGTGCTTCTGTCAAATGGACGGGAGGGACCTTCAGGGGGCCCCCATTCATTTGCGCTCTGACCCTGTGTTGCTAGGGGTGGGGGTCACTGGGAGCAAATCAGCCTCACCATAGCCCCTGGGATCGCTTACCTGGTGGTTCTGGGAAGCAATTGGCTGGCGGGTCACAATCCCAGCATCGACTGGGCACAGCGTCAAGTAGTATTTGAATCCCCCCAATGCAGGTGGCATTGCAGGGAGGACATGCCCGATGGGGGGAGGATGACTGCCACGACAGCGATTCCCATAACGCTGCCCCGGAATATCAGGACTTTGTGGATGTCTTTGAGGGGAAGGACTGTGACTTACTACCCCCTCACTGCACTACGGACTGTGCCATCACGTTAACGGCGGACATGAAGCCCTCCAAGGCTCAGGTTTAGCCCATGAGCCCCCAGGAAAAAACTGTACTGTGGGAGTTTCTTGATAAGAATCTGGCTAGGGGATTCATCCGTTCGTCCAAGGCTGCATTTTCCTCACCCTGCTTCTTTGTGAAGAAGAAGGGGACTTCAGACCTCCGGTTGAGTGTGGACTATAGGGGGCTTAATGTAGTTACTGAAACTAACGCGTATCTCATCCCCCTCATCCCTGACCTTCTCAGCCAGCTACAGGAAGGCAGGGTGTTTTCTAAACTGGACTTGGCTGAAGCCTACTACCGGGTTCGGATTAAGGAGGGGGATGAGGCTAAAACACCCTTCTCGTGATGCTATGGGCTTTTTGAATTTAGGGTAATGCCTTTCGGGTTGTCTGGAGCTCCGTCCTGCTTCATGCAACTTATCAATGAGATTTTGCATGATCTGTTGTTCCAGGGGGTCATTGTGTACTTGGATGACATTTTAATTTATTCACGAGACCCGGAAGAGCACCGAAAATTGGTGTGGGAGGTGTTGCGCCGGCTGCGGGAACACCACCTGTACGCCAAACTTTCCAAGTGTGCCTTTAACCAGGACAAGCTTACTTTTCTTGGGTTCGTGGTGTCTCCCAACGGGTTAATCATGGACCCCGAGAAGGTCCAGGCAGTCCGGGATTGGGAACCTCCCCGGACCCGCAAACAGGTTCAACAATTTCTGGGCTTCGCAAATTTCTACCGGGGTTTCATCCCAGATTTTGCTGAAATAGCCCTCCTGATCACAGAACTTCTGAGGACCAAGGGGAGGGGTCAGGCGGCCACTGCAGCTAACTTTCGGGTAGCATGGGACGACCGCTGCCAGGCGGCCTTTGACTTACTTAAGAGCCGGTTTACTAACGGGCCCGTGTTGGTTCACCCCGACTTTTACCCTTCAAGTGGATGCTTCCGATAGGGCGATGGGGGGAGCACTCTTGCAGAAGGACGCTCAGGGGAGGCTCCGACCCTGCACCTACTTTTCCAAAAAGTTCTCTGGGGCCGAACTCAACTGGCCGATAGGGGAGAAGGAGGCCATGGCAATTAAACACACCCTCATGGTCTGGCGCCAGTTCTTGGAGGGGGCTGTGGTACCGTTCGAGGTTTGGACGGACCACCGGAACCTCGAAGCCATCCTGGGGCAGAGGAAACTCTCGGCCAAACAGCTTTGTTGGGCGGATTTTTTTTCTAAATTCCGCTTCACTATCAAGCATGTTCCCGGGAAAGAGAATTGCCTGGCAGATGGTCTCTCCCGCATACCACAATACGACTGCAGAGTCGAGCGGCCGATTGGGTCCCTTTTTACCCCAGAACACCTTGGCTTGGACCCGGAGGGGGCAAGCGCAGGAGTTTTAACCCGGGCCCAAGCCCGGGCAGCGCCTCCTGCCTTCCTCGGTTCTCCCACAAGGGGAGGCCACCGAAGCCGCCCGTCCCCGGGGAGTCCAGACCCGGGCCCAGACCCGGGCAGCAGTTTCCCCGTCTCCCCCTGACCTCCTGCAAGTGGAAGCGGCCGCAGCCCCCGCTCGCAGGGACCCCCTAGCGACCTGCCCCCTACCACCCAGACTAGGTGGGGGAGGCCCTTTTGGAAGAACGATGGGGGAAGTCTCTTGGGAGGGGCCCCGGAGGGAATGACTTACGTCCCACAGAAGCTACGCTGGGAGGTGCTAGAATGGAGCCACAGCTCCAAGACAGGGGGGCACTTTGGTTTTGTTAAGACCCTGCACCTGGTTAGGCGACGCTTTTGGTGGTCCGGGATGCGACAGGACATCGATAGCTTTGTGAGGTCCTGCCCAACGTGCGCCACCAATAAACGCCTTAAGGGGAAGCCTCCTGGTCTACTGAAACCCCTGGAGACTCTGGAGGCACCCTGGCGGGTGATCGGTATGGACTTTGTGACCAATCTCCCCCCCCCCCAGCCAGGGGAAGTCCGTACTGTGGGTGATCACGGATCTGTTTTCAAAACAGATCCATCTTATTCCACGTGAAGGACTGCCCTCAGCCCACAAGTTGGCCTGCCTTTTCATACAACAGGTTTTCCGTCTGCACAGATTTCCCTGGAAGATCATGAGCGACAGAGGCTCGGTATTCCTTTCTAAATTCTGGCAGGCGTTTTTGGGGATTGTCGGGGTTCAACAAGGTTTATCTTCTGCCTACCACCCCCAGACTGATGGGCAGATGGAGAGGGTCAATGCCGTCGTTGAATGTTACTTGCGCTGCTTCACCAATTATCACCAAGATGATTGGGTCGACCTGCTGCCCCTGGCGGAATACGCCTATAACAACTCTGTTCATTCTGCTACTGGACAAAGTCCCTTTAAGACGGTCTATGGTATGGATTTTGACCCTTTAGGGGTGGTCCCTCTCCCGCCGGGAGGTGATCCTCCTGAGGTGTCGACGTGGTCTAACACTGTCAGAAATACTTGGCCGAGGCTAGTAAAGCAGTTGGACCAGGCTAAGGAACGGTACAAGGCGCAGGCTGATAAGCACAGAATGCCCCAGTGGGATCTGGTGGTCGGAGAAAAGGTGTACCTTTCCACCAAGAATTTAAAGTCTTTGAGTCCTTGTCGGAAACTGTGTCAAAAGTATGTGGGTCCGTTTACTATATCTCAGGTGATCAATGAGGTTACTGCTGAACTGAACCTCCCCAAGACCTTGCAAGGGGTACACCCTGTGTTTCATGTTAGCCTTCTGAAGCCCTTTTCTCCCGCTCCCGATTGGCACCCCGAACCTTCGGCGGTGACACCTATCATGGTGCAGGGGGAACAGCATTTAGAAATTTCCAGGGTCTTGGACTCCAGGCTGCGGAGAGGTCAGCTGGAGTACCTGGTGCGCTGGAAACACTTGAACTCAAGTCATGATGAGTGGGTCGCCGCGGAACACGTGAATGCTCCCTCTCTGATCACCGAGTTCCATCAGTGTTGTCCCGACAAACCTGGGAACCCGGGGAGGGGGTCTTTGGAGAGGCGGAATGTCAGATAGGGCTTCTGACAGCTCCGTTCCCAAACAAGATGGTTTCCCCGCGAACAAGATGGAGTTCTCCATGCACTCCTTCCCCCCCTCCATTTTGCACCTGAGCTCCGGCCAGGGATTTACAATTGTATTGGGACCCGCCCGTGTAAATCTCCGATCTGATATCGGGTCCCGCGCACAAAACCGAGAACTCGGCCATCTCCTCCACTGATTGCTCATAATTGTTTCTGTTTCAGTTTTACTTAAGTCGTTACCAGCAGGAAATGACTACATTGTCTCTTTGTTCCTGTAACCCTATTGTATCAGCCCTATATATGTATCCTCTCTCCCCCAGTCATGTATTCCAGCCTTGCTTGTCTCTTTACTGAAATCACTGACTTTCAGAATAAATCCTTGAATCGCTGCTCTGCCTGGATTTGAGTTCTATTGCCTGAAATGCCATGCATTTGCTGAAGCCTGACAATAATATAACTGAAGATGGGAGGCAGATAAAAGGTGGGAAGAAATAGGGTGGGAAGGCAAGAGGGAAGCAGGGAATGGTGAGGGTAGGGAGCTGCCAGGAGGAGGGAAAGAAGAAATAGTATGAAGAAGAGGATACAGGGGGAAATAAGGTGCTCCCACAAGTCCTTGCACATTCCCCACCATGCAACTCCAACCAGCCCAGTGGCTGTCACCATGCTACTAGACCACAGATTTCTCAGGTAGCAGGTGCCAAAGGAAGAGAAGGAGGGAAAGCTGAAGAAAGGTGGGCAGAGAATTATGGTTGGTAGGTAGATGGGAAAGAGAGAAGGAAACAGGAAAAAGGGAGAGGCTATGGGGTCTTTCAGGGAAGAGAAAGAGAAAATAGTGGGGAAGGGAAAATGAGATTCCCCAGATAAGCAGGTCCCCCACTTGTAGAAATCTATAGTTAAACTGAATGTCTATTTAAAAAAACTCAAAAAAAGGTTGCCAACACATAAAATAGAGGTTTTTGTTGCCTTCCATCTGTTAAATGTACAAGCTCTGTTAATCTGGATCGTTTCAGCAAATACCATACTGTTTGAATCCTTACTCCAGTATTGTTTATTGTAGTGTTTTTCCAATGTTTTTGCTGTTAGCAATTTAGTGGCTATCAATAGATCTTGGAACATATTTCTATCTGAGGGGATCCCTACCAAGTATTCTAGATTTCAATGCCAGAGATATTCCAGGTACTTTAGAACATCTTTAGAACAGTTCTTTTTAATGCTAAAGCTATGGTTTTCAGAGAAACTGTGCTCCCAGGAAACCTTGAGTACTTCAGGAACATATTCAAGATTTCTCAATGTTTACTTGCAAGACAGGCTAGACTGTTGGTCTACTACTATACTATTTCTCTGCACACTCTCACTTCTCATTGAGCAGTGGTAAGGTCCAACAGGCTTGAGCTGATTGTGCACCTTAAGACATACTTCAGAATCCTTGGCAACATGCTGGGGGGTCCATGATAGACATGAGCTCCTGCAGGTTAATCAGTCTCCAGGAACGATGTGGGGGGCAAAGAGGGGGTCTGTGGCAGGAGGGACTGTTGCGAGAATTCTGCAAATTCTCTCCCTTGAGCTCTTTATTTATTTTTTTGGTCTCCTCTGCCTGCTTACTTACCAAAGCAAAGCCAGAGAGTGTAATAGGAAAACACAAACCATGTACTTAGGACAGTTTCAAACCACACACACATATCAGTAAAGCATATAGGTTTATTTGAACTTACAAAGAGTTATAAGGCAAAGAGAAGAATAATACTTAGACAGATTTAACAACACCCCACAAAGAGACTGATACACAGACAGACGGACAGACAATCAGAGCTGCTCTGGGTCATTCCAAAAGAGAGACAGGATGGTCTCTCCCTGGGAAGGACAAAGGACTGGGCTTCTGGACCAGCCTTTTATAGGTTGGACCATGGGAAAGAGTCTTAAAAAGGGCCCCCTCCCGCCAAATTCTTCAGGATATGAGTTTTCACAAATCATGGCTATAAGTTGTTTGGAAGATCTCGTGTTCCATAATAATTCTTTCAGTGTCCAAGTCTGATAACTGATTGTTCTGTCCATCAGTCAATGTACCCAAACAATCTCCCCCTAAATGGCCTTGCTCCTCTGAACATGATTTGGAGCACTTAATGTGCTGTGGGTGACTAGCTCTAAGCAATGCAATTTCCTATTACCCTTTAGGTCAGAGTCCTAATTGGAACTAGGGTCAACTAAAAGTTTGGTCTTTCTATGGCTTCTAAGTTATAGATTAATATAAGCTACAGATTAATAAAATTGGTTTTTCTTAACCCAAACTCATTTAATATAAACTAATATATTTAATATAAACTAATGTTCAATACAAAAAATTCTCGCAACAGGGACCAATCAGCAAATATTGCCTTCCCCTCCTCCACAAAATGGAAACATTGCTGTTTCAGAGGAATTGCTGCTAACGGAACTGCACCTTATGACCCAAACCTATGAATTAATTAATAGATGTTATCCCATAAATCAGAACTCTAGCCCTATACACCCTTGTACAGGGCAATGCATACTCAGATAGAATGGAAGAGTGTGCTGGCCTCACCCCATCCTTATGTATGATCAGTTGAATTTGGGGAGAGTATCTACATGCATACAAGATCTATGCAAATAGGCTTCTTCCCTGAGAGAGAGAGGACATCTGAAGTTTTTTTAAAAGTAACTATCAGTGTGACAGATTTACAAATCTATAGTGCCAAAGCAAAGTTTTGGGAAGAAGTGTCACAGCTGAAACAATCACAAAATAAAGCTGAGTTCTGACTTTTACAGCTCATTCCTGAGGTTGGGGGCCAAAAGGGCTTAGGAAGTTCGCAGGAGCTTACACTGGCATTAGGGGCACTTGCGCCATCCAGAAAGAGCCGGACGACAGTGACAGCGTATGTGAAGGTAGGCCGGCATTGGAAAATGGCTGCCGGCAATGCTGCGGGTAAGGCGGCGCAGGCTCAGCGCCAGCGCCACAGAGGTGCAGAGGGGCATTCCTGGGAGAGTCCCGAGCACTAGGAGCATTCCAAAGCACATTCATCCAAGGAACACCCACTTTTGACAGGGCAAAGCTATGCCAGTTATGAACCTGGCGCAGCCCATTGAGCCCCATGCAGTAACCCTTGTGACCAGACCAGTTGGCCAGAGAGTGCCCTGCCCACCTCACCCTGGTGGCTGCGGAATCCGACTAGGTGGCTAGCCAATGGTGGAAGGCAGGAAGTGGATGCACCCCCAGGGTGAGTGGCCTGGCTGGGCGGGAAATCCTTCAGAAGAAGAAGAAGAGTTGGCTTTTATATGCCGACTTTCTCTGCCACTTAAGGGAGAATCAAACCTGCTTACAATCACCTTCCCTTCCCCTCCCCACAACAAAAACCCTGTGAGGTAGGTGAGGCTGAGAGAGTGTGACTTGCCCAAGGTCACCCAGCTGGCTTCGTGTGGAGGAGTGGGGAAACAAATCCAGTTCACCCGATTAGCCTCCGCTGCTCATGTGGAGGAGTGGGGGAATCAAACCCGGTTCTCCAGATCAGACTCCACCGCTCCAAACCACCGTTCTTAACCACTACACCACGCTGGCTTCAAAAGCAGCAATGCGAGCCAGACCTTCACCTGGCAGGTAAGCCTTGTGCAGGAAGGCATGCTGCTCAGAGGTGAGGACTTGGTGGGTTTTTTTTTCACTCTCAAACTCTACTGGCTTAGTTCTGAGTAAAGACATTTAGGTCAGTTATGCATGGGTACTATCACTCATGTTCGCCCCCTGTCTCAGTTGCTCCTTGGAGTTATGCATGAGTTTTCCCTCCATTAGAGATGACCTCGCTGCCAGCCCTTACAAATCCCGGGACTTCCTGTCCCTGTATTAACCCAACTTTTCTATCTCCCATGAGCTCAGTCCACTTGAAATCCCCATGCATAAGGCAAAGCGCAGGATATGGAAGCTTGAGGGAGGAACATTTCTCTCACAGAAAGAACTACAGCCAATTACAAAGCGTGTCAAGAGGGGGGGGTTCAAATGTTTCATGCTTCCTGGCAGTTCTTTCTGAGCTGAAGAGAGTCATTTAGAAATGAGGCTTGGGTTTCTCTCGCTCCCAATTCCTTTGAGGGAGCTCCATTCTGTTTTTGGTTTTTAAAATGCTTTTTGACCCAGCACGTGGGTTTCTGGGGGGTGGATCCTCTAAGCACTACAGCCAATTACAAAGCGGCATTTCAAGGGGTGGGGACTCACCAGCTTTTTGTTTTGAGCTTGGAGACTGCTGGCGCATAGCTTCGTGAGAAGAAAGTGTGGGTCCAGCAAGCAACGAACCTCAGGTAAAACTCCCATGCATAAGCAACCTCAGGATCAGGCTGCCAGACAACCATGTCCAATTTTAATGAAAACACTTCTTGAATTTTAAGGAGCTGGAACGCTTATTAAGTTGGCAGACTATATCTAACTTTAATTTATATTAAGTTGCTACATGTGATGGGATAGTATTTTTTTAAATTGATCATACTTGCCAAACCTTGATTTAAATATTTATCACAACCCAACATCCTATCCTGCTATTTGGGGATGAAAATCTGTTTTTCTTGCCAAGGAGTGCTCAGTTAAAATAACTTCCAGTCTAGGAAGTCTTTCTTGCAATTATGCTGATAGTTTCTTATGTATGTGAGTTCATCGAAACAATTTGAATTAGTACATACAGCGCTGAATGATGCAGCCAAAGATAAGCATATCAAACTCCTAGCGATTTCAGTAAAGTATGTGCTTCTCTCAGCCATTAAATGGGCCAGTCTTAATTTTTGGCTGGATTGTACCCCAGCGGAATGGAATCTTGGAATATTTTCTGTCTTTCTAGATTATCCCAGATTATTATATTTCATTATAACATAAAATATGCTATGGCCCTATGATAAGTGAAATGGTAGGCAGGAATTCCCAATAGTGTAGCACCAAAAAAGTATTGCTCGTGACATCACCTGATTGCTATTTAACCATATGTGTGAGAATATAGTAAAGGAGCAGAGCAATCCCTAGGGGTGCCTGTGCTGCAGTGACCGGCTGCAATGTAACTGTGGAGCCGCTTGTCTGCTCCCTGTAGGGCAGTGGTTCCCAACCTTTTTTTGACCAGGGACCACTAGGACTTTTTTGTTCGGTGCAGGGACCCCAAGGTTCAAAATAAAAATTCCGAGAATTTGAAAATAAACTTTAATCATAACAGTTAGTTAAACATTAAACTTAGAATAATATTTGAATATATATATATATTTATAATAGAGAACTTTTAATTGAAAATATTAATTTATTATGGGTTTATAACTTTGTTTCGCGGACCTTAATTTAGTTCTCGCGGACCCCTGGGGGTCCACGGACCCCTGGTTGGGAACCAGTGCTGTAGGGTTTGTACACTTGGTGGCGGCTGGCAGGAAAAAAGTGTGTGTGTGTGGGGGGGGGGGGTTGGCTTTCAGTGGTGGCAACCGTGTTAATATCCCCAGTAATGCTACGTTCTTTGGAGGTGTTGTGGGGAGGTGGCGGGGCTGTGATGGACAGAGCACCCAAAACCAATCACGGGGCTTACCCAAGCACCCATCACAGCCCAGGGGCAGAAAGGGGTGGGATCAGGGATGCTCACTTGCTGTCAATGGCACCCCCCTCCCACTTAAAGAGAGTCAGCGTGGTATAGTGGTTAAGAGCTGTGGTTTGGAGTGGTGGTCTCTGATCTGGAAAACCAGGTTTGATTCCCCACTCCTCCACATGAGCAGCGGAGGCTAATCTGGTGAACTGGATTTGTTTCCCCACTCCTACACACGAAGCCAGCTGGGTGACCTTGGGCAAGTTACAGCTCTGTTGGAGCTCTCTCAGCCCCACCTACCTCACAGGGTGTCTGTTGTGGGGAGGGGAAGGGAAGGTGATTGTAAGCCGGTTTGAGTCTCCCTTAAGTTGTAGAGAAAGTCGGCATATAAAACCAACTCTTCTTCTTCTTAAAGGGTTCAAGTCCCATCACAAGTCCCTGGGCAACTGCCAGTGGTGGCATGGACCCCAGTATTGGTCCCCCAAAGGCCCCCCAAGTGGCCTCCTCCCCACATGGAGCAGTGGATGCTAAAAAACACAGAAGGGGAAGGGGGCGATATCATGGGCAGTCCATACAGTCATGGGTGCTCTCCACTCACTGCTGGACAATGCCATCCAGCAGATCACCCACACTGCTTAGGGCGCCCCTGTGCCAACCCCTGCACCACCCCTGCTGGCAGTGAAGCAGGAGGGGGACTGCCTAGGTGGCATGTTGTGTGGGGCCCTCAAGTGCCTCTGAGGTGTCCCCCAGCAGCCTCTCGATGTGTGCCTATCCCTCCCTCACATCCTCATGACAGCAAGCAGCCCCTCCAGGTGCCTGGCTGGCAGCTGTAACATAGAATCATAGCTTTGGAAGGGGCCATACAGGCCATCTAGTCCAACCCCCTGCTCAATGCAGGACCAACCTAGAGCATCCCTGACAAGTGCTTGTCCAGCATCTGCTTAAAGACTGTCAGTGAGGGGGAGCTCACCACCTCCCTAGGTAGCTCATTCCACTGTTGAACAACTCTTATCATAAATTTCCCCCCTAATATCCAGCCAGTACCTCTCTGCCTGCAATTTTAACCCATTACTGTGAGTCCTATCCTCTGCTGCCAACAGGAACAGCTCCTTAAAGAGAGCAATCATGTTCCCCCTCAACCTCCTCTTCTCCAGACTAAACATTCCCAACTCCCTCAGCCTTTCCTCATGGGGCTTGGCCTCCAGGCCTTGATCATAAGTTGTTTCTATATTTTTTTACTCTTATTCGTGATCTATGTTCCATTATACATATTTTAATAGCTCTTGGGGTCATGCCCACATAGAGTAACCCACATGGACATATAAGACAATAAATACAATTTTAGTGTTACAATTGGCAAAAGATGTCAATTGAAATATGAAGCCAGTATTTTCATTTTTAAATTGCTTAACAGTTAATGCAAATCTACATACACTGCAACCTGAACATCTAAAATGCCCAGCTGGTAGAGTACTCTTTTGCCTAAGCAGATTGTCTGCACGCACTAGTGAGTTACCAATAGAACCATGCCACAGAGGATGGCTAGTTATTCTGAGGTTCATTCAGTTTAAGCAAACACCTTGCAAGCAATTGGGCACACTGAAGGCAATAATCAGAGAAATGAATGGGAATTGTACCAGGAAACTGTACTTTTGTGCAGCTCCCATCACATAAACAGAATTTGTAGAAAGAGATTATTTTTCCTCGAGACTGAACCTAGAAAGTTATAAATCACTTTACCAACAAGACTTATAAAAACAAGAGTGGAGAAAGTTGGGCACCTTTTGTACAAAACTGATTAGAATTTTTTATTAAGATAAATTTTATGAATTGATGGAATGATTTTAACTTTTGAATTCATTATTTTCTTTGATTGACACCCTGAGCCTGGCTTTTGCCAAAAAAGATGTAGGATATAAACTGAATAAAATAAATAAATAAAATAACACTATTGAAGTTCCTAGCAGTGCAGTATAAGCTGCCACCAAAAGCTGCAGCCCCCTTTCCCATGTAATATAAACTGCGTAAAATATGCAATGCAACATCTGAGTTTTCCAGGGCCATGAAAGCAGTACACAATAAAGTGCATTCAGGGCAGGAAAACTCACAGTATGATAGTATCATACAAATGATTTCACATCCACAAAGGTAAAAGCTCCCCTTCAAAAGGAAATATTGTCCTAGCAGGCTTGTCTTTCCCCCTAAATCCCCAGAAAGACTACTTAACCCAAAGAATCCTTCTCTCAAGCAATAATACTTTCTGGGGAAAGCCAAGATTCCATATCAGAAGGTACTACGTTGGTGGCAGTGCCACTGCTAAGAGAGAGATTGAACTAGAAGAAGCACTTCTGTGGGCCAACCCCAGTACATGGGATGAATTCCACCTAGCTGCAACATCCCCTTCACAGATGTCGCAGATTTTTTAAATACCATCTCTAGGCAGAGTAGAGGTGGGGCAGAGCAACCGGAACTTTACAGGTGCTAAACAAGCTGTCCTCAGTTCTTATACACACATTAACATCCAGCTTTTAAATATTATCTTGAAATCCCCAAATATCTTGTACAAGAAAAATATGCAAATCATACACTTAGTGAAAGTGCCCTTCATGTACAGATTTTTGCATGGCTCTGTAAGGATAGGATATGAATCCACTTTGCTGCCTGCTTATTCATCTATAAATTAACTTCACAGATGTTAATTTAACAGTGAATGCTTAATGTGAGGCATGGCATGTGGTTCATGAATACAAAGGAAAGTCATAGTCCGTGACACAAAGATGATTGACCTGAATAAGAAGGTATACTGCTGTTTGTATTACTAAAGATAAAAATATAGATTCTTAAGCTTCTCTGTTTCTCAGTATGGGAAAATATTCTGAATACATCACAAAAGCAATTGAGTGTATATGAGTATTCATTAAAAACAAGTCCTTCATCTTTTTGTTCCTGGAAATGTGAAAGGTTAGCCTTTTCAGAAATGCCACCTGTGAGATACGGGGATGACTAGCTCCTTCTTTCTCCTGGGAACCCAAAACGTTCATTCTTGCAGTAATGAACAGGTTGATTGATGGATGTCACCCTCGAACCTCATCTCACTCTACATTTCCGTAACAGACCTGACCTCCTCTTACCAGTTAGTTTGTGAGTTAGCCATCCATCATTCTGTTCCACAACCCCCTCTGCACCCTCACCTTTAGCACACATGCCCACTGGCAGCAACCAATATGTCTATCTGTCAGTAGCTCTGTAATGAGGCCAGTTTACTAAATTACATTATCCTATCTCTTTGAAGGGGAAGGCTATACTGCACATTTAGGGGACTCTAGAGGGGCTGTTAATGGCTGTGGGAGGGCATGTTTTATCCAAGAAGCACTGTAATTGGATATCTTATAAGATATCTGGAGAAAGTCTGTAGCAGTCAAAACATTTTAGGCCTAAACTAAAAGCTTTCTTATTGGAGGACTAAAAAAAAATGGAAAAGTTGTCAGAATTGCTGATTTATGGGATTTCATGGTTATCCTGTTCAGACTTTGTAGGAAGATACTTAGAGCTACGGTTTGTGTGATTAAATAACACACCAAAACCAGAATCTAACACTTGCTGAATGCTATATGGAAGGTCACCAACTATATCAGATTTTGTAATCAGTCCTATATGCTGATCTGCTGAGAAACAGGTTTGCTGTGCCAAGATAATAGGCATTCCAGTGCTGGTACAGGGGAAACATTTATGCCCTCACAGTACCACAGATACCAAACTACAGTCCTAAAATGGTCCTTGGGGGCCTATTGGCAGCCATGCCAGCACATGGAGCAATGAATGACCATACTGATCATCTTATTAGCATATGCGTATCCTCACCTGCTAAAAAATCAAGGGCAAGAAAAAGTAAATGTAGTTGGATATACAGTTTCAAAATGAGTTTTTTCATGGATTAAGTCCTTGAGAATTTATAGTGGAAAATTAAAAAGCATAAACGTCTTGTAAATAGTTGGCCTATCCATACCACTTTTCTTCTTTGTCATCTATAATATGAAAAAATATTAACTGAGAGGTGGCATTAGATGCCTTGGTTTTAGGATTTACCTAATCAGATTAATTACTGGTTGGCTCCTGATTTTTTAAAATCTATTTAAATATTTGTACTCCAGTTTTCTCCTTGAAGGGACACAAAGCAGTCTGCAACAGTATAAAATACCGTATAAATAAACCAAACAACACAACAAACTACCAGTGGGCAGGTCCAAGTGCTTATCCAAAGGCACAACCTGTGAGCTACTGGCTAAGAGCCAAATGGCCAAGAACCCTTTGGCTCTTGCCCTTCAGCTCACACCAAAAGCTCATGATTTTGGCCACAGCCAGGCTTTATTCCTGCAACAGGAAGGGAAATGCAAATGTGCAGCTAAGATGTTATAGCTGGCAAAGACGTTGCATTAAGTCAACATTTTAAACTGCTTCTTCAAAAATGTTGGCATTTGCCATACTGGGCAGGCACGTGGCATGGTTTAATGAAACCATGAGTGCAAAAGACTGCTTTCAATAATGTGATACAAAAATCAGAAAGCAAGGCTAAAGATAGTTAATATCTGCTGATTATATTGATAGCATATAAGATAGCATATAAGAACATAAGAAAGGCCCTGCTGGATCAGGCCAAGGCCCATCAAGTCCAGCAGTCTGTTCACACAGTGGCCAACCAGGTGCCTCTAGGAAGCCACAAACAAGACGACTGCAGCAGCACCATCGTGCCTGTGTTCCACCGCACCCAAAATAATAGGCATGCTCCTCTGATACGAGAGAGAATAGGTATGCAGCATGACTAGTATCCATTCTAACTTACAGCCATGAATACCGCTCTCCTCCATGAATATGTCCACTCCCCTCTTAAAGCCCTCCAAGCTGGCAGCCATCACCACATCCTGGGGCAGGGAGTTCCACAGTTTAACTATGCGTTGTGTGAAAAAATACTTCCTTTTATCTGTTTTGAATCTCTTGCCCTCCAGCTTTAGCAGATGACCCTGTGTTCTAGTATTATGGGAGAGGTTCACCTTTTGGATGTACTCCTGCCCAACAATAAATTCTAACTATGCGTTGTGTGAAAAAATACTTCCTTTTATCTGTTTTGAATCTCTCACCCTCCAGCTTTAGCAGATGATCCCGTGGGAGAGGGAGAAAAACTTCTCCCTGTCCACTCTCTTCAAACCATGCATAATTTTATAGACCTCTATCACGTCTCTCCTCAGCCGCCTTCTTATAAATGATAGAGGGATACAAACTTCTAACTGCCAAGAAGCAGAAAGGGCAAAGTGTTTTTGTTTTAAGTGGGGAAGGGGCAATCATGCTGGATGCCCTACCGGACATGACTAATATCATTGATACCATGCCGGCTTGGCCAATGCGATACTTGGCTAATGCGATACTGAAGTGCAAAAAAAGAAGAAGGCCCTAGAATGCTTTATAAATACCATGATATATGGATAAATCTTCTGTAATCTTTAGAATGGGTAGATTTTGGATTAGTGGCAGCGTACATTTGTATATGAAATAAGATACATGTATTATAAGTTCATCTTAGCCTTCTTGGAGTTCTTTACAAAAGATCTGTGATGTATTTTACAGATGTTTTAGTCTAAGTGTTTGTGATTATGTCTGCTGGATCAGCCAATTTTTACACTATTGGGTGCAATCCATTGAAAGTTAAGCACTTTTCATTTCTGCTAATCTTAACTGGAAAACTGAGTTTCACTCTCTTCTGCTGTAATGGATGGGATTGACAGTGTGAGCCTAACCTTGAGCTACATCAACTGGATGATGTAGTCACTTAAGACTTTCTGTATAGAAAATGCCCAAAGATACTTTGTCATATTAGATTTATGCAGACATTGCATCAGTCTAACATTTCAGCTATACCCCAGCAGTGCAAGGGTTAAAAATGGGAGGAAATGGAGAATTAGCATCTCCTGCTTGCTTATAGGTCATTTGTATCCCTGATGATGGGATAAAGTTACACTTGATGTAAAATATTCTTGCTGAAATCAGTGGACAGTCCCAAGTGACGGTCTCTTCACCTTACCCTATCTAGCATCACAGCCACAATGAGGCATAGGATGCCAACTGTACGACCAATCACAGTACACCATCCAGAATACACAGGCCCCAAACAGAGATCTCACAGCTCATACATCAAGGCCTATGGCTACATCGCTCTGTCCCACAACTTGGAAACTGTGTTATGGCTAAACAATCCCTAGTGCCCTGGCATGACCCAGTTATGAGCTTTGACCTATTGTGGAGTAGCTGCACTGCTATAAGCTACAGGATTGGGTCCTACAGTATCTCTAGAAATGGTCCTGCTCTTTTTGACAGTTCACTATGTTACCATTTGCAGCAGAGGCGTCTCCTTTCCGTTCCTCTCCTAATCTTCTCTAGGCATCCGGAAGGTAAGAGGCAGCAACTAATTCTCATTGTTCAAAGGGAGAGTGCAGGAGAGCGAATGGCATCTGCTGCTCTGAGCCAAAACCTGTCTGAGAACAGACTGGAGCTAATGGCCGCAGCTGCCTGTTGATGTCCTCATCTCTACTATGCCATGGAGCAAAGGTACTTTGATTGTTTCTGGCTGCCTGGTTTGCATTGTGTAAGCAAAGGAGATGTGTAGTGGGTTGGGTGACAACATCTATCTATCCATCACAGTTTTATCCTGCCCTTCCTCCAAGGCACTCAGGGTGGCATATACAGTTCCCCACTCCTTCATTTGCTCCTCACCATCATTTTCTCACAACAACCCTGTGAGGTATGATAAGCTGAACAAGAGGCAGGCCTAAGGTCACACAGCAGGCTTCATGGGTTGTGTGGGATTGAAAACTGGGTCTCCCCAGGTCCAACACTCTAACCCACTGGTTCTCAACCAGGGGTCCATGGACCCCCAGGGGTCCACAAGAACTAAATTAAGGTCCGCAAAACAAAGTTCTAAACCCATAATAAATTAATATTTTCAATTAAAAGTTCTCTATTATAAAAATATATATATTCAAATATTATTCCAAGTTTAATGTTTAACTAACAGTTATGATTAAAGTTTATTTTCAAATTCTCGGAATTTTTATTTTGAACCTTGGGGTCCCTGCACCGAACAAAAAAGTCCTAGTGGTCCCTGGTCAAAAAAAGGTTGGGAACCACTGCTCTAAACCCTATGCCATGCTGGCTGGCTCATACAGTAACTCATTCCTGTGTACTGACTTGATGTCTCCCAGGCCTGGATGCAATGCTGTGATGTGCAGGGTGGGTGGGGGGGGAGAATAAGAGAATCATTATTGCCTCAGATGAAGAACATTTATAAGTACTGCTATATTATCTCTTATTTCTACTGGTATTATTTTGCCTTCTGCTTTGCTGCTGGAAGGGCCTAATGTCGACGTAGCACAGTCATAACTGTAGGGTAGAGTCTGCCAGAGTAATAGGATCATAGGATCAGGCTCTCCATCACATTTAACTCGGCTTGGATTGCACCCAGTGGGCACAATTGACCTTGCTGGCTGCACAGCTTAAGTCCCCTCCATTAAAATTAATAAGCCACAATAATGGAACTGTTGACTCTTACAGCTCTCACATGCAATAGCAGAAATAGCATGATTTTTAAAGGAAAATCCTCCTCTACAGCATTTTCATGTTTAGGCAGTGTTGTCAGGTAAACTGAATAATGGTCAATGGCTACATTGATTTATGCAATTGATAAATAACTAACAGTGCCATCCTAAGTAGAGTTACACCCTTCTTGTGGTCAAATGACCTTTGAAGAGTGTAGTTCTATTTAGGATTGCACTTTAAATCGGCTGCTACCAGTTGCTCTTTTCTGGCTGGCTTCAGAATTGCTCTGCTCTGAATGCTGTTCAAATCTTGTTGGCCCAACATTTATTTTCTGCCAAGTAATTATCTGAGAATTGGTATGTGGCAAAATTGACATGTCACTGCCCCAGTACTCCCTTAGTAGGGAAAACATTAAATCCTCTTTAAACAAACAAACAAACTAAACTATTGGTGTTGGTATGCATTATTTGCACGGTTATGAAAATGGGGTATCATGTCCAGTAAATAAACTCTAGGAAAGTATAGTGCAAAAAGGTCAAACTTACATTTATTGATGTAGATTCAGTTCACATCCATGTTGCAGCTGGATGGAAGGAGAGAAAGAGAAGCCTAATCTAAAGCGGGGGAGGGGGGCATCCTTTTTGAGGCGGAGGGCACATTTCTGATGTGGCATGGTGGGTGCAGCATCAAAATGGCTGCCACAAAATGGCTGCCAGAGGAGGAGGCGCCAGCCATAAAATGTTTACAACAGCTTAACTTCAGTAACACAGTGCAGATCCTTGTGCTGTGGTGGCAGCTGCTGCCAAAGTAACATTTTTAAAAATCCGCACAGCCGATCAAATCTCCAATAGTCTATCAGACGCCTTGCTGGGCAAAAGGCCTACCTGGCCCCACCCATTTCCTAAAAACACTTGGTGGGCACCAGAAAAGGTGTTGATGGGTGCCATGGTACCCATGGGCACCATGTTGGGGACCCCTGGTCTAAAGAACACTGTTCCCTAACACAAATAACCAGCTAATACCTGCATTTGTATGCATGTTTGCATATAAGATGGCATGGCTTCTACAGGAGAGACCTGCAGATTCATCCTGCTCCTTGCAGGTCCAGGAGGAGAGAGACAAAGGACACAGGAACAGAAGGAAGAGTCTGAAAGAAGCTCCCAGATTAGACAGAGAGAGTCATCTCAATTATTAAGAAGGCAACTCACATACACATCTAAAGTAGGGTTTCCAGGTCCCTCTTCGCCACCAATGGGAGATTTTTGGGGCTGAGTCTGAGGAAGGTGGGGTTTGGGGAAGGGGGGACTTCAATGACATAGGGTCCAATTGCCAAAGCAGCCATTTTCTCCAGGTGAACTGATCTCTGTCAGCTGGAGATCAGTTTTAACAGCAGGAGATCTCCAGCTAGTACCTAGAGGTTGGCAACCCTAATCTAAAGCAAGATAGCACCCAAGGCATGCTGAGCAGCCTTATTTCAACATTAGTAGTTCACAGCATCAGAAACTACTATTTAAATTATTCATTTAAATTAGTGACCTAACAATTAGTGATAATATCTAAGTGTGATTTAGTACTGTGATACTGCAAGTTATTTTAAATAAATTTCATCATGCAGTTTGGAATGTTGTATTATACACCCAAATTAATCCCGGCAAAACAGAGGTGTAATAGGTGAGCGGAAGGTCTGATCCAGTAGTGGGGATAGCCTCTGTTCTGGATCAGATTGCACTTCCCATGAAGAAGCAGGTTCATAGCTGAGGGGTGCTGCGGGACCCAAGCCTCCTGTTGAATAATCAGTTGGCAGAAGTGGCCAGGGGCGCCTTTCAGCAGCTTTGGCCCTTCTGGGGTAGGAAAGATCTTTCCATGTTATGCATGCTCTGGTATTATCTATATTAGATTACTGTGATGTGTTCCACGTGGATCTGCCCTAGAAGACTGTCTGGAAGCTGAAGTTGGTATAGAATGCTGCAGCCAGAGTGTTGACTGGAGTGGGTCAGAGGCCTCATATCACTCTAGACTTGTTCTATCGACATTGGCTCACAGTTGGCTCACAGTTGGCTCCCTGGCCCAATTCAAGGTGCTGGTATTGACCTTGATCTTTAAAGCCATATACTGCTTGGGACCAGCATACCCTAGGACTGCCTACTCCCATGTGAATCTGCCCTGCCACTCCAGTTATCCTGCTTTGGGTGCCCCCACCACCTGAGCCTAGATGGGTTCCAACCCGAGAAACTGCCTTCTCAGACATGGCACTGAAACTTTGGGATTCCTTCCCCAGGAAGATTTGACTGTCCCCCTCTATGGTTGTCCTCTGCCATTAGGGAAGAGACTTTTTTGTTTTGTTTGGCATTCCTTCACTAACTCTTATTAACCTCCTCCCTGTTAGTGTGTTTTTATGTGTTTACATTTTATGTACGGTATTTATATTATGTTCTATGTAGTTGTTTTAAATATTTTATATATACATTTGTATTTTAGATGCTTGTAATATCTCAAATGTGTTCTGTTCTAATGTTTTAATGTTTGCTGCCTTGGGGACATTGAATTGGGTGAGAAGGCAACATAGAAATGTTTTAAATTAACTAATTGATTAATTCAGCCCTTTTAAATCACACTGATTACAATGGCATATATTCATGGCTGTGTGACCATAAATTTACTAAACAAGATATGTCCTGACATGCCCATTTGTAAACAGTGAAAAATCTGAATAAATCTGAACAAAATTCCTCTGACATATGGCAGCAGTTGCTTTCTGAGTAAACATGCACACAGTCAGGGAGTAAGTCTTCTCCTTAATAAGTTTTCAGAGGCAACAACTGTGCCAACTGCAAAGGAATCACATATCTCCTTCTCAGCATAAAAAAAAAGGTAAATATAGTTATTGCGGCATGCAGTACCCAGCAACATACCAAAGTCTTGTCTGGAGAAATGAGAATAGCTGCCTTGCAAAGCATGTCCAGTTTAATCCTATTACGGATATTCATGGGACAAATCTCTAAGGAGGCAAAAGTTTCAGTCTGGTTTGGCTAAACACCCCTCACTGGAATGCTTACACTGACCACATTTTTATGCACAAAACTAGCCTCAGTATATTACAATGAGGATCTGTTGTGTCGGCTTGTTGGTCTGGGACATTAAGACAGCATTTCTCCTCATATTTCTATGTTCCTATTCAGCTGCAAGAATATTCTCAATGTTGACTGGTTAGATGCTGTAGTCCATACCTTGCCCCTTCAAGTCCTCTGACTTGGAGGCAAGTTTGTCAAGATACTTAGAATGCAATCCTGTTCAGAGTTACTTCAGTCTAACCCTGGAGTGTTCACAATGGGTAGCCGTGTTAGTCTGTCTGCAGCAGACAGGTTGCAATGATAGTAAAGAGAAAGGGAAAAACTGCTTCTGCACTAGCTGCTAAAATTACAGGAGCCTTTTGCCAGAATATGACCAGCAAGGCTATCACTGTTTTATACAGTCTGCAGAATGCTACAAGGTGGAGGAATAAAGGTAGGTTGTGGAAAAAAAAATCTGTAAATTTTGGGTTCAGGTTTGTTGGGCCCAATTCTTTTCAGTAAACCTGAAATAAGCTGAGTACCCATACTGGTAAATATGGGTATCCAGCTTATTTCCGGAATTACCAGAAAAATTCAGGACCATTATAGTCTATGGAAAAACATTTTTGAAGCTCCTGTGGGGGCGGTTTTAGAAGTAGAGTTCCCAATTTTTCACTGTAGTTTGAAGGAACTCTCCTTGCATGAACTCCCAAATTTGGTGAAGATTGGTCAGGGGGTCCAATTTTATGGAGTCCCAAAGGGGTTGCCCCCATTCCCCATAGGAAAACATTGCAAAGTTCAAACAAGAAGACACCAAACTGCCCCAAAAAACCTCTCTCTCTAAATTCAACACTGAGAAAGATGACGACAACAAAGCATTGCCCCCCCCCATACAATCAAATCACCCCCTCTTTTCAGGTAAAAGCCAGCAAGTAGAGAAAACCCCAAAATTCAAACAATGCAACTTTGAAACAGCAAGCAGTGGCAAAATGGAAGCAAGCCCCTCCCCCATAATCAAATCACCCCATCCTTTCAGGTGACAGCCAGCAAGATCTGAAGCAGAGAAAACACCCAAATTCAAACAATGCAACTTTGAAACAGCAAGCCGTGGAGAAATGGAAGCAGGGCCTCCCACCCAAAATAATCAAATCACTCCCTCAAACTAGCAAGCCACCCCCCCCAACCAACAGGCCAAGGTCTGCTGGCTTCTAGCAAAATCTAGAAAATAAGTCCCAAATACAACAACTGGTTCAAAAGGAAAACGATGATATCTCAAACCCTTCGATGTCTTCTCCATGAGGCAGAAGGCAGGAAGGAAACCGACACAAGCAGGTTGTAATCCGGCAGGTCAGGATGAGGCACCAGGATCCAGGATCACAGAGGAAGAATCAGGCAGCGAGAGCTAAAGCCAAGCTATGCCACCAAATTCTCTCAAACGGCCTGGTCAAAAGACCAAGCACAGAAAAGTTTGGCCAAGCACAGAAAAGTTTGAAAATAATTCCAGGCAAAAAACACCTTCTGTGATTGGCCAAAGAACACTGTTTTTCCTTACCTGGGTTCCTATTGGTCACTGAGAATTCCTGGCCCTCCTCTCACCTCTTCTCTAGGTTGTCCTCTATTGCAATCCAGGTAGACTGCACCAGCTGGCTTTATAGCAATGCAAAATGCATTGCTGCCTTTGGCCACATGGGAAGCTCCAGTGAGCCTTCCTATTGACCAAGATGCCTGCTCCCTCTCTCCTGCTGCCCTGGAAACCAGCCAGGGGGCAGGAATACGAAGAAAGGAGATAGCTCTCTTTTAAACACAAGGGCCACGAAATGGAGACTGCAGAAGGCAAATAGCCAAAACCTGAAAAGCTGAATATCGATTTGGCTTTTTCGGGAATTGCCTATTCGGCTTCGGGCAGATTCCCATGTTTTAGTATTTGCTCAACCCGAAACCCAAATATTGCTGAAATGGCTAATTTCGGGTTTATTTTCGGTTTGGATATATCAATATGCACAACCCTATCTGGAGTTCTCCTGGTATTGCAACTGATCTCCAGACTATAAAGATTAGTTCACCTGGAGAAAGTGGCAGCTTTGGAGGACAGCTCCTATGGCATCAGATCCCCATAGAGCTCTCTCCCCTCCTCAAAATCCATCCTCCCTAAATCTAGAGGGGTTTTCCAAGCCAGAATTGGCAACTCTAATCTGAAGGAACCACTGAGAATTCCTAGCCCTCCTTCTTCCTCTTCTCTAGTTTGTCCTCTGTTGAAAATCCTATGCCTACTCCCTCCCTCCTGCTGCCCTGGAAACCAGCCAGGGGGCAGGAGTACGAAGAGAGGAGAGAGCTCTCCTTTAAATGCAACAAGGGCCACAACATGGAGACTCCGCAGAAGGCGAATAGCCAAACCCCAAAAAGCCGAATATCTATTTGGTTTTCTTCGGGAAGCGTGTATTTGGCTTCAGGCAGACCCCCAGGTTTTGGCATTCGGTAAAACCAAACCTTGAATATTGCCGAAATGGCTAATTTTAGGTTTATTTTTGGTGCAAGTATATTGATATGCACAACTCTAATGCAGAATACTTGTGTGAAAAATGTCACCTCTAAGTTGGATTACTGTAACTCGCTCTACTTAGGGCTGTCCTCGGGACTGATCCAGAAACTCCAGTTGGTGCAGAATGCTGTAGCGAAGCTCTTTACAGGGCGTTGCTGCAAGAGCATATAACACCAGTGCTGAAATAACTGCAATGGCTGCATCTGGAGTATTGGATCAGGTTCAAGGAGCTGGTTTTGTCCTTAAAGCCTTACATGGTCTGGGACCTTCACACCTATGGGACCACCTCTCCTGATATGCCCCTGAGAGAGCCTTATGCTTAGTGAACAACAATCCACTGGTGGTCCCTGGCCCAAGGAGTGTGCAGCTGACCTGGCCAAGGCCCGGTGGAACAGTTTTCCTTGTAACATCAGGGCTCTGCAGTTCTAAATGAGTTCTGCGGGGCCTGTAAAATGGAACCTTTTCACCAGGCCTATAACTGAGGGCAGCTGCGAGTTTTCTTACATTATTGCTGGCCTCCCCATCCCCCCCCCACTTTTTCTTTATGGAGGTTTCACTGCCTGACTGGGTCTTAAGTGGCTGTTATTTACTACTGACATATGCCATCTTGTTTTATTATTGTTATACTGTGACTGTGACTTTAATTTATGCTTAAATAAATTATGCTTTAATTTATATTTTATGGTTTTAAATGTTGTGACCTGCTCACCAGAAATGAGGGCAGGCTATAATGTGAGGAAATAAATAAATAAATAAATGAATGAATGAATGAATAAATAAATAACGAAAGAAAGTAAGTAAATATGGAAACATCAAAAACCAGGTCATTTGCTCCCTTCCTACAATCTGTCTTCATTTACTTTCTCCCTCCATATTTTTTCCATGATGATTTCCTAGTTGCAGTCCTCATCATCATACGTATTGAAGAGCCTTAAGTGTGACTATCATTAGGATAGTGCTTTCAAGATTGGCTTGACAGTTTATTGTCAGGCATTTCCTACTCTAGTAGTGGCCAATGGAGTGTGGTAGATGGTTGAAGGGGTCATAAGCCCCTCCTTTAATGCAGCCTTCTCTCACTTTAAGCCAGCCCTGGCATATTCAGACAAGCTAAGTAACTCATGCTGGTTCCATCCTGGTTATCAAATCTATGGGGAAAATCCCACTTTGTTATTCTCTTCACCCTGAGATATAATTCAGAAATCTCAGCAGTGCCATGTTTTCAATTTGATCTAAAACATATTGCTGACCCATCATGTCCATGACACTTTCAGTATTAGGTCCACAAAACACTATGCGGTCTGCAAGTTTAATAACAATGAACAGCTCATTCTGTCAGTCTGAAAGTTCTGGCACCAAAGACCCCATGTGGAAATGCCAGTGCTAACTGTAGTCTTCAAAAGATTAATATCATATATGTAGTCATGAAAGCTGCACTCTAGTGCAGTCCTATAATTACCAAATGTTCCATTCCCTATAAACTTGTCATCCCCACAGGTATCCGCCACTAAGGCTCCTCTACTCTACCCATCAGGAGACAAACTATAATTTTTGTCTTCTCTGTTATGGTTATGTGGCGATAGTCAAATAGGAAATTGCAGCATACTTGGTGGCATTGGTAAAGCTGAAGAGGAAATGAAATTCCATATGCAATAACAATGAATTTTCTTCAATTACTATGGGTATAAACCCTTAGCCCTGTTTTTCCCAAGTGGGGCACAGAAAGATTTGTGTATATCTGGGAGTGCAAACAATGGGGACAGAATATCATAGTGAATTGGTCCTTTCCTTCTCATAACAAAAAAAAAATTAGATAGTCCAGGTATATTGAGCACCACAACACAAAAACGGGCAACCTTAGTATATTTTTACTTGCATGGTTGTATCTGTGTTTTGCAGTAGGACGGAACCCTGTCCTAGATCATCCTGACAATCAGTTCCCTTCCGTATTTCTACCATTTAATTAAACATCTGTGTATATCTACTTAATTGGCACACTTCATTCTGATTTTAGGGGTTGCAGATATCTGGGTAGAGGAAAGATAACAAATCCTAGGGTGACCAAAGGCAAGGACGGGAGAAGGGGGAAGCATTAGAAGCACCAGATAGCAATGAAGAGCCAAAGGGACTGACAGAGAAATATTTAATTATATCCTTATATGCATGCAGAAGAAGAGAAATCATCAATATATTGAATTCTCAATGTGGCTCCATCTGTGGATACTTAAATCTAGAGACAGAGGCCATGAACAGTCAAGGTAATTTTTCCACAAAGCAGAGAAAAGCCCCCATTTTGCAAAAAACAAACAAAAACAAAAACAAAAAACAACAACCCAAAACTGATTTTTTTAAAATTGGTTTAAAAAACCTCCAAATGATAAATGAAGCACCAGTAGCTTTAAGAAATGAATGCCCTCAGTGGCCATTGCTAGTTTACCACAACAGTATTGCTAGCCTCCAAGCCTTGATTTCTGTCAGGAAAAGGCAGGGGCAGGGCCGCTTCTAGGGCCAGTTCGGGTTTTGAAGGACTCATCAGGGCCAAGGCCAGTAGCAAATCACTGGGCAACTTGATACCATGTGATTTACATGATTCAGCCAGGCCTGGCTTCTTGCTACCATTCAATAGTAAGCATCCTGTGAAAGCCAATGTGAAACAGTGGTTAGAGTTTGAGACTAGGGTTTGATATAGGGCTGTTGATTCGGTTCGGCCCAAACTGAAAAACAGCCAAATTTCCCCTGATTCGGTGGTTTTTAGTTCGGGACTAACCGAACTCAAAAATGGCAGGAAAAGGGGGGGGCGAATTCAGCGAGTTCGGGAGTCCACGAATAAATCCGGCAAATTCGGGGCTGTCAGTAAGCAGCATTCTCCTTCCCCGGCCAATCGGTGGCCAAGCTGGGTCTTCTTCTAGCCAATCAGTCAGGATTGAGTACTGGAGGAATCAGCTGATGTGCGGCCCGGCCGGGGAGAGAGAGAGAGAGAGAGGGAAATCCTTGTGTGTGTGTGTGTGGGGGGGGTACTTGTGCACATTCGCTCCTTTCTGTGGCTGCAGGGGGCGTATTTTTGGGGGTACAGACCCCAAACTTTCAGCAGAGATTCAGACAAGCCTTCTTAAGAGACCACCCAAGTTTTGTAAACATTGGGTCAGGGGGTGCCGAGATATGGGATCCCCCCTTTTTTCTTTCCATGGCTGCAGGGGGCACATTTTTGGGGGTACAGACCCCAAACTTTCAGTGGAGCTTCAGATGAGCCTTCTTAAGATACCCTCCACGTTTTGTAAACATTGGGTCAGGGGGTCTCGAGATATGGGCTCCACCTCTTTTCCCTCCCCCCTTTTCCATTTCCGTGGCTGCAGGGGGCGCTTTTTTGGGGATACAGCCCCCAAACTTTTAGCATAACTTCAGACAATCCTTCTTAAGATACCACCCAAGTTTTGTAAAGATGGGTTCAGTGGGGGCAGAAATATCGGCTCCGCCCCTTTTCTCTTTCCGTGGCTGCAGGGGGCGCATTTTTTGGGGTGCAGATCCCAAACTTTGAGCAGAGCTTCAGACAAGCCTTCTTAAGAGACCACCCAAGTTTTGTAAACATTGGGTCAGGGGGTCCCGAGATATGGGCTTTCCCCTTTTCCCTATTGGGATGAATGGGATCCTGTATGCATCTCCAGAGCAAAACGTCCCGTGCCTAAATGGAATCATCTTGGATTACCCAGTCCTCCTCCCAGCCCCTCCTAATGGAACAGAAGACAGCCACAGTAAGACCCCTTTGGGGGCTTTAATCTATAATTTTTCTCCTGTGTGTGTGTGTGTGGGGGGGGAAAGCACAGTCTGTGTGTGTGTGGGGAGGGAGCAGTTTCTGTGGGTGGGGGGGAAGCCAAAGGAGGCTTTTGCGGGTTCTGCCTGGGGTGTGTGTTCCCCGTCGAGTCTCTCTCTCCCTGGTTTGAGGGGGGGTTTCAGTTGTGTGTCTTCAGGTTTTCCCTCATTCATAAGAGCGGTTAGGTCTATTTGGATGCTTGCTCAAAACTGGTTTTGAAATGGTGACTTAAAGAATGCATTTGCCTGGTCCCGACTCGAGTCCGATGCAAAAGGGGAAATTCCACCCCTCCTGCTCATTATGCATAGCTAGCTGCCTCTGTCCCTTTCCATGGTTTGCAAACTCAGTTGTGTTGCTTTGAAGTTGTTTTGCTTTGCAAACTTCTTCGCACCTGCCCCGCCCTTGCTCCCCGCAGCTCAGCTGTTTGTCGGGGCTGGGAGCTTTGTGCGTGGGCGGCAAACTCTGCTCAGAGATGCACATTAAGGGTGGGGGGACCCCTTTCGGGGCCCATATCTCAGCCCCCCCGACCCAATCTTTACAAAACATGGGGTTTTTTGCAAGAAGGGTCCTTTGAAGCTCTGCTGAAAGTTTGGGACCTCTACCCCCAAAATGCCCCCTCAGAGCCACGGAAAGGCGCGGTTGTGTTTTTAATGGCTTTATTCGGCCGAATTTTTTTAACGAACTTTGAATTCGCGCCGAATTGCACGGACCCGAAATGGGGGAGTTCAGACTTCGGCATATCCCGAATCCAGACGGGCCAAATTCGGCCAAATCCGAACTATACCGAATTATTTTTTTTTCAACAGCCCTACTGAGCATGATACCACACACCATTTTTACTTATCGGACTTTGTTAATATATGCCACCACGGCTGCACGGGTGATATATGCAGCTAAATGGAAGACGGACGAGATACCGACCAGAAAAGACTGGATAAATAAAATGCTGGAATTAACAGAGATGGCGAAACCTAGGGCTTTAATTAACCAGAATGATAATGTACAATTTATGGGGGAATGGGAGGCGTGGAGAAACGACTGTGAAAATTACTTTTTAATGGGATCGTTTAAAGGATATTCTTTGATTTAATCTCTTAAGTATACTTTGTACTGTGAACATAATAAGATATTTAATGAATAACATTAGATATGATAAGTAAACATTTATATATTCATTAAACAAATATGGGCATTATTCTAAATAGCAAAAGTATGTATACTTTATTTGTAGGTGGAAGAGGGTAAGGGGGAAGTCAATATATACTCATTAGATATGCTCCAAGGGAAATAACCTCCAGGTAGTCCCATGCCCCAGAGTCACCAGCTGTCCTCAACCAGGGCTAGGGCTTTTTTGGTTCTGTCCCCAACGTGGTGGAACTCTGTGTCTAATGAGACCTGGGCCCTGTGGGGCTCAGCTCAGTTCTGCAGGGTCTGTAAGTTGGAGATGTTCTGCCAAGCCTATGGTTGAGGACAGCGACGGTTACAGTTGCCAGGTCCCTCTTCACGGTTCCGGGGAGGTTTTTGGGGTGGAACCTGAGGAGGGCGGGGTTTGGGGAGGGGAGAGACTTCAATGACATAGAGTCCAATTGCCAAAGCAGCCATTTTCTCCAGGTGAACTGATCTTCATTGGCTGGAGATCAGTTGTAATAGCAGGAGATCTCCAGCTAATACCTGGAGGTTGGCAACCCTAGCGACAGTCCATACACAAGCTGCCCCCCTCCCTTTTCTCCTTTTCCCTTCTAATTCTTTCCCTTTCCCCTCTTTTCCTTTCTCTCGGACAATATTTGGTTTGCCATACTCTTATGGAAAAGAAGGAACAAAATCCCAGAATTTTAATTGAAGTGATTTTATGTTTAACTAGAAGTGATTTTATTATTATTGACTGCATCATGTTGGCTGATAGATTGTAATATGTTGAAAGCCAGCCTGAGCCTGGCTTCACAGGGGGAGGGCAGGGTAAAAATTGAATAAACTAAAAATAAAATAAAAAATAAACATTTCTGCTTGCCCTAACACTCTTGAGCAAATGAAAACAAAATACTGTGGTAGGTGCTTGGGCTAAATCACACTTACCATATCCCTACTTGTGCAGCCATTTCCCGGTGCAAGTATAAATAGGGAAGAAAGTGCTCAGTGTTGCACAACAACTTGTGCAAGCAGAACTACACTAAATCCATTTATGTTTCCATTTGTGCATTGCTGGATACAAGCTCAGCAATTTGCCTGTCCACCATCTGCCTCAGACAGCTGTGGAATTGCCTTGCAGCTGTGCAGGAGCCCTGGTGGTAGAGTTTCCTTTCATTGATTTGTGGGGGCTTTTGCATCTGTGCAATACATAAGACGATTCCACCCAGGATAGGGTCAGGTAATTCAATAACATGGGGAGGGGGGAACTATGCCTCCCATAAGGCTGTGAGGAAATGTGTCTGTGCAGAATAGTGTCAGTAACATGGACTGAAACACCAAGCAGAAAGAAATTTGAAAATTACAGTGCTTAGATATAATCATTCTCTGTTGTGTATATGATTGGCATCTGCGTGGTGTGCAGTGCCAACACGGCGGTGGGGGGAGGGGAGAGTAGAAATTAGGATTCTCATCAGGCTGTAAGATAATACACATGTGTGAAATGTACTGCACTGTGTGAATACACTGAAACAGGGCTTGAACTATTTGTCAAAAGTTGACTCTGCTTGTGACTAGCAAACAGACAGTGAGCCAAACCAGTGGGTATTTGAGCATTCCTAGTTTTGAAGGCAACAATCTTGCTTTCTCAAATGAAAACTATTACCTAAGACATCCAAATAAAACATTAGATTCCACTTTATTTCCTGTATAGATGGAATCTCTAAATGCAAACAGCAACAAACAGTAACTTAGTATGTCTAACAAATTCTTCCCTTTCATATTCATACATATTTCATATCACTGAATATAAAACGGTAAAGATTAGATTTCTTGAGTCCAAAACAATTGAATTCTACAGGATTTTTTCAATTCTTTAATGAGTGTGGAACACCACATTAGGGGTTTTGTCAAAGCAA
Organism: Euleptes europaea; assembly: GCF_029931775.1. NCBI lineage: Eukaryota > Metazoa > Chordata > Lepidosauria > Squamata > Sphaerodactylidae > Euleptes > Euleptes europaea. The sequence continues at coordinate 75,177,666 of NC_079321.1, forward strand.
AAAAACAAAAAAAAAACCCTCTCACACACATAGATGAAATGGAGCCAAATAAACATACTTAAGTTTTCCTTCCAAAAGCGAATAATTCCCCCGGAATAGATATGAAGAATAAACACCTACATTGTCAGTCTTAAAAAACTTATTTTTCATCCTTTTTCCTTATTTTAATGTCTTTGTCTGAAATAAAGAAAAACAACCCAGTCTTTTCAAAAGTTAGCCTTTGCAATATTTATGTGGTTGATTTTAAATGTGTTCTGGGAAGCAACAGTTAACTTGACAGGAATGTAAACAAGTAATTTGGAAGAATAAAAGGTGAATATATTCAATCTCTTGCTGTACTGGGTAATATCCAGCACTGCCAGTATGATTTTCATTTGAGCATAATAATGTGGGTTTGCCCAAGGAGGCTTTTGAGGACTTGTCAACTAGATGCACATTAGAAACTGTGTAGGAAAAAAGAAACTGTACTCCATTAAGATTTCCACACATATTATTACGATAGATGAAATACAATTAAATAAAACAGTGATGCTACAGTTAAATTTAAATTCAAGATGTGTTTCAGGGTTAGCTCTGTTTTTCTTGTCTGGCGTGTCAGCTGTATTTCTTTGAAAGAAAAAAGCTATTATTTTCCATTTTGGGGTCCTTAATCATAATGATCCATCTTGACAAATTTTCCTCCCAGTAGTACCAACCAGAGTTACACCCTTCTGACCCCATGGGCTCAAATAACTTACCTTAGTTTAACTCTGCTTAGGATAGCACAGCAACTCTGTGATCTCTTTTTAGAGATGGCACAACCTGACATGTACTCAATATTCCAGTATGGTCACATCATAACTGTACGTGTTGGTATTATGATGGTATTATGATTTTGCATATGATTGCTTTCCTTATAACCCCTAAAATGGGGTTTGCCTTTTCACTCCTATTGCATTCTGACCACATATTCTCTGCCATCCTAAGCAGAGTTACACTATTCTAAGTCTATTGAAGTCAATTGACTTGAAAGGATGTTTGGGATGGCACTGTCAGTGAGGTATCCACCAAGGTGCCTTTACTGAGTTCATTTTATGAGCCCACACGCCACCAGTAATTCATGCAGCAGCCCAGTGTTCACAAGGCTCAGCTGGTGAGCAGCCCCGGATCTACTATGAAACTAATGAAGCTTAAGCTTCAGGGCCCCTAAACCCAGAGGGGCCCTGAAGCAACGTTTTTTTTAATGAGTGAATTTTTCAACAAAATCGATAGAGGTATTTTTTAAAGTGTTTGTTATTAAAATAAGGCTACTTTGGTAATAGACTCATAAGCCAACGGGTTGAAGTACTTAATATTGACCTTAGAATATGCTCTAATACCCATTTAATATGGCCTCAAAATGTCCCTGTAATTGGTCAAGTTTCAAAATTTTCTCGGGGGGCTTGCAGCGCCCGAACCCCCAGCTGTAAGGGCTCACTGAGCTCACCAGAATCTATTCATAGCCTACATTTTGGCAGCTGGATCCTCAAATCGTTCGTTGGTGCACGGCTTAATAGTTCTGTAGCTCAGCCCTTAGGTAGGCTAGAGCCAATAGGAACCATAAACAAACATTTGAATTCTAAATTCAGGTTGCACTTGTCTCGCTTGTGCATTTTAACACCAAAATTCAGATTTTCACCATTTTATCCTGTATGTGAATATGTTGCTAGAAAAAACAGAAAAAAGAGTATTTTGTGAAATGTGCTTCATGTAATATGTATTCTCATTGGTGTCTAAAATAAAAGATTATATTAACTGTAGTCGTTGCTATGTTTTATTTTCTCATTCTATGATACATCATGCACGTATATAACGTTTCCCTAATTTTCATCCCCCCATAACTCAAAAACTATAAGGCATAGCCTAGGAAATTTTTATTCACACCAGTGACTGACATCTGAGATAACCAGTACAGCAATTTTAATCAAAATCTGAGATGCGGTGGTTAAATTTTTTAAAATTTTGTGGTGATCTGCCATAGAACAACCCCACTGAAGAAGATAGCAGCGGTTACTCAGACCTCGTTGCTGGTGGGAAGGGGCTGACTGTATGGCCTATTTTCAAGGACTCCACCCCACCACCCTGTTCTCCACCATTTGAGCCTCAAGGTCCTTGCAAGGGCAGCAAGGCCCTTTGGACCTTGTTGGATGTTGCCCTATTGTTGCTGGTTGCGAAGGGGGCCCCATAACAGTTCAAGCTGCAGGGTCCCAAAAATGTAGGTCTGCCACTGCTGGTGAGTGTGAGGGCCATCTGGTTTTAGCTCTTATCTGTTTCTATCTCTACCCCTTTGAACTCGTACAAGCAGTTCGCACCTCTATGTGTCTTCCTGAGTCCCCCGCCTCGTCCATCTTGCCCAGGTGCCACCTCTCCTCCCCTGCTGTGCTTTCTGCCTTCACTCCCTCGGGCCGAGTCCGGCCTTGAAATGCAGATAGCCCTCACTGTCTCTCTGGGTCTGTTTGATGTTTTGTGCTACACCGATTTGCCTTGTAACCTCCCATGCCTCCCATGCGTGTGAACCTTCGTGCCCTGTAGTAGATAAATACTGTAACCCCGATAAGCTAGTCACTCGCAACTTTGAATCCATGAGCCTGTCTTCTCTCTCTGAAGCCTTCAATAAATCTTTTGTTTCTGCATCCAAGTCTGGGCAATTGATTTGGCGGAGTTTGCCCAGCTAGGTTGGGGACTCTCACATTAAGTTGCGAGTCCGCCGCAAGCGCCTCCCGGGTCCCCTCCGCTTTTCCCAGATGGACGGGAGTGACTTTAAAAAGGGGCCTGTCACTCACCGAACCACCGCGGTAGTCATGACGGTAGGGGAGCACTGGGAACAACTGTACTTTACCATTGCCCCCATAGTTGCCCCGGTAGTTCTGGGGATGAACTGGCTACGGGGCCACAACCCTTCCATTGATTGGGTCAAGCGGACCCTTACCTTCCCAGAGGATCCCTGCGCCATGCACGACAGGGACCGCAGGACCGGCACTCCGGCGGCCGCCCTAGTGGGTTCCCCAGGACCCGTTTCCAATACCCCCGAGCTGCCCTCGGAATACTCCCAATATTCGGATGTTTTTGATGTGCGGGAGTGTGATGAACTGCCACCGCACCGGGAGACCGACTGTGCGATTGAAATTGTTGGAGACGGCAAGTTGTCCAAGGGAAAGGTGTACCCCATGAGCCCCAGTGAAAAGGCTGTGTTGCGGGACTATTTGGACACCAACTTGGCGAGGGGCTTCATTCGCCCCTCCAAAGCTCCGTACTCCGCCCCCGCCTTTTTTGTCAAAAAGAAAACGGGTGACTTAAGACTGTGTATTGACTTTCGGAGACTCAACGCTGTCACGCAGTCTAACGCTTACCCCCTCCCTCTCATTCCAGACCTGCTAGCACAATTGAAGGAGGGCCGGATTTTCACCAAACTGGATTTAGTGGAAGCCTATCACCGCATCCGCATAAAGGAGGGGGATGAACCAAAAACGGCTTTTTCGAGCTGTTTTGGCATGTTTGAGTATTTAGTAATGCCGTTCGGACTTTCTGGGGCTCCGAGTGTATTCATGCAGTTAATCAATGAAGTGTTACATGATTTGTTATTTCGGGGGGTGGTGGTATTTTTGGATGATATACTCATTTATTCTGAAACCATGGAAGAGCATGTCCGGCTGGTGCGGAAGGTCCTTCAGCGGTTACGAGACCACAAATTATACGCCAAGGTGTCTAAATGTGAATTCCACCAGCCTTCCATCACCTTTTTGGGCTATGTAATCTCCCACCAGGGGTTGGAAATGGATCCAGGAAAGGTTCAGGCAGTGCGGGATTGGGAACCCCCTACTACGCGCAAGCAATTGCAGCAGTTCCTGGGGTTTGCCAATTTCTACCGCAATTTCATCCCCAACTTTGCGCAAGTGGCCCTTCCTCTCACTTCCCTCCTGCGCACTAAGGGAAAGGGTGCCAATGCCGCTTTGCCTTCGGCTCGATTACAGTGGTCCCCTCCCTGCCAACAGGCTTTTGAGGACTTGAAGCAGCTCTTCTCGTCCGAGCCGGTACTGGCCCACCCGGACTGCACCAAACCATTTGTGGTCCAGGTAGACGCCTCCGATGTGGCTATGGGAGGGGCCCTCCTGCAGCGGGACGAAAGTGGCGCTTTAAGGCCATGCGCCTATTTCTCCAAGAAGTTTACCCAGTCCGAAATCAACTGGGCCATCTGGGAGAAAGAAGCCGCGGCAGTTAAGCACGCCCTCACCGTGTGGAGGCATTTTCTAGAGGGGGCAGAATTCCCTTTTGAGGTGTGTACCGATCACAAGAATCTGGAGGCCCTCAAAGGGGCTAGAAAGCTCAACGCCAAGCAAATACGTTGGGCTCAATTCTTTGCCAAATTTCGGTTCACCCTCAAACACGTGCCCGGCAAGGAAAACGCCCTAGCGGACGCTCTATCCCGACTGCCCCAGTACCGCAACGATTTTGACCGTCCTGTGGACTCTCTCTTCACTCCCGAGCAAAGGGGAGAGATCCCTGGTTTGGCGGTCTCTACCCGGTCTCAAACCCGCCACCCCAGTTGTCCCTCGCTCAAGGGAATCCCGGAGGCTTTTCAGCAACGCCTCCGGGAAGCGTCCCTACAGGAAGCGGAGCAGCAGACGCTCCCATCCGGTATGGAACAGCAAGAGTCCTGGTGGGTGCAGGGAGGGAAACTCTATGTCCCAGCCTCCCTTCGCAAGGAGGTTTTGGGACTGGTCCACGGAGCCAAGCTGGCCGGTCACTTTGGGTTTGTCAAGACGTTGCATTTGGTAAGACGGCAGTTCTGGTGGCCGGGCATGAGAGGGGACGTGGAATTGTACGTTCGCAGTTGTCCCATATGCGCCGCCGCCAAAAACAGGGGGGGCAAAACCCCAGGGCTTCTGAAGCCTCTGGAGACCCCCACCCGGCCATGGGAGGTAATCGCCATGGATTTCATCACCGATCTACCCCCCAGCAGGGGCAAAACTGTACTGTGGGTTGTTACAGACCTCTTTTCCAAGCAGGTCCACTTTGTCCCCTGCACTGGACTCCCGTCAGCGCAGGGGTTGGCCAAAATGTTTGTCACCCACATCCTCAGGCTTCACTCGATCCCTAGGAAGGTCCTCTCCGACAGAGGGGCCCAGTTCGTTGCCAAATTCTGGCGGGCCTTCCTGAAACTTATGGGGGTGGGGGAACAGGGTCTCTCGTCTGCCTACCACCCTCAAACTGACGGTCAAACCGAACGGGTGACTGCCGTGGTCGAGTGCTACCTCTGATGCTATGTCAATTACCATCAGGATGACTGGGTGGACCTGTTACCTTTCGCCGAATACGCATACAACAATGCCCCCCACTCCTCCACGGGGTTTAGTCCTTTTCGAGTGGTATACGGGACCGATTTCGGCCCTTTCGGTGCCGCCCCCGTCACCCCCGAACTCAAGGCAGTGCCCGAGATGCAGGAATGGGTACAGGCGGTCAGTTCCACTTGGCCCTGGTTACAGAAGAACCTTGAACGGGCCAAGCGGAAATACAAGGAACAGGCTGATAAACACCGGTCGCAGGGATGGGAACTCCGGGTGGGAGAACAGGTTTACCTTTCCACGAAAAACCTGCGTTCCCTCCGACCCTGTAAAAAACTCAATGACCGTTATGTGGGTCCCTTCCCCATCACCCGGGTGCTAAACGAGGTAACTGCGGAGCTGGATCTGCCCAGAACTCTTCGGGGAGTGCACCCCGTTTTTCACATTAATCTACTCAAACCGTTCGTCTCCGCTCCCCAGTTTCACCCCCCTTCCAAGCCCGAAGTGCCCACTGTGGTGGGAGGGGATACCCACATGGAGGTGTCCAAGGTCTTGGACTCCAAGTGGAAAAAGGGAAAGCTGTTTTACTTTGTACGGTGGAAACATCTGGGCGCTGCACTTGATGAATGGGTGGCGGCCCCCCATATGGCGGCCCCCCGACTCGTACACGACTTCCATTGCGCTTACCCCGAGAAGCCTCGACCTCCCGAACTCGCGGGAGGGGGGCCTTAAGGGGGGCAGAATGTGAGGGCCATCTGGTTTTAGCTCTTATCTGTTTCTATCTCTACCCCTTTGAACTCGTACAAGCAGTTCGCACCTCTATGTGTCTTCCTGAGTCCCCCGCCTCGTCCATCTTGCCCAGGTGCCACCTCTCCTCCCCTGCTGTGCTTTCTGCCTTCACTCCCTCGGGCCGAGTCCGGCCTTGAAATGCAGATAGCCCTCACTGTCTCTCTGGGTCTGTTTGATGTTTTGTGCTACACCGATTTGCCTTGTAACCTCCCATGCCTCCCATGCGTGTGAACCTTCGTGCCCTGTAGTAGATAAATACTGTAACCCCGATAAGCTAGTCACTCGCAACTTTGAATCCATGAGCCTGTCTTCTCTCTCTGAAGCCTTCAATAAATCTTTTGTTTCTGCATCCAAGTCTGGGCAATTGATTTGGCGGAGTTTGCCCAGCTAGGTTGGGGACTCTCACAGTGAGTTCCCCCTGCAGTGGGGGTGGGGGCAGGAATCTGATACAATTACAAAAGGGGGCATTCCAAGGCAGGGGCAGAGGCATGGGAGTTACTACTTCAGCATCATGCAAGAATTAGCAGGTTGCAGTGCCCAGCATGGAAATAAGTGATGATGTCAATTGTCCACACCGGCAGCTGGCATTTAAAGCAGGGACCCTTCTAACTTCAAAGTTCCAATTTGCTCTGAATGCAGATTACTAGGCAAAGTTTGTTTCTTTTCCACAACATGACATTCAGAATCCTGGTTGTATCACAGTTTAGATTCCCAGTTTGTGAGAAGGAAAGAGACTCCTGTTGCTCAGGAATCTTCATTTTGACATCACAACAAATCTGGAATTTGAGTGAAGGCTTCCCAAACCAGAATCAGGCTTTCAATCATGCTCTATATGCAAGAGCAGAAGGAGGTAAGCACACGAACATGGCAGCAAATTGTGTTTATGCCTGGTGTGAAGGAACAGAGGTTTATTATGACATCTAAATGTGGTCTTTCTCATTCTGACTACAATCCTAAAAACACTTTCCTGGGAGCAAGCCCTGGCAAATAAAAAACCGGGGGCAGTCTTAGTAATTCTGGGACCCTGGGCAAAACCTCAAGATAGGGCCCCCAGAATCAGTGCCACCCCCTGCCAACCCTCACTGGGGTCAAACAAGGGGTGGCGGTCGCTCTGTGTGATGTGGGTGTGAGTGGCTGCCACCACTGGAAGCTGGCTGTCTGAGCAGGCATGAGCAGCCTCTGTTGCCAGAAGGTGAGTGAACCGCAGATGGGGTGGGCATGAGAGGTCACCATCTTGAAAACCCAACTGCTCGGACAAGGTGGGCACAAGTGGTAGCAGCAGTGGGAGCCTGCTCTTATTTTTCTCCCCATCAGGGTGTGGGGTCATAGGTGCTTGCCCCCCGCCCAGGGCAGGGCCCAAGCACCCAAGCAGGGCCCTGATTGCCCATCGACTAACACTACTCCTGAAAGGGACTTACTTCTAAGTAGTTCTGGTTAGAATTGCTCCCTCTGAGTTACTAGATCCTGAATCTACCATAGATAGGATCCACCAAGGATCAACTAGAGTACTGTGTTCAGTTTTGGGCACCACAATTTAAGGAAGATGTAGACAAGCTGGAACGTGTCCAGAGAAGGGCAACAACTAGAGTACTGTGTTCAGTTTTGGGCACCACAATTTAAGGAAGGTGTAGACAAGCTGGAACGTGTCCAGAGAAGGGCAACAAAGATGGTGAGGGGTCTGGAGACCAAGTCCTATGAGGAAAGGTTGAAGGAGCTGGGTATGTTTAGCCTGAAGAGGAGAAGACTGAGAGGGGATATGATAACCATGTTCAAGTACTTGAAGGGCTGTCATATAGAGGAGGGTGCAGAGTTGTTTTCTGTTGCTCAAGAAGGTCGGACCAGAACCAACGGGTTGAAATTAAATCAAAAGAGTTTCCGTCTAGACATTAGGAAGAATTTTCTAACAGCAGTTCCTCAGTGGAACAGGCTTCCTCAGGAGGTGGTAAGCTCTCCTTCCCTGGAGGTTTTTAAGAAGAGGTTAGATGGCCATCTGTTAGCAATGCTGATTCTGTGACCTTAGGCAGATGATGAGAGGGAGGGCATCTTGGTCATCTTCTGGTCACTAGGGGTGTGGAGTGGGGAGGTAGTGTGAATTTCCTGCATTGTGCAGGGGGTTGGACTTGATGGCCCTGGTGGTCCCTTCCAACTCTATGATTCTATGATTCTATGGATGCTCCTTCACAGCACACACAGATGCAAGGCATGTGGTAGTCTGCTCTGGACATCCCCCAGATGTCTCAGGGTACTTGCTGATTAACTCTTTCTATCCTGAGCAACCCACCCTGTTCCTGCCAACTCATAAGAACATAAGAAAGGCCATGCTGGATCAGACCAAGGTCCATCAAGCCCAGCAGTCTGTTCACACAGTGGCCAACCAGGTGCCTCTAGGAAGCTTACAAACAAGACAACTGCAGCCGCAGATTTTTTGCCCTGACATGCATCACTTTACATTTGCTCACATTGAATCTCATTTGCCATTTTAATCCCTATTCTTCCAGTTTGTAGAGATCCTTTTGGAGCTCTTCACAGACTGATTTTGTTTTAACCACCCTAAATAATTTGGTGTCATCTGCAAACCTGGCAACTTCGCTGTTCACCCTCAACTCCAGGTCACTGATGAACAGGTTGAAAAGCACCGGTCCCAACACAGATCCCTGAGGGACCCCTCTTTCTTTCTTTCTTTCTTTCTTTCTTTCTTTCTTTCTTTCTTTCTTTCTTTCTTTCTTTCTTTCTTTCTTTCTTTCTTTCTTTCTTTCTTTCTTTCTTTCTTTCTTTCCCAATTCCACATGGAGGGTTTTCTCCACTGCAGCAACTCTAGTCTTGCACACCCCACACACACATTATCCTCCATTCCTGCATAAATCATGAACCGCCCATTTTTCTGCTCAAAAATCTGTTTTTAAAACACTAAAAAAACTTTCCTGCTTTAGTGTTGTTGGGACAATCTTTTTTTATGTCTCCAGTGTTGTTGGTAAAAAAAAAAAAAAAAAGAGTAAAGAGCACTGGGTCATTCCTGACCCATGGGGTGATGTCACATCCCAATGTTTACTAGGCAAACTTTGCCAGTGCCTTCCCCAGTCATCTTCCCTTTATCCCCAGCAAGCTGGGTACTCATTTTACCGACCTTGGAAGGATGGAAGGCTGAGTCAACCTTGAGCCGGCTACCTGAAACCAACTTCCGTCAGGATCTAACTCAGGTCATGAGCAGAGCTTGGACTGCAGTACTGCAGCTTACCACTCTGCGCTGCGGGGACAATCTTTATTATGTCTCTAGAAGGGAAGGCCCAACTTGTCTCTGAATGAAAGGAAATGCCCCCTTCCTCTGCATTTTCACAGTAAATTGTCTTGGTGTGGCTGCTGATACCAACAGAATTGAGATTTAAAAAATAATAATGGGACAGCATCATGACATTACAACAACACAAGTGGCAAGTGTTTTTCTCTGTTCTCTACATCAGCATTTCAAAAGTTCCTGAGGTGCTCTCACCCCTTCCCCAAAGCAGCAGTTGGCTATTTAATCTTCTCAATGTAAATGACTACAATGAGACACCCAGTACCTTCCAGCAATGAGCATTACCAAAGGATTCATGTATTGCATTATTCTGCCTCAGCACTATACAAATGTGTGTATTTTTTAAAAGTGTACTCTTGCACTGTCCATATACACCAAGTTTTAAAAGGTGGGCAGAGATTTATAATGGCAGCATGACAACAGCATGCGGGTGCAATCCACACCTGGTGTGAAAGGAAATGAATTGAGCAACAATCATACCAGCATCCAGACCACCGCAGAAAAAAAATCTTTGTCTGGCATCAGCCTTTGAATGTTGACATGCATCTATATATATTTATTAAAATTTCGTTCCTCATTGGCATGCTTGGCTTGCATGTGTGTTGAGTTATTAATTATTGGTATAAATACGTACATGTGTCTATGCAAGCATCATAGTGATTAACCCATCCAGCAGTCAAGTTCTTTGTGTAGATCCAGATCAACTTGTCATAATACAGTCTTTTCTGTGGTCTCCTGCCTATTGCTGTCAGACGCAATGTTTTCCAGATGTGCATCATGATTTGCATAGTGGGACACTGTTCAGTCATTGCTCCAAACCACTCCTACAGTCCACAAATGACTGACATAAAAAGAGAGGGGAAACACTGAAATCCACACTAGAGGAACAAATAATCAGATCAGCATGCCACACAAACAACTGTGTAAAATGACAGCATGTAATTTACAACATGATGTAAGTGACAAACCTGCATGTGCATGTATATGTGTGTGCATGGGAGACAAAAATGAGGCCCATACATGTCTTGATATTTCCTTAGTTCTTATGCCTGTCTAGTGCAAACAATGGCAAACATTAGCCTGATAATTAATAAGAATTTTAAAAAGGGTTCTATTATCAAAATGAATTGAACCCCCCTATGGTTTCTTAAATTAAAGGTAGCCATGGATATCATATAGAGCTGTGATCTTTGAAACAGATGGCAATCCTTTGCAGTGTGTGAGGCCCAGAGTTTAATTGTGAACCATGGCCTCATCACCCACCCTCAATACATTGTCCAATAGTTGTTAAAACCACAGCAAACATTTTGATTGGTGTAGTAGTTTAATGCCATTACAATGGGGGATTTACAGCACAATCCTACACTCTTCCTTGGTATCAACTGAATAGACCTGAGTCGGATTCCGAGTAGACCTGTTTAGGATTGCTCTGTCAATAGTGTAGCAGGCAATAATTTGCCTCATTTACATGTGTTGGAAAATGGGAAATCTGCCTGCTTCTTAATTGATGGTGAGAACACTTTATCCCATGGTTCAGTTATCGTCAAATGTCTTTTAAAATGCAATCTGTCCAGTTAATTACTTATGTAATCATATCTAACACTTCTGGAGACAGGCAACTGGATAGGTGAAAGATGATCAAAGCAATATAGTTGTAAATTGTTGTGACAATTAGTACAAGTCTTGTACTTGGTCTCCAGGGGCCCTTGTAACTGGAGAAGTGAGTGCTGGAGACAAAATAGCTTGATGAAGAGCAGTCTTTTTGATTAACCTTATGTTGCTTAACTTGTAGCTGGTGGGGAATGGAATGAAAAGCTCTTGTATCTCATCCCAATGTGCCATGAAAGGTTAGAGATGGCAAAAATCCAGTTAATTGGCTCATTCTGAAGCACCTAACCATTTCCAGGATTTGATGGACGCTTGCTGGATAGCCAAACAATTAACGGTCTTGAGGGATTTAATAGACACAGATGTTTCAGAAAAGAATGTAGTTCTTAAATCAACCAGTTCTACCTCCATTTCTTATCAGACTTTCCTTCTCTCCCATAGCACATAGTCAGGAGAAATGTGGTGATTCAGTGTTGGTAAAAGTCAAAATAATTCAGATTATTTCTTGTTCATCAAAATTTGCAATCAGAAGTCATATATGGCTATGTGAGTTTATAATTAGGCTCTCCTATTGCTTACCTGGGGAGAATCATAGAATCATAGTGTTGGAAGGGACCATCCCCGGGACCGGGGACCGCTTGGCTGCTACAAGGGGCCGCCTGTTTGCCTGCACGTCGACCCCGCCGCCACCCCCATCCGCCTCAAGCCATGCCGGGTCCCTTTTGTGCTCAAGGACCGGATCGACGCTGAGCTCGACCATCTCGTCGCCCAGGGTGTCTTGGTGCCGGTGCCCAACGCCAAGTGGGAGACCCTGATAGTGACACCGTTGAAGGCGAATGGCGACGTCCGCATCTGTGCGGATTACAAATGCTCGGTGAACAAGGCTCTCCAAAGCCATGAGTATCCAGTGCCAGTGGTCAGTCACCTCCTGGCTTCCCTCACCGGGGGCTGGGTCTTTGCAAAACTCGACCTGGCCCAAGCGTACCAGCAGCTGCCTGTGGACTCTGAGTCGGCCGAGGCACAGACGATCGTCACCCACCGGGGTGCCTTCCGGGTGACTCTCCTGCAGTTCGGGGTCAACATGGCCCCGGGCATCTTCCAGAACCTTATGGAGGATCTCCTCAAGGGCTTGCTGGGCGTTGTCCCGTACTTTGACGACGTCTTGGTTGCCGCCGGCTCCGAAGACGAGCTCCTGGAACGTGTCCGCCGGGTGCTCAGCTGTTTCCGGGACACGGGGCTGACGGTCAAGCGGGAGAAGTGCCAGCTGGGCCTGCCGCAGGTGGAGTTTCTGGGCTACCTGATCGACACAGATGGCATTCACCCCACGCCCAACAAGGTCAAGGCCATCCACTGCGCCCCGCTGCCCTGTTGCAAGCAGGAACTCCAGTCGTTCCTGGGGCTCCTCAACTTCTACCACACCTTCCTGCCCAACAAGGCGTCAGTAGCAGAGCCACTTCACTGCCTGCTGGACAAGGCCACCCCGTGGTCCTTGGGTGCGATGCAGCAACAGGCGTTCGAGGCCACCAAGGGTCTTCTCTCCTCCACAAGTCTCCTCGTACACTTCGATGAGCGCCTGCCGGTGGTACTGACTTGTGATGCCTCGCCCTACGGCATCGGCGTTGTTCTGAATCACCTGTTGCCAAGCGGTCGGGAGGCCCCGATCGCCTTTTACTCCCGGACCCTTTCCATGGCGGAGCGCAACTATGCCCAGATTGACCGGGAGGCCCTCGCCATCGTGGCCGGCATAAAAAAGTTCCACAACCACCTGTTCGCTCGTCCCTTCACCATTGTCATGGACCACAAGCCACTGTTGGGTCTGTTTGTGCTGGATCGCCAGACGCCACAGATCCTGTCCCCCCGCATGCTCTGGTGGTCAATTTTCCTGAACGCCTACGATTTCAGGCTGCTGCATCACCCTGGGACCAGCATAGTGAATGCGGACGCCCTCAGCCGCCTGCCGGTCGAGGACACCGATCCGGACCCGTCCCCGGCCTATGACTCATGCTGCTGGAGACCCTATCAGAGCCGCCCCTTCATGCCTCGGACATTGCCACCCACACTGCTAAGGACCGCACCCTCACCCGTGTTCTCAACTGGGTGGGGAAGAGGTGGCCGGCCGCTAGGCTGGACAGTGAGTTCAAGCCATTTGCCATGCGCCAGCACGAGCTTTCGCTCAACAAGGGGTGCTTGCTCTGGGGGAACCGCGTGGTGGTTCCGGCGAAGCTGCGCACAAAGGTCCTGGAGGCTCTACATGCCTGCCACCCGGGAATCATGTGCATGAAGGCCCTAGCACGGAGCTACGTATGGTGGCCGGGCATCGATGCGTCCATCGAGGAGTGGGTGAGCCGTTGCTGGCCATGCCAAGAGTCATGCCCAGAAATGCCGCGAGCTCCAACCCACCACTGGGAGTCCACACACACACCCTGGTCCCACATCCATATAGACTTCACGGGGCCTTTTCAGGGTAAGACTTTTCTCATCATCGTGGACTCCTACTCAAAGTGGCTGGAAGTGGCCGACGTCAAATCCATAATGTCGCGTGTTGTCGTCCGGGAGCTGCGCAAGGTTTTTGCCACCCACGGCTTGCCGGACACCGTGGTCTCCGACAATGGGGCCCAATTTACGTCCTCGGAGTTTAAGGAGTTCCTGACCCAAAATGGAATCCACCACACAACCTCGGCCCCGTTCCACCCCACCACCAACGGTCAGGCAGAAAGAATGGTCTGGACAACTACAGAGGCACTCTGACCCATCGAGCCCCACGATTGGGACTGGGGGCTAGCGGAATTCCTCCTCATCCAGCACACCACACCCAACTCTGCGACCGGGAGGTGCTCTGCAGAACTCCTCATGGGCAGCCGGCCGAAAACGCCGCTCAACCGCCTGCACCCCGACCTGGCTCCAGAGTGCCCCCTTCAAAACTCTCTGGTGGCCACCCTGAGAGTCATGGCACAGGATGCTCCGGTCTATGCCCGCAACTATGGGGCGGGACCCACCTGGATTCCATCCACCGTACAGGGGTCAATGGGACTGGTGTCTTACCGGGTCACTACCTCAGAGGGGCAACTGCTGTGCCAGTACATTGACCAGCTCTGCCACCAACCGGTGAACCTGCCCCTCATTTCTGTCACAGCGACGCCGACGTGTCCTGATACCCAGCTCAGGAGCTGGCAGCGACGCTTGACCCCGAGCAGCCGGGGGATCGGTGGTGGCCTAGTGACGCGGTTGCCATGAACGACCCAAAAGAGGATGCCCCTGCCTCTGCAGAGGCAGGCCCCATACCGGTTTCCTCGGCGGCAACCCCCGTTCCCGTGCCACACCGTTCCCAGCACCCCCGAGCACCCCCGAGCCACCTAAAGGACTTTGTGTGTTCCCATATTGTCTGGACTTAGGGGGGGGGTGTAATGTATGTAAATAGTTAGGCGATATGGAGGGGGAAACTTAGGAGCTTGAGTCCTGGACGAAGGATCCGAAGTCCTGCATGCACCATTGGTCCAAACCGGCTCACACCATTGGCCCTAAGCCAGCACGCACCATTGGTAACCAGGGGTTGTTTCCCCCTATCACGGATCAGGGGGGGAGTGGCGCAGGCCGGACTAGGGAGCATATAAGCAGGGCCTTTGCCCTGAGTTCTCCAGTTCTGTTCTGTTCTTCAGTAAACGCATTGTTGTTGGAACTCCGTCTCGACCTCGTGTGTCCTCCCCATTTGGACTTAACAGACACTGTTATGTATATTCACAAATATTAATAGTTAGAGATGTAAAGTTTTCTGTTAATTAATTTTAAGCTTCTATTTTATATTACAAATTGCATAGGCACAAAGCAATATGTATACTTGAAAAGTAACTGATTTTAAATGGTACACAACCTGGTGATCTAGGACGTTTGTTTGTTTGTTTATACCCCACTTTCACCTCCAATGGGAACTGGAGCAGTTTGCAACATCATTCTTCCTCCCTCTGTTTTATCCTTACAACAACCCTGTGAGATAGCTAGGCAGAAAGAGAAAGTGACTGTCGTAAAGTCACCCAACTAATTTCCATGGCAGAGTGGGGTCTCCCACATCCTAGTCCAACACTTTAACCATCTGCATTAGTAATTCATAGCTGGTAACATAGCTGGTATTGCAGAGTTTAGCCACAAAGATAACGAATCATTTATGAAATTGTTTATCTCCCAGGCTTTTTCTCTGTAGTTTTCAAATTTCATTCTCCAAGGGGTTGTGTTGTTTATGTACTTTCTGCAGCTGTATCCACATGACAATGATTCTTGATTTCCCTGGCAACATTGCAGTGAATGTAAAATTCTTCAGGTGTTTCACCCAAATTTGCTCCAGATTTTGCTAATATACGCTGCCAACTTGGGACTGTGTAGAAACACCCTGAGAAATTTACTTGTGTCTTAGTAAAACTCCTTGGGAGTCCCTGAAAATCTTTCTAGTGTTTCACCTGACAATTCCCAGATTTGTTTTGAATTTCTGTATATGTGGAATTGTGAATTGTACTGAAATTCCAAGGATAGCTCTCTTACAATAAGACAGTGGATGATAACTTATTACAAAGGGAACATGATGTTTTGTAAAAATAATAAAACAATTGCTTCCATATTGAGGAATGGACTCCTGTAAAAGAAATGTGTCAATAGCCACCTGAGTCTACTTCATGGACTAAAAAAAATATTTCTCTGGGAGGCCAGGGTTGGCTTGCTCTCATAACTGTGGTTTATTGGCCCATTGGCTCAAAAAAGCCTAAATACCAGGGAAAGTCAATACTGTATCACAACACTCCGTAGCTAACACCTGGAATATATTCTCTAGAGTGAAAACAGCAGGGAACTGACCAGAAATAACCTCACTCATATTATTGCTTCAATTAGACCAAAACAGCTTTCTCTTTGAAAACTTAATAATAAACACCACAGGTCATTCACTTGTTCAGAATCCCGTTGGGAGAATGAAACAGATGGAGCCCTTTAGCGAGAACTTTCGCTGTCATAGAGACAAGAGGCACAAATCAGGAGAGATATTGATTTTAATTGGAAACAACAGCACCTACATGCAGCCTTAATATCCATGTCATCATATAAAAAAATTCTTCCCTCCACCCCCCCTCAACTGTCTGCCAGCATGAATGAAATAAATACCTTTGCTATTAATAACTCTGTCTTTTCCAGGTTCGTTGCTTATTCTGGCACTCTCTACCAGGCATAGGTACATTTCACAGATTCCATATGTAGCAGAAGCATGGGGGAACCCTATGTAAACACTATTTGCACTGTTTCATAATAGGCAGAATGTATGCATAGCTAGGGTTTATTTAGTGGCACTGGAAGTTAACCAAGTGAAGAGAGTAGGGAACAAAAACTGAACTCCTTACAGGCAAATCACCTGTTATATATTTTCACCTTTTAGGTGAAGTCTGTTTATCATAAATTCATTGGACCTTTTTCTTTGACTAAGCAAGTGTATAAATAAAAGAAAACATAAAGGATGCACTTTTGTTCAGCAGTGTGAGGAGGAAAAGTACTAGTCATACAATTTTCAGTAGAGATACACAAAACAAGGTTGCTCGTACCTACAAATAAATTGTCAGCTTATTTGGACCTCTACAAATTTCCCCAAATTATCTTTCTTGTTAATCTACCTCTGCCCAAGGCTGCTGACTGCAGTAAGTAATAAAAATTTTGTAGTAATACAAGCCACCATATGATAGAAAATGCACCCATTTGAAAAGCTGGCTATGTGTCTGAGGCAGAAAGGTGATTCTTACATTCTAGTGTTTCATTCCATTCATTACCATTATTAGGCATTAACATAAATGGACAAAATTACAGAATCAAGTAAAACAGATTACATTAAAATAGCATTACTTAAAAGTACAAACAACATGTTCGCGTATCCTTTGTGCAGACAGCAAAAATCTGGCAACTTGTTGGGTGACAGAAGAGACTCTATCGGATAAAAGGTACATCACTAGCTGCTGATCTGAGAAACTCTGAACACTAAGCAGTAGGGGTTTAATATAAATATTTCTCGGTCTCATATAAAACTTACAATACAACAGCACATGGGTTAAGTGTTCAGGGACCCCAATCATACATGGACAATACCTGTCGTTGGGAGGGATTCCTTTGTATCTTCCTTGTAGGATAGCTGAAGGGAGTATGTTAAGTCTAGCGAGCATAAATGCTGTGCAGGTGTCGGGTGACTCCAAGTAAGATAAGTAGGAAGCTGCAGATCCATAGACCGGGATAACACCATGAAACATGGGAGAACAGTATCTATTAGCTAGGGAGGTCAGAGTCTGCATTTCTATATCTAGTAGGTGCTGACATATTGATCTAAATGCCATCTCTTTCCCAAGCATCAAAAGAGAGTCAAATGAAATGCTGACAGACTTGATTTTCCTATTAATTAAATTTGACCACTGGCTTATGTGAGAATCCGCTAGCAATGCAGGGATATAACCAGGGTACTCATTTAAAAAATGTAGGCGTAACCAAAACTTAATGGTCTGGATCCAAGCCCTAGTCTCCAAAAAACCTTGTCCAGTTTCAAGACACAGAGCAGCATACCCTACACAGTTGGGGACAGCAAGAATACAGTGTAAAAAGGTGGACTGGACTCTCTCAATGTCCTGGTTAAAAGACTTACCCAAATGGGAACTCCATATAGGAGTTGGGAGATGGATTTAGCCTTAAACACTCATAGAGCAGCGGGAACTAATTGGCCACCATAGACATAAGAAAAACGAATTATGGCCTCATTTGTATGTTTAGCTGAAGAAGCACCAAGGTTCCTATGAGTTGTCCGATTATTATTGTACTGAAAGTTCAGGCCCAGGTACCTGAATTGTTTCACTTGTTCAATTTCATGCCGCTTAATTATCCAACCATGGCGCCTCCAGATTTTAGAGAAAACTAAGATATTGGATTTCTGGAAGTTAATAGATAGTAAATTGGCATTACAATAGCTCACAAACATAGATAGCAGCCATCATAGCCCCTTCTGTGTCAATGATAACACTACAGCATCATCGGCGTACAGTAATAAGGGAACACAAAAGGGGCCCAGCTTGGGGAAATGGCCTTCTACAGTTCTTAATGTTGGGTCGAGATCATTTAGAAAGAGGTAAAGAGATAAGGAGCCAACATACACCCCTGTTTCACTCCTTGATTGGTAGCTAACTCTTTCTCTGGTTAGCTCACCTCCTGAGCCATAGCATACTTGGCAAATGGTTGTTAAGTGCAATTTTTGGACAAGAAAAAGAAGTCTTTTGTCTATTGAGGTTTTACTCAGCTTGTCCCACAGAAGTTTCCTGGGAATAGAATCAAATGCACTTTTTAAATGGAGGAAGGCTGCGAAAAGTTTCTTCCCACCAGGGCCGCTGTATTTCCCAGCCAAATGAGTTAGAGTAACGCAGTGGTCTAATGTAGAGCGACGAGCACAGAACCCAATCTGTTCCCTACCCAAGATTTTAGAGCTAGACATCCATAGAGAGAGCTTATCTAAAAGGTGTCTTGCATAAAGTTTGCCAATGCAGGACAGAAGGCTAATTGGGCGATAATTGACTACCAGGTGTGGATCACCTTTTTTGTAGATAGGGGCTATTAGAACCCTAGTCCAAGC
This sequence comes from Euleptes europaea, assembly GCF_029931775.1. Lineage (NCBI taxonomy): Eukaryota > Metazoa > Chordata > Lepidosauria > Squamata > Sphaerodactylidae > Euleptes > Euleptes europaea. The sequence goes on from NC_079321.1 coordinate 75,196,282, forward strand.
TTTGGGCATCCTCCCTGTTGCATCAATAAGAGTGAAAAGAATAGCAAGGGGGGAAGACCACCATGTTAGATTTTCAGGGGGGAGGCCGTCAGGTCCTGGAGACATTCCAGTGTAATCATAAAAGACCTGAGTTTCACAACAAGACTATCATTCACAAAGATTGTATTCTATGATAAACCTGTTCTGCTGATGCTCAAGCATTCCATAGGCATAAAGAGCATCTTCTGCCTGCAGAAAGCTCCTTCCACTGAAGAAAATCATCACTATCAGTGGAACAGAATCATAGAATACTATCTATATATCTAATTACCAGCTGTGACCCCTATCTGCGAATACTTAAGTCCGCAGATAGGGAGCGCACCCCCCCAAACAGATGTATTTTCAAACTTGGGGTACTCCCCAAGTTTGCAGAAAAATCTGGGGGGAAAAACCCTACAACAACACAGGGGGTTTAGATCCCCCCCCCTGAAATTAAAAACCTCTCTCTGCACAAGAACACACTTACCTCAGACTGCCGTCGGTGGTGCAGCCCAGGAGCTGTGCTGGGCCCAATGGTGGCCTTAGTGGCTCCAAGCGGGGGCTTTGGTGTGTCTGCCTGGAGCAGTCTGGGCAAGAGAAAGAAGGAAAGAAAGAAAGAGGGAGGAAAGCCTCGGCACAGCTGCCTGGAGCAGTCTGGGCAAGCCGTGGGGAAGGGGGAACCTCAGCACACTCACCTGGATTGCTCCGGGCGAGCCACCAAGAGCAGGGCTGTGGGGAGGGTAGGCCTGCAGATAAAGGGGATGGGAGTGAGGGGAGGAAGCAAGGGCCCCCAAAATGAAATGGCTGCTTCTGCAAGTTTCTTGTGGGTACCCTCTTGTTTGTTCTATTTCCAAATGACACTTGGGGGGGAGATCCATATATCCACCTTCAAAAAAAGTGGTACTATGATATAAAGTCTCTGTCTCCTACATATGAAGTGTCATTCACTTTCCCCCAATTAGACTAGTTAGGATCCCTGTCCTCCCCAGTCTCCATCCAATCTCTAGGAGTTTTGCAAGCTGGATCTGGCAACCCTTGGCGTAGCATAGTGGCTAAGAGAATGATCTGTGATCCAGGAGGTGGCTGCTTTAAATCTCATTTTCATCACAAACTTATTAGGTGCCCTTAGGCGAGCCTAATTCTTAGCCTCCCTCAGTGACAATAACACTTATAGACCTATTATAAAAAGCATTGTGTTAAGATGTGTCCCGCGACGGGCCATTCCCTGGCCCAGCGGGGACGATTCCCGACCCCCCCGAGTCCTCCCGGGGGGGTTCGCCACATCGGGGGGGCGGGAAAAGGCAGAGACAGGGGAGACGGCTCCCCAACAGGGAGCCCACCCCCAGCCAAGGACTCACCTCCGTCTTCCCCTCTAGAGCCCCGACGGAGCAGCACGGAGGCGGGACCGCCCAGGAGCAGCGGGGACGACCGCCCGGGAGCAGCCGCGGTCGCAGCCGGCCTGACGCGCGCCGCCGGCCCCCGGCCCGCATATCAGCTGGGCTTCGGCCGAGCTCGGGCGGGGCCGGGGAAAGCGCGGGGGCGGCGGGTTCAGCCTTCTCCCGCGGGCGGGGCTCGCGGGCCCCATTTGGAGCTTCCGGGGGCGGGGCTAGGGGCGGGCAGGGGGAGGGGCCTCTCTGGCCTGGAGAGGATATAAGGCCAGAGAGGCACCTTGGCCGGGGAGGAGTTACAGCCAGAGGTGGTAGAGGTGAGCTGACTCTAGACACCCTGGCTGCGTCCGAGGGGGAAAGCGGTTCTGATTCTCCCTCGGACTGGTCTGAGGCCGAGGAGGTTCCTCAAGGCCCCCTCTCCTCCAGGGCAGAGACTCCCAGGGTAGCAGCTGAGCAGGGGAGGCGCGACAAGATGTGTGAAGTGCATGAAAATAACTATACAAATGAACTTTTTATTAGAAAATGTGTTACATTTCAAGTTAAAATACCAAACAGCAGAACATTTGCAATTTCCAGAAATCATTAAAATCATGCAGGAAAAAGCAGAGAAAATAGTTTCTTGAAGCATATGTTGCGGCAAATATTGTTCATTTTGCTCCTTTTTTGTTGATAGTATTGGTTTATACAGTTCATTAAGAATATTGTTCGAAGCTCAGATAATTGGTAAAGGGCCTAATCTATTTGTACAGTTGGCCAGTGATGATGGGTCAGTCTTCTTCCACTAACCACACCTTTCAGGCATGGGTTCTTGAACATGTGAAGTTCTTGTCCAGGTCCAGGGGGTCTCTGTATGGTGTTCTCTGAGGCAGTCTGTGGCACAACCAGCCTCTAGGTCTGCTACATATTATCTGAGCTGAAAGAAATGGATATCAAATAGTGTCTCAAAGTAATCATATGAGTAAGTTTTGATGCAACAAGATGTGCCCCGTGCTTGACTACAGATACACATGAAAAGATAGCTCAGGTAGTGTACTGAACAGTTCAAAAGGGCATTTTTATAAAGGTAATAGGTTTATGCTATAACAGAATGGTTCAGGAAGGTGCTTTTATAAAGGGAATAGGGTTATAGTCTATGCCACTGTATATGGGATATATTATCTGTTAACTGTATGTGTTGTATTATGTTAAACCACACTGTTTTCTCCTTTTGTAATTCTCTTTTCTGCAATGTTTGACATGCCCTAGTACTATTGCACTGTTTATTAGATCCCTCATGTTATTTGACTGCATTGACACGATGAAATCCGCCTTGAGTCTCAGTGAGAAAGGTGGGCTATAAATCAAATCAATCAATCAAATACTTTGAATTGCCAATTTCAGTACAGACTGCTGTATAATCAGTTTGTCACATTTCACAGACATTCCTATTGTGAAAAGTTTAAACTACTTTTGATTTTGCAAAGGCCAGTTTTAAAAATATTTGAAAAAAGAAGCAAAAGGGAGGCTGTTATTGTTTTTTTAAAATCAATGTTATGCTTTCAAAGCCAACTGTGTAACTGGTGAAGGTGGAATTAGACATTTCACAATTAGAATATCGCATGAATGCATGATGTCCCCCATCCGTATCTGCCATCTTTATCTTTGGAATAAATGTTTAGTTTAACCTGGTGTGCCTTCTGTTGTGGCCCTTAATGCTGAATACAATGCCTACCCTGGTAATTTTGAGCATCATAGAAATAAGCTGCCCAAGAATGTTCAGATACAGAACCCAACATTTAACGGTGTGTAAAGTTTGCTAAGCAGCTCTGCTTACAAGAAATAATTTCATGAGGTAATATGTGGAGAAAACTGAAAGTCAAAGAGCAGTGTGTGCACCCAGAGAGTAAGTAAAAGGCCATTAGCAAAAGTATGACTGAAACTAATGTGACCCATTTCCAACATGATGCTTCTATGAGTGCCACCTTTGAGAACTTCAGACAATAACTCCAAGGCTCAATGAAAACTGGCAATGATGAGAAGGGAGTTTGTTTAAAAACAAATCAAGCCATGTGTTGTTTGAGGAAAGTCAGAAGCAAACCCATGATATATCTTGGGTTCTGTCCAAGAACTAGTGAGAGGTCCTGCCCAAAAGCAAGAAACAGTATCTGAAGTATTTGCAAGGGAAGAAATCCATGCCAACACTCATCCAGCGACATCTGGGAGGAGAGAGAATTTCACATATGATTGAGTTAGACTGGCTGCCATTATCAATTAAGCTCACTTAAGATTCTCGGCTGTTTTACATGTTGCCAGAAAGATATGATTTCTCTGCATCTGTGATGCTAAAATCTGGGATTACCTTTCAAGACAAGAGCATCTGCAGGGCATCTACATTGGGTTAAAAATCCAATATTCTGTGACCTGCCTCCCACAACATTTTTGCAACTGAAATAAATTCCATAAACCAGACTAAATATTGTCAAATGAATAACATTTCACCCGTCAATTTGGCTGTGCATTTTGATTGGGGGTGTTATTTGTTTTTTGCAGGTTTTTCATATAGTTCTAACTTAAAAGGCAGTGGATTGATAAAGGAGTGCTGGAATGCAGGCCACATCAGTGCTCTGATATTTAAGCCAAATGTAATGGCCCACTCCCTGATTACTGGAAAACCCACCAAGATCCTGTTTTCTAGCTAATTTTGGTTGAAATTCCCTTCATGGCTGTTCACAACTGTAAGCGTTTGCAACATACTGTTTCAATCTGAAAATTTCTGCAGTTTCTCCCCTTTTGAAAAGAAACTGAATTCGCCCTTTCCCCCAACCGTGTTAACAAAATTTGACAGAAAAAGAATAATTAAAATTTACACTTATTTTATTATAAATTGTGGTGCATAATGCAAAATCAAAAGGCATGGAAATGCTGTAAAATCCTGTAAAAATGCAGTTAACAAAACCAACAATTTGGAAACAAATTGGGCAACAAATTAGTCAATATCACTGAGACTGATTTTTCTGTATAAAACAATTTGGGACCATGCCCAAATCAGTCAACATTAATCACTGTATGTCTCTGTCCCTGTGGTTCATATGAGCTAATATTGCTTATAATTATTATTTTTTTGCTTTTTGCTTTTGGCTCTTAAGACTTTAAAATTGTACATATTTAAAATAGACTTCTCCTTAAATGGGTTATGTTACAGGTTTCTGCCCCAAATCTATATTTTTTATATGGCAAACAAACAAGAAACTAAATACATTTGTTAATAGTAGTTCTAGCACCTGGCTAAGAGGATTGTGGAGTTCAAATCGAGTCAACAGACACTAAAATTGACAAATAACCTTTATTTTTCCTCATTGATCTTTCCACAATATTGCCACAAATCACAGGTGGCTTGAGAAGGGCTTTCTTTATTCAATAGAAGCAGCAGCCCCTCTTTGTTAAATTGTTTGTGCTAGTACTGTTTGTAGGAAGAAGAAGAAGAAGAAGAAGAAGAAGAAGAAGAAGAAGAAGAAGAAGAAGAAGAAGAGTTGGTCTTTACACCCCAATTTTCTCTACCTTTAATGAGTCTCAAATTGGAGTCTCAAACCTTCCTTCCTCTCCCTACAATGGACACCTGTGGGGCTGAGAGAGTTCCGAGAGAACTGTGACTACCCTTGGTCACCCAGCAGGCTTCATGTATAGGGATGGGGAAGCTCCTATACACCAGATTAGAGTCCTCTGCTCTTAACCACTATACCATGCTGGGTCTCTCTCTATATTCTATTGCTTTTCAATCTGCATAGTTACTGTATGACTGGCCTGTGCATTAGTGTAACTGACTTATTGGTTTTGCTGGGTGAGAGGTTGGGTCGTGCATATCAATATACCTGAACCAAAAATAAACCTGAAATTAGCCATTTTGGCAATATTCGGGCTTCAGGTAGACCCAATACCAAAACCTGGGAATCTGCCCGAAGCCGAATAGGTGATTCCCAAAAAAGTCTTTATTCATATGCACAACTCTGTGCTTTCTCCCATTTTTCTGAGGTAGGGGTCGTGTAATCAGAGGCAACTTGATCTGACCAAACTATCCATCACCATTCAGTGGGTTGAATTGGAGCAGAATAGTCTGGAGGCAGAAGAGTCATTTAAAAGACAGCGCTCACCCAGTCCCATCTGGAGGGATATACCCTCCCACTAAAAAGCACCAGCTTCAACAGCTGCTGATACAGCTTCATTCTGTAGAAGACCGCTCACCCGTGTGGATGAACAATCTCCTTCACAAGAGCTGCCTTGGTCATGATTTTGGCTGGCTCCGATATCACCCCCCCAATCTGCTTTTAAACTAAAGGTCGCCCTAAATAGAGGCTTTGTTTCCCCGCACCAGGACCATCTTGTGAAATCAGATTTTTGATGACCATAATAAAGGACTGTTCACAGGATGTCATTTGCCACCAAAAGAAATGTTTTCTGTGCCTTATTTTTCTTGCATTAAAGCTGTTTCCCTCAGTTTGGAAGCTAATTTGTATGGACATTATGCTATGTGCCCCAGATATGAAGGAAGCCCCCAGACTTTGAGGTGCCAGCCTGCCAATAGGCTCTTTCCACCAGTCCTTGGTAACACTGAACTTCTGAACCTGAAAACTGATGGACAGCTCAGCTCACAAATACCATTCCATTCCATAAACCTTTAATGGCATAGAACTCACAAATACCTGGAGGATGGGGGTCCTTTGCGGGTCCATAATATTGGACCCCTGTCTGAACATTCACCAAACTTTGGTGTCTGTCTAAGGAGAGTCCCTTGCAGCTTCACTGCAAATTTGGTGACTCTACTTCCAAAAATGCCCCCACAGGAACTTTACAAAAAATCCTGATAATGGACCCAAATGTTTTTGGTAAACCCAGAAATAAAGCTGAAATACTCATTTACCAGTTGGGCTTTTCCACATTCTCCAAGAGTTTGTCTCCAAGTTCTTGTTCAGTCAGTGTTTTTTAAAGTTCTGTGCGTGTTTTGCTATCACACCTGATTTTATCAAGAGTAAAAAGCTGCTGCTTAAATCAGCAGGGAAATAAACTAGACTTAATCTTCTGCTATATCAAATTGACCACTAGAGGGAGAAAACACATGCAGAACTTTTAAAAAAACCCACCGAAGAAACAGGAACTTTGAGATGAGGTAAAAGATAATGTGGACAAGGCCATTGCCATATAGTTTAAAAGACAAAGATCTGAAATTATTTTTGTACCAGAAACCTTTAACACAGTGATTCATTTATTTTAGGCAACACATTCAATGATCAAATGTTTCTCTGCTAGTTCTCATAATAAGACTAAAAGTGTGACAAGCATTGAATATACTATCCTAATCACATTTCAGATATATTATATTCTGATTAAAGGCAAATTAGACCCATTTTATGCCTATAATCAGAGTATGATTTTTTAAAAAATGTTTAAGTTAAAGAAATACAGGCTTTTGGAGCAAGGAAATTAGATATAGAGGATATTTTAATGTGATATAATCCCCCATATAATATTGGAAGGAATTTGATGGTGACTACTCTCGGGGCTAGGCAATGGATCAGACTTTTCTAATCTGATCCGTTGCCTAGAAATAGTGTAATCATTATGAATCATTATTTACAAAATACTCCATTGTAAATCCTAAAATTAAAACCTACCTTCCTTTTCAGACATAGATGTTTACTTTATGAGAAACATGGTCAGCCTGGACTCCAGGTAAGTCTACATATAAATTTGTTGACCCATTTGAAACAAGTAATTAAAATTGTAACCAGAAATCCTCTAATAAAATAGATGGGAATAAACTTTTTAATTGTATGGATATTCCCCTAAAACCTAAAAAAAAAGTTCTGTCTTTTCATAGCTATAGAAATGTCCCCAAATAACATTTTCCTGCTGAGGTTTAATAAATTTCTGGACGTTACAATGCATAGACTTGATTGCTACTAAATATTCCAAATTTGTGAGTAGGTTTTACACATTATTTGTTTGAAAGTAGGGTTGTGCAAAATAATAATAATTGGGGGGTAAATTTCAGGTTTGAGTTTTTTGGGCCTGATTTTTCAGTAAACCTGAAATAAGCCGAATACCCATACCGGTAAATATGGGTATTTGGCTTATTTTCAAGTTTCCTTAAAAATTCGGGCCCATTATACTCAATGGGAATTTTTTCAGAGCTCCTGGGGGTGTTTTTGGAGGTAGAACCCCCAAATTTGCAGCATGGCTGCAAGGGACTCTCCTTTGACGGTCACCAAAGTTTGGTGAACTTTGGGACAGGGCTCAAATTTTATTGGCCTGCAAAGTGGTTACCCCATTCCCCAGGCATTTGCGAGGCGAGTTGTCCATCAGGTTAAAAAATTCAGTGTTGCCAAGGACTGGCAGAAAGAGGCGATTCCAGGCTGGCACCTCAAAGTTTGGGTTATGCCTTCATTTCTAGGTCACTTTGCATGATGTCCATGCAAATTAGCTTCCAAACTGAGGAAAAAGGCTTAAATGCAAGAGAAATAAGGCACAGAAAACATTTCTTTTGGTGGCAAATGACATCCTGTGAGCAGTCCTTTATTATGGTTGTGAAAAATTAGATTCCAAGAGATGGTCGCAGTGCAGGAAAATGATATCAGAGCCAGCTGAAGTCATGACCAAGGCAGCTCATGTTAAGGAGATTGCTCATCCTCGCGGGTGAAGGAGTCTTCCTCAGACGGGCCATGAGCAGCTGACAGAAACTAACTTTCTCCGGACTGGGTGCTTTTAAAGTACAGATCAGCTAGTTGTCAGTTGGTCAGACCAAGTTGGCTCCAATTACACTACTCCTACCTCAAAAGGGCTCCAAATATGGGGCCCTAACAAAACCAGTAAAAAAAAGAAACACAAAAAAGGGGAGAAAGCACAGAGTCGTGCTTCTGAGCAAAGGTGAATAGCCAAGCCTGAAAAAGCCTAATATCTATTCGGCTTTGTCGGGAATCACCTATTAGGCTTCGGCTTTATCCTCAGGTTTTTGTGTTCAGTAAACCCAAATCCCAAAATTTACTGACATGGCTAATTTTGAGTTTATTTTCGGTTCGGGTTTATCAATATGCACAATCCTATTTGAAAGGCTTTGATTTCTCACTGTTTAGCGAATGACTTGATAATGTTAAAAGAAAATGAATAGTCAAAGTGTTGGGATAATCTTTTTTGTGAGGAACAACTACTGAAAAGCAGACTGAAAGACTGGTGGAACATGTAGGTTGTTAAGCCCAACTGAATAGGATTCTGAGTCAGTCTGTTTAGGATTACGCTGTTAGACATGGAAAAATCAGGATGCTCCCTCAGGACACTATCATATTTGTATTTTATGCCATGCATGTCCTTTGCTTATAAAAGTATTCCGGCAGAAATATCATTCACAAACATGAGGCAAGAGACAAGACTGTCTCATACCATATACCAAGCCATAATAATGGATTAGAATGCCATACTTTTGTTATTACTAGGACAATTCACAAAAATAAATGTTGCATTACAAGAGCACAAAACAACACATTCCATTTTTACTTGTGCAAATGTCTCTATGATAGCAACAAGGTCTCACTTTTGTTCAGTTATGGTAATCAAAGCAATCAATTTGTAAGCATTATCAGTTTCCAGTCATTTTTAATGAATCTATATGAATTGTAATGAAAGTGCTGATACTCAGTAGTTTAATAAGGAAATGTTATGTATAGGCATAAGGATGAGGTTTATTAGTTATATTTAGATAGCAGATAATACTACAATAACAGCTCATTCCTGAGCGGAATGGCTGTGCCGGCTATAGGAGGCGCTGGGGCTGAAACCTCCTCACGGCATGAAAAATCCATGCAAACCTTC